>NW_004524619.1:7259669-7297783 GCF_000260255.1 Octodon degus
GTCATTGCTGTCTGCTGTTATCTTTATTATGTTCTTTCTTATACTAGCTTTGGTTTTGTATTGTTTTTGTTTTTCTTGGAAAATTAGGTTATTTATTTGGGTTTGCTCTTTTTTGTGATTTGTGATTTCACAGGTATAAACTTCCCTTTTAGGACTGCCTTCATTGTGTCTCATGGGTCCTAGTATGTTGTGCTGGCATTACCATTTAATTCTCAGAACTGCCTTCTTTTGTTCTTTATTTTTTTGTGACTCATTGATATTCAAGAGTGATTGATTGATTGATTGATTGATTTTGTGGAACCAGGGATTGAACTCAGGCCCTTGCGCTTGCCAGGGAAGCACTTATTCCACTGAGCCATCTCTCTGGCCCCCAAGAGTGTATTATTTAATTTCCATGTATTTGTGTAGTTTCTGTGTTTTCTTTGGCCACTTCTGGTTTTATTATGCTATGATCTGATAATATGCATGGTATAATTTTACTTCTTCTTCTTTTTTTTTTTTTTTGTATTTTAAGGAAGGGTCTCCAAGGTGATCAGGGTCTCACTAGTAGACCAGACTTATAGTGATCTGCCACCCAAGAGCTGGGGTTACAGGTGTGCACCATCACACCCAGTCTCACTTGTCATCTCAGCCCACCTTGGAGGCAGGGCCGGCCCTTAATTTCACTTCTTTTGCATTTACTTAAACATACTTTTTGCAGAGAAATTGTATGTTCCATGCTTGAGAAAGTTCATATGGTGTTGAGAAGAATGTGCATTCTATGTTATAGGATAGAACACTCTAGAATATATTAAGTCCATTTATTTGAAGTTTTGATTTGAAACTGATATACTGCTTTGGTCTCATTTGTCTATTTGTGATTGTAGGGTATTGTATTAATTTAATAAAATTATAATTTTATCAATGTTTATCTGATCTTTTATGTCCAGTAGTGCTTATTTTATCAATTGGGGTATGCTATTGTCTGCTGTATATATGTTTATACTTGCTATCTCTGCCTGTTGAATTGTTTCCTAAGCCAATATATAGTGCCCTTCTTTACCTCTTCTGATCATTTTTGGCTTGTTGACCCTTTTTTCTTTTCTTTTCTTTTCTTTTCTTTCTTTTTTTTTTTTTTTTTGTGTGCAACCAGGGGTTGAACTCAGATCCTTGTGTTTGCCAGGGAAGCACTTATTCTACTGAACCATCTCCCCAGCCCCACTTTTATCTTAAAATAGGATAGCTATTCCTGATTGTTTCGGGGATTTACTTACATTGCATGGAATATTGTTTTTCTGTCTTTTGATTTTTAGTCTGTGAATTTATTTAAATGCTTTTCTTGTGTACAGCATCCTATTGGATTTTGGTGTCTGCTCTATTTTGCCAATTTGTATCTTCTAATGGGATAGTTGAGACCCTTCAACTTGAGAATTAGAACTGAAAGTTATTGATTTATTTCCTATCATTAAGATATATTCCTATTGCTAATTTCCTTTGTTTCTTTTCAATTTAACTCCCTGTCAAACTCAGTGCATTCATTTTGTTGAACATTTTTTCATTGTTAGCTTCATTTCTTTCTAGAATGTTCTTGAGAATTCTTTCAAGTGCTGGTTTCATAGTCATGGATTTCTTTAAGTATTACTTCTCATGGAAATATTTTTTCTCCATCCATTTTGAAGCATAATTTTACAAGGTATATCAATCTGCATTAGAAACTGTTAGAAGAGAATAACCAGAAAAACATAGGTACAAAATTGATAGTGAAAATGGGGATGGAAAAGATTCTATGAGTGTCATAAATGTTAGAGAAAAAGGTAAAGAGAGACAAATGAAAAAGGTAGAGGAAATATACATTAAAAATGAATAAACGGGGCCGGGTAGATGGCTCAGTGGAATAAGCACTTCCCTGGCAAGCACAAGAGCCTGAGTTCAATCCCCAGTTCTGAAAAAAAAAAAGGATAAGACACAGGAGAAAGAAATCAGATGAAGAGATATGAATAAAAGTAGTAGGGATATAAGAGGACAACGGAAAATTCCCTCACCCTCTATAAACTATATTGTGGGCAAAAAGCAAGAAAAAGGGAAAACAGACACACTCATAAAAGAAAAAAGTAAGTAATAGAATTAAAGTGTGGGTGAGTGGGATGTGTATAGGAGGAAAATAACAAAGAGTAAAACCAAATAAAAATTTTAAAAAGTAAAATGAAAATAGAACATGAAAAAATACAGTAAAATAAAAAAATAATAATAGGATGTTTTCTCTTATTTTGGACATATGGTACTATTTTTCAGTTTAGGATTAAGAAGCACAACTCAGCACAGTGTGTATCTTTGTTCATGCTGGAAGTCTGGCAGCCTATCCCCAGAGTGGTGCTGAGGACAGAGATCTGCATATAGGGAAAATGCAACCAGCAGCGTGAGCGTCCAGTCTGACTCAGCCTGAGCCTGGCCTCTGACTGTGGAGCTGGGCATGTGCTCACCTGCCCTGCTTCTGCGTGGGACTCTTCCATGTCTATTTGCCCACCTACTGGCAGTCTCCTGCGACCGTCCCTCCCTTATCCACCCTGAGAGCTTGGCATTGTGAAGCAGCCAAGGAGGTGATCAGGGACCCAGGTTCACACACTCAGCCTTCCCTGAATGGCATCCCCACCAGTTCTTGCTCCATGGTATGGCTGCAGGTGCTTGTATCAAGGTCACTCACCAACTATTGACTGTGGAAGGCTCCTCTGGAAGCACTGTTCTGTTTTTCATGATAGTTTCAACTGCCAGTGATCATTTCTGTGCTATTGTAGCTCTCCAGTTCTCCACGAGCAAGAAAGTTGTTAGCTTCATTTAGCTTCCTCACCAGTGGCTAGCCAGCTGCTTAGGCAGAACTGTGTGGTCTCTCTCCTGTGTGTGATCTATTTTTTTTTGGTAGCACTTAATCTTATTTTCTTCTTCCATTTCAGTTGTCTTGTCATTCTTGGGTAATCTCCACTCAAAGCTTCAGTTCCCCTCGAAGCTATTGATTGCCACACTCTAGACACTGACCTGGGGAAGCTGCGTTGGTGGCACTCATTACTCCGCCATTTTGGGATTCATGGAGTTGGGTGCTTGAGATATTTTGTTGCTTTAGCTTCTAATGTTTGTGTTCCTTGTTTGTTTATTTTGGTTTGTTTTTGTGCTGAGACTTGTAGATTGATTATAGTGGAAGACTTCATTTCTAGTATGGAGCTCTCTTTAATTGGTTTCTGCTTTTCTGTGACACTCTATGGGTGTTGCTAACTATAATCCATTGTTTCTGCCTCAGAATCCCACCACCTCCATTTATAAGCCAAGGCTGAGGGGAGTGCAGTGCATTTAACCAAGTATCCAATTCTCTGTGAAAGTGCTGAAGTATTGTTAATTATACCAAGGCAAATCCATACATTGGCATACAGAGAAATCTTCAAAAGCAGCAACTGTATCACCTTGTCTGTGTTGATAAAATTAGCAACAATAATAACATCAAAGACAAACTGGATGCTGATATATCCTAACAGCTACTAATGTCCTACACTTAATCATAGAAAAGAAAACTATAAGCATAAACACTTAGACAAACCAAAGTTGACCTACTAGTAATGTTTACTAAATCAAACAACTTTACCTCTACTGACAATAGGACAGTATTCAACAATAATAGTATAGTGTTAACTAACAATCCAAAGATTAGTATAGCTTAATGATTGTTTTAGTAAAGATAGAAAGGGTGGGAAACTGGAGAAGAGGAGAAGTAGAATTTGAAATATTGATCAATTGAAGGTAAGAAGCATGAAAGAAAAGTGAGGTAGGCAATCCTATTGTAGATCAAAAAAGGTGATTACATACAGTAACAAAAGAGAATGAAGAAAAAAAACTTCAGCAAAGTGAATGACAAACAGAAAATTAAGAAGGAAAATTGGTTAAATGATAAAAGAAATCAAAAAAGAGCCCAGCTCCTACAAAAAATAAAAACAATGAAAGAAAAAGAAAAAATAATTTTGAGTAAAAAAAAGTTACGCTGCATTTTTGAACAAGTAGTTTCCTTCTAGGTTCTGCAGTCTTAGAATTCAACATATCGTGATTTTCTCCACCTAACTTTACAGCCTGTAGGGTCGTGAGGTTCCCTCCCTCCTCCAGAGGCCCATGCATCTGTATACCCCAGATTGTGGCAACCATTCCAGCCAAGGTATGCCCTTGGTAGGTAGGCAAAGAAGTCAACCCTCTAGTCTTTTCTAGAAGTAGGCTGCAGGTTTGGGGTTCAAGCAAACCATTGGACTTAATGATAGTGCTTTCAAATCTAGCTTCCTCTAAAAGCTATACTCTCTGTGCCTGGATCCTCACTACAGAGAACAGGCCTTTCTCCTTCCCAGGCTGAGTTTCAACTTCTTGGGGGGCTTATGTCTAGCCTGTACCCTTTGCCTTCAGTGGCTTTTTCTCACCCAGTGACTATGGATGGCTATCGCTAGAAACCCTGAAGTGGAGTTGTTCTATAGGTGTTCTGTGGCTCTATCTTAAATAACCCTTTCCCCAAATGGCACCTAATTAAATACTCTGGCAATCTGGTAGGTGTTACATTGGGTTTCTTCTCCGACTCTAGCCTGCTGGAAAATTTTACATTTTCAGAGTAAAATTCCATGTGTATACGTAATTTACAATAACTGTTGGGGCTTTGTGGGGGCTATCACTGCTGCTATTGTCCATACTTTCTTTCTTGGCTTTCCTTTGCCCCCCACCAGGCATTGCCCTGGTCCCACATCAGTTAGGGTGGTTGGTGAGCCCCTCTGCTACCCTGTGCCAAGGGAGAACAAAACATAAAACTTTTGCCAGATTTTGCAGATGGCTTCAGGCAGGGCACAGAATCCACAGGTGCAATGTTGGTCTTGAGAAAAAGCATGCATGATGTGGTAGCTGTTGTGTCCTCTGGGATACTCAGTGGTCATCCAGGCTGAATGGGACATAATGACTGCTGCCAGTCACAATATAATTTATAGCAATTGCTATGTGTGTCTCAAGGATCTTGCCAAGTTTTCAAACTATGTCAGTAAGAGTAAAGGAATCATATCTGAACATTTCCTCAGCTAACAGTCCAGTTAATACTTCAGAAAACATCTTGCAAATATACTTTCTGGGTCAAAAAACATGCATGTACATCAGCTTTGTTGGTTTATAATACACACCAAGAAGCTGATCTCTATTTAGTTTAGTTTAGTTTATTTTTTTGAGACAAAGTCTCATTTTGTAGTTCAAACTGGCCTTATACTCCACATAGCCCAGTCTGGCCTGAAAGTCATGGTGAGCATCCTTCTCAGCCTCCCAAGTGCTGGGTCACAGGCATATGCCACCACATCCAGTGACAAGTTGATTTTTTGAAAGACTTTACAAATGCAGAACGAGAGGTGTATCTTGTTTTGTTTTTTATATTTGTGTCACTTATATTTTTGTTGACATTTTGCTTAAGAATGCTGTTAAGAAGAAGAAAACAATTACTAAATGAAAAATAACAGAGAAAAAATAGAAAATTGAGAAGATTAATGTTTTCCAGTGCAAAATTCTGTAGGTGATGCAGGTTTTGCCCTAGAAGGAGGATGAGAACATGACTCAAGTCTACTTTGAACTCATCCAACTCACTCCCTCTGCTCTCCCCCAAGGAACACATTTGACTTCTTAATTAACTTTTTTTTTTCCTGGCAAACTTCTAAAACTGCTTTCAGTGTGCTAATATCTTCAAATGATGCTATATTCCCTAAAAATAATACTTTGAGTTAATATCTGTTGGTGAGCTTCATGGCCATCATTATTTTTCTTACTGATATTGGCCCGCAGCAAATAGCATTGCAAGGCTGAAATAATCAGGCTCTGGAACATCTCCTATAAGGTTTCTTCTTTTATTTTTCACAAGTGGGTACCATTGCTCTTCACGGCACCCCACATGCTGTGCCACCTCTGTTGTAGATTAAGCCAATTTATGCCCTTTCTTCAAAAATGGTGTCTGGTCATCTCTTGACTTCACCAGTGAAGAACCTTGTCCAACCTTCCAGATTAGCTGCCTCCCCTCCGTAAATTCCTCCAGTGACTCTATTGCTTTGTATTTCTGTATGTCTCTTCAAGCCCATGTCCTTGCTAGTAGACAGGACATCCTCCTGTCTCTGGCCTATGTAGAGCAGTTATAGTCAAATTGCTCCTCTGACTTTTCAACTTTGAGTAAAAGAGAGATCATTCAGCTATACTTACCTGAAAATTTGGTTGTATCTGTATGAGTGTAACTTTATGGCTTATAGTTTTTTTCTACTTTCAATCACTATTGGAGATTTTTTCTTTTGGTACAAGCATTAGTAAAGAAATTTATCTTATCAAAGCAAAAGAATTAAGTATCTTAAAAATTCCCCCATATGTGAGGGAACCTGAAATCTCACTCATGTTCTGTGAAATTGAAGAAATTGGATATTTGAGAATGGAAATTGGTGGTCCTCCAAGTCATATGGGATCTAAAAGTGCTAAATCCTTTCATAAACAAACTTTGATTTAGCCTGGAATGTCTTGGCTTGATCTTGCAAGTGATATTTTAGGAGACATATAGCTGTTGACTAGCCTTAGAGATAATTATCTGCACATTCCTGTCTTAGTCTACCATCATCAGGCCCTCACTTGTGATGAAGTCAGTGCTCTTTCCATTAAAAGAATATTGCATTTAGATATGCCTACAACTTCAGTATGCTTATGGGCTCAAAATCCAAAGAAATGTCTCAATAGTAGCAAACATTATCTTAGCAATTTAGTTTTATTTCCAGGTGGGCCATTTTTTTTTTCTGTCCTAAGGTTGATGATTTGCTTTTTTAAAGGTTAATTGTCTTTTTTGGACACGTTAGGTTACATCATCAGTGTATGTACATATGAGTATGTGATATTCTACTTTCCGTAGAATATCTAAACGCCTGCTTTCCGTTAAGCATTCATAGAATGTATACTATGTCAGAAGCACAGGCCTCTGATCTAACTTCTCAAGTTAAGCAAGACTTCTCCCAGGGGCATTGCAGCATCTAAGCACACTGCATGCTTGATGTGGAGTGACATACTGCACCCTGGAACCTCATGTTATCTCCACAGAGCTCTCTGCCCTACGGTGTGTTATCCCTACTTAGCAAGGCCAGGTACCTTTGCCAGAGACACATTGGAGCAAGTGGCCAGGGTCTGAACTGAAGTCTTTATTAGTGCTGAGTCCTAACTCTCTTCATCTACCCACAACCAGCTCTCTCATGCTTTAAGGCTACTTTTGTCACCTAAAGCTATTAGTTCATTGAGCAATGCCGTAAGGAAAGGCTCCTTGTATGCTTGCCCCAGTTATGCAGAGGACATCACAGCTACTTCAGCCACTTGTCCTTCCATGGTAGGTGCTAGATTAAAGCCAGGATGCAGTGATGACAAAGCCAGTGTCTTCATCCTCAAGAAACCTTACCTTCAATGTGATAACTGGGAGACCAGACCCTTATCATCCAGCTCATTGCTGTGAGTAGAACAGGATTCTCATTTCAGTTATTTGTCTGCAACACTTGCCTGATGTTTGAACAGAAATGAGCTGTGTGTGTGTGTGTGTGTGTGTGTGTGTGTGTGTGTGCATGTGTGTCCCCTTTACATAAATAGGCCTCCTTTCACAATCTTCTCCTAAACAGGGAAGTACTTGTGAATTTAGAGTCCCTTCTGAGCTGAATGTGATCACATTCTCTTTGGTTGCAGGGAAATCGGAATCCTCTGTGAATGTAAGCCCAAGCTTCCCTTCTCAGATAGACGTGCCTGTGCCATCTGTGTTTGCATACTCTCTGCAGAATGGGCATTAGAGTGTAAACTTCCAATACCCAAACTATTTGCAAGGTGACAGAAACCCTACTGACTCTTTATGAATTATATTTGGATTTTTGTTGTTGTTGTTGTTGTATTTTAGGGAAGGGTCTACAGGGTGTTCACGGTCTCACTACTAGATCAGACTCGTAGTGATCCTCCTATTTGTAGCCTCCCAAGAGCTGAGATTACAGGCACCTGCCACCATGCCCAGTTTTAATTGCTGTCTCAGCTCATCCCGGGGGTGGGGCTGGCATGGCAGGCCTGGGGATTAAACCCCAGCCCCTGCACCTGCTTGCAGGCGCTTCACTCTGCAAGGCTATTTGGCCGGACCTATATTTGGATTTTTTAAAGTCAGTGCTTATAGGTATAAAAATTCCTTCATCTGTTGAAATGTAGAGTTCGTCTTCTTCTGTCATAGCAGGAAAAAAAGAAAGAAAGAAAGAAAGAAAGAAAGAAAGAAAGAAAGAAAGAAAGAAAGAAAGAAAGAAAAAAAGAAAATGAATGATAGCATAGCTTCTCAGTTAGTGTTGAGAATAAAAATGTGTGCCAGGGCATGTGATAGGAGAGAGAGGAAAGTAGGCTGAGTGTGTCCACACATACAAACACACAGGTGCACACACAAATACCATTACAGACTATGACAAAGTCACATTTAGAATGTGCAGCACATCAAAATGTGGGCAACAAAATAGGTTGTCTCTTTTATTTATGTATTGTTATCTTTTTATAATTGGAC
The DNA here is from genome assembly GCF_000260255.1 of Octodon degus. Classification (NCBI taxonomy): domain Eukaryota; kingdom Metazoa; phylum Chordata; class Mammalia; order Rodentia; family Octodontidae; genus Octodon; species Octodon degus. The sequence goes on from NW_004524619.1 coordinate 7,268,224, forward strand.
ATTGGAACGGCTTTTGTTAGATCAGAGGAGTTGCATCTGAGTGGAAAATATATTCCTGTGCTCTCCTTTGCCTTTTAAAAGTTCAGCTATGTGGCCAAGCATTATAAGTTAAACCTTAGCAGAAAGGACTATCCATACAGGCTGAGTCACAAATTGAAGTGGGGATGTGGATTATTAGCTGACATAGCTTTCTGTCTCTCTGAGGTGAAGCAGAAGCTGCCACATCACCATGATCATGGGGTACTAAGGGGCTCACAGGGTACACAGTAAGTTCCTTCCCCCTGGACATTGTCTTTCTTCAGCCTTCACTAGTGCAAGTTTTCCTTTATTAGAATCATCCAGATGAGAACATGCTCATGATCATTTCTACAGCCCAGGGGATTCCACCCCTGTTGGGTTAAGTCTGCTAGAGATGTATAAAGAGTCCTTCTGGATATGAATTTTGTAGTGACATGGGAGTAGAATGAGGTTGGCAAGGGAAGAAACAATTTTGATGTAATAAAAGTAGGATTGTTCAGAAATGAGAGCTTTCTTACTATTTGGTATGCAGATAAAATTTAGTTTGGAAGTCACATTAGTGAATATTATATTTCTTCAGAACCTCGGCTGTGTTTCCCATCAGGGGGCATCTTGATTTCACTTAACTGTACAGCCATCAGAAAACACCGTAGATGGTTTCAACGTGTGTGTGTGTGTGTGTGTGTGTGTGTGTGTGTGTGTGTGTATTTGTGCACATGCATGCAGGTACTCCAGCCATGAAAACAATTTCAGTATCTATTTTGGGCCTTAAAGACATGATTATGGGTAAGGGCAAACATGCTGTGTGTTCTGCAGCACACAGTTCCTTTCTTTGAGTACTTACTTGCATTAGCACTTAATTTGTTACCGTATATTACAGCATGTCCCCATCACCTCTGAAACTAACACACAGGCAAGACATTTAGAACCTGCATTTTTGAAATACAAACCGGGATTATGGATTAATCTCAGGCAGGGAAGTCCCAGAGGGCTGTGTAACCTAAAAAGTAAGACTGGGCTCTTGGCAAATCCCTTCCGGACTGCCCTCTCTTTCTGCCTTTGACCTAGTGGACGAAAGAGTAGATGTGTGAGACTCGGCATGACTTTTCTAAAGATCAACATTTGTACACACTGGAGTCACCTTTTATACATAGTGCTACTGACATTAACCAGAGAAGTGGGCCTGACAGCCTGGCTCCAACGCCAGCACAAGAGTGGCCGGCTGCACACGTATAGTTTATCTGAAGGGACTGAGCACAGAATTACACAGGCTAATTGTTGTTAGTCCAAAAGAACTATTACCCAGATAGAGGCGCCTTTAAGGTTACTGAGAAGGACCCATCAGAATGAGGCATTCATTTTAATATATGTATAGCTGCTGATTAATATAGAGGGTGCTTTTCCTCTTGAACTCTGAGTATCCTGATTTCATTATAGCTAATTATGAGTGAATTCTTAAAGAAGAGATGGGAAACTTAATAAAAAACATTTTTTAAACAAAGCAATTCATTTGAGAAACTATAAAAGAGAAAGTTTCAGCCGAAGCAGTCAGATCTTTGAATGAATATTTTACATTCAAGTTAGGAATCCAACATTTTCACTTACATTGGCCTTCAGCCTATTTAATACCAGAGTTACATTTGTCTCAGAGTTACATTTAATCACTTTATGTGGGACTAGATTATAATCTCATATTGACAATAGCGTGGGAAAAGAGGTACTAGAAAAAAATCACTTATGAAAATACAGCTCAAAGACATAAAAATCTTACAGAATATCCTTTAGAAGTTGATGTTTATGTTTTTCATGGAACATAATAAACTATTTGGTAAAACCTAGACTTTAATACATGAATGTAAATTGCACAGTATGACGCAGAACACAGCACAGCTGTAGATTTTTGAAGAACAACGTGTCCCATGTAGATTTGAGTAGTTTTGTTTCTGTAGGGATGAATATTCAATGTTCCTGTGCTGCAAAATGATCAGGAAAAAAGCTTTTGCTTCCAAGCATGAGAATTAATATTTGGCAGGATGTGTCCATTGGTTGTTTTTTGAGAAATGGGCTGGATTTGACCCTGACCCGCCCACTCACCACAAACGTTCTCTGGGACCAATCCACACCCCCCATTCGGCGGTGAGAAGTTGGGGGAGAAGCAGAGCTACTGGTCCTGGGAGCCCACGTCAAAACACTACTCTCCTGGTCCAGCTGGACAGCCAGAAGGAAAAGGGCCATCATCTCCTGGAGCACGTGGGGCATGTTTAGTGGCACCACAAGAGGGCTCAGACTGGAAGAGACCTGTTGTGGCACTCTTGTGGGCACATGTTACAGATAAATGAAAATGATAAAGCTTCCAATCAGTTCTAGAATGAACTGAAATTCAGCCTGGCTGCCCCACTTGTGTGGAGCCTCTCCTGTTCATCTGCAGTGACTTTGTATGGGGAAGAACTGTTTGGGTGGGCGTCTTTGTTCTGAGTCTACTCTTTATAGAGTGATTTCCTTGAGGTTAACCAATTAAGATTTTTTTTTCCATGTAACTATAATAACTCTGAGAAGAGAAAGCCAAGTTACTGTGGGGGATGCTGTGCCCCAGGGAAACATTTGGGAGGATTTCCTTCTCCTGAAGCAACAAGGTCATCATAAAGTTGCTATAAAATGTTTTAAATAAAGGAGAAGTTGAAGCAGAAGATTTTATTCTGGCACTTCATACCCGGCTTTTGCTTTCCTCCTGCTGAGGCACTAAGCAATCCAGCAATCTGGAGGACGTATTTAGTTTGAAGACAGTGAAACTTTACCAGGCTGTTTCCACTTACTTGTTGGTGGCATTATGGTTTAGTATCTGATGCCCTGGCATCGGCTGTTGGAGGTAGCACTTAAAATTTTTTGTGTTTGTTTGTGATAGTTTGTTTTATTAAAAGCCACAAAACTATGACATTTTAGTAGTGCAACTTCTCAGAGAAGTTGATTCCACACAAATTCACTAGTTCTCAAGGCCTTGATTTGCATGTTGATTGTTTTACCTGGGCACATAGTCATCCTTGGGAATGAAAGGCATTTACAGCATGCAAAACATCTGCTGAAATCCTCAGTGCTATGTTATTTGGGGAAAGGACTTCCATAGAATGCTATAAGAATATGGGATGACGTCTTCAACCTTGTGTGAGTCTCTCTCCTCTTCTGCCTTAATATTTTACCAGGGTATTTATTTCCTTGCAGATCTAAATCCCTAATATGCAGCATGCACTTTTAAAATTAAACCTTTCATTTTTAAATTATTGTAGATCTATAATTAGTTTTAAGAAATAGTAGAGATACTGTATGCATTTTATGGGTTTTTTTCTAATAGCTGCTGTCTTGGTTACTTTTCCCTCCTTGCTGGGACAAAATACCCAACATCACAAATTGAGGGAGTAAATGTTTATTTAGCTCACAGTTTGTGGAGGTTTCAGTCCATATGTGGATGTCTCCAAGACAGAGTGGCACATGGCAGAGGGCAGCAGTTCATGGCTACAGAAGACAGCAAAACAGCAAGAGCAAAAAGGGAGGAGCAGCAGCAACAGTAACAACAGAGGGCAAGTCTGTCGCCCTTCCTTATAATGTATCCAGGCTGTCAGCCCCAGGGCAGGTCCAGCACCCACACCCATAATGTCAGCATTGGATCATGAATTAATCACAGACTCTAGAAGCCTACCCCATGTTGCCCTCTATCCTTACCCATACAATAACTAATCTATTCTTCATTTCTACAATTCTGTCATTTCAGGAACATTGTATGAGTGGAAACAAGTAGGATATGGCTATTAAAATTGGCTGCTTTAAATAAGTATAACTTGTTAGAGACTCATTCCTTTTTGCTGTTGAGAAATTGTTTTATGGTAGAGATGTATAAGAGTTTACCTGTTTACCAGTTGAAGAGTATCAGGGTTCACTCCACTTTTAAACTATTATAAATACTGCTGTATACATTTATAAACTTGGTGTGTGTGTATGTGTGTATATGTGCACATGAACATATACTTCATTTCTCAGATAAAGGATGAGTACAATTGTTGGGTCATTTCTGGTAGTTGCTTATTAATTTTTGTAAGAAATTGCTGAACTATTAACTAGAGTGGATGTGCCATTTCGCATTCCTGCTAGCAATGGATGAGAAATCCAATTACCTTCCTCCTTAGCAACATTTGTTACTGTCATTGCTTTTTATTTTAGCCATTCTAATAAAAGAGTGGTGATAATTCATTGTGATTCAAATTTGATTTTTTCTAATTTATAATGGTGTGACACATGTTTGTGTGCTTACTTACCTCTGTGTGTGTGTTGGGCAAATGTTTATTCATGTCTTTTGTTACTTTTCCAATTTCATTAGAAATCTTAATCTTAAGTTTGGAAAGTTTTTCGTGTATTTTCCTATACTAGTTATTTGCCAGGTGTATGGTTTGTAAATTTTTTCCTTGTTGGTAATTTATCTTTTTTATCCTCTTAAGGAGATGTTTTACAAAGCAAACATCTTTAATTTTGGTAAGATACAGTTGGAAAATATTTAGTTTTTTGAGCTGTGATTTTGGTGTCAATTCTAAAACTTATTTGGCTAGCCCTAGAACAAGATTTATGTTACTTTTTTCCTAGAATATTTATAGTTTTATACTTTGCATTTGAGTCACTATCCACTTTGAGATAATTTTTGTGAAAGATACAAAATTCATTGTATTGTATTATTATTGTTTATTATGTTGTTGGTCTGTTTGTTTTGGGGTGTATATAGTTGTATAGTGCTTCAGTACCATTTGGTAAAAAAAGCTCTTTGCTCCAGTGAATTGTGTTACTATTCCTTTGTCAAATATAATTTGAAAATATTTTTTTGGACCTATTTCTGCATTCTTTATTCAGTTTTATTGAACTATATCTTCATCTATCTGTCAATATCATACAATCTGGGTTATTGTAGCTACACAGTAAGTTTTAATATTGGGGAGAATCATTTCTCTTACTTTTATGCTTCTCTGTCTAAATTGCTGAATTGTTTTAACTGCACTAGGGCCTGTGCCTTTTCATATAAAGTTTAGAATAAGCTTGTCTGTATCTACAATAAAATTTGCCAAGATCTCAATAGTAATTGCATTAAACCTATAGATCATCCTGGGAAAGATTGACATCTTTACTATGTTTAGTCTTCTAACTCATAAACATTTTTTATCTTTCCATTTATTTAAATCATCTTGATCTAAATTTCTTTCATGAGAATTTGGTAATTTTTCAGTGCATAGATCCTCTTCATGTTTTATTAAGTTTATACTTACATGTTTCATTTCTTTGGAATGATTATGAATGGTGTTTAGTTTTAGATTTTGGTTTCAGCCTGCTTATGTAAAGAGAAACACAAATGATTTTTTGTGTGTTTATCTTATATTCTGCAAATATACTGAATTTACTTATTAGTTGTAGGAAGCTTTTGCAGCTTTCTTAGGATTTACTACATAGAAAGTTATACAATCTGCAAATAGGGACAGTTATTTTTTCCTTTCCAATTTTTTTCTTTTTCAATATGTACAATTTTTCATTTATTTTTCTTACCTTATTGCAGTGGCTAGACTTTCAAATATTATGTTAAATAAGAGAGATGAAAGCAATTATTCTTTCCTTGTTCCTGATTTTACAGGGAATGTGTAATAACCCGATTTTTTCATATTCTACAAGCTAAAGACTTTCCACTCTATTTGACATATACATTTGAAAACAATTTTATATTTTTAAATATTTTCATTTAAATATTTTTCATTGAAACAGAAAATACTTTGATTTGTCCATGTTGTTTTATATGATCAGTATTGTAAAGAATGTCACAGTTGGCAGAATTGTAGGATGATCCTCCAGATTCCCCCTCGCTTTGTGTGATCCCTGCATAATGCCCAGGACTATGGCTATGATGAGATATCATATTATGTATGTTATATAGCATAACTGACTTCAAGGAAATGACTATCATTGATAGGATGGACCTGATCACATAAGCTCTTAAAAAGGAGTTAGTTTTTCCTGTAGGAGAGTCACAGCATAAGACGGACTCCCCATAAGGTAAGGGGAATTCTTCATTGCTGGATTTAAAGATTTGAAGAGTTCGAAATGTAGATGACCTTTGTGAGAAGTGACCAGTGAAAAAATAGTGGCCTCAACCCTGCTTTTACAAGGAGCTGAGTTCTGCTCTATCTTCATGGGCTTGAAGAGGATTCTGCGCTCCAGATGTGAATGCAACTTACCAGTATTTTAATTTCAGCTTTATAAGACTCTTAGTGAAGAATCCAATCACACCATGCCTAGACTTCTGATCTACACAACTGTGAGCTTCCATATTTGTAGAGATTTACTGAGTAGTAACAAAAAACTAATACAAAGTTATCCAAGGCATTGAGGAACAGTGCTAGGCTCAAAGCACAGAGCGAACGCTTTATTCCAGTGAAACAAAATCTACCGAAGGTCCATTTCCTAATTTATATTCCTCCATACACTTGTGGGTGCTGGCTGTGTGCCAGAAGTCTTGTTCAGACATAGGACCCTGAGGAAACTGAGCCAGGATCTTTTCTTGCTCTTGAGGAACTCATGGCCCAGGGTCTCTCAGGATAGTCTCCCAAGTCCTCTCAGGATAGTCTCACTGCTTTTGTCCTCAGAAATCAATGATTCTCTCATTACATTTATCCTCAACAATGCACTTCTTTGCAGAGAATAACCACCTGGGATTCATGGTAAATTTTTTTATCATTTCTAAGCTTGAATTACTCATCAATTAAATGTCCTATTTCATTGGGAATATGGGAAGACCACTGGGGTGTGGGAAACTGTATTAATCAAATCAGAGGCAATGATTAGTTTCTACAGTGTAGTTCCTTTTCTTCTGCTCTTTCCCAGCATCTCTCCCACAATTATGTATTGCTCACCTGCCATATATTTAAGAAGACATGGTACCAAGAGCGAAGAAAGAAGAAATGCAAATGTGTATTAAACTTTGTGTTTAAGGAGTGAGGTGATAGATACTGAAGCCACTACTTATTGCTCAAGAGAGATATGACCATATTTCAAGAATACAGAGTGATCAGATTTGTAGTCAGGCTTGATTTGTGTTGATGGAAATTTGTCATCATTAACAAGTATCTCCTTCAGAGCCAAGCCAGCAGGAGAATCGAAGACCTCAAAGGAGACCTGTTGCATTCTTGCTTTTTGGAGCTGCCTCAGTACAGTAAAGAAAGTAGGTTAGTTTGAGAATAACCACCCTGACCCCTTGAATGGGAATAAAAAAACCTTGGTGATAAAGCTGGCTGAGTGACATCAACAATTGATTCTGATTTTCCAGGGTATGGCTACTTATTTTGAGTGTTTTAGAAAGAAAGTGATCAAATCAGCAGTGTTAAATAAGTGCAAAAAACACTCAAGCAACTGACCACACTACCTTTTCAAAACACGGGAACATTATTAGGAAAAAAAAGGTGAAATAAGCAGCATGCATATGCATCGTAGGGCAGGGTGGAGCGGCCAGGAATTGCTGTTGGCGGCTTATGAATCACTGCCACATAGATACTTCCTCATGAACTTGAATTCCGATCAGCATTAACCCTTTTACGGCCAGCTGTCCAGGCAAAGAAGTGTAGCTGCTTTAAGATGTTTTTGGCTACGGGTAGTTGTCCCCTTAACTGCCACCAGGGGGCCCTATTCTGTTCTCCAGGTGTACGCTACTTCCTTCCTTGGAAAGTATGGTCTTTATGAATAATATGTCCATAGATATAGAAGTATTTCCTATACAGACCTTACCCATTAGAATTTTTAAAAAACATTATACTTATTTTTACCAATAACATATGTGTGCAAATAAGTACAAGAAACACTAAAAGATTACATGAGATCCTTAAGAGTAGAAACAACTTGTATAGTTTGATACATTTCCTTCTAGATTTTTCTAAGAATATACATTAAAAACTCCATACATAGTTAGAATTGTATTGTATTTGCTATTTGCTAACCTGTTTTTTCACTACACATTTGATGACCATTTTTCTTTAATATTAAATCTTTATACTTGATGTTTAATGTCTGGCCAACATCTCAACAATTAGGCGTCTGTAATTCATTATCTGTTTTCTCTGCAACATTTTTTCACATGCACACATCCCCTATAATTTAACTCATTTCTTTGGAAGGTATGTATGTATGTGTGGTAAACATCAGAGAAAGTTGAAAAATACAGTGCATGTTTCTTTTTTTTTTTTTCAATCAGCTGAAGGGTTTAATAAACACAGACCTCCCTTCCCCCTGAGGGGGACATATTTCTGAAATGTTAAAAAAAAAAAAAAAGAAATTTCAATCATATGTTGTAATTAATCGTCTTCTTCTAGCCTGAAAACTAAATGACATTTAAACTCTGACCCTTGTTGATGACATTTACAGGTGACTGTGTAACTCAGGTTGCCCTCACAAGGACCCAGCAGCTGCATTTAGCATCCACATCCTACAGATTGGGAAGCTGGTGTACCTAGGAATCCCTTTTCCCAAATCTCACACCCTGTGGGTGGCTGGGGTCTAATTAGAGCCTGAGCCTCAGACTTCAGTACCCATACTCTCTCCTGTCCTCTGTTCCCTTCACTGCTCCTGAAGAGTGCCCAAAATCTGGTTATAGACAGAGCTACTATTTCCATGTAGAGCTACAACATTATACAGTGCAGAAAGCCTCCCAGTGATTGAAAATTTAGGTATAGTGCAGACACCCAGAGACAGCCCTACATATTGTTCTCTCACAGAGGGTCAACTGGCTGAGAGCAACCTAGGTTGAGTGGTATTTGAGGCCTTTTGCAGAGGAAGTTACACATTTGGACACATTTGATGGAATCTGTGAAGTCAGATGTATGTATTTTTGCATTGTTCATGTATCTTTTATTATGATATGGAACTTTATTAATTGACTTGGGAGGTGATAGAATTTTTAATGTAGTAAAAAAAAAAAAAAACAGAGCTTGAACCACACCATTTTTTTTTTTTTTTGAGGTGGTTATTCTCATGCAGTAGGATTGGAAGTCACATGTTCAAGTGAAGATATCAGATTCTGACACATCCATGAGGAGAGAAACAATTATAAATATAACCTCGAGGGTTGTCAGGTCCAGGTGAAGAGCAACCCAGGGATTTTCAGTTTCAACCTTTTCCAAAAGGTGTCATTCTAAGGCAGTGGAGGGAAGGGAGGGAGGAAAAGATAGAAATCTCAGATAAGAGTAATTGGAAAAATAAGATTAGTGGTCTTTGTTTTTAACAGATGCTTTGGCTTAGAGCATCACTGAGAAGTGGCTGCCACTGAGAAGGGAGAGTTCAAGTGTTTATCTTCACCTTCTGATTTCAGGGTGACTTTCTGAACCTGGTGTGGAGTGGGTCCAGTCCCACTGATCCTGTGGGACCAATTTGCATTCCGGCATTGCTCTAACCTGGGATACAGGGATCTTACTGGCTCAGTACTCTGGTGCAGAATGAAAACTACCATCCTCTCGCCCTTAGAAGAGAACAAAGACAGCAAACCGTGCTGGATGCTAGTGCAGGAGAACTAGCATGTTTTGGGGATATAACTTTAAAAATTCCAAATCATTAACACAAAACTGACATAATTTAAGGGGGAAAGATTTTTTTTCAGCAAAATATTTGAAGATCAGCTCACTCTAAGCAACCTCTTTAAAGCACAGGAAGCTGCCACGCGTCTGGGAGTGGCCTGCAGGATGTGGAAAGGCACTCTTGGCAGATAACTGAGAGACAAGCTGCTTCTCAAATATTTAGTTAAACAACACACATGCGTGTGCAGGTTTAAACGACACATGTTAATGATTTAAGGTCTTTAACAGGTCTTTTTATTTTATTGTTTTAAGGCTCCGTTGTTCACTTTAAAAGATCCAAGTTTCTCTGGCCTTGTATGCAAGCACTAGAGTCTTTAGAAATCCACTTAATGGCTTCATTATTCTTAGAGCGTGCAGAATTATGAATTATTAAAACACCATCGAATAGCTTTGGTACCTTAGCCATTTTATTTATTTTATATAAATAAATATGTATTTGTATTTTTTAGTAAGGGACTCATAGTGATCCACCTGTGTTCAGCCTCCCACAGAGCTGGGATTACAGGGGTGTGCCACCATTTCCAGTCTCAATCTTCATCTCAGTGCGCCTGGGGGCGGGGCTAGTATGGCAGGCCCAACATTGAACCACCCGCCCCTGCGTCTGCCTAAGCAGGTGCTTTAATCCGCTGAGCTATTTGGCCGGCTCCTCCTTAACCATTTTAAAAGAAGTTTTATGATCAGCAACATAAAATGACTAATACAGTGAAAAATGTCACATAATTCAAGAGAAGTTTTTTGTTTTTTTAAAGTGAATAAGCCAGATCAACATCTAGATTGAAGAAATCTTCAAATGTTACATTCTAGATATGTAACACCAAGTCAATATGACTTTTAAATACGATCTTATCGATCTTATCTTTTCTAGATAGAGGATCACAATTTTCTCCTGGTCTGTATTTGAAGAGCTTTTATAAAGTTATTTTATTTTATTAATAATTTTATTGAGAAACAAATAGCAATGAGACAGTTTCAAAACCAATTAGTAGGGGGCCTGCCCCTTAGCTCAGTTCTTTAAGTTACTGCTTCAACAAAGCTGTCAGGCTCAGGTTGCTGTGGTTCGAGCCCCACAACTCAAGCCAGCCAAACCTGCCCTGAAGGCATTCGGAGCCAAAAAAAAAAATTCCTCATTCCATTTTGGGGCCGGGGAGATTGCTCAGTGGAATAAGCACTTCCCTGGCAAGCGCAAGGGCTGGAGTTCAATCCCAAGTTCCACAAAAAAAAAAAAAAAAAAATTAGTAGGAGAGTTTTAGTAATTAATACCTTGCATATTGGTATCTTCTTAGTGGTTATTCATAGTACAAGATGCTGACATGATGTGAAATTATTTTAAATGTAAGTTAGTATTCTGGAAGAATTTTGAGGTTGCTATGAATCCTATTTTCACTGGGAATAACATTTTAGTAATTACCTTTTATCCTCTGAATATATTATTACCTGTTGAATTGCTAATAGATGTACTTCTTTTAAAAAAGGCATATGTTGTGTTAAATGTTGGCAAATGGTTTGGTATCCTGCCTGACTCCCTACTTACTGGCTTAGAATCATTGGGAGTCTCTAAGTAACATTTAATTAGAGAACAGGACCACAGGCGCTCGCCTAATTCAGGTTGTCACCTCCTCTTCACCCCCTTTACTCCCCTTTACCTGTGAGCTCAGCCTCAAGGCCTAGGACAGGATTGACTGCCATTGTAACTTTTTGTATCAGTGAGTAACTTTTTGCATCACTGGGGACTTAAAAAAATTACAACTGTGATTAAGTAATTGTGTTTCATCCCATGTTTCCTTGTCAAATCAGTTCTCTCCTGAGGTTGGATCTGTGTCCATTATGTAGCAGAGTGCCTGGGACCTGGGAGGTGCCCAGTGAGGTGGTAGAATGAAGCAAGGAAAAGGTGCATCTCTCCCAGGCTCTAAGCCAGAGCGTGAAGAATGCAAAACAACACTAAAAGTGATTTGCTTCTGCTCTAGGGGAGAACCTGGGCATTTCCAGTATACTAATAGAAAGGTGATGGGTCCCTGGGTGCTCCTGGAAGCCACTGGGGTGGCACTGAGTCTTGGTGCCGCCATCCTTCCAGGAACCATAATGAGTGTCCTTGCTTCAGGCTCTAGGTGAGTCTGAGCAGAGTATTTCAGAGCTGTGTCATCATATTTTTCTTTTGTCTGTTGTAGGAGGGTTTATTGACTACTTACAGTCCTTCTGTGTCAGCTGCTAAATGGTCTTCCAATAAAGATAGAAACATAGTCCTTCCCACTGAGGGAATTATCATGCAGTGTGGCAGCTAGCCCAGGCTCTGCTCACAGCGGGTATGGCCAGGCAGGTAGCATGGGTAGAGGCAGTGTGGCTTGGAACTGCCCTGCATCAAACACTTGCAGAGTATTTGGCAGAGAGGTACTTTACATAGATGATCTCACTCTGTGCTCACATCTACCCTGCGTGAGAGCTTTTGTCCCTGCTCTGTGTGTTAGAAGCTGATAACATGCACAGTTCCCAGGCTTGGCTGCATTTTGCAATGACCTGGATAGTTTTTTGTTTTCATTTTGTTTTCCTGGGACAGAGTTTCACTGTGTAGCACATGCTGGGCTCACATTCATATTGCTTCTCCTGCATTTAGCCTCTTGAGAGTTGGGATGATAAACATATACCATCACCCCCAGCTCACCTGGGTCTTTAATGAAATATAGATGCCTACCTTTTATTATAAAATATTTTTGTTCATTTGAGAGGAATGTGATCAGGGTATTATGATTTTTAAAGCTTCCTTAAGGTGATTCTAATGTACAGTGAAGTTTAAGCATTGGATTAAGTTGGAATTATGGACACAGAGATCTTTTAGGTAGAAGGAAACCTTGAGTGTTTTCTAAGCTTCAGCCCTTCATCACTGCCCAAGAGGCAAGAGACCAGCCATAGACAGAGCCTTGAAGTCTGGACAGTTTCAGCAAGCAGAGAAAAGAGTACAGGGCAGCAGCACAAGAGGGAGGGAAGGAGGGAGGAAGAGAGAGAGAGAGTTAGTTAGTTGTTTGTTTATGTATATCTATGTGTGGTAAATGATGCCAACTGCAAAATTTTGAATTCAGTAGCAAGCAAAAATTAGATTAAATTTTGACTAGGGACTGCATTAATAAGAACTGATGTTTCTGTGACTCCAGGTTCTAGGTATTATTCTCATAGCTTCACACAGTTTAGCCCAATTATCCTCAAAAAAAATTTGAATGAGTTCTGTTATTATCCACACTTCCCATGCAAGGAACTTGAGGCTAAAATGTTTCAGAACTCACTCAGAGTTACACAGTTGGTAAGTGGTGGCCTGGCTCCTAAATTGTGTTTCTAACCACTATCTTGTGCTATCTTTTGTACTATTTTCATCTTTGGTAGTCTCTAAGGTAAGAGCTTCACATTCATGACTTAATGTCATGGTTGCGATGATACTTTAAGAAAGGTTACAAGCATGCACCATAATGCCCAGATAATTTTTTTTTTTAGTAGAAGGAAGAGACAAATTAATGACTTAACATAAATGACTGAGAAAATTCAGGCTGTTGGACCACAGTGGTGGCTGTGCTAACATGTGACAGGTTAGGAGAGTGGGGGAAGGTTCAGCATTGTATTTTTAATGAGGTGCACATGGATTAGGAGTTGACATTTGATCTTCCTCAACTTAAAGTAATGTGAAGACATCCAGATAGAAGCAATTAGGAGGTACATATAAAAGAGGTCAAGTGACCAAAAGGAGACAGGAGAACTCTCACATTGAGGTGAGAGTTGTGGTGATAGACCCCAGTCTATTTCCTGAGGATCTGTGTGGATAAGGAAATGTGTTCAGGCCAGAGTCACATGGGGAGGACACAGATATGGATTATAGGGAGATGAGAAACATGCAAAAGAAAAAGGAAAATGGGGCTCTGGTATCACAGATCTTTGGATTGTTATACAAAATACTGAGTGAATTACTGAGTGATTTATAAACAACTGAAATATATTTCTTACTGTTCTGGTGGCTGGAAAGTCCATGACTAACTTCTGGAGCGGACCCTCTTTCAGGTTCAAGACTGCTGATTTCTTGCTTTGTGCTCATGTGATGGAAGGAGAAACAGACTTTCTTGTACTTCTTTTATAAAGGCACTGATCTTATTCATGAAGTCTCTTCCTTCACAACTTAATCGCCTCTCAAGTTGCCCATTTGTTAATGCCAGCATGTTGGGGACTTAGACTTCAACATAGGGGTTTTGGGGAGGCCAAAGCATTCAGATGATAGCTGTTTTGATTTGTATTTGGATGTCCTCCCAAAGCCTCAAGCACTCGTAGGTGGGGCTTTTGGGAGGTGGATGGATTATAGGGTGTGTGAATATGGATTCAGGTTGTGTGTAAGTGAAAGTAGCCCACTGATTGGTTTAACTTAGTGTGAATAATGGGAAGGCATACTCTGGGTGTGGGTGATGCCAGACAATGAGCTTGTACTCTGAATGGAATAAAAGGGAGAGGAAGGTTTGCTGCTGGCTTCTTCCTGCCTGCCATGCGAAGGAGTGTTTCTCCTCTATGGTGCCCTTCTGCCATGCCACCCTACCTTTGAGCCAGCTGGCTGTACACTGAAACCTCTATAAAACTCAGCTATAATAAACCTTCTCTCTTTTAACTTTGGGTATTGAAAATTTTGTCCCAACAAGCAAGTAATTAAGACAATTACGTTAAGAAAAGCATCAGTTTTAGAAAACTGGGGAGTGGGAAGAGCCCATGCTCTTTAACCAGTACTTCCAAAAGAGTATTTAATAACAGAGGAGATTGGGCCTGTTCAGTATGGTATGGTTGTAGACAAGAGTATTTAATAACAAAGGGAGAATGTTGATGGTACCTTAGCTGTTGATAAAAATATGTTTATATGTATATATTCATATATAATATCTCAGTTGTGTACCTATAGATAGTGACAGAGAAATTATAAAAATTGTTTATGATGTTTATTTCTAGGTGATGGAGTTTTAGAGGTCTCAACTAAATTTGGTGTTATTCAATCTTAAGAAAAATTTGTGAAATTTTATACCATAGCTTTCAGATCTAGTATAATAAGAGCACTGTATTCTTATTGGAAAAAAACATTTTCTTGAACTAAGTTAGAAAAAGAAATTCTTAGGGGCTGCATCTTCCACTTAGTGTACACGTACATATTTAATAGACATGGTGCCCCTGCTTAGTGAGTGATGAGGAAGGTGAAGCTGAGAGATGAAGAAACTTGTCTCAGTAATATAGTTGTAAATGCTACTATGGTACTAAGCTGATGTTCCCGAAAACACAAACTACATTTATATAGCCAGTTAAAATGTTACTTTAATGCAGCAACAGAGAAATTTGTAGGTGTGTTTATGTTATGCATGGTGCACATTGACATTTGGGAAGAGGGAATTACCAGTGGTCTTCAAGAGTAGGTTTTCATGGCATAGAAGGAATAACAAGTGATTTTCTCTTGATGAGAGAGGGCTGATGACAGGAAGTGGAATTTGGTACAGAGCACTGATAAGAGGTTGTGTGTTTGCCAGTCAGGATGGGTCAGGTTACACTGAGAGAACAAATCCCTTGTCAATAGGATAGCACAGCAAAGGTCAATATCTTGCTTATGTGACAGAGGTTGGCCTTGGAATTTATTATCAGCAGTCAAAAAAGTATAATTTGAAACATGTTGTGACAGTCATGATGGCCAGGAAAGAGAAAGCTTGGAGTTGAATCCAATCATGTACATGCTTCTACCTGGAAATGACGGGAATTTTATTGGCCAAAGCTATGTCAAACACAAAGGGAGACAAGTGGTCCTGCCATATATACAGAAAGAGGAGGAATTAAACATGGGAGCCACCCTAAAAGTCACCACACTGAGGAAAATATTCTGTGATTTTTGTTGCTGTTGTGCTATAGACATAACCTAGGTCCTTGCACATGCTAGATGACTGCTCTACCATGGAAGTGTACCCCTATTCTTTTTTGCATTTGTTAAAAAATTAATCATTTATTCATTCATTTATTTGGTACAGGGTCTTGCTATGCAGCTTGGACTTGTAGTGATGCTCCTGTCTCAGCCACCCTAGCACTGGGATTATAGATGTGTACCACCACTCCTAGTTTTGATGGCTAGCATGGTATGCCTGGAATTCCAGGGCTGGCGTGGCATGCAGTATTAGGGATCGAACCTGAGTCCTTGCGCTTGCCAGGCAGGTGCTTAGACCTCAGAGCTATATTCGCAGCCCTCCTTCTTGCTTCTAATGCTCCTGTTGCTTCACTAAAGAATATGGTTTGTAGAATTTGAAAACATTAAACATGGGAGGAAAAACAGGCATTGTCTAAAAAATTGAAACTCTGAGAGCTATCAGTGTCCCCATGTAGTCCAGCATGTTCAACGCTTCCCCTTCAGGGACACAGGGATTAGAAAATGTTGGAAGCCTTGGTCCACAACTCTGTATCAAAATTCTGGTTCTAGGGTGTTGTTAATGCCAGTACCACCTGATATGGAGCCAAAGGCATATCCATCAGGTAAAATATCTTCTCAGTGTTCAGGTTTCTTTCTGTGCTTATTGCTGAAACAACTGTATGTTGTGACTCTAAGTCTAAAATATAGTTCTTTAAAGTTTGGGTACTGTAGAACTAGGTGGCATTTACACCAACCAGTCTGGTGGCAAGTAAACTGAGACTTTAAAGCCAGTTGGGTAGTTCAGTGTCTGTTGACCACAAAAAACTCATCAGCTAGTGAGAGAGAGAGCTCTGCTGCAAATCTCTGAAACTTCCCTCCCTTTTCTGAAATCTATAGTGTGTTTGACATAACAAGCAATTTGTGGCAGGAAGTCGGGTCAAGAGGGTACAGGTCATCCCATGTGGAGGGCCAGGCAGATTAACTGAGTTGGTCTGTAGAATGACCATGATACTTTTTGAACACTTTTCTTGCATCCTAACAAATAGGGAAAAAAAGAAAACTCAAAATTCTGACTTGGCTTCATAGTGCATTGCTTTGTAGAACTTCTAAGGCATATTTATAATGTTCTATAAAATTATATAAGAAACATAAATTGTGATTGCTTTTTAAATTTTCTGTATTTATAAAATTAAAAATGGTGCTATTCTATAGTTAAACAGATTTTTTTTTTTTACTTTCATAGGTTTATCCTCTATTACTTGCTTTTTAAACTGTTTTTAGTTTCAGCTTTGATTTAAATTTCATGGTCATTGAATTTCTTCTTTTTATCAGCACAAAATAGAGGGTTTTCTGAATCTTAAAAGCATGTAATTTACTTTGGAAATGAACTATAATGCTTATTCTGAATAAATTCCATGTAAAACTGCAGCAGTGGTGCAGAAAGTTCTTATGAATTGGAACTTAACATGTCATTGACACATTTTGAGAGACGCTCTGTTGACTTTAGTGATGGATGAGTCTGTACTGCCAAGTTTAGCTAGAAGAGGTGGCTTGGAAACCAAAACATCAGCTCTGGAATCTAGAAACTGCCTGGTACCATGATCTTTGAATCATCAGGTTAGATATAGCCTGCACAGGGGATGGAATTTTAACAGTTTTCTCCATGGAAGTCTATGGAACCAAACCATAAACACCAACCCTTTTTGTCATGTATTGGCTTTTAAAAGACCCCAGTGGCTTGAAGAGGGTAAGGGCTTGCTTTGGGGCTCCCAGCTTCAATTTTTTGGAATCTGGCTAGAATCCCTGTATACTTGATAGTCTGGCTTATTTCTATGGTGTATTAGCACTCTATAAAAGTTACATGTCATTTATTTCAAGTTTAGAACCCTCTCAAACTTCAGGGGCAAACCAAATGCTAACTTTTTGTGGCTGGAATTCTGTTTACCTTTGGCCAAATCTGGCTTCCTGAATATGAGTCATGGAGGTGAGGTGAGAGGGGTGTCTGAGGCCCCACGGACATCAAATGGCTTGGACCAAACTTGGCTTTGGTTGGTTAAAACATGAATGAATCTGAAACACGTTGATTAACTTCCTGTCAAAGTACTCTGGAGCCTACACACAAAAGTATAGTGTGCCAGGAAAAATGTGTTTTGAGTGTTACCTTTCTCTAAGTGTGAGGAAGTTATCAGGGATTTCCTCTGCCAAACAAGGTTGAAACTGGGTCAACCCACTCAACCTCCACTTCTAGTAACTACGTTAAGTAGTTTCTGTAAAGGTTGTGGAGTAATCCAATTGAATGTGGATCTTGGAAAAGTTTTGACATTTTTTTGTGTTTGAAACACTTATTTTTAATCAGTGACAAAGAAAGAACTGGGCTCAGAGAACAGTGCCTAGTTCAAGGATACCTGTGGTTCCTTTGTATTTGTCAGAACACAGGCTAGGAAAGAATGTCTTGTATTTGAATGAAGGGGAAATCACACACAGAGCTCCATGTACCTTTCAGATAGAAGAGCTGATGAATGCATTGGAGAAGACCAGACAGGAGTTAGACGCCACCAAAGCGCGCCTTGCCTCCACACAGCAGTCCCTGGCTGAAAAGGAAGCACACTTGGCCAACCTGCGGATAGAGAGACGGAAACAGCTGGAGGAAATCCTGGAGATGAAGTGAGTACCCAGTTGTGTTTTCCTTGCCTGTCTTTAAGGATAGGAAAGTGGTGGGGGGGGGGTAAATAAAAACTCAGAGAAAAAATAATTAGGCTAACACTTTGTCTAGTCATTTCTGAGACTGTGTTTCTTAGTAAGTTGTAGTTTTGGTGTCTCATGTTGTGAATTCTTCACATATTATTTTGTAATATCCAGCATAAGATTTTGTGTGTCTGCAGTTTTGGGACAGCCCTGGCATTCATAGATGTGTTGTAAAGGTCTTGAGTCAGCCAAGAGACAAAAGCCTTGTTAAGTACAATGGTAATTCAAGTGTTGTTTCAGGGTTAAGTGGAAACTTTCCTGAGGAGGTATTTCCTAATAGTGACTGTAACTATGCTAATTACATGCTTTTCACTTGTGTACAATGCCTGTGTTGTGTTGGCTTTTCTAGTCTCAAGGTTGGCACCTCTCTGTTTAGAAAGAAGAAGCTGATTTTCTTAGGTCCATTAAAAATAAGTGTGAAATCCCCGCCTACTTTCACACCCACACGGGGTGGAGGGAAGAGTTTGGGTAGGTCCCAGGATGAAACCAATTGCTTTTCATTGACTTAATCCATAAAGTGGAGGAGCTTGGAAATGCTTCTTCCTGTGGTCCTGTAGTGTACCCCCTACATCTCTTTCCTCTTTCACTCTCACAGTGAAATGTTGTTATCATGTAGAACATAAGAAAGAGTATTCCTGAAAGATTTTAGTAATAATCAGTTGAGATATATTTGTTTCTAAAGAACTAGTCAAGATACAGTGTATTTTAAAATGAAATATTCACTAAGATATCATTTAAATCCAAATTGCTTCCAGGATGGGGGAAACATAGCTAATTAGTGCATCTTAAATCTGTGACACAGACTTTGAAATTGGTGACTAGGTACAGAAGAGTGACTTTATAGTGACCCAGCAATTCTTACACATGGTCAACATTAAATCCAAAAAGCTTAGATTATGGAAAATATGGAATGAAATATTTTGAAGGATTTAATAGTGAGGAAAAAGTTCTTATGCCTCATCAACTGCCTCAGTTTCTCTAAGACCAAAGAATAAATGGGTTTTAAAATCATATAACCTAATATTTTTCCTAATGAAACATGATATAATGAAAACAGATATTATTATACTCAGTTTAGAGGAGAGGGAACTGGGACTCAAAGATTCAAATAATTTGTTTAAGCCTCCTGGCCAGGATTAAAACTCAAGTCTTCCATCCCAGGCTCCCTTTCTACTGCTTCACTTTTCTGAGGGAGCTTTTGTGAATTTCATAGATCTGAAACTTTTGTCTGACTCATAGCAAAAATGTTGCTACCTTTAGCATTGCCAGGCATGCAGCAGGTGCTCAGTAACTGCTGAAGGAATAAGTAGATCGAATTCTAGAGATTGAATTTTGTGTAGCTGTTGAGAAGAAAAATATTCCCAGCTTCTGTGGCATTACCATCTTGATCAATAGTTTATTAACAATATTCAGTAACCATATTCATAATTGACAATAAATGAACAGTGATTCTATCAGCGTTCTGTTTCATTCACATGTATGTTGAGTGTACCTTAGTTGTTCTCATTGTTTTCCAGCTATTGCTAGGTTACCTTTGAAACTCCTAAAGTGATATATTATGACCTTATAAAAAAATTTCCATGACTTCTTATTTATCCAAAGAGAATATTCTTTCAAAGTTTTAAGATAACAAGTAAAGGGTGATGTATGCTGGTTTGGGAGTTGTCAGACTTGGTAATTGCATGACTTCTAGTAAATGCCGTATAAATTTATATCATTGACCCTCCAGTTTCCTCTTATAATCACTTGCATGGGTGGTTGTAGGAAGTGGACTTCACTGAGGTCTTGGCACACAGAAAATGATACATGTGTGTAAATGGCTCTATCAGCCAATGAAAATATGGCATTTGTTCAATAGACTTTGTGAAGAGTGCCATTTATCTAAAATTTTTGATGTATTTTTTTTCTAAAACATGTAAACCTTTTCGATGTGTATGTTTTCCTACTTAATTTCATGATTTCATATAACACCTAACTAAGACCTTTTTTGGTGAATTGCCACAGTATTGCTGAAGTGCTTAATATGCTGTCACTACAAAATAAATATGAAATTCCTCTGTTAATTCTTTAAAAGTAACAAAGCGTGGCTTCATTAAGCCAAATGTGGACTCATTCATTATTTAGCTGGCCCAGAAGCCAAATTTGTGGATGCCTTGCTTATACCTATGGAGGACACAAATGAGGGTAAGTGTGCTACCTGAAGTACCCCAGTAGGTTCATCACCCTCTTAACCTGTTCAAGTCAACCAATGATTATATTGATCATAATTCTTGAGCTGAACTGATGTATTGGTTCCTTGACATGAATTGCATCATAATAAGTTAGTGGAAGCAACCTAATGTATATTATCGCTTTAAATTGTTATTTCCAATTTCTACCAAGACTTCTTTGGTCATTTATCTGGCACCCATCATGTAAGTATATCTTCAGTGAGGTCTACTAGCATCCAAATTCTGGTAGGAAAAGAGAGGCTGTTCAGTGTTAGAGGGCAACAGGTAAGGCTGTGTGAAGAGAAAGGTAACATAATCTCATTACCCATAATCTCATTAAGAGGAGGAAATGTGAAGAAGCAATGTGAAAAAGATCCACTCACGATCATAGCATATAAAAATAGACATTTATAATATTTTGGCATATACTTTTACAAATGTTTCTTTTTCTTAATAAAAGATTGTTCTTTCATGTTTCATAAGTCTCATTGCTTTTGCTTTTTAGGTTTTTTTTTTTTTTTTTTCATTGTGGCCTCACTGTGCAGCCCAGGCTGGCCTTGAACTCAGAGCGATGCTCTGCCTCAGCCTCCCAATTGCTGGTATTGCAGATGTGGGCCACAATGCCCAACAGTTCTAAAGTTTTTCGTTTTTTTTTTTTTAATTTTTATTATTTTGGCGGAACCGGGGATTGAACTCAGGCCCTTGAACTTGCCAGGGAAGCGCTCATTCCACTGAGCCATCTCCCCGGCCCTCCTTTTGCTTTTTGAATATGAATAGCTTTCATGTTACAAATATAGAATTGTATCACAGTATTTTTAATTTCTCAGTATGCTGTCATATAAGTTTACCCATTAACAAATATCTTAGTTCTTTTGTTTTACTAATGCAAAGAATGTTTTCAAAAATTTTCCTGTTTATTTTTTATTAATTTAATTTTAAGTAATCATAGGCTGTAAGAAATAGTACAGAAAATATTCTTATAAGCTTCACCCATTTTTGACATTATTAAAATCTTATATAATGGTATTGTGCTAGGACATTGATAATGGTACAGTCTGTCAAGGTTGCCCAGATTTCTCGTGTGTGTGTGTGTGTGTTGCAGTTTTATCACAACTATTTGGATTTGTTCAGCTGCCTCTAAAGTCAGATATAGATTTGATCCATAATCACAGAGTCTCTCTAGTGCAATCTTTTGATAGCTGCAAGCATTCCTGATTGTTTCAGTTTTACCTTCATCTTATGTTACATTACCTTGGGACATGGGCCACATGTCCACAGGTGCTACATTTTCCATTCTTTGGTAGACAGAGAACTGAGTATTTTATATTTAGATTGAATGTAGAGAAAATATTGTAATATTCTGCTAATTTAGTTTGCCATGAGATTTTCTTTTACTTGCAGTATTGTTTCTCTTTAGGTTACCTGTTGAGAGCTTGTCACATAGTAAGGATCCAGTAAGCAGATTTTATTTTATTTTATTTATTTATTTTTTTTTTTAACCAGGGATTGAACTCAGGCCCTTGCGCTTATTCTGCTGAGCTATCTCCCTGCCTCTCCTTTTTTTCCACTAAGCATTTAAGGAATAAAAAGATGAGTTACTTAAAAATTCCTAACTATTCACTGGGTATCTACTACATGGCAGGCCTTGTCCTAGCAAAATGACCCTTAACCTTGTCAAGCTTGAAATTTTAGTAAAATGAATGAAGGAAATGAATGAGCAAATAGTTAGATGAAAGTGTAGTTTCTTATATAACTAAAGAGGTTTGAGACTCCATTTAGAACGCCATTTCTAAGCTAAGGGCCCTCTTGGTTACTGGCAGAAAAGGACATGGACAGAAGGCATACCTCCCCATTGTCTGAAAACCCTTTTAGCCAGTGAGGCCAGGTTCATTCTAAAGGAGAGATTCTGAGTTTATTTCATGTTCTATTCTTTTCTCCAACATTTCCTTGTTCAGTTTTCTTTTTATTTATTGGTATTCCAACTGCTAGTTATTATTCCTACACTGAAAGGAACAGTTCCCAAGCATATATTTTCATAGATACATAATATTTGCTCTTCTTTGTGTATAAAATTATTCCTTTTCTTAAAAAAATTCTCACAGTGAATGGTTCATCTTTGTTAAATTTGCCTGTTTTTAAAAGGAGTTTTGTTAAAAATAGGAAGACCATAATTCTGTATGTTTAGTTTTATTAATACTGGTTAATAAGCTTACATTCCAGGAACCAAAGCTGTATTATTTAATTTGTGGCAGGAAAATTTGATATGTGTGGCTAAAGGGGATGAGGACCATGAGATACAGACTTAAAATCTATCCGGGTGCATTTTCTGGGACAGTTTAAACTATGAGGCTGACAGGCAACCTAGCAGTTTACTTAGTATTCAATGCTGAGTATAATAAGGATCTTAATAACTTCCTAATAGCTACATAATTTGATTTATGTCATAGACTTTTTGTGGTGATTTTCTGTGCTTGTGTTATATAAAACTTTTAAGCAGGCCCCTACATTTTTAACTGATTTGATGATGTCATGCAATCCATCTTAATTTACTGGGTATTATTGGATTTTAGACATCTTCTCCAGATAACTTCACAAGGCTTTGTATACACTGGGTTATTTTAGGACATTTACAGTGAGGCAAGGCAGCAGCTCATTCTAAGGCATTATCCTGTGGGGCCCTTTGATCTGGGCTCCTTTTTGAGAGAGCCACTCATTAGGTAAGTACTCTTCAAAGGAAAGGCACCGTGCAGAAAATGATAAAATCAATTTGTTCTTTACTTCATGCCAGCATGAGAAAAGACAAATTACATTTCTTTAGGGAGGAATCCTAAGTGCCTGGCAATTTGCACAGGATAAATGGAGCCCGGGAGAGGAGTTTTGGAGGCAACTATTACTTAAATTGATAAATTCAGTTATGGGAGCTAGGAAATTTGTACTGTTTTGCAGAGATCTTATGGGAATGGGATGAGGTTATGCACTTTAAAGAAAAAATTTTAAGCCATAAAAGACTGCAGTTATATATTGTTACAATTAATATGTTAGATATACTCAATTATAGTGAACATACACTCACCATACCTTCAAATTACAATTTCACTTTAGTCAGTTTTTTTCTTGTGCAGCAGCATGAGTCTTTCACTGACTAATGTCTTATTTACAAAAAATTTGACTAATCTGGTTTTTAAAATATTCTGCACTATGGTCCTGTATCCTGTATTGTCCTACTCTAATTCCATTTACTACCTTCTCAGTTCCAAATGATATTTGAGTTATTGGGAACACTGGTGAAGACTGTTGCAGTTCCTCAAGTTACCTGCAGTGATTGCAGACAAGTGGTAAGAAGGGGAAATGTGACAGTTGTTCATTCAAAAGTTCATATGGAATGAACTTTTTGTGGCCACAGAAATGCGCAGTTGCTTATTGCTCATGGGTTTTGTTTTCTTGTGTTACGTTTGAAACATTTGATTAAAGCTTATAGCAGAAGCCAAAACATTTGTATACAAAACTTATAGTGGGTAAATAAAACATAATTGCAAAGAATAACTTTAGAACGGTGGAATGTTCTAGCTAGCTTCCAATGCAAAAAACAAAAAGTCCTACATTCCATGAACTCAAATAGCACTGCAGTCATCAGATATCCAAGCTCTTGTCTGGATGCTTTGCCATTCTTAGCATTCAGCTTCTCCCACATGTTGCAAGGCTGTTGCTTCAGTTCCAACTGTCCAATCTGTGTTGCAGCAGAAAAGGAGGAAAAAGAAAGGAATCTGCCTATTCCTTAAGTTGCACATACCATCGATAGACATCTGAGCCATTTAACAGATCATATAATAAATAGTTGTTGAGCATCTGTTTTATACAAGGACTGGTCTAAGCCCTAAGCACTTATCTAAGGGTTGTTTTAAGTGATCAGAAAGGATCCTCCTGTTTGAGCAGCTTATATTCTAAAAATGCCAGATCTAGTGTAGAAGAAGGGGCCTGCTGGCCATAGTTTTAACTCATGTGGTCACATTTAACTTCAAAACAGATGGAGAAATGCAGTCCTTAGGTAAGTAGCACTATGCCAGTGAACACTTGAGGAATGTGGTGCCATTGTAGGAAAGGAAACAGTATTGGGAGCAATTGGTCTTTCACAAATGGAAAAAAAAATGAAGTCAACCAGTATTTTATCTCACACATCATTATTTTGCAACTATACCTGCAGAGAGGGCATTCCTAACAGACATTCACTCATACACAGGTGTATCTAGTGGATATTTGAGATTATTTCTAGAGACCATGCTTGGCAAAATATAGGAGTCCCTTAATGGTCAAGTGGGTTGAGGGATACCTGAAAATGTCATTCTCAGTATAGCTGATGGATGAGGATTGTTAGCTCTAGAGAAAGCCAAGAAGATAGATGCTTCTTCCAACAATGAAAAGAGTAGCATGTAGGAAAAAAGTGGACTGATTTGTGCTGCCTATGGTCTGTGGGAGGAAACCTTTCATTCAGTGTGAAAGAACTTCATAGCAATAGGAGCCCTCTTCTTACCTGTTGCAGATGAATTTCCATCCAAGGTCAGGAAGGACACAAAATGATCTCTAGGACTCCTTGCAGTGCAATGTAGAATTCTATCCATCATTCCACTAATTAAATGATGTGGAGCATGGATAAAACTTAGCAATTTCTGATAAGTCCTTTGTTCTTTATTCTTTTCTTGGAGGAACTCTTATTTGAATACAGAATCATCTGCCAGATGTCAAAATTATGAATGACAATAGAATTTCCCTATATTTTGTTCATATTCCCTTCTTCATTCAAGTAACTTTTGATATGAAACATGTGAACCAGAAATGTGTTCTTCCAATTATGATAGGGAATGAACTGAAATGTATTAACTTGCATGTCAGATAGTCCTTTACCATCCCTGCCAGGAGGAATGTGCTCTTTGTGGTTAAGATGTCTTTGGACCGGCCATTAAACGGGCCTAGGCATAGGTAATGTTCAGTCCACACAGGCCTTGATAATGGGATTAACCTACCAGTGAACATTTATTAAGTGTTTCCTGAATGTTAGGCATGGGCTAAGTGCCTCACATGCATATTGCTCCTCCCTTCTACAAGGTGGGAGTGTGATAGCTCCAGTCCTGTGGATGTAAACGCTGAGGCTGCAATAGCTGAAAGTCAGAAACAGCACATCTGTAGCCCATGATCTGAAGCACTGAGTACTGTCTTCCAATGAGGAACTCGCAGTGTCATCATAAGAATTTCAAGTCTAGGAATAGGGAGAGTGATTTAATTAATTCGTAGCAGCAGGGCAGAGAGGTACTTCTTCTCGCCTACCTCAGAGAACAAGGCAGGAGGTTGGGCAGTGGAGGAGCAAGGAGCTGTAAGAGAACCAGTTGGAGGAAGCCTATGAAGTTGGTTTCCTTATCTTAAAACAAAATAAGGGACATAAATGTCTTTCAGCCAAAGACATGTAGGATATATATATATATATATATATATATATATATATATATAATTAATGAAAAGTGACAGTCAAAAGCCCTTGGTCTGGTGTTTTTAATTGAAATATAAACATGTTTGAGCTAGAGAAGTATAGGCTTTCAGCACAAATAATCATAATCAGCAGTTAAATAATTTAATGTTGTGAATTGTAGATCTTAAGTAATTCCAAGTGTCATAATTTGTGTTATCTCTGTCCTTACAGCAGCCATGGTGGCTAGCAAGGGTCATCTATTAAAAATGGGGAAGAGAAATGAGGGACTTCCAGCCTCCTGAAACATGGAAGGTCGAAGGGGAGCTGTGGCCCTTTCTTCCAAGCCAAGAGCAGCATCATGTTGCAGGATATCCAGGGAATATCTGGTCTGATACTGTAAGAGAAGTTGCCAGTTTTAACTCCTTAAGGATAGGAAGAGGCAGCCACATCACACACAGGGAGGAAACAAGGGACCAGACAGTGCAGTGGATTCACACACCCAGTGCTAAATCAAGGACCTTTTGGGACAGTGAGGGAGGCTCTCAGGACTTGAATCAAAGCTTGAATCTGCAAGTTATAATCTATGTGTGTATATATAAATACATATGCACATATATTTTTGTGTTTATTTATAAGTATAGCCAAGTCAACTTTATCTCACTGTCTCTGAACAGGGCACTGAACTCAGCCATTCTCTAAAGTTACAGCTATTCATTTGGGATGGTTTTGCCCCTCAGGGTAACATTTAAAACATTTGGCAGGGACATTTTCAGTTGTCACCATCAGAGGAAAGTTGCTACTGAAATCTAGCAAGTAAAGACCAGGGATGCTGCTGAGCATCTTGGAATGCATAGGAAAGTCCCTAACACCAAAAGTTACCCAGATCAAAGTGCCAGTGAAATTGAGAAATCCATACTCAGCTTCCCCTCTTTATACTAATGTTTCTCTCAGTAAGGAAGAAACTCTGGTATGATCTCCCCTCTGGCTTAACTTCGACTTCTTGTCCAAGGAGACTCATTCTGGATGTGTCTTCCCTACTCAGGATTCTAATCAGACAGAGAGGTGGCTCAGGGGCTTTTTGTGTAGAAGATTTTGACTTCTTTTCTCTGGCCATCTCTTGGGCTCATAGCCCATCTCGCCCTGTTTTTGTCTTATGAGACAAAAACCCTAGCTGACATCATCAAGACCTGTTCCATTAATGTCTGCTTCTTAGCAGACCATACTATAGTGTCTGGTACCATAATTCCAGCATTTTTCCCCCTGTGGCTTTCTTTGGCCCTCTTTCCCCAACTATAGAGTAAGGATGTAAAATTGGACAGTTCTCAAGGGTAAGGCTAACCCTCTACATTGCTGCATGATCATGAGAATCTCTTTTTCTCCACTTTTGTCTCTTTTCCATTTGTTTATTCCTTTGCGACATCCCTCTGGGTGAACAGGTCCTTTCTGGGGAAACATTTTGGCAATGATTACTTAAAGCCAAAGAGATAAAAGTGAGAATGCTAGAAATGTGGAGAATATATGGCATAGCAGAGCCAGTGGCCATAAAAGAACAGACTGCCAGATAGGTGCCATATACCTGAGGGCAAGCCTTGGAGAAAATTCCAGTGTGTAGGGTTTCTTTGCCTTTCTTTGCAGAGGAAAAATGTGATCTACATAAGGCTGGACCCTAGAACCCTAGGAATATACAGTATATCTTGAAAAATCTACATCTCATTGGAAGGGGGTATCACAAAAGGCCCCAAGTCAATGAAATCCTATAGGTTTGAAGAGATGGACAGCATCAAAATGGGGAAGGCTTTGAATATGTTTGCTCCCTGATAAGCATTTAATGAATATTTATGAAAGAAAATGGGGGGAACTATCTGCTCGGCTCCCCTCCTGTTCCTCTCTTGGGCAGGAGCTTTCTTTCTCTCAATAAATATATTCTGCTCATAAAAAAAAAGAAAGTGAATGAAAAGAAACCTTAATAAAGCATAGTAGTGTTGAATACAATATGTTTCCATCCAGTTACCTGTTCCTCTTTTCTCCCTTCCTCTTCTATCCCCACCTCCCTTCTAATCAGTCTCCTATTTCTTCTTTTTTCCTTGCTTCTTTCTCCTTTCTCCATACCTTTCACTCTTATTTGTATGAAGATTTTCATTCCCCTTGATTCCCTGCTTCTGTTCTAGTGTCCTACAAAGTGGTTTCCGAATTTTCTTGATATGATAAGTTTCCTTACTAGATTCTGTTGGGCAGAAAGCAGAGTAAACATGTGGAAAGGAGAGATCTCAAGAGGGCAGGGGAAAAAGCGTTTGGGAGCAGAGTCATGGCTGGCTCTCGCCATTATGTCTGGGGTATGAGCCATATTTGAGCGAGACCTCTAAGTTCTCTAGGGACAAAGCAATAGAGATTTGCAGCTGGAGGCCACATTGACCATCAAGTATGGCTTTTGTTCACTAGTCATAGAATTTGGGAACTACCAGACTGTGAAAATTAAAATGCAGTGTTTGGCTTGATTTTTGGATTAAACCAATATTCCAGGGGTCTTAATTTGAATTTGCAGGAGTCCGAGACCAATTTTGAAAATCAGTTGTTTCCTCACACCCACTATTTCACTTGCTTGAAGAGTTTGACAGGACACACTGCAGCTAGGTTCAGCATGCACTTATTGATAACACTTAAATTGATGTCTTTTTGCTGTGTTGTAAAATTGGTATTTGTGTGTTCAGTTCATTGACCCCTGAACTTTGACCTTTTCTTTTCCTAGCTCTGCACTGTGCTTTCTTGGAAAATGTTCCTTCTCATGTATCTCCAAGGCATCTGTGAGCTAGTACTTTATCATAAGGTCAACCAGGTCTGGGCCAGCCCTGTGGTTCTTCTCTCCTCTCCCCTGCCCCATTGTTCTCATTATTGCTTGTGGGCTGTGTTGCTGGGGTTCCCCTGCTGACTCTCATTGTTTGACCAGAAGAACACTGCAGGAGATGGGAGGGTAGAAGGAGAACAAGGCTAGGTTCTTCCTTCATGTTACTTTTGGGCTCTGTCCCTGGTGGTAAGGGCTTTTCTCCTGAACTGTAGGCCCCCTTTACCACCCCTTTTCAATTCATGGTTCCCACTCTTCCTGAGGTTATCTCTTTCTTGACCCCTGCAGCCTGACACATAGTGCTGCCTGCACAGTGCCACTATTTACTGATTGCTTCAGCATCTCTTCTCTGTTTCATTAACCCTGCTCCCACCTCTGCTTCTGGATACCCTTTATTGAAGTCTTCTCACTGGAGCCATCAATGGTGAAGTCTGTTAACTGCAGGATGCAGAATAGCACAGTGGGTTGGCCCTGAGTGCTGTGGTCAGGTATGCAAGAATTGCTAGATGATTTCTAAAAGTTTTGTTTCAAAATGTTAATGTTTCCTGTATTAAATAATTTTTTAAAATTTTTTTCTCACAATACTTCGTAATTATTTTATTTTTCCACATACTTTTATTGATAAATAAATAGCAAGGAGAAAGTTTCAAATCAAATTGATAGGGCAGTTTCAATAATTAGCACATTGCATACATTCCTCCTAGTGGTTAATTGCTGTACAAGATGCGGACATGATATCCTATTTACAAACACCATTAGAACAAATCA
>NW_004524619.1:7309187-7312760 GCF_000260255.1 Octodon degus
TCTAGAACATCTTTCAGTAGCCTGTGTAAGATTGGCTTTGTCATCGCGAATTTTTTTAGCTGTTCTTTGTCATGGAAGTAGTTCTTGGTTCTTGGTTAGTGGTCTTTCTATAGAGAATTTATCCAAGATGTAGTTCATTTTCTAATTAGAAAAGTTCCTGATTCTCTTAACAAAGTCTGAACATACTCAGCTTCTTGCACTATTTTGTTAATGATCTATTGGCATCAACATTCCCCTTCCCTTACTGGAAAAAATTAATTCAGTATGTTCTTCTTAAGCATGCATTCATTCAGTTATCATTTGCTATGCAACTTCCAATATCCGGGGAGCTTACACTATGCAAGATGCTGATCCATTCATGGTTTGGACAGTCTCCACTTTCCAGAAGCTTATTCTAGTCTTGATCATTTCATGTGTCCCTGGGCACATTTGTTAAATGTATAATTATTGAATTAATATTTGTTAAATGTAAATTATAATTATATACATTTAACCTTGGTGTTAAATTCCAATGATTTGAAAGTCGCAGTGGGAGGCTTCTGTATCCAAAGATCCTTCTGTTAGGAGCTAACATGGGATAACTTTGGGCTAAGCCAGATTTCCATCCTGGACTTGGCATTCAAATCTATGTAGTTTAGAAAGGGAAGGATCCCCTATCATACATCAGCTAGGTCAGGAATCTGGGCAACATTCAGGCGCTGGCTGCAGCAGAAGTGGGGTGACAATGTGCCCCAAGAGGGTTAGAACATTTGGAGGCTAGAGTCTTCCACCAAAAAAAGCCACTATGTTCTTTATGCTTCACTTGCCAGTTGGCCTTAAACCAAGCAAGACTACCTGGTGACAATTAGGTGTCACCATAGAGACTTAATGTTTCATAGCATCTAGCTTATAATTTCTCCACCTCTGGAAGGGCTCATGTAGCCTCTGCCTGACCCTTGAGGTTATTGGGTATTCATTAACACAGGGTAAAGTGCCAAGGATTTCTGGGGTGGAATAAGATGATTTGAGTCTGGATCTTGGCCCTGAACTTACTCTTCTCACTTTGTGACTTTAACCAAGTATATAAATGACATTATGTCCTCTGTGGAGTTCTAAGGATCAAATGAAAAAAATATATTATATTTTATATCCAAAGCTGGTAGTCTTAACAAATCTACTTAGCAGTGTTCTGAGAGAATTTGTTTCCCTCCCAGAGAACTGCATCTTTTTAAAAAAGTTTACCTTTGTACTGTAATAACTTTCATTTTCATTTCACTTTCGTCTTTGGTTCTTTAACATTTTTCCAGTGAAAAATACTCTTGTACAATGTGAGAATATCTAAGAAAGTTCTACCCTCTCTTCTCCTCAGTCATGGCAGATCTTCCTGACCTTTACATGAAAATTCCCAGTTCCTTCCTCTGTTCATGTGACAGGTTTTGAAGACCCATCCCCTTCAAATAGTCTGTGCGTTCTTACTCATCCTGTTCCACAAATAGGTCCTGAGCACTTTCTGTATGAGAGGGGGTTTTACCCAATCATGGCAATAACATGCTTCCTATCTCTTGGAATGAGGCTGTTTGTATAAACTGGTAATTACTGTAGAGAAGGGTAAGTGCTCATAAAAGAAAAATTCTGTGTTATGGGGTATCTATTCCAGATTGAAAGTGTAGAGTTGTGGGAAGCATCCAGGAAGGAGGGGCATGTCAACTGAGACATAAGGGGTTGAAGAAATAAATGCAGTAGAAGAAGGGAAGAGAAACTGTATTTCAAATGGGATTCACAACGAAGTCCAATATTCAATAAATGAATTCAGGGATTGAACTCATGCGATCTTGCTCAAAGCCTAAAACAGTTCATGAAGTTTCCACTAAAAGTAGTCATTTATATGGAAAAGTATAACTGGATCCAAAATATTACTCCCCCTGTAAGAATGCAATTTGATTATCTTCCACAATGTCCTTGACAATAATCTTATGTTTGTGTTAAAACAAGTGGGTTCCCCTCCTACTTGTAAGAAGGTAAGAGTCCCTTCTCTTTCATTTTCACATTCTTCTTGATACATGGCCATCGAAAGTCAGTCCTATCCCAGTCACCCTTCCCAAGCTGACCCTACAGGTGCTGTCTCCACAGTGTAGGACAGTGTGTTTTATGTGTCCTTGATCAGCTGTGACTGGATGTAAAATGGATGGCATTACCTTTCCTTCATGAGGATTTTTGAAATAATTCATATATTTGTAACAAGACAGGATTTTAGAAAATTAGATACATAATGATAGAAACATCGAGAACTAGTGTGGAATTTTTCAAGGAGATATTAAGCCTAGAACATATTTAAAATTCCAACTTGGCAGTTAAGCTTTTTAGTGCAACTAAAAGTGTAAGTGTAAAAATCTGTGGCAGCAAACTTGAACCACTTTCTATTGCATAATCTAATATTCATTATTTTAATATTTGAAATGATACAGCCATTTTTAAAAGGATAAAATACCTGAGGAAAAGAAGAGTTGATTCCTGCTAAGGCTGACCTGAGTAAAGTGGGCCTATGCCCCTTAGGGTCTCTGAAAGCATACTTCCTTCAATTTACTAACCAAGCAAATAATGATGATTAGTATTGTGAAAAGGAATGGTATTTTTATTGAGCAGCATCCAATGAAGGACTAGGAGGGCTTTGGCCTCTGATTTTGAATTTTGCAGAATAAAGGCATCACTTGAGAAGGAAGGAGATCTGGCTTCTTTTATCAAAGATCTCTTTTCTTATCTTTATCTCATTTATATATTTTTAGTCTTTGTAAGCTGAGAAAATTTCGTTGTTGTGTCCTGAAACTCTCAAAGATCCGTTTGCTTCAGCTTTGGTGGCATCCACAGTAGAACTGATGGACCACAGTCTCCAGAGTTTTTAATTTTTTAAACTCAGCTAACAACTCATTTATAGAAATCCGCAGGATGTCCTGCTCTCTCACATATGTAGATTGCATGAGGTGCTTATGTGCTCCCCTTCAAGGATAGAGGTCACTTTATTTAAAGATTAAGGGCCCAAACACATTTATCTTTGATATGTAGGAGTGTGCACACAGTCAATGATCCAGGAGAGGGAAGTGGGAGATACTATTATGGCACGGCCAAATGACTGTGAGAAATCGTCTGTGCTAGATGATCAGAAATTCTATGGGTGCTAATGGGCTGGGTATAGTGACTTGTGTTATCTTCACTCAGAATGAGAATAGTAAGTCACATTTGTATAAGGCTTTATAATTATAAATGTGCTTTTTCTTGTATAACTTTTTTAAAATGACTAGTAACGGCAAGCTTACATCTCTTTTCATGTCTAAAACCTCAAGGATAAACAATACTTGTTTTGAACCAGATTTATCTCTTTTTAAAACTAGAAATTACAGGGCCAGGGTTAAAGCTCAGTGTTACAACTCTTGCCTGGCAAGTGTGAGGTCATGAGTTCAATTCCTGATAACTCCCCCACCTCAGAAATAGAAATTTAACATGCATATTATGAGAAATATTGATTAGCAAAAAGAGTAGAGTGTTTAGTCCCTCACAAGCATTATTTGATTTTTTTCCTTTCATCTTTTCTCATAAGTA
>NW_004524619.1:7312860-7319830 GCF_000260255.1 Octodon degus
GAGAGTGGTTATATCATGTTGATTCAGTTGTGGTAATTTGTAGCTTTCTAGGAATCTGTCCATTTCTTCTTCATCTTCTATTCTGTGAGAGTAAAGATTCTCAAAGTAGCTATTGATAATCTTCTGAATTTTCACTGGGTCTGTGGTAATTACACCCTTTTCATTCCTTATTGCTTGTATTTGAATGTTTTCTCTCCTCTCCTTGATGAGGTTAACTAGGGGCTTATTGATTTTATTTAATCTTTCATAGAACCAGCTTTTTGATTTTTAAGTCTTGGAATTGTTTTCTTCTTCTGAGTTGAATTAATTTCTGCTCTAATGTTTATGATTTCCTCCCTTCTTTGGGCTCTGGGTTTTGTTTGCTCTTCCTTTTCTAGTTGTTGAAGGTGCAGAATTAGGGTATTTATTCCCATTCTGTTTTCCTAATGTGTGAGTTCACAGCTATGAATTTCCCTCTGAGAACTGCTTTCATCGTATCCTATAAATTACGATAAGTTGTGCTTTAATTTTCATTGAATTGTAGATATTGTTGAATTTCTTGTTTAAGTTCATCTATGACCCATTGGTGGCTGAATAGGGTGTCATTTAATTTCCATGTATTTAAGGTTTTTTTCTGGTTTCTTTTGTTGTTTATTTTCAATTTCATTGTACTGTGGTCAGATAATGTGCATGGGATAATTTTTTTTTCTTACATATACTTAAGCATGACCTATGGACCAGTATGTGGTCTATTTTAGAAAATGACCCATGTGCAGCTGAGAAAAATGTGTATTCACCTGTGTTTGGGTGGAACACTCTGTATATGTCCACCAAGTCCATCTGTTTCAAGCTCTGGTTCAGTTCTGCTATTTCTTTTCTAGGTTTTTGTCTGTTTGACCTATCTTTTGGAGATATGGGGTGTTAAGGTCACCTGTTACAATTATGGAATTGGATATTAGATTTTTTAATGTCCATTAAGATTTGCTTTATATAGTTGGGTGCTTCCATGTTTGGTGCATACATATTTATGAATGTTACCTCTTCCTCTTGAATTTTTCCCCTAACCAGTATATAGTGGCCTTTATTTTGCTTGATCATTGTTGGCTTGAAGTTGAGACTGTCTGTGGATAGGATTGCTACCTCTGTTTTTTCTGAGGTGCTGGGGCATGTAGTATTGTGTTCCATCCTTTGACTTTCAGCCTATGAATCTCTTTATGAGTTAAATGTGTGTCTTGTATACAGCATATTGTTGGATTTTGTTTCCTAATCTACTGTGCCAGTCTATTTCTCTTAATTGTTGAGTTGAGTCCATTTACATTGATGGTTAGAATTGAGATGTATTGACTTACAATTGACATGTTATTTACCTGTTGTCATTTACTTCTTTTTCTCCTGTATTTAATTACTAGCACTATTTAGTTGGTTGCTTCTGATCTCATTCGTGGAGTTCTGATCATTTTGGTCCCTCTCTAGAACATCTTTCAGTAGCCTGTGTAGGGCTGGCTTTATCATCACGAAATTCTTTAGCTGTTCTTTGTCGTGAAAGCATTTCACTTCTCCATCAAACTTGAGTGAGAGTTTTGCAGTGTATAGTAGTCTGGGCTGTATTTTATTTTCATAGAGGACTTGAAGTACTCTGATCCATGCTCTTCTTGCTTTCATGGTTTGTGAAGAGAAGTCGGCTGTAATTCTGATGGGTTTGCCTTTGAATGTGATCTGCTTCTTTTCTCTAGCGGCTTTAATATATTATTCTTGTGCAGAATTTCTGGGATCTTCACTATTATATGTCTTGGTGTGTTTTTAAGTGGGTTGAGGTCACTTGGCGTCTGTATGCTTCGGTAACCTGAATGTTAGATTGTTTCCTCATATTTGGGAAGTTTTCTGCTATTACTTCTGCCTATATATTTTTAATGTCATTTGTATTGACTCCTTCTTTCTCATTGATGCCTGTTAGTCTCACATTGTTCATCTTTGCATCATCTTGCAGGTGATGAATTATTCTTTCCTGTATCCTCTTTTTTTTTTTTTTTTAAGAGATCCATTCTTACCTTTTCACTAGCTGCACCACTGTCTTCAAGATCTGAAACTCTGTCTTCACTTTCACTTAAATGGTTTTGCAAGCTTGTGATTGAGATTTTAATGTCCTCTATATCTCTTTGACTCTGCTTCATGCGATCTATTTATTTCCTGTATTGCTCATTCAAGGAATCCGTCATTTTTCTAATCTCCTCTATTTTTTTTTAATCAATGTCTTCTTTAGAAGCAATTAGAAATTCTTTTACTGCAGTGTTTTTTTCAGATTGTGTTTTCTCCCTATGTTTCTGTAGTTGCCTCTTTACTTCAGAAGCTATGAGCTCTGGGAATTTTTTTATTTCATAAATGAATTGCACTTTGAGT
This sequence comes from Octodon degus, assembly GCF_000260255.1. Classification (NCBI taxonomy): domain Eukaryota; kingdom Metazoa; phylum Chordata; class Mammalia; order Rodentia; family Octodontidae; genus Octodon; species Octodon degus. The sequence continues at coordinate 7,315,237 of NW_004524619.1, forward strand.
TCCTCTATAACTTTCTGCTGTTGTTTATTTGCTATCGACGCTCTTAATTCAAGCATTTGAGCCGAGCTAGTGTCCTCTGCACTTGTTCTGGGTGGGCATTGTGTTTCCTCCAATGTTTCTGCATTTGATTCTTTACTGCAAATGTTTTTAATTCAGGGCTTTCTTTTTTTATTTCCAATCTGAGTTCCTTTATGCCTTTCTGCAGCTGTTTCTTTATTTCAGAAGCCGTTGATTCATTGCTTTGAGCTGTGTGCTTCCCAATTTGTTCTGTGTTAGTGTCCTCTGCACTTCTTATGGGTGGGCCTGGTTTCTGAGGTTGCATTTTGTTCCTTCTCGTCATTTTGTATAGTATTGTCTTCTGACCTTTGTTGTAGATCTTCATTGTAGTTATAATCTTAGCACGTAGTGAAGTTCAGGTGCAGATCTACAAAGTTTGGATTTATCCAGCTGTGCCTGGCTTGAGTCTGGTTGCTGTGCTCAGCTTCTTTCTGCTGCTGCCCTTGGGGGTGAACCTGTTGTGCCCCTCTGGCAAGATGTTCTGCTCCTGGACTAGCTGGGTGGTTCTATCTCTGCACTCTCTGAGGTTAGCCTGGCGTGGTCAAGGTGGAGTAGAGGTGAGAGGCAACTGTCCCACACTCTCCGGGCCTGGGCTAGGACTGGGTCTGTGGGTTCCCGGAACATGGCCGAAATTCCTACTTGGCGGCGGGGTCAGGGAGGTGGTGAGGAGTGGTGGGGTCATCCTAAGGGTGTAGAAGTGGCTCTCACCCATGCTGCGCCTGGGCTGGGACCAGTAATAGGTCCCGCTGGCGCAGGGTAGTGGGAAGTTCTCCCACACACTCACCAGGCCTGGGCTAGGTTTGGTCTGGGGCTGGAAGATGCCTGAAATTCCTACTTGGCGGAGGGGATCGGGGAGGTGCTGTGGAGTGGTGAGGGTTTTCCCAAGTGGATGGAAGAGGGTCTCACCCATGCTGCGCCTGGGCTGGTACCAGTAGTAGGTCCCGCCGGTGCAGGGTAGCCAGAAGCTCTCCCACACACTCACCGTGTCTGGGCTAGGACTCTGTATTAAATAATTTTGAGAAAAGTAACAGATCGCTTGATGCTATTGTCAAAGCACAACAAATCCACCATTCTGTGGTTCTGAAAATGAAGTGCTTTCAAATGATGCTTCAACAGAAATGACTACTGTGGGCCCAACTTTAGAGCAATGGGGCTGAGGGCACCAGAGTTTACTTCTATCTGGGACTAGTGAACACAGGCCCTTGTTTCTGTCCCATCGCACATGGGAGAACTCATCCTTTGCTCTGTAGGCCTGGGAAAGTCAGTGTGACAGACAGGAAAAGGTTCTTGAGATGGAACAAATGAGAACACAGGGTGTAGTGCTCTTTCAGCCAAGTTTAGAATGTTCTGGTTTCCATGAAGGTGAAGTCACTTGTGGATTTCTGCACCTGCCATTCAGCACACTGGACTAAGGTACAACCTAAGCACTTCTCTGTGGATTCATGGTTTGTTTAGTCAATGATTCATTCATAAAGGAGAACATACTGACCATTTAGGTATTTCTAGGGAGAATAAACAAATGTTTATGGAGTGCTTATTTGAGAACCTATTTCCCAATCCCAGAATTAGAACTCTTAATGCAGACTGACATCTGGGATAAATATCTGAATAGAAGAGGAGCATGAAGCTTAGAGAGTATCCTGAAAGGACCCCCAAAAATATAGCAATGAGCCATGATGTGTTGTACAAATGCATGAGCATTAGGTGAAGGGGTAGAGCTCTTGGAAGATGGGAATGTTGGCTTATGTCTAGATGCCTCCTCAATGCCTCGTGCACTCATAGAAGAGCTTTTGCGGTAGTCACTAGATCATAGGTGTGATAACCGGTTTGGTCCTCCAATTGGACTGACGTATTTCTGGGTGTGGATATGGATGTACTGAAGAAGGAATACCTACCCTGGGTGTAGGTGGCATTAACCAAAAGACTTGTATCTTGATAGAATAAAAGGGAATGAAAAAGGAAGCTGCACTACTTCCTACCTGGCAAGAAATGGGCTCTTTCTCTTCTGCGATACCCTCTGCCTTGATGCCCTGTGTTGGAAGTAGCTAGCTATGGGCTGAAACCTCTACAAACTGTGATCTAAAAATAAGCCTTTCCTCCTTTAACTTGTGGGCATTGAGTATATTGCTCCAGCCATAAGAAAGTAAGACAAGGATATGTCAAAAGGAGGGGACTTACCTGTGCAAAGGCCTTGTGGTTGAAGCCTCACCTGCCTTTTACTAGCTCATGGGAATCGTGTCAGGTTGGATGGAGCACAGAGGCAAATGCAGACAATGGTACTAGTTGAGGCTGAAGAGTCAGCAGTGGCCAGATCCCCAGGACCTTGTGTCATGATCAATTCTAATGTTTATCCTGAGAATAGGAACTCAATGAATGAAGATGGGAAGTTTGTGTTATGATTTGAAAATACTAAAATGTATCTACAGTATATTTATCAGGAGTCAGGAACTTTAAAAAGCTTTATATGTAATAATTCATTTAATCCTCACAACCTTCCAGGATCACCTCCATTTTGTGTTTAGAGAAAACAAAGCCCAAAGGTAAATAGCTCATCCAGCAAAAGTGGGGTTTCAATTTCTGGATTGTCCTCTGGTCTGGCCATGTGACTGATCTCTCTAACATACCTCCCTGGATTCTGCACAGAGAATGGATTTGGGCACAGATACACGGGTTAGGAAGATACTACAGCCATCCTAAAGGAGAGAGCAGGGATAGGGTGGTCGCAGTGGGGGTGGCGAGAAGCAGAGGTAAGAGAATGGTAGCAAACCAAATTGATGAGTGCAGTTAGGTTTTCTGAAAGAGCAATGGAATGTTCTCCTTCCTTCCATCCCTACTCCCTGCTCTCGGAGCACTCCCATCCTTTCACGCATGGGGGCTGGGAGGCATTGCTCTGGCTGAAGTTCCAAGGTTGACACTCAAGTCGGGCAGTTCTTTATGTTGGCGTGCTGGCCTTCTACCTAATAGACAATAGTATCAACACCCTTCCCACATTGGTGACAATTAAAATCTCTAGACATTGATACCAGAGTGAAAAATCTACTCTGGTGAATAGCTAGCCTAGTCCTGGCCCATGTGAGTTTGTGGTTTCTCACCTTGGGTCAGTGGCCCAATCCAGTATAGTAGTAAAACTAGTAGAGTTATAATGATAGCCCATACCAGTGCCTCTAGAGGCAGTATGGTCTGGACTCATAGATTCTTGAAGCATTCAAGGGACTCTTTCCACACTAATGTTCATCTATTAATCTTTGGTAGGGTGGTTTATACTTTTGACCTTCATTCAGTGCCATTATTTTATTTTGAAAATGCAAACCTTTAAATCTATGCAATCAATTCTATCAGGAGCTTAGGGTGACCTACTTTCTTTTGGGCATTGCCTAAATCTTCTATTTCTGACATGATTATTTCCTAAACAGCTCCAAAACTTTCTTTATCAGGCTTTCATGTGTTCAGAATGACTTTTTATTGAAGATAAGTAAACTGCTCATTTAGAAAGGTATTTATAAAATACTGTTTAGAGAAGATTTTAAAGGATTTTGGTCAATTGGAAGTTTCTTGCACAGGCATAGGTCTTTTTTCCAGTGCCACAAGGAGACTGTCCTTTTGTGTGGCATCCATGTAGATATCTGGGAGAAGCACACAGGCACCAGGATGAAGCCTGACCAAAGTGTAGTATTGATGAGTGCTGGTTTCTCTCCTTTCAAATGCAGGAGTGCCTCTGTGGAGTGGATAGAGTATTTCTACAGGATCGACTCTTTCCTAATTTATGGCCCATTAGACTTGAGTACAATACTTTTAAATTTTTTTTGATGTCCATTATTAATGAAAATAAAGCAAGCTCTCACATTCCCTTCATCCAACTTCAGCAATTATTCAACTCATTGCCAATCCCCAACCCTCTCCCTGGATTATTTTGAAACAAATCTCAGACATTATATCATTTCATCCATAAATACTTCAGTATAAACATTATTTTTTCAGATAAACATTTTGACACCAAATTACAAACATTGTGAGATAGTGGAGAATTCTCATGAAGGCCTTTCTCCATAGTCTTGGAATGCTCTGGAGTCCAAATGTGAAAGGCTTATATTTTCAAATTTTTAAATGTTGCTATAAAACAGCAGAATTGACCATATGGTGATACTATATGGAGAAATAAGGAAGATTTATACCACTGGACACATCCCTTAATTGACTTTTAGCTCAGTTCTCCCTGGCTTATACTTCAATTTCAGTATTCTCCATGTTGACATGATTCCATCTCTTATTATCTCTTAGTAAATATTGATCTTTCTCCACACAAATGAAAGAAGAGGTCTTTTCTTGGTCCTGTCTCTTTTCATCCTCTTGTTTGAATAGCAAAATCAGGATTTTGAAGAAACAAACAACTTTCAAAGTATGTAAGCTGAACTGGTGGTGATTGTGTCTTCTACACTGAAGGGTTCTTGGTTCTTTTTTTTTTTTTCAAAGTTTTATTGATAAACAGATAGCAATGAGACAGTTTCAAATCCAATCGGAAGTACAGTTTCAACAAATA
>NW_004524619.1:7326050-7331481 GCF_000260255.1 Octodon degus
TTTGTTACTGTTTTTTTCTCTTACTTTTACTTCCTAAATGCCTTCTCTCCAAAATTGAATATAGATGGAGCAACAGGTGTAGTCACTTGGGAAGAAAGCAAAGCTTTTTTGGATTGGAGCTCAGTGAACATGAGCAAGGTTTAGCTATTCAAACCAAACACTAAAGCACTCCTGAGCATTGACTTTATGACTGGCCCAGTGCCTAGCCCTCTGTATGGAAAAGATGGATGGTAAAGTGCTACCCAGATGGTCAATGTCTAGGGGAGGCTTTCAGAGAGCTTATATTTTACTGGGGATAAGATTCAAAAAGGAAATCAGGAAGTAAACAGGAATGATTTCAGCCAGGAAAGAAGAAAGGGCACATAGGGAAGGGAAGGAGAGTGAGACTTGAGAATGGAGGAGAATATTGGAGAAGAAGGGAGAGAGATAACAAGGACAGAAGGAAGGGAAAGAAATAAAAGCAAAGAAGAAAAATCATAAGCACCTATTGAATTTTCATTGTTTGGAATGTAAACATCATGGGAATGAAAGATATCACAAGATACTATAAAATCAATTTCTAAGAAATTCCATCAATATTAAAAGCGACTTGATAGCAAGTAAGTTTTTGTACTTTCCCTGATTCCTCCTATATAAAATACTTTGGACATCTGAAATGCCACATCTCTCTGAAATGCTCAAGAGAAACAGTACTTAAATATTGTCTCCTTGAAGAAAAAAAATGTGCTGTAGTCATGAAATACACTTAGAAAATTTTGTGGGCTTTGTTTCTTAAAATTCTAAGCAACATATAAAGCTCTTTTATATTATTTATAGAAGTTGACTCAAAATAGATTATAGACTTAATTACAAGAGGGAAAACTGTAACACTTATGATAAAGAATTGGTATAAGTCTTTATGAACTTGGGGTACACAATGTCTTGTATGGGAACTGTATCTAGGATATAGAAAGAAATCCTATAAATCAATAATAAAAATCCAAATAATCCAGCTTAAAAATAGGCAAGGGATTTGAATAGAGAATTTTCTAAAGAACATGAAGTACTGGTGGGTACTTAAGCACAGAAGAACCCTAAAGATGTTATCTTGAGTGAAAGAAGCTGATCACAAAAGACCACTTACTATATGTCCAAATTTATAGGACAAGTAGGCTTATCTATAGCAATAGAAAGTAGATTAGTGCTTTTCTAGAGTTGGTAGAGAGAGATTAGCGGGTGAAACCAGGGTTCAGTTCTGTGGTTATGAAAATTGTCTAAAATTAATTGTTGTGATAATTTCATGAATCTCCGCTATACAAAAGCATATTAAACTGTACCTTACATAGTTGAATTGTGTGATGTGACTTTATCAATAAAGCCTTTAAAGATGACTTCTGGACAGTTCAGTGAAGTCTGCAAGGGCATGCGAGTTATGGTCCAGGTTCATTGTTATGCATCTCTCTCTAAAGGTGGAATACATAGAGAATGACGAGAAATACCAGCTTACACCTCACTTCACTTTTTAGCTCCGCATCCAGGGAATCTACCAGTTAACTAAAGTGCCAGCATTGGAAGGCACTGACATCCAGCAAACAGAGATGTTCAACCCACTCATTTGAATTCTATCAAATTTTATTGCATTTTTATTTTGATAGGTTCCAGGCTCAGTGCTGAAAGTGAGTAAATAAGATTGTATAATTAGGTCATTATGTTTTAATCCAGATATGCATAGAAGGCCTTTTGGTTGGTCTTGCTAACTGAGAGAGAAATACATTTTTCCTGTGAGGTGGAGCAGGACTGAGTAGTGATATTTCAACTGGGTCTTGAGGATTGAATGGGAGTTAACGGATGCAGAGTTTAAAATGTCTTACAGAACTAGGTAAAAGGAACTAAATAAGAGCTTATTAACAGGTGCTATGGTAGTGCTTCTGATAATAGTGTTGGTAGTGGTGCTAGACAATGGGATGATGGTGATAGTAGTAGCAAGGGAGGGTATGTTAGTCACATTCTCGTCAATAGGACACAGTGCCCAGCATTCATGATTTTCAGGAGGGGAGATCTATTTTGGCTCATCTTTGTAGTCTAGAGCAGTGATGGAGGGAAAACTGCTCATGTCATGGCAGCCAGGAAGCAGAGAGCAAAGAGAGGAGCTGGGACTGAAGATGTCCCTTATAGGTCCTGCAGCCCGTAGCCCATCCTTTGTGTCCAGATCCTATCTCCTGGCAACAAGTCAGTCATGTTGCCCCCATGCTTCAGCTCCTTTCCCAAAGCCCCACTTATGAGCGGTTGAGGCCTTTGGGGTCATGTTGTTCCAAACCACAGCAGAGAGCAATGGTAATGACAGAAGTGATGCTGATGTGGTGGTGATGACAACACTGACCCCATGATGGTGGCCATGGTGGTTGCGTGGCTGATGGTTCTGACAGTGACAGGGATAGTAGTGATGGTTTTATATGTATTTTGAGGAGCATCTGAGCCTCCAGGTATCTGGAGCCACAGGCCTTAAGATACCTGTGGTGGCCAGGAGCACCTCGTGTGGGGCAGCTTCATGCTTGTGGGCCAGTTAATACCTTTCAGTCAGACTTATAGAAGCTTTGTATTGCCATGCATGTAGAAGCTAATGAGTTACTACACTTGAAGCTAATGTTCTGTGGTCCCCACCTTTGCACTGAGCAATGACTCACATCAATGTTTTTTGTTTGTTTGTTTGTTTGTTTGTTTTGTTTTTTTTTTTGGTGATCCACTGTGTGCTTAATTCTGGATCTTACTATGACCCTGTTTGTGAAATCTTTGGGTTAAAATATTTAGCTCTTCCATATAGGTCACAAATGATTGACTGTCAGCAATTTTATGTGGATAAAGCTATGATTTTCCTGGTGTAAAACCAGACATAGTTTAATGAACTATACTCTTCACTAAGTGAATTCACTAAGGGTGAAAGAAGATGCATGTTATCCACTTGCCAGTCCAATTATTTAATACATGATAGCCAAAAGAAATTCATTTTTTTCACTAATTTTATAACAGGAAATATAAAATTGATTATTTTATTAAATGTTTTCAATGGGGACCGGGGAGATGGCTCAGTAGAATAAATGTTTTCAATAATTTTTCTGTGTATGGTGTATTTTAAAATATGCAATACAGAAGGACAGTAGTGTGTAGTCTCTTTCTGAATTCTTTTTGCATTTTTTTTTTTGATAACACACTTCATATAGTCGTGTTGGCATTTCCGTTTTTTTTTTTTTTTTTAATTTTTTTTTTTTTTGTGTGTGTATTTAACACAAGGTCTATAGGGTCTCACTATGTAGATCCAACTTGTAGTGATTCTCCTGTTTCCAGTCTCCCAAATGCTGGGATTACAGGGGTGCGTCACCACTCTCAGTCTCAGTTGCTGCCTCAGCACACTCCAGGAGTGGGGCCAGCATGGTATGCTGGGGATCGAATCCCAACCACTGTGTTCTGCCTACCAGGAGCTTTAGTCCACTGAGCTATCTGGTCAGCCCGGCATTTCGTTTTTGTCTGTGACTGATATAATTTCAATAAAATGTCTACCCACTAAATGAAATAGTGAAGTTATCAGACATGAATGTCCTGGTTGACATTTCATTGTCTCATGTTTTTTTAATTATTTGGTCCATTAAATTAGTTAGATCTAAATTAGTTGGATATAATTAATTAGATACAAATTGTAAATGACTTTAAAATTTTCTTTCTTGAATAATCAGAACTCACTAGATTTGACTAGAAACAAACATCAAAGGTGAGTACAACATCCTCAATTCAGAAGTATGCAAAATAGTTGCTATAAAAAATAGTTGCTATAAAACAAACAAACAGGTATACAGGTATATCTTCATATTTTTTGGTTCAGAAGTTACATGCATATTTTATAGTGTTTTTTCCTCACTCTTTGGTTATAGGAGTACCTGTTAGATGATAGTGAACTCTCAATACTACCCATAGAATTATCATTTACCATGGTTGGAACTGTTTTAGTTTTATTCTTCTTTCAAGTTGTATCATTTTTCTATTATAAATAGTTGACAGTAAAAAGATATCCTTATGTCTGTCCGTTTCTTTCCACACAGACTTTTCCTCTGTGATATGCTAACATTTTCCCCTTTTTCAGTTTTTTCTTTTGCATATGTCTTGGCCTTACCTTCCTACTCAGTCTGTGTCAGAAACATGTCTGTTCTACATAATAAAAGAATAACACTGAGTTCTGGAGAAACATCAAAATTATATCTAATGTACTTACAAGAAGAATTTTTGTAGATTGTGGCAAAATATTGTGGGGTTTTTCTTACAACATAATAAACATGAATAAGTAAAAGAAAGTAATCAGAATTCATTAGATTTCACTAGAAACAAACATCAAAGATGAGTATAGCTTTGTAAATTAAAAAGTATACAAAAAAGAGTTGATGTAAAACAAATACACAGATACACAACCATGTCTCCTGCAATCAAAAATTGACTGAAATGATGCCTGCCCAAGCGGCATTCAGGACAGGACAGAAACAAACAGGCTGCCCAGGTAACACTTGGGGGAGAATCAGAGTGCCTCTGTGCACTCATTCTCCATGTGTACGTGTGAATGGGTGTCTACATGAGACAGGTGCTGTGAACCAGTGTTGACAGTGCTGTGGTTAAAAGCCCTGTGTGGCTGTTGAGCTAGTGTGGAATATAGCTAGTCTAAATTGAGTGGCTCTGTGAGGGTCAAACACATACCTGATTACATAAAACTTTGTATGAAAAAAGAGTATAAATGATCTCAGCCATGTTTATTTTTATTATATTTTCAAATAATATTTTAGATATATTTGGTTAAATAAAAATATTAATATTCATGCCAACTGTCTTTTTCTCCCACTTTTTAATGTGACTCCTAGAAAATGTGCCTAGTGTTGCATTTCTGCTCAACAGTGATACTACAGACAAAAGGAATTTTAAAGTCCTTTTCAGTGTAATTTTTTGGTGGACTCAGGAGCAAGACAATTCAGAGTGGCTTTTGGAAACTGTCCCTTGAGTACTCTGAATTTAAATCTACTGTAGTTTCCTATCAAAAAGAAGGAAACCAGTCTGACCTCTACAGTTTGAGTTTTGGAAATGCAAACTTGCTTTGGGGAAATACAAACTTGCCTTATAGAAATATAGTTGCCCTGTAATATACAAATTAAATTCTAACCACTTATCATTCTTCCATGTACTTAGGGCCTTGCTTTGGTTTTTACTGTTTGTGTTTGTCCCATCATTATTGCATCAAAATATGGAGGCACAGCCAACATTTTGGCCCTAACCTTCTAAGGTCAATTAAGACTCAGGACATAGGAGAACTTGTACTATAACGTCATGTAACTCGGTAGTGTCCCAAATTTTCTGATCAAGGAGATTATGGGGCCAAAGAGGAAAGTGATTGATGATGTAGAGTGTGCCTAAGGAGAGTCAC
>NW_004524619.1:7331901-7348598 GCF_000260255.1 Octodon degus
TGGTTAGGATAGATATATAGTTACATTCTCTTAATGAATAGAATGATTTGTTCTAATGGTGTTTGTAAATAGGATCTCAAGTCCACATCTTGTACAGCAATTAACCACTAAGAAGAATGTATGCAGTGTGTTAATTATTGAAACTGTCCTAGCGATTTGATTTGAAAAAAAATATATGGAGGCACTGGCATTGAGTGAGGAAAGATGTTCAAGATGTGGAAGCCTCCCTTACTCCATCCTGAGAATCACAGCTGCCTGGTGATTGGCAGAGACCCTACCATGCAGTGCCATGTGGGCACGTTGGGTAGGCTGTGTCAGCCTTGTGGCGCTGCTGTGCTTGGGGCACTGCAGCTCCCTCTGCTGCCTTGATCCATGCTGAAAAGTTAACTTCAGTAGAATCCCAAGTTGGGGAGGCTGTGCTGGGAAATGGGAAGCAGAGCTTGAAGGTCCCCTGCCAGCACCCTCCCTTTGTGGTATGCTTTCAGTGCACCTTGGTGAGGCCCATATTCTCCCAGCATAGCTCTTCCATTGGAGCCCAACCAAGGGAAAACATAAAGATTCTTAAACATCACATTTTGGAGCCTAAGAGGAGGTAGAATATCACAGACAGTGATAAAACTACAATTTAGTCATGAGGTGGGGTGACCCTGTAGCACATGCTGGGGCTGCTGCAAAGGGCAGAGCCATGTGCCTTCCTATAGTAGACATTCTGGAGCTCACGTCACCCGAACCCTTCTTCATAGGTCCGGGCAAATCTGTGCAGAGTCCTGCAACCCTCTTTTCTCTGTGGCCACATCTTCTGTGCCAAAGGGAAATCTGTGTAGGAGATGTAGCTCTGTAGTAGAGCCCTTGACTAGCAAATGCAAGACTCTGTTTTCAGTCTTCAGCACTGCAAGAAACAAAAAGTCTGGGGGCAGGAAGTCCAGAAACTAAAGACTATCTTACTATTGTCATCTTATTTTTATCCTCTATTATGGCCAACTTTTGGTTTCATGTTGCAAAATTGCTGCTACAGTTCAACCATCATACCTGTGTTCCAGCAAAGTGAAGAGTAAGTGTGAAATGATGTCGCCAATGGGAAGCATTGGCCCTTCCAAAGGCAGATGTCTGATGAAGATGTTAATTCCCCAAGTTACAGAGAAAGAAGTTAAGTAAACTTGTCCAAGGGCCATAGCTAATGTGATAGAGGGTTAGGATGCCTTCTTGTCCAAACCCCAAAACTCTCCTGTAGATAGAAGGCTCTAAGCAGGTAGGTAATTGCCTAACCCAGCTAAATATGGTATAGTGAATAGCATGAAGAACCAAAGGGGAGGGGGAGAGGGAGAGGACAGTCTACCAGGATAACTTCAAAGTAAACAGGTCCTAATATCAAGGACTATTGTAAACCTAAATGGCAGCCTTAGTTCCAGACTCTCTTCAGCTTAGAATATTTTTCATGCACTCTTTATTTGCCATATTTCCTCATGAAAGGGTTGGTCTGAGGCTGTCCTGGGGGCATTCTCTGATCCTGGGTGCCCTGAGGAGTGAGAGGGAGCCCTGAGCAACGGTCAGCCTTCAGCATCTCCCCTAGCAGCCCTGAAAGCTGGCAGTGTGGAAGGAGAGGTGGTTGGGACTCGCCTCTCAGGAATAGAGGTTCCCTGTGAATGACGGATCTGCCTTTGATGTCTCACAGCTTCCAAATAGCACAGAAATGATACAGATACATGCCAAAAGGGGGAAAACAACTTTTGATCTAGTTTGAACCAATTAAACTTTCAGTGTGCATGAAAGGAACTTGAGTGCTAGCCAGTTGTTTGCTATGGATGGATTTTGTCAACGAGCATGGTTAAAATGATGAAGAGAAAGTAAACCCTCGCCTGGCCTTCTACTTGGGTGCAGTTAAGTGTGTGTGTGTGTGTGTGTGTGTTTAAAATGTTAGAGATCTGTTCCCTACCCCTTTCAGCTAAAATTACCAGTGGAATCTTTTCCCACTTTATTAAGAGTGATATTTTTCTTTAATGTTTTCTCGAAATGTTCCCTTCAAATCCTGCCTTGTTGCCATACTGTTTAGTCTAATGTGTGCTTTTTGTTAGTGTGTGAACTAAGAAAGATAATCTAATTAACAGTAGAAGGTAAGAGGCCCCCGCAGGGTTTTGGCAGCAGAGGGAACCCTGGGCTCTGGTGTTGGTGTAGCACCTCCCACCTCCCACCCAGGCTTCTGACCTCCATAGCAGGGAGGGTTTGGACTATCTAAGCGGCTTTGACAGAACTTGAAGTGCGCCTTTGACAGGACAGCAGTCAGGACTGAGAGTGGCTTTCAGAGATTTCAGCTGCTGTTATTTGGAGTGACTCGCTTGGTAAATGTTTAGAGGGCCTTAATTATGCTGTGAGGCAATTAAAACGTTGTGGATTTATTCCATTTTGCTAAGGAGGATGGCCTACTACTCCACATAGCCATAAAGCAGGGAAAAGTCCTAAAAGGGAGGAAAGAAAAGAAATAGGGGATGGGGGTGGGGGAGCATACACTGCCCAGCATAGAGAGGCAGGCGGCCTCTTGGTGGAGCATATGAATCCACTTACATGTAAATTGCTTGTCGCTATGAATTAAGGGAGGGCTATGAAAGAACTGCTTTGCCGTGTTTACTATAGGATTTTTGACAGACTCTTTCCTCTTTCAAGTAAATTTGGCTTAAGTCCACAGTCAGTCCAGTTTTAAGTAAACTCCTCTTTTGTTACATTAACAAGGTTATAACATCACTGGGGCAGATTTCCAGCTGCAGGAACTAGGGCCTAAGTATGGGGCTGAGGGTATAATTAAAACCTTCGGGTGGGAGAGTTAAACTCTCAACTAAAATTGGATAAAAGGCTAATTGTCCATAGCAACATAATACATGCTTTAAATATCTGTGAAATGAAGATGAATAGTAGGCTTGGGAGAAAAAGAACGGTTCTATACTGTGAATGGAGATTTTATTTTATTTTTTTTAGCTCCAGACAAAGGGCATTCTCCTGGGTCAGTGTTGCAAGCACAGGGCCATCCCTATAGCTCTTGGCTTCTCTCATTGTGCTGAAGATCTTCCAGCTTCAAAATGAGGAATGGTGAGAGTTGTTAGGTAGATCCAGGGCCAGAGCCCTGATTGTCTGGTTTTGTAGGGTGCTGAGGGTGTGAGCAAGGGAAGACAGGCTGGGAAGGCGGGAGTGCGCATAACCTCAGTGACTTTCATGGAGGTGACGCCATGCCAGGCTAGACAATGCATTACCACAATGTAAAAAAGGGGGGAGGGATAAAGAACAGTGTGTAATGGCAGCCCTTCCAGAGCGATGCATCATGAGGCCCATTTGGTATTCATTAGGAGCGGCCTGGCTGGCTAGCTGGCATGATAGAAAGCCTGAAGAAAGAAGGGGTCATTCTACACTCCTGCCCCAGTGGCACCAACTGTGGTGAAGACAGCTCTCACAGCCCCTTGGCTTCCTGACCTTGCCACCCTGCTGCTTGGAGTCTTGTTGGAGTGAAGGTGCTATCACACAGTTCAGAGTAAGAGAGAGATAGATGGGGTGGAAGAAGAGAAGAGGGAAAAATGACAAGCAGTAAATTTTGTAGGCAGAGTTTCTCCATGGAGCTGAGCATGACACATGGCAGCCAGGAGTCCCACAGCCTTCTGAGCAATCCAGGAAGCAGCCCTCAGGGAGCTTCAAATCTGTGCGTCTGAGATAGGATGGTCAGAAGTGAGGGAGCATGAGAGACTGAGGCTGCTGCAGGGCAGTGTTCAAAGGCTTGCCAGGCACGTCATGGCCGTGGCCTGCTCACTCATAGCTTGGTACAACATGGCACAGTGCTGGCGTGCTGTGGGACTCCAAGAGGACAAACCAGCCCTTCACAATTTCAGGGTTGCAGGATTGTGGCCCAGAGAGGATGGGGCTAGACAGACAGAATAGAAAGGCTCCCTCTGGGAAAACTGCAGGGATTGATTGATTGATTAATTGATTTTGTAGGCAGGTCCTGCACCTCTGAGCTAAATCCCCAACCCCAAGACTGGAGGTTTGAGACTTCAGTGAATGAGAGGCCAGAGAGTTTAGATTCAGCTTGCTAGGAATTTGGGATCCAGCGCAGGCTGTCAAGAGGACAGTAGTGTGATTGCCAGCTGCTTACCACCCTACCTGCCCTTCAGGTCAGTGATGCTGCTGGTTAAAAGGGACTAGCCTAGAAAGTATAGTTGTACTGTTAACCTAGTTGTGCTGTTTACTACCTTTGTCTTGCTGCACAATTTGGGGAAGTGTGTTTTAAATAAAAAATTTCTTCTCAGGGTGATGGAGATAGCTCAGCAGCACAAGTGCCTGCCTGGCAAGCTAAAGGTCCTGAGTTTGTTTCCTTGTAAAAAAAAAAAAAAAAAAAAAAAATTAGGGCCTGCCAAATAGCTCAGCAGATTAAAGCACCTGCAAGCAGGCTCAGAGACCCAGGATTTGATCCCCAACCCTGCCCCCAGGGCACACTGAGCCAGCAATTGAGACTAGGTGTAGTGGTGTGCGCCTGTAATCCCAGCTCTTGGGAGGCTGTAAACAGGTGGATCACTGTGAATCTGATTTAGTAGTGAGACACTGAACAACCTGTAGACCCTTCCCTAAAGTATCAAAAAATAAAAATTGATCATTTCAAACAAATTGCCTTGTGACAGCTTATTATCTATAATGTTTTAAGTCCATTTAAGTATGTTAAATGAATATATATATATATATATATATATACATATATAGTGCATGTATGGCTGTGTGTTACCAGTAATTGAACTTAGGACCTTCTGCTTCCCAAGCAGGCACTTATGCCACTGAGCTATCTCCCTGGCGAGAGCTTGTATTTTAAAGCTAATAAGTCTGTTTCTCTTATAAGTGATGTACATTTAAATTTCTTCATAAATGTACCAAAGACATGCAATATATAAACAAGATTACATCTTGAAGTAGGAATGACATTATGAGAAAGTAAAGCTGAGAATGTTGCGTTTATAGGAACCATCTCTTATTAGTTCAAAATAATACAAAATATGCCATATTTACATTTCTTTGTCATTAATGTGTGTTTCCTTTTAAAAGTAAGAGTGTGGCTATCCTTTGTGTGGATATGAACACACACACACACACACACACCCCTTACAATTTATTTTCAGGAGAAAAACTCCTACTCCTTCTGTGAAACATTAAGGTTTGATGCCAAGATGTGGAAAAATAGTTCTATTGTATTTTTAAAGTTATATACTATGTGGAGAGCAGGACGGGTTGGAAATTTGGGAGCAGGACTTGTTGGATGGCTGCAGAGTTATGGATACAGATGGTGCCCAGCCATTTCAGAGTCTCAGCAAACCTGCGAACTCATTGTTTCATGATGTGGAGAGGACCTTCCCCAGAAGGCTAATTGTCAGCTGGACGAGCCTTGCTCTACCTGCAGGCTTTCTCTCTCAGCATGTAGGCTGCAGAGCACAATCCCAGCCATCCTCATTCACCCATTATCAAGCAGAAAAGAAGCTAAATGATGACATTAGGACACTCCCAGCTTACCTGTTTTCTTGTAAGTTATTTTTCAGGTTTTGTTCTTCTGTATCAGTAGCCTTACTCTGGCATTAAAAGAGCAGCAGCAGTTTTCTATTTGGGGTGACAAAATAGTTTTAGAACTAGATAGTGGTAGCCAGGCATGGTGGTGTACAGCTGTAATCCCAGCACTTCAGAAGCTGAAGCAGGTGGATCACTGCAAGTCCAAGGCTAACCTGGACTGCAAATGGAGTACAAGGCCAGCCTACGTTGCATAGTGAGACCCTGTCTTAAAAAAAGATAGTGGTGATGGTTATCAAATATTATAAATGAAAATGCAATTAACAAAAATGAATTGCACATGTAAGGAGGATAAAATGATGATTTATGTGTTATGAATATTTTTCCCCAGTAAAAGAAAATGGTACAGAGAATGATGAGGGTGGGAAAGACAGAGGAAGGGAAGGAGGGAGAGATGGAGAGGTGGAGAAAGGAAGGGGTAGTACATTTATTCCTAGGGACAAGAAACCTGCAACCTCTTTAAATTCAGATCTCTACTCCAGTTTCAACTTATCCAGGAGGCCTTTTCTGGCCACATTAACTAAATGTCTTTCCTGTCATATCTGTCCTCTGACCCTATAGTGTTTTTCTTCTTTTGTTAACATTTTTTACAATTAAAAGATGTCATACCAAATTCACCATTTTAACTCCTTTAAAACATTCATTTAATGTATTTTGGTATTTTTACAATATAGTACAACCATCACCACATTGATCAGAATTAGAATTTCAGAACATTTTCACCACCCTGCAAGAATGAACCTCAGGTCAGTTTTTATGTTGACTGTTGGCATCAGGAGAGCCAGTAGTGCCTATGCAGACATTGTCTTGCATTTGTAATAAATGTAGGTTCTTTTCAGCAGTACCAAGAACAACCTATCCTTCATCATGCTGAACAGTGTGCTGTTCCTCTTTCCCTTGTTGGAGGGAAAAGACAAGGGGTTGCAGATTGAGAGGCAGTGGCCAAAGTTGGTATTCAGCAGTTGCATTGACGAAACCAAGGATATCTTTTTATGTGAAGCCAAGTAAAATTTAAAATACTTTGGAACTCTATATACTTCAGTATGCAGATTATCAGTTGCTGTGGAAGGGAGATGAGACATTTTAGCGTTTGACTTTGTGTCTCCTATGGATCCTCATAGGCCTTATTTTGGCCTTTAGGTAATTTGTTAGCTCCGCCTTTTCTGTAATCACCCATACAGTTCCTTTTAAAATATTTTATGAGTTGTGCAGTACTTTTGTGATTCCGCTTTTCTTATGGATAATCTGCCTTTCATCATTTGGAGGAAGTGGTTCAAGTTTTTTAAAACATTCACAGGTTAGATTGAAACAATAAAGCTTCCCCCGAAAAGCCTCATGGCACAAAAGCAGGCATAGTTATCACACTGCTCATTATTTGATGTGGCAAAAGGCCTGGATTTCGGTTCTAATTTTAATATGTTAAAACATAATTTTCTGGGAGGTTTGTATACAAATACTGTATTCTTGTTCAGTGAGAATCATAGCAAGTTCAAATCACACTTGATTAAATGATCATCTCTATATTTAGTAGTTACTTCTTCCATCATGGAATGAAGAGATTCTCATCACATGAGTTACAGATGAGTGCATGTCCATCCGGGGTGCTGTGTGATGGGGTGGCTTGGGAGAGAGCAGTTTGGTTTTGTTGAACTGGTTTGTGCCCCCAGGCTACCTTTTGTCATGAAAGGATCATTTACTGTTGTACTACAAGTAGAAATGGGCTTGTCCTCCTCGTCTTGGATATTTCCTTAGCCAAATTTTTTCTTCTTTAATGAAGATAGAGTCAGGTATGGTGGCACACGCTTGTAATACCAAAACTTGGGAGGCTGAGGCAGGAGGATGGCTGTGCATTCAAGGCCAGTCTGGACTACATAGTGAGGTCAAGGCCAGCTTGAATTTTATGGTAAAACCCTGTCTCGAAAAAGGCAAGCAAAAGAAAAGAAGAGGAGTGAGAAGAGAAGGAGAAAGAGGAAGGAAGAAGAGGAGGAGGAGGGGAAGGAGGAGGATGAGCAGGAGGAGAGGAGGAGGAGGAGAAAAATTGGTAAGAGAGACTTCTCAAGGAATTTGTGATCCTGGCCTCCCATGGATAATGTGAGCTCATTATGCTTTGAGAGTCATACTTTTTGGTATAAGAAAACTCCAAAGCTCACATCAAACAAGGCAATGAAGGCCCTTTTTGTTGGCTGAGCTTCAGGGAGGATGTGCCGTCCCACACTTCCCAGCAGCCACCCCCCACAGTTTACAGTACGCCAGGCCATAGGAATGTGGATTCCACGGCAGAGCCCATTGTGAATGTTTCTGAGTTGTTTAACATGTTTCTCGCAAACAGGACATGACATGTATGGTTTAAGGGAAAATAATGGCCTTGCCGCTCAGTGCCAGATCATCTTCTGTCAAGAGCATCCTGGCAGTCCAAAGGGCTCTGGCGTGACATGGCCCACAGGCCAGGTCCTTAGGGGATCTGGACCTGACGTGCTCCACACAAGAAGGGTCTTAAATCAGGGGGCCTCAGGGGCTTGCTTCCCAGCTGCTTGCACACATTGCTCTGCGTAAGGTTTAGAGCCCTGGTGGCTGCTGCCACTGCTTCTGGTGTTCTCTGCCATGAATGAAAAGGAAGATTTTCTCAGTTTTTGGGTTCCTGACCTAATGAGTTTATTGTTAAAACAAAACAATACAAAAACAAAACAAAACAAAAAAACAAGTTAATAGTAACAACAGAAATTCAGGGTAAAAAAAAAATTCAGGATAAATGAATAAGCGAGTTTCAGAACGTGTCTTGGCACTTTGGACTTTGTGGAATTAGGCCCTGTGATGATGTGTTTAGATCACATACATAAAATGAAACTGTGAGTTTCTATAGTTTTTAGTGTTCTGCTCAGTGACATTAAGTTGCTGTCGTTTAGATGTTGGCTGTCCCCCAAAGCCCTACCCGTTGGAGCCTTGGTTGCCAAAGTGGCATTATTGGGAAATAGTAGACATTTAAGAAGTGGGGACTACATGGAGGTCTTTTGTCATAGGGCTGTGCCTTTGAACAAGATTTTGAGGCCCTGTCCCCCTTCTCCCTGTCTCTTTTGCTTCCTGCCTAAAGTGAGCAACTTCTACTCTGCCATATGCTCCTGCCATACTGTACTACCTCACAAAAAGCTCAAAGCAAGGACCAAGTAATTAGCTAATTGGCTACCAAAAGCTGTGAACTAAAATATACAATTTTCAATTTATAAGGTAATGATCTCTAGCAGCTGTCACCACATAATTCATCTCTAGAATTCTTTTCAGCTTCTCTAATTGAACTCATACTAGTGGACTTTTGCATATATATATATATATATATATATAAAATTTTGTTGTGGTCTACTCTAATGAAAGTAGGTGATTAATCTGGATTTTTTAAATGTTAAATTAAGGGGGTGAGATAGCTTAGTGGACTACCTCTCCTGCTTGGGCAAGGTTCAATATGTGGCACCATATGCTCTGCCAGCCCCACCCCCAGGGTGGCCTGAGGTGGCCAGAGTCTGATGTGTGGCCTATAATCCGAATGCTAAGGAGGCTAAAAGTAGGAGGATCATGGTGAGTCCGAGTTGCGTAGTGAGACCCTGCAACAACCAAATACATTAAAAAATAAATAAATGAAAAATGTTAGATTGGCAGGTAATTAAATTATGTACATGGCTAGTTTCTTAAACCTCTGCATGAGAAAAGTAAGGAATAGTTATGTAAAAGCAAAATTCTAGAGTAGTTACATACATGCCTGACAAATAAAAGCATGATCCATACTAGGTAAAGCTCTGGTGATCCTCAACTTTGTAGCTTGCACACACAACCTAGGAAACTTTTGCTATCCCTTGGAAATGCATCCTGTGTCTTTTTCCAACGTGTTCCTTCTAGTTTTGTATGAGTCTGTGAATTTAAGTAAAAACAGAGGCAAAATGATTGATTGGAAGGAGAGGTAGAAAATAGCATTATCTGTGGAAAAAGTGAATAAAACGGCAGCTGGATCATAGAAAAGTCCTAGATCAAAACCCGGGCTCTGGCAGCCACAAAGGGGGCTGCTCCAGGCCAGTACCACCTGCTGTCCAGCTACCAATGTGCCTATCCTGCTACAGACTCCCATCATTGGTTTAAAAAATCATTATCTGGTGCTTTTTCTTATTGATTGAAACAAGGTTTCTTTCTAAGGCCAAAGCTTTTCCAAGAATGTGGCAGTCTCTAAATTTCAAAGTGTGTGTGTGAGGGGGGAGTCTGGATTTTGAGCCTGGACTTCTGTCTGGCTCTCCATGCTGTTTGATGGGATCCAGTCTTGCTCTGTCATTTGTACTTGGAAAGCAGATACAAATTCAAGGGAAAGGCAGGCTAGGAGATGAGCAGGACTGCCTTTAAGCAGGGGGTGGAGAAGACCCAGCCCCACTCACCTGCTCCCTCTTTTTTTTTTCCTTCTATGAAAATGAAACTCTAGAACCAAGATGACCAAGAGGCTTTATTCTGAGTGCCACCTTGAATTCACTAATTAATATTCAGAATTCAGCTCTGTAGGAAAGCAGTTGGTGTGATAAATTCATAAAGTCTAACATGGTTGGGTAGAAGCTCCAGTTGCACAAGTGACTCCTTAGCCTCTAGGCTAACAGTGTGACAGCCTTTACAATAATGGTTGCTGATTAAGACATTTAGATACTGGTAAGAGCATCCGAGACTGTGGGTACTTCTAGAGGAAGATGAGCTCCTGAGTTCCTGAGTCAGAAACACAAGCTTATTCTGTATGAGTTCTGGGGAGATTGCTGTGCCTTTCTATGACTTCATCATCTAACCTATAAAATGAAGGGGTGGTTACTCTTTCAGTTGTTGTAAGGATAAAATGAGTTAATATAGGTTACTTACTATAGTGCTCAGTATATAAATATTCAACCAGTGTTCATATGTGAGTTGAATAGCAGGCTCCAAAATGCATGATCATTTGGAATCTCAACATGTGACCTTATTTGGAATAAGAATCTGTAGATGTAGTTAAGGTGTCTCAGATGAGATCATCTAGGATTAGGGTGGGCCCTGAACCCATGAACAACTATCTAAATGAGACAGAAAAAAGGAAGACATAGGAACCCTGGGGTGGAGGTCATGTGAAGGTGAAGATAGAAATTGTAGTGATACCCCTGTAAGTAAAGGAATGATAAGGCTTTCTAGACATCCCTAGAAACAGGAAGACAACCACATGTTGGCTCCAACCCCCACAAGGAACCAACTCTTCTGACTTCTTGACTTTGGACTCTTGGCTTCCAGGACTGTGAGAGGACAAACTTTTATCTAAAGCTACTGTAGTGGTAATTGTTATAGCAGCCCCTCAGAGACTAATACAGTTTGACATCAGTTGCTTCTGTCTGTAAGGTAGGGATCAAATCCTTTATTATCCAATGATTTAGGTAGTCCCAGAATTTGCTGACTTGGATAAGGTCAGCCAGAATGTCAGGTGGCCACAGATACTGTTGGCTCTGATGATAGTTAGTGACGTGCATGGTAAATTCCTTTTTCCCCTTGTCTCATCAGTCTCTCAAAGATCTAAATTTGAAATCATCAGGATCTACATAATGAGGTGGACATTAGTTGAGATGAGAATAAAATGATTGGCTGTACAACAAACAGTGCATCTTTTCTGGTATGGATTCTAGCTGTGGCAGAATCTGAGAGGAGCAGAAAATTGAATTCCAAGAAAGTGAGCCTTCTGACAATTTTAAAATATGCAAGGAGTATAGAAGCCCAAAGACAGATTCCCACTCAGTGGCATTCTTGGGGGGAATAGGAGCTGAGAGACATTGTTGACCTAGAGGGTGGATGATTCTTCAGTTGGCTTCAAGCAAATTGAAATGTTTATAACCTGAGAGTACACTGTCTACTTTCTCAGTTGGGACTGGACTTTGGGAAGCAGCACTGTCTGCATCTTCAAATGAGCTCAACTTCATATACACTTGTGCAGAAGAGCAGGTCCATGGAGGACAAGCTTGTCCTGGTGTCAAACAGGGAGGTAAGGCTGAGGTCTCAGATATGTCATGAAAGTGACATCTCCCAGCCACAGTTTTAATGACATGCATCAGTGATATATCCATCATTAAGAACTTTTTGGAGAATAGTGATGGACTGAAGTAGCAGAGAGCCTTGTGGCTAACATGTGCTCCATTACATACCTCAAGCTTAAGGAATAAAAAGATGAAAAAAATTCCTTCACTCACAAAAGTTCTCTGTTATGGTGAGGCCATAGGTACTTTTAGAAGAATAGAATATTGACCAGGAAAGAGTGATTTTGCTCCTGTCATGGCTTTCCAAATTGAAGATTGAGCAAGAGCTTCATAGGGGAGAGTCAATTTGATGGGAATCATGAAAAATAAGTAAAGTTTCCATAATGAGGGAAAATAAGCATTCGCTTCTTTGGATTATGATCACTGGTTTAGGATACAAATGTGTGGTGAGCATGGAGAACAATGAGTCATCCTAGGAGCACATAATTATCATCAGTTCAGGGTAGGAAGGGCTGGGTATAGGAAGAAATGAATCTGGAAGTGTGAGTTGGGGCCAGCAAACAGGAGGACCATGGGAAGGATTTTGGGCTGGAAGGATTGATATGGCATGTCGCCAAAAGCATAATATGGTAGGAGAGTGGCTCTGGGATGCGAGCACCGAGGGAAGTAGCATTCTGTTGGAAACATAGGCTCGAATTAAGAGCCTCCTTAGTGATCCTAGTGAGGGGTAATGGAGATAGAGCTGGAGGAGAGAAGTAACTGGGAAAGACGAGAGTGGCAGGACAACAGCAGAGAAAGCACAAAATGCTTAGTAAGTGTTGAGTGAGAGTCAGATTAATAGAATCTGGAACCAGATTGTCTTTGCGGGAAAAGGCAGAGGAACAAGTAGATGACAGCGTGACGTTTTTAACTGGGGTCAATATGATGTCACACAGACAAGCACCAAGTGAGTCTCCAATTTTTTTAGTCACTTAATTTTGTTATTTTTGGTTATGTTTTTGTTTTTCAATGTGAATATATCCTTCTTAGTAGTTACAAAAATAAAGCACTTTTATTGTAACATCAATCATTCAGAAGTATATGAGCAATGAAATTTTCCCCCCACCACCACGCGCAGATAGCCTTGGTTAACATTTTAGTAAATGAAATTTCTTTTCACTCTCACTCTTCCCTTTCTGCCACATTTTTATCTTTCCTCTCTTTATCTCTATGTATATATAATTTGTGTGAAAATGGTTAAACAGCACCTGGTACTGCATAGCCAGCTTGCTTCCTTAGCATCTTATTAATCCAAATACACCAAACTGAGGGTGAATAGATCTCATTTTTATTAACTGCAGAAGATTCCTTTTATCTCTGGTGTTGTGATAAATTTACTCCCATGAATGAGTGTTGAGTTTGTCTCCAGGTCTTACAGTTAGAAATCACATGTTTTTGAACATTTGCCTTCTAATTAATTTTAGTAGCAGTGAAATTTGACAAATTTTAAGGTCTTTTTGATTTGAAAGAATCCTTTCCACTAAAAAGGAGGGGAAACTTTTTCCCTTCCCCTCCCCTCCCCTCCTATTCCCTCCACTTCTCTTCCTTTCCCTCCCCTCCCTTCTCTTCCCCACCTCTCCCGTCCTCTCCCCTTTCTTGTAATGGGAAAAACTTTTCAGATTTATTGTCTATTTATACTTTTTGTTTCTTTGTGAATTGCCTCTTACTTCCCTTTGCCCTTTCTGTCTAACAGGGCATTTGTAAGTAAATAAATCTATGTGTATATTAAAGATATGTACTGCTGTAAACATTGAGAATATGCATTTGTGTTTGCCACTTAGGCATTTATGTTTTAGCACCTATCAATCTTTTTTTTTTTTTGGTGGTACTGGGGATTGAACTCAGGACCCTGCACTTGCCAAGCACTTATTCTACTGAGCTATTGCCCCAGCCCCATGTTTTGTTTTGTTTCACCTATCAATATTTTCTTTGTGGTTTCTGGTTCTCAGGTTGTGTGTAAAAATACATTTTTTTTTAACCTCCGTGAAAACCAGTACTTCCTGGGCTTGCTGGGTTGCCCACTGCCTTTTACCCTGTGGACCATGTAGGCTTTCTGCTGAGCTTCCTGGTAACAGGACAGGAGAGGGTAGCATTAGGAGCTTCAGCTGGCTTGAAGTGGAAGCCTGTCATTTATCTGAAATCCCTCTCTCTGCTAGGACACACCCTAGAAATCTGAAATAAAACCAGTGATAGGTGGGGAGGGGGTTCAATTCAGTCCTTAGAGGTCATTTCCAATTCAGAGACTATTCTTCTGCCTCAGAGTTTCCTCCCTGCTTTATGACTACTTGGTGGCATTCGCTGACATTTTATTTGTGCTTGACACTGAAGGTGGAGCTTGAGCCTTAGCTTTCTACTCTAGTTGCACAGTGTTGGTGTAGGAGATCACCATAGTCAAAAGTTAAATGGTTTATATACATGTCTATGTATATAAGCAGGATGGTTTGGACAACTGTACTGTGCATGCTGCTGGTCTATGGAAAGGAGCAGTTAATGCTTTAATTTGTTTCATTTCCTTTTTAAAATTATTTCTCCTTTTTGTATTTTTAATTTCTTATACATTTTTCTTTCTTCTTCCAATTTTACATGCATATATCTGGTAATAAGAATAACTAATTGGAAGACAATACTATGTATTACAGCAAATACTGTGAAAATCATGTTACTTTGTTAAGTGAAATTCTGAATCACTTATAATTTTTCTGTTTTACAAATTTTTAAAAGTTAAGCTGTGCAATTGTCCCTTTTTCTCTATACAAAGAGAGTGTCTCAAATACAACATTAGTGATTAAAATAAATGGACCATAGTTCCCCATAGATGATCTAGAGAAAAATAAATGACTAATGATCTTCCTTTGAAATCCATTATTAAAATGTGAATTCTAAATTATATGGCAAGGTCTAAGGGTAAAATTAATTAAAGTAAAATAATTGCTATTGAAATTTTATATTGTTACTATTACATCAAAATGTGACTACAAGTCTTTTCCAAGCAGTTTTGCCTGTTCTCGATAGGTTTTTTTTTTTTACCTCTAACATAATATTCATTTTATAGGTATATTGATATTATTATTTAGTGTCAATGCTATAGATGAAGGTAAGCAACAGTGTTTTTATACTTTTCCATAATTTCGGTATTAAGGCAATTATATTTTGGATTCAGATATTCCTTTAAATTTTTAAACAATTGAGATATAGCATGAATGTATGAGAATATACAAATAGTATGACTCCAGCTTTGTAAGTGTTCACAAAGTTAACATACCTAGATTAAAAATCAGAGTTTAACCTAAAATAGAGGAACATCTTGGGTTCTCTAGAATATGGCCTTCTCATTATTTTCTCAAAGGTAATCATTATTATGATTTCTAACTCTGCAGATTAATTTACCCTGGATTTTTTTCCCCCATAATTTTATTGAGAAACAAATAACAATGAGACAGTTACAAATCAAATTGGTAGGATAGTTTCAATAATTAACACATTGCATACTCTCTTCCTACTCGTTATTTGCTATACAAGATGCAGACATGATATCCTATTTACAAACACTATTACAAAAAATCCCTCTATTCATTAAGAGAATAACTATATGTGAATACACAGATACAAAATGGACATTCATGTGTGTCTCCTTTTTTGTTTAGTTCCGTCATTTGAATATTATAGGTGTGTTAACTCAGTAAAATATTCTAAAAGAGTCCAATAGTCCATAATAGTATTGGGTCTTCCTCTTGACTGGCAGTGTCAGAAATTGTTGACCTGAGTTCCCTACAGCTCAACATAACAGCATGGCTTTACTTCTTATATTTCATTTTTATACTTTTCTGCTGGATGGTTAAGACCAAGATAAAGCAAGACCTATGCAACAAGAGTTGTAGCTTTTGGATCTGATACAGTAAGTGAAATCCCCTCAGGATATATCCTGAAATCCTCTATCTCAGATTGTAGATCCTTTGCCAGTGTCATCCATGTGGATGAGTTACAGCTATTGCTTGGCCAATGTGTTCTCTGTGAAAGCCTGAGAGAATGTTTTCTCTCCATGTGACTCTCCTTAGGCACACTCTACATCATCGATCACTTTCCTCTTTGGCCCCATGATCTCCTTGATCAGAAAATTTGGGACACTACTGAGTTACATGACGTTACAGTACAAGTTCCCATATGTCCTGAGTCTTAATTGACCTTGGAAGACTAGGGCCAAAATGTTGGATTTCCTTGTGGCCCTCCTATTTCTCTAATTTTAGTCTGCAAACTTAGGTTATTAACCCTCAAGAAGAGAAGCTTATTGTTATTACCATACAACCTAGGCTGTTAAGCTGAACCTTACTATCTGTCTCAATATCAAACATCTTAGGCATAAGGTGGAACAGGTATTTTTCATCAAGCATTGATATGTTGAACTTTAAGTTCCTACAGAATGTGATGCAAAAACATTAGAAAATTAAAATATATTTAAAAATAGGCATAAAGAATGATATAATTCTTATGTTTACACATAAGTCCAGAAATCTAACCATATACAACCTTGTAGCAAAACAGTCCCACAACATTCCTTTTCCTGTCTCCTGCCTTCATTCACCACCTCCTTCTTTTTGAACAGTCATCTACCCGAGAGACAACACGGCAGCAACTGGCATGTCATGAGAAGCAGCCCATATTCAGAAGACCAGAATGACAGGCACTGCAAGCATGAACCTACTATTATAAATTGCCATCTTCAGTGCAGGTGGTTAGTTCACAGGTGTTTGTATATATAGTTCATCAAGGTGAGAATCATTCCAATTACCAGCTAGATTCAAAAATCTGAATATTCTCAGGATCATTTGATTGCCCATCTTCTACATACAAATGTATGGCTTGCCACTGTCAAGTTTCCTACCTCTTCTCCTTGCTCTCTTTTCATTGTCTAGTCCTCAAGTACTTGCTTTCTTTTTAGTTGTATTATGCCTTTCTATTTGTATTTCTTCTTTTGAGTTCTTTGTTTTCCAAAGTTTTATTGATAAACAGATAGCAATGAGACAGTTTCAAATCAAATCGGAAGTACAGTTTCAACAAATAATACACTGCATATATTCT
>NW_004524619.1:7355933-7392856 GCF_000260255.1 Octodon degus
CTGGGCTGGGACTGGTCCCGCCGGCGCAGGGTAGCAGGAAGCTCTCCACACACTCACCGGACCTGGGCTAGGACTGGGTCTCTCTTTTGAGTTCTTATACTAGGGAAGTATATGATATTTACACATATGTGTCTGGTTTACTTCACTTGTGAGTATATCTTCAAGTGGCATCCACTTCAATATAAAGGCTTTGACTTTATCATTGACTTTTGGGTATTGACTTTGTATCCTGCTATGTTACTGAATTTCTGTATTCTAATAGCTTCTTGGTATACTTTTTGAGTCTTCCAATTAAAGTATCATGTCATCTGCAAATAATGATAATTTAACTTCTTCTTTACCTATTCTTATTCCTTTTATTTCTTTCTCTTTTCTAACGGCTCTAGTTAATGATTCCAGAACTATGTTGAATAGGAGTGGTGATACAGGACTTCCTTGTCTTATACCAGATCTAAGAGTAAAAGATTTCAGTTTTTCCCCATTTAGGATTATGTTAGCTGTTGGATTTTCATAAATGGCTTTTACCAGATTGAAGTAGAGGTCATCTATTCCAATTTTCTGTGGGACTTTGAACATAAATGAGTGTTAGACTTTGTCTAAAGCCTTTTCATTGGTGTTGACTCCTTCTTTCTCATTGATACTTATTAGTCTCCTTGTCTTATACCAGATCTAAGAGTAATGTTGTTTATCTTTTCATCATCTTGCAGGTGATGGATTCTTTTTTCCTGCATCCTAGTTGTTTTTAAGAGATCTTTTCTTACCTTTTCACTAGCTGCACCAGCGTCTTCAAGATCTGAAACTCTGGCTTCACTTTCAGTCAGTTTTGCAAGCTTATGATTGAGATTTTAAGTTCCTCTACATCCCTTTGACTCTGCTTCATGCAATCTTTTTCTTTCCTGTATTACTCATTCAAGGAATCCATCATTTTTCTAATCTCCTCTATTTTTTTTAACAATGTCTTCTTTAGAAGCAGTTACTAATTATTTTACTGCAGTATTTTCTTCAGATTGGGTTTCCTCCCTATGTTTCTGTAGTTGATTCTTTACTTCAGATACTATGAGTTCAGAGAATTCTTTTTTTATTTCAGAAAAGAATTGCACTCTGAATTCCTCTATAACTTTCTGCTGTTGCTTATTTACTATCGATGCTATTAATTCATACATTTGAGCTGAGCTAGTGTCCTCTGCACTTGTTCTGAGTGGGCATTGAGTTTCCTCCATATGTTTCTGCATTTGATTCTTTACTACAGATGTTATTATTTCAGGGATTTCTTTTTTAATTTCCAATCTGATTTCTTCTATACCTTTCTTTATTTCAGAAGCTGTTGATTCATTGATTTCAGCTGTGTGATTCCCAATTTGTTCTGTGTTTGTGTCCTCTGTACTTGTTATGTGTGGGTTTGAGGTCTGAGATTACATTTTGCTCCTTCTCATTGTTATTTTGTGTAGCGCTGTCTTCTGACCTTTGTTGTAGAGCTTTTGTGCAGTTATAACCTTAGCATGTACTGAAATTCAGGTGCAGATCTACAAAGTTTGGATTTATCCAGCTGTGCCTGGCTTGGGTCTGGTTGCTGTGCTCAGCTCCTTCCTGCTGCTGGCCTTGGGAGTGAACCTTTTGTGCCCCTCTGGCAAGATGTTCTGCTCTTGGACTACCTGGGTGGTTCTGTCCCCTACTCTCTCTGCAGGGATTGCAGCTGCAGGGTTTCACCCTAGGCCTGTATGCCAGGCCTGAGCTTAATCTAGAGGGGCCAAGGTATAGTAGGGGGGAGAGAAAGCTCTCCCACACACTCACTGGGCCTGGGCTAAGGCTGGATCTGGAGTCCTCAGAACACAGCAGAAATTCTCATTGCGCACGCGATGTGGGGTTTTGCTGTGCAGTGGTTGGGGGGAGTCCACAAAGGGGTGGAGGAGGGTCTCACCCACGTTGTGCCTGGGCTCAGACTGGCAGGTCCTGAGGCACAGAGTAGCTGGAAGCTCTCCCACTCACTCACTGGGGCCTGGGCTAGGACTGGGTCTGGGAGTCCCCAGAATGAGGAAGAAATTCTCACTGGGTGGGTGAGGTTGGCTGGGAGTGGAGGGGGGCCCAAGAGAGTGGAAGAGGGTCTCACCCATGCTGGGCCTGGGCTTGCACTGGCCAGTCCCACTGACACAGGGTAGCCGGACTTTTCCCTGGTTTTGAACTGTTAGTTGCATCATATAGTTACTTTCTTTATTTTTCCACAACATTATGTTTATGAAATTCATTTGAATGGCTGTGTGTAGTATAGTCAATTTTATCTCAGTGTTGCGGAGTATTCTGTTACTGTTCACAAGTATACTATATTAATTTTTATTTTTATTAGATGTTTCCATTTACGAACTATTATGAATAATGCTGCTCTGATGTTTTTGCTGATTCTGTTTTAATGAGCACATGTGCATATTTCTGCTGCTTCCACACCCAGGAGCAGGAAAACGTATTTAGACTGCATCTGTCCAGCCTTTCCAGAGTGCTGGTAGAAAGTATGTGCTACGTTTTGCATGAAAGTAGACCTTCCTCCTATGCATGTTTATACTTCTGTGGGAAATTTTTAGTATTTAGTATTTGAAAGAAATTGAAAAAATATTCATTTACTTTGGCCTGGTTTCCATTATGTGCTTTTATCTGAGAACTCACAAGTTATTCTATAGGTAATAGGATATGAAGTAAATTGGGTGTAAATGCACAATCCTTGCCTTATTCCAATTTATGAAGCCCAGCAGAAAACATTTGTTACCCTATGTTTTTGTAATACTTCGTCGTGATACAATGGAGCTCCAAGCTTTAAAAAAAGAAATTTAGAGGGAGAAACTAATATCTAGTGTGATTTTGGTGTAGCAGCTAGAGCCTTTGCAAGCAAAGGAACTAAGTGGTTTGCCACATTGTGGGGCTCAGTTTTACAGTGGATTAAGAGTATACAAGAAGTGGTCGGGGGCTGGGGAGATGGCTCAGTTGAATAAGTGTTTGCCTGACAAGCACAAGAGCCTGAGTTCAATCCCCAGTACTGGAAAAAAAAAAAATGTTGTGCTTTTCATCAGAAAGTCTTCCTCACAAACAATCCACATTTTTTTTGGGGGGGGTTATTTTTTATTTTTTTTTAACAATCCACATTTAAAGTAAAATATTTCAAACCTTTGAAAGAAGCTGCAAAGCAAAATTCAGCTGGCTCAGCAACTTGACTACAGTTCTTTGAGGTTCTAAATCTATGACAATAAATCACACATTGATCTCTGTTTGAATGTATGCCATTTGGTGGTTAGGGGAGAGTGTTTCAAAAGAATTTGATGCAATAAATGAAGTTCTGTTTTTCATCAACATAATTCAGTATTATTATTTTAATTATTAACGGTATAGAAACTAGTATGTTAATTGGGACTTTAATCAGGCTGCTCTATCAGAGATGCCAGAGACTGGTGGTTCACAGAAGGTAGTTTGTGTCTTCCATCAAAGTCTACGTGGGCCACCGAGGACAGACTTGTTGGCTTGACAGTGATGGGAACCCAGCATCTTTTTATCATATTTTTCTGCCATCCTCAGTTCAAGACAGTTTCCCTCCACATAGTTTATTTTTTACTGCCCAGAAGAGAAAGAAGGAATGAACTAGAATGTACTCCCTTCCATTAAGGATGTAGCAGGGGTTCTATGTGTGTTACTGCTGTGTTCATTCCTTGTTGAACACTTAGTCCCTAGGCCACATCTAGTTACAGGAATGCTGGAAAATGCTTTGCTTAGCCAGTTCCATGGGCCAACTAAACATCTATAATTATGGAAGAAAAAAATGGATATAGGACAGCAACCTCTACCAATGTGGATTTTGAGACTTTACCGATATTTTTATGATGTATCTTTATTTGTGCATTCTGATCTATCGACCATTTCTCTTTCACTTCATATCTTTCTTGTTTCCTTCTTGCTTAGAATTCATCTCAGAAAGGTCCTGCACTTGGTTTTGATCCACTGACCATAAAACAGGTGGACAAGCCATGTATGCTGGCACACTCCTGTAATCCCAGCACTCGGGAAGCTGAGGCAGAAAGATTGCCACAAATTCAAGGCTAGCCTCAGCTTCATATGGAGCTCAAGGTCAACCTGGATTTTAGGGTATCTTTCCCAAAACAAGCAAACAAAGAAAGAAATTAAGACAAGCAAACAACAACAATAAAAATCCCAGGTGAACAACAAACCCTTCAGTCTTGTTTTACTTGTTCAGTCTTAATCTAAGACAAGAAAAATTTTTGTTTTTTATTCTCAGTCTTGATGTTAATTTCTCTAAGGTAATTGAGATAGTTCTGGAATCTTGAGTCCACATACCCCTGATACAGTTGACCTAATTCCATTCTAATTCCTAGCAACCTATATTTAACCAGAGTACTTGTCAGTATGTGTTAGACAGGGAAATAATAGTTATCAGTCTCCAGTGAATTATAAAGGAAAATCATTAGTTAACTTTGCGATAGCAAGGGTGCTGGACAGCTGAATAGCAGAACCACTCTGTTCTTCAATAGGGCTGAGAGCTTGGAATGCATTGTCTTCAGAAACAAGGAGGGCTGAGTATTCATCACTGTTCCTGGAACAGGACACCCCTGTTTCTTTGTAAGCTTGTCGCAGCTCATCTACAGCCCTTCAGCACTTCGAAGCCTCTTGTGGTTGTCTTCAAGAACATAATTTTTTGACAGGCAGATTCTGAACTTCCTTTTGGAGAGACACAAGTCAGGCAGCTCTGGAATTGGCCAACCCAAGTTTGACTTCCAATCTCACCACTATTCACTGTTGTGAGTTTAGGCAAGTTTCTTAATGCCCTTTTGAGTTTCGTTCACCCCTCTATCCAATTTTTAGTCCCAGGATCCAGTCCAGGGCATTGTATGTATAAGGCATGCACTCTATCATCAAACTATGATGCCCTTCCTCGTATTCCTCATCCATTTTTTAATATGAAGAAATTTTGTGAGAGCCTTGAATTAACTCACTTCATTCATGTAATGGTTGTTACTGGAAATCCGAAGTAGGATGACTGTGAGCTTCATCTGTACTGAATATGGAGGCCAGAAATACACATTTAATTAGCAGAAGTGTGGTCATTCTCCATTAACTGATAAGTTGCTGGCAGATGATTTTAAGGAGAATCAGTGAAGCAATTAGTAACTTGGACTCTGAACTTAGTCCCAGGATAGATCCTTCTATCCTTGTGCTGCCTCTGAATTTCAGTCTTTGTTGTGGCAGTGCTATCAAATCCATTGACTCTTAGAATCCTACCCCCGTATGGACTTCAGATAAATGATTGAATTTCTCTCCATTGCCCTTTAAAAGAAAGTATAATGGTCTCTATCATCTTTAATTTTCAAAAGAATTGAGTGATATAACATATGAAAAGCATTTAGTACAGCTCCTGGAACATAGAAATGCTCAGCGAAACGTAGCTGCTATATTGTTGTGATTGTTACCAGAATCTTTAAAATTTGCATTGTATTGAAAACTAATAAGTATGATGACTTTATTTAGGCATAATTGGCATATAACAATCTACATTTAATGCACACACGTTGATACATTTTTGACATATGGATACACATGTAAAGCAGTCAAGATAATGGACAGCTTGAACACAGTATGAGAAAAGAAAAGAGGCTTGCTCTCTGGTGCTGCTGCTCCTCCTCTCTTGCTGCTCTTGCTGTTTCACTGTCTTCCACTACCATGAACTATTAGTCTCTGCTGTGCGCCACTGTGCCGTGGAGCCAGCTGAATAGGGACGGAAACCTCCACAAACTGTGAGCTAAAGAAACTGCCTTCCTTAATTTGGGGTGTCAGGCATTTTATCAAAGCAATGAGAAAAAAGTAACTGAGACAATTATCTTTTTCTTTTTTTCTTTTTCTTTGGGGAAGGAGGGTAGAACCAGGGATTGAACTCAGGCCCTTGTGCTTGCCAGGAAAGCGCTTATTCCACTGAGCCATCTCCCTGGCCCCAGAGACAATTATCTTTGAAAAAAAATTAGATAAAATGTTGTATAATTACCCATGTAATTTTTAAATTTTTGTTCTTTCTTATGGATCAAAATCTAGCATTATATCCTTTGTATTTGAAAACTTTAACATTTTGTGTTAAAATTTTCACTGCCTATGATAAATTATATAAATTTTTGTTACCTGATTAAATCTTTATTTCACTTTCATTTTGAAGATTTTTTTCAGATAACAATTTTTTTTTTTGTTGTTGTTGTTTTTGAGACACGTTCTCACTATATAGTTTGGGCCAGCTTTGTGCTCACGTTCATAACTCTCAGGCTGGTCTCGAACTCATGGCAATCCTCTTGTCTTCCTGTTTCAATCGCTCAGAGTGCTGGGATTATAGCTGTGTGCAACTACACCTGATTCCGAACAAATTCTGTGTTGGCTGATCGCCCCCACTTTTTCAAGATGTTGCTCTACTGTGTTCTAATTTTTATTGTTTCTGGTGAAAAAAATGCTGTCATCTTATTTTTGTTACTTGGTAAGTAATGGGTCTGTTTGCTTCTGGTAAAATGTTTTTGGCATTTTTCATTATCATTGATTCTAAGTAATTTGTTTATCATGTATCTTGTTTTCTGTTGTTGTTCAGTGTACTCTTTTAATGTTTGAGTTTACAATTTTTGGTTTTTCCACATAAAGGTAACTTAATGATTGGATAGGTATCGTTTAATAAGTTTCTTAGGTTATTTCTGTTTGAGTTTTATAGTTTGTTTTTTTTTTTCAAGAAATTAGTTTGTAGTTTATTTCATGAGTGTTCCCAGATTGACAGACATAAAATTATAGTCCCTTAATCATATTTTGTGATTTCTTCTGATATTGCTCTCTTTATTCCAGGTGTAATTTGTGTCTTCTAGGTTTTTTGTGGTGTAACTGGAACTTCATCAACTTTAGTGATCTTTTCAATGAATAAACTTTACTCCATTAATTGTTTTTTTTTTTTTTTCTGATATGAACTTTGAATGTTGGGTAGTTCAGACTTTTGGCCCTGCTGTCATCCTTAGGGATTTTTTTTCTTTATCTCAGCAGGGCAGAAATTCAAAATTTCTTTAGTAATTTTAGTTGTGTAGGTGGATGCTGGTACATAGGATTCTCAGAATGTTGCTTTTGTAGTTTTCCCAATATATTTAGCTGTAATCAGTAAGAGAGGTAGGCTATCATGTCCTACTGCTTCTTAGGCAGCAATGGAAGTCTTTTTGAGATTCATATAGGGTGAATGTTCCCTGCCATTGTGTGGCTTTCCCTGTGTTCTTTAAAAACTGAACTCAACATAGATTATTTCCTGCCCCTTAGGGCTTAAGTAGTTTTTCTAAGTACTTCTACTTGGTAGCACAATAATGACCAGAGATGAATGTTTAAAAAGACTGAGAGATTTGCAATTGCTTTTAGTCCACTAGGTCACAACAATAGATGTCCTGCACAC
The DNA here is from genome assembly GCF_000260255.1 of Octodon degus. Classification (NCBI taxonomy): domain Eukaryota; kingdom Metazoa; phylum Chordata; class Mammalia; order Rodentia; family Octodontidae; genus Octodon; species Octodon degus. Next base: position 7,363,375 of record NW_004524619.1, read on the forward strand.
ATACAAAGTTGTATAGCTTCTCAGTGTTGATTCTGAATGGAACAGGTTTTATAAACACCACAAATAACAGTCTCTCAGGAGGAACTCCACACTTGTCATAGATTTCAGAACTTATTGTTTGTAGGAATTCTTATTACTGGTCTACAAGTCATGTACTTCTAATTCTTGGCATTTTCTTAAACTCAATGCTAGTATTTTTCAGAGAAGGAGATGAAGACAAACCAAATTCATAGGGTCCTAGTAACTGTGGAAGAGGTTAGGATCATGGTTTTAGGGAGAACTTCTGATCATTAAATGAGAAATAGATAATACTAAAGTAACAACTTGTTATGTAACTTGACAGACAAAATTTTAGTAGTTACTATTCAATAAGTGCCTTTACCCACCTGTGCAATGGTATATCTGAAGAATTAAATGTAGCATCTGTAGAAGCAAGCTAAGGGTTGACTATGGCCACGTAATTGTTTACATTTCCTCTCCCTGTCTCTCCTCCTCTCTCCCTCTTTCTCCCTCCTTCTTTTTCCTCTTCCTCTCTCTTCCTCTCCTGCTCCCTCCTTCCCTCTCTCTCCTCTTCGTTTCTTTTCTCACATTGAGGGAATGAATAAATACATTGGAAGAAAGCCAGGAATCACATATCACATATAAAAATACAGAAAGAATGCTTTGAGTTCAAGAGGGGATTGTTGCAGAGGAAACAAAACAATTAGACAGTGTTACTTCCTTTTGTTAAGGTAGTCACCTGGGGTCATTACAAATGTAAAGGAGGGTATTGTCAGTAACAAGTAAAAGCAAAGCTGTTGTTAAAATGAAACAGGCTGTGTTGTGCTCTGTGGCCTCTCTCTGGCCAATTCTGTGGTGATAGCCACTGGCCCCAGTGAGAGGGGAGCAGAGAAGTTGGACTCCTTCCCAGACCAGCATGTGGCCCACCAGTCACTCCATTTGGAAACTATTTTAAATTGTTTTGGACCTATTCAACTAGTTATAGATAAAGTAAGAAATAAATACTTTACTAAATAAATACAAGCACTTAATAAACACTTTTTACAGAATAAACAGAGTAGTAAGAACAAAGTAGAAATTTGGAATCTTAGACTTGCTAACCTACCATGAGTTGAGACTCCCAGGGCCCCAGTTTTCACCTTTTGTAAGACAGAGGACAGAATGTCTAATACAACAAACAGTGAATGAAAATTATTATTAAACAGTGGTAACTGTCAGACTGTGTTGTATATACTAGTTGGATTATTGAACTTAATCTCACAACAACCTTTAATACACACCATTAATATTCCTTTTTTTCTGGGTAAAGAATTGAAGCTTAGAAAGTCACCTAATTTGTCTAAGTCAGGTAGTTAATGGTTGACATTAGTATGTTCTGACTCTAGGTTCTTAGAGACTCTGGAGAATTATGAATCCCAGTAAAAAAAAAAATCAACTGGATCCTTAGGTCTTAGTGTAGTAGTGGCTTCAATAAGCACTGTGTTCACAGTGATTTTAAGGAATTCCTTCTCTACATGAATTAAAGAGTCCTGGATCAATTACTACTGCCTGTTGTGGCAAATTTGCCAGTCTGCTGTCCACACTCTAATCTGGAGGTACTTCTTCCTTTGTAGTTGGCTGATGTTGCTTCAGTAAAAGTATCTTGTGTTGCTGCTTGCAACTACTTCATGCCGAGGAACATGTGCAATTTTGTGGTTTCGTAGAAATCCTTCCTCCTGCCTGCCTGCCTTCCTTTCGTCATTTCAGTTTGGTTTAGTTTTAGTTACTTTTTCTGCAGTTACTCCAGAAGAGGACATGCTCAGAGCTTGGAGATGAAGTAACATTATTTATAATGATAATTAAAACAAAAATGATAAGCACAATAGTTGTACTAGCACTAGAAAATAATTTCTATTATTGTACACAAACTTTAGGACTTTATGATATTGTCATAGATTAAGCATTCATTTTCTAGAGAAGAGAAAATTTCTTTTGAGATATGAAAAATTATCACAGGACTTACAGAATAATTATACAGGGATAATGATCCTAATTTATAAAAATTTCAGAAAGAACTATGCTGGTTGAAAAAAACAATACAATAGCATCTCGAATAATAATTGTTAGTAGGGTCTGGACAGAGCTAGGTGGTGTATCTAGCATGTACAAGACCCAGCACTGCTTCTAACCCTCCCCACAGAAGAGAATTATTAGCATTTTTTGAGATAGACAGTTGTGCTCTGGAGAACAGTGATACACTGAGTTACACAGAGATATATAAACACAGACATGCACACACTTTTTGGAAAGTCTAGAAAATTTATATTATAGCCTACCCTAATCATTTAGAAAAAGAAGTCTGTTAAACTTTATATTGTATTTTCCAATTACTCTGCCCATAGTACCATTTTATTCATTAACAATTATTCAAATCCCAAGAAACCATCACCACAGTTTGGAGACCCCGGGTTCTGCATGGACAGTGGGGCAGAGGGCTAGCTTCAGGAGCAGCTTATTCTCTGCCTCATCTTGCATCTCATATTGTAATGATAACAGCTAAGCAATCCTGCTCACAGCTTGAAATGAGGACAAGGGGTTGAGCTCTAGGCTCTCTCTCCTTGGTAGTCCCTGGGTAAAACCCTTTATCAACTATAAATCTATTTAAGAAAATAAAAGTTACTAAAATTAAGTCATTATAAAAAAAACTGATGGCTAAGCCCAAGATCTCCATCTAATGATAAATCATCCTAAATAGTTATGATTAAAGGGGAGAAAGAATTATTTATCTAGAACAGAGAGCAAATAAAAAGTGAATGAACATGCTCTATAATTTCATGGAGACAATCTAAACACTTACCTCATTAGCTAATCACGTTTAGGCAAGAAAAGCCTTGCTGTGCCCATTCGATGTTCATTTACAATTAGAGAGGCTTCTTAAATTTTATGGTACATATGAATGAAATATAGGCTTATTAAAATTGTAGGACCCCAATATGCCCTGAGAGTTTGATTAGCAGGTATGGGTTGAGGCCCAGGAATCCATATTTTTGCAACACTTCAAGGAGTATGGGTGTGAACCATGTGATACCATTAGTAGTGGAAAAGTGTTGTGAGCTCCTTCAGAATCCTCACCATAAATAATCATTCTACCCAGGCTGATTTTTGGCAAGATGTCAAAAATGCTTTGCCCTTTATATCTGTTAAAATCAACTAAGTGTTTTAGCACACAGACCCAAAATTGTGTAAATACAGAAACATACTGCTCTTTGTTTCTTGTTTGTATAGGAGTTCAGTTTTTGATCCCATGAACAACACAAGGAAGGTCAAGTTAATAGGAATTTCTACTCCCACATGACCATTTTGACACTGACAGCCATAGAAGGTTGTCTGTCTTTTGCTTCTGGCTTCTGGTATGACTTACATATACATCCAGGTGTTAGAAGGTGATAGAACCTATAAAATCATGAATGTGGCTAAATTATGCCCTCTCCAATGCATATGTTGAAGTCCTAACTGCTAGTTCCTTAGAATGTGAGTGTATTTGGAGACCAGGCCTTAAAAGAGGTAGGTTAAGATGAGGCCCTTAGAGTAGGGCCAGTCTGACTGGTGTTCTTTAAGAAGAGGAAGTTTGAATGTACCAAAAGAGTAGGGGGTATATGTACACAGAGAAATGTCAGAGCAAGAGGTGTACATCTACAAGCCAAAGAGAGAACTCATAAAAAGCAAACCTGCTAACACCTTGGACTTAAACTTTTAGCCTCCAGAACTGTGAAAATTTTTTTGTTGTTATTTGAGCCTCTTGGCTGTGATATTTGTTATGACAGCCTGAGCAGATGACACAAATGAGGACCTGAGGACTGCCCTGGAAGTGGTACTCACAATTTTCATTCATGCTTCCTTAAACAGAAATCCATCATATGGATTCTTAAGCACAATGTGGTCTGGGAAGTAACACCTAGCTGCATACCAGGAAGAAGATAAAGTGGTTTTAGTAAGTAGCTTGGTGTATAGTCTGCCACTCCTTTTGCCTCTTGTTTTCAATTGAAGAGCTCCTGTGTGGGTCCAGAGGAAGCTTCTCTGTCAGTGACTCCCTTCTCCAGTGCTGTCAGAGCCATTCCTTGGGCAGGAGGATAGTGGGTGAGTATAAACAAAGGCAAAAGAAGGTAACCACAGAGTGTCAGACAGCTCCTGGTTCCTGTGCCCTGAACCAACTCCTGGATGTTAGAAGGGAGGAAAGGCAGAAAAAAGGAAGACAGACATGGAACTAAGAAGGCCGAGAGGAACAACCAGCTGTACTGTCCAAGACCCAAAATGGAAGAGTCATTTCAAAACCATTTCTTGCAATGCTATGAAGTACATTTTTAAGGCTAATATGCATATAAAATATATACCAAAATATGTACAATTTGGAGAGTTTTATACAAACAGCTGACTCATGAAACTAGCATTCACATTATGATGTACAAAGACCAGCCTTGTAGTAGCTTTGTCTTACACCCTTCTTCTCACCATACCTCCATGGGGGAATTTTTCTCTCTCTCCAGATGTCTTTCTGACCCTATAGATCAGGTTTGCCTATTGAACTTTGGGCAGATGAGATCAGATCCTTTCATATGTACTGCTCTGAGTCTGGTTTCTTTGATTCAACATTATCTTTATGAGATTCATTCTTTTTGTGTGTATCTATTAGTTCTTCTTAATGTGTAGTATTTCATTGTACATCATCTTTCCTTTATTTGATCCCCTCTTCTTCTTCTTCTTCTTCTTTTTTGTTTTAGCGGTACTCGGCATTGAACTCAGGACCTTGTGCTTGCCAGGCAGGTGCTTATTCTACTGAGCTATCTCCCTGGCCCAAGCCCCTCTTGATAGACATTTGGATTGATATTAGTTCAAGGCTATTACAAGTAGTACTGCTACCTGATAGCCCATAAGGAATTATTTTCAATTTTAGTAGATATTGCAAGATAGTGTCCATTGTGGTTGTACTAAGCATTCATTTTTTATTTCGTTTCTTCATCCCTTTCTGTGCCACTCTTAATCTATGTTTCCTGCCTTATGCCCATGCTGTGGGGTTGATCTTCAAAACATGAAGCTGTCCAGACTTCTCTTTTGAGTACCTGTTTTGAACTTCCTATATGTCCTCTTCATCAGTATTTGCTTATTATTTGTCTCATTCACTTAGATCTTTAACCCTAAATAAAAATCAACTTCAAAGTAGGTTATAAATTATTATACAAGTCAGTATATCGCAGTTGATAGAAACTCAACCTCCTGTAGCTCAAGGGAATTAGTCTTCATAATGGAGAGGAAGTACAGGTGGCGCAGTGGTCACAGGGTCATCAGAGTTCTGTCCTGCCTGTCATTCATCGTTCTACATATTGGCACTATTCTTCTCATGTGGTAGAGCCAAGTTTTCTTTGTGCAGTTGCCTAATAGCTCCAAATTCCTTTCCCCTCTATCTGTGCCCTATTTGGGTTACAAACATATCTCTGAACCACTCACTTGTTGTGTGGCTCAGTAGAAGGAGGAACATGCCCTGTAAGTGATCCAGGCTGAGTAAGTTCCCACCCCAAGGTGAGGAGGAAAGGAACATGGGTGTTCCTCAAGGTGTTTACTGGCAACGCACAATATTATGGATACTGGGCCAACACAAACAACACTGTCCACCATGCTGGCAGACAACATCCTCCCTCTGGAATTTTCAAAGGACATTACATGTGGTCCAGCTTGAATGATGGGAATATAAGGTCCAGGAACAAGTGAACTCTCCAAGATCACTTGATTATTTAAATGGGTGACTCCCCATAACCAGTTTCTCATGAGACCAGCTCCATTATAGTACACATAAAGTGTCTCACTAAAGTAGCCCTGGTTTGGATCTGCTAACTCCACTCAAAGAGAACAAATGATTCCTTCACATCTTTTCTATGGGAATGAAAAGCAGTGCACAAAGTCACTCATGAGGTACCTGATCCTGTCCTCATCCATGTACTAAGATGATCCTGGCCAAGCCATGTCTGATTGGTCAATTAAGGACAAATAGGGCCTACTATGGCAATTTTGGGCAGCACAGTGAATATTAAAAATCCCTAAAAGTCAAGAACAGCATAGCTGATGATAAGAGCAAGTGATGAAGAGCAAGTTGGAGGGGGCTCGAGATCCTGTTTTGTTGCTATCCGTAGTAAACATGATAATTTAACAGGTGTAATAGGTCTCAGCTGTAAAGGACTGAATTCAAAATGATGTTGTAACAGCAAAAATTTCAGAAACAGGCCTCAAGTGTTGATTGATCTTAAATTCTTTGTGGAGTAAGTGAAGATCTTAAAAGGAAATTAGTTTGGCTGATTGTCAACATGCCAAGATCCCAACTTCTTAGATAATTAACACCATGCCAAATTCAAAATCTCTTGATTGACTGCACTATTCCAAGTTCAAATCTCAGGGCACTTTAAAACGCATTCTTGCAAGGCTTTCATAAATGAGTAGAATAAATGTCCAGCTATTTAATGAAATCTATAAAGCAGAGGAGTCATTTACAGTGGAAATATCCTTAACACTTTCAGAAAATGAAAATATGGTTGAAGTTTTAAGTGAGGTCCTAGGAGACATCAAAGGAAAGCTAAGTTAAAACTGCCTCCATGTGCACAGTGGAGGCATGATGTGGAAGCATCAGAATGCACACATTTTTTTGTTTGTTTGTTTTGGTTTTGTGTTTTGGAGAAGGGTCTACAGGGTGTTCAGGGTCTCACTACTAGATCAGACTTGTAGTGATCTGCCTATTTACAGCTTCCCAAGAGCTGGGATTATAGGCATACTACCATGCCCAGTCTCAATTGCAGGCTCAGTGTGCCCTGGGTGCAGGGCTAGCACGGGGCAGGCCCAGGGTTGAGCCCCCAGCCCCTACACCTGCTTTCAGGCACTTTGATCCACTGAGCTATTTGGCTAGCCCAGAATGCACACATTTTCTCTCTGCTCTGCCACTTGCCAGCTATAGCCCCTTGCCAAGGTGTGAGACTTCTCTAAGCCCCACTCTATGCTATCTGATGCTTATCATGAAATGTTTTTCACCAACAAATAGTCTCCATAAAGTGCTTTGCCTAGTGTGAGATGCATAGAAATTCTGAATATGTTTTAGCTTTTATTAGGTGCACAGATACATTGATGTTTGTAAGTTTAGCATGAGGCCAGAATGTTGGACCACATGAAAACTTCAGTATACACCAGACCATGTGCCCTGATCATGGCCTTCAAGCTCATCAGAGAATGCTGGTTAGGCATCTTTTGGTCCTGGAGCTCTCTCAAATCTTGTACATCTCTTAGGAAGCATTACTGTTAATCGTCTTTGTCCATCAGAGAGCCTCATCCTAATAGTGGGTAAATATGTAATTATGCTGTTAAAAATATGACAAAAGATGATAAAGGCTAGGAGGCCAGTCAGTAGAGACATGGAGCAATGGAACTTGTCTCAGAAGCACTTGGCCTCCTCATGTAAGTGGGCCAAACCCCGTGCCGTGTATTGAAGGTGCTGTCTGGAACTTGGCCATTGGGAATTAGCCCTTCACAGACTGCAACAACCAGTGAGATGGAGTCTGTTTGTATTATTCCCCATGGGGAATAAATTTTGGCCATCTAGTGCAATACCTGTCCCTACCTTTAAGGCAGGATGAACATCAGAAGGTGACTTGGGGATTTCTGTAGCACTCAGTCCAGTCCCACTGAACTATGAACTCCCCCTTGTATCAGAAAGGATTCATTTTCAGAAGACAAACTGATCATCAGTGATTCCTTTTGCCCTTTCCTTTGCCTGTTTTCTAGCTCTTCCCTCCTTTCCTCCCTCAGTCACTTTGTACCTCTTGCCGTTGTTCCTGCTGTCTCCTTCCCTCTTCACTTGTGCCTTCCCCTCTCCTCCCCCACAGTAAGCAAGCAGCCAAGGAAATTTCTACATGGAAAACATTTACCTGACCAATGGCTGTATCACTCTCCCTTATGTTGAAGCCAAACAGAGTGACCACATCATGGCACTCAGACAGCTTTCCTTGAATAATTAAATGGATGGGCAGCAAATGAACCATCCTGTGTAGATCTGCCCTGCCAAGTGTGTCCTTAAATGCTAGATTCCACTTTCTCATCTGAAAATGTTCTCATCTTGTGCAGCAAGGTAGCTAATGGCCACAGCTGGCCCATGTGATGACTTTGAAATTTGGCTTATTATTTACAAGCCATATGATCTTGGATGTGTTACTTGACTTTTCTTTGCCTCAACGAATCTTTAAAATGGACATATTCATTCTTTGAAGTGGTCTTTCCAAAGCATTAGTTGAACACATACATCCTTGCAGAATGTTGTCAGACACAATGAGGACTCAGTAAATATAGATATTGAATTTTTGAATAGTATGACATTAAGTACATGACCTCACATGAGATCACTTGTGTGAAAACACTTTGTGAAAAATTTATAGCAGTGTTAAGAGAGAATTATTTTTTTTTCTCACTGAGTTGCTTTTGTGGTTGTATAGAAGGTAATTCTATAGTTCTGTCCACTCCCAACCCAGAGCTAGTTTTGTTTGAAATCCTTAATGTCATCAGGCCAGAGCTTTTGCTTCCTTTGCCTCAGAGAATCCTGTGGTTCTTGTTCCATATTCCTTATTTGTCGCTTTAAGAACAAGAGCATATCCCTCACTCCATCCTCTCTCTGTGGGGCTCCATTTTTACATTCCAGATACACACCTGACATCAACTCCTGAATGGCCAGTATCCTCTTTTTTTAAGCTTGATAGCCAGGCAGCAGTCTACAATAGGCACTCTATTAGATAGGTTCTGGAATCATTACCACCTTGTGAGCACGATTATCCACTTGCCCCCTAGAAATGGAGTGGAAATTGCTAATTATACCTGCAAGAGGCTAATTGGGATTCCACTGCATGCGGTCAAAATGCACCTGCAAATGATTAACTTCAGACACCCAAATTGTGCCCACAAGAAAGGAAAGGAAGCCCTGGCTGAGATTCCAGCCCCTCTGAAATGGTTCATGTTTCTCAGGTTTGCACTTGGACTCTTTGAACATCCAAAGGGTTTTTAGAGAAAGAGGTTTCTGTACACAGCTGTGGAATCCAATGCAGCATTCCAAACCAGCACATGTCTTTGCAGTCCTAATATCATCGTTATCCAATAAATGCTATCCCACAAAACTGGGCTCCAGAGCCTTTTCTTTCTCTTCTCTCCATGTGTGGTAGAGAATTTCCACTCACCACATGTCACTCTATTATATCTATATGGAATCTGCCAAAACAAATATTGTAGTCTCTTTATTTTTAGTTGGTATTGCGCAGGTCTTTCTCAGATTAAATAGTCAGAGGTCAAGAAAGTTGAGATGAACCATAGTTTTAAAACCATTGTGTGCCGCATGGAGTTATTTATATAGAGGGCTTTCATATAGAGACTTGATTAAAAGCGGAGGATATTTGCTCAGCAGAGAGGAGAAAAATCATCATTATCTGATTTTGCATGGAATTCAGTGACTGCTAATCAAACCCGGGCCTGCATCTGGTTAAGACATACTTGGCACGAGCTTGTCACAAGTAGAGGTTTTGCCATGTCAAGGGGATCTTTCACTCAAAGCGGCGACCCATATTGGGCTGAACAAACACATGAGTTTCTAATCGAGAACAATAGTTTAACAAACCACTTCCCAGGCCATTGAAATAAAAGTATGTGCCCATGGCAGTTCTGGCACCGAAAGATGTTTATTTGAATGCATTTGCTTCCAACCAAAGCCCTGAATGCCCAGCAGAGGGAGGACCATTAAAAGTTAATGAAAAAAAAAAAAAAAAAGAATTTCCATGGGGTGACCCACATTAGCTAGCACTCATGCCAACCTTGAAGTGTACTCTGGTCTCTGAAAAGGCTGATCCCTTCCTGCGTGCCTGAATGGACAAAGAGACACTTGGAGATTTTGGAAATAAGTGAGCTGTTTATATTAACTTTGAAATGTTTTCCATTAGAAAGTATTAAACCAAAGGGCCAGCCAAATAGCTCAGTGGATTAAAGTGCCTGCAAGCAGGCACAGGGGCTAGGGGTTCGATCCTCAAGCCTGCCATGCTGGCTCTGACCCCAGGGTACTCTGAGAGGGCAATTGAGACTGGGCATGGTGGTGCATGCCTATAATTCCAGCTCTTGGGATGCTATACACAGGCAGATCACTATAAGTCCGATCTAGTAATGAGACCCTAAACACCCTGTAGACCCTTCCCTAAAAAATACAAAAAAAAAAAAAAAAAGCAAGATAAAGAAAATATTAAACCAGTTCCTTCTATGAGTCCTTTAGAGTTTTTTGGCTGAACTGTAGCCAGAAAAGCTACATAGTAAGATTTAGGACATTTTCATAATAAAAACCTCTTAACATTTTTGACACATGCATTGCCTGCCTTGTCACACTTAGCACATGGAACAGGTTGCTAAGGTGGGTCATGGGAATGGCTACAATCACAGATAAAAAACAGAAGCTGAGACAGTTCAGTGATTTACTAAGTAGCCCCGCTATCAAGTAGCCAGCCAGGGAGTGAAGCTAGATCTATCTGAGCCAGAGATCAGCTTCTGTGTTACTGTTTTTCCTTTGAAAGAAAAAGTATTTTTATACTGTTCTATTATGTTTATTATAGAAATCGTATAATATTGACAGTTGGTCAATACATGATCTAAAGAGGCTTATGCTGACACCATTTATTCTAGACATAAAAGTTGATAGCACTGTTCTTAATTTCTGAGTTTTAGGATTGACGGGTTTGTTCTTTTCAAGTTCTTCTCTGTTCTCATAACATGAAAGACACTTCATCATGCTTCTCTCCGGAGCAGGGACCAGGCTGATTGAGCTGTATAGCCCCAACTCTGGGGATGAAGCTTGGCATGCAGAATGTGTGATTCATGACCATTACTGTAATGAATTGAAACATGTAGGATATGGCCTCCTTGCAGGGCAGCTTTGGAAAGCTGGCAGTTTTGGAAAGTCTTGGCAGTTTTGCCAAAAAAAAAAAAAAAAAAGAGGAATTGTGCTTGACAGTCCCATCATGCAGACCTTAAATCTCACTTTTGTTTCCCCAGAAATGTGATACCCTGTGAAAAGGATCATAACAAGCAATCAGATGGCTGGCTCAAGGGTCAGTAGGAGAGGCCACATCTAAGCCTTGTCAGGTTAGAGAACTAGAAGGTCATTCCTTCAGCTCAGCTGGAGCCACCATGTCCTCACCAATTTGGAGGTTTGCCACTAGCCAAGAGTTAGAAAATAGTTGGATCCAATGACAGTGATATGACTTTTATTGAGGGGATACTATTGCTCCAAACTTAGTTCAAAGCCTTTTATGTCCGTTATTCCATTTAACCCTCAAAATAGCCCCGTGAACAGGTCTTCGGAAATGTTCCATTTGACATTTGGGGGAACTGAGATTCAGAGACCATAACTGTCTTACTTTATAAGCCACTTATTCATCTTAATCCATTTGTGCCACTATTACAAAATTCTGTGGGATCAGTAGTTTCTAAAAATCAGAGATTTGTTTCGTACAGTTCTAGAGGCTGTGAAGGGAAAGATCTAGAGACTGATCTAGAAAGATTTGATCAAGACTTTCATGCATTATTGTGCCTGTCCCAGGCCTAGGGAGACATAGTAAGAGCACAAGAACCAGCTGGGGAGGTAGCTCGGTGGTCTAAGTGCCTGCCTGGAAAGTGCAAAAATCTGGGTTCAACCTCTGGTACCATGTGCCCCGCCAGCCCCCAGATAGTGATCCTCCTATCTCAGCCTCCCCAGCACTGGGATTACAAGTGTGTGCCACCACACCTGATTTTGGTGGCCAGTGCTGTGTGCCTGTGTTCCATTGCAGGGTGTGGTGGCATACTCCTGTAACCCCAGTGCTTGGAAGGCTGAGACAGGAGGATCACTAGGAGTCCAAGCTGCATAGAGAGATCCTGTACAAATAAATAAATAAAATATTAAAAAAATAAAAGAGCACATAGACCTGGACTCATTCTTTATCAGGAGTGCACTCCCTAGACAATGGGATGAATTCATGCCTGGGTAGAGCCTTGTGACCTAAATGCCTTCTAGGAGACCTCACCTCCAAAAACCATTGAGCTGGGGATTCAGTTTCCAACACATTCTTACCATTCATACCACTTGTGAATCAAGTAGTTAAACTCAATAAAGTAGGTAAATTTTAAAGTTTTTTTCTGCTCTAAGACATAACAACTTTTGAAGTTTGGAAATGTTTGGCTTTTCCTAAGTACATGAGTGGTGATGCAAAGATTTGTTTTTGTTTTTATTGTTCAGTGCTGGGGATCAAACTCAGGACCTCAGCTCAACCACCCTATTACCCTATCATCAGGACATTCTCCCATCCTCCACAGGTTTTTATATAACAACATCTCACTTATTTACAAACTGACATGCTTTCTACAATGAGTAAGGTGCACTTGGACTGGGTAAGCTGAACACTGCCCATCCCGGGGGTTCATGTCCAGGAGTGTCCTGTCATGGAAGCCATGACACAAGTCAACGCTAAGAGGATGCAGAGGGCTGCTTGTCTGGCTGTGGAAAGGCTGACATTTGCTTCCCAACACCTCACATGATGACTGTGAAATAGGAGAAGCCAGGATATGTTTGCAGCAGGAACCAGGGAAGTCTTTAGATGGAAATATTAATAGCACCGGTATTTGTGAGGAATGAATGAATGAATGAATGAATGAATGAATGAATGAATTCCCAGGGCCAAGGAAATAGTAAACACACATCATTCTTGGGCATCTTATGAGACATAAGAATTGAAGCATTCTGTGCTCAGTACTGCATGCATGTGGTAGCCTGGCAGGAGTATTCTGAGACTTGCCACATGTAAGATAGAAGTACAGTATCTCATGTGTATGCTGTCACACATGCCTGTCACCAGAAGTGTGTTAAAGTTTCTTTTGTGCTTTGTATAAGAAAGTTTCACCTGAAACTTCTGCCTGCCTGTGACAACCTACATTCATCTCCTTTGGGCCCCCTTTGCTTGGTAAGTGTACTGTTTTTCAGTACAGTAGTTTCATAGAACAATTTGATTTATCCTTGTTGTGAAAAACTCGTTTTTTGTGTGTGAAGCTATCACTTTTCCTGTGAGCTAAGGTAGACTTACATTGTCTTAAAACAATCGGAACTATATGAGTAATTAGATCACAACTAATGTAGCTATAATTGTGCCTCAGCTAAGGAGCTAGTTCCTATCTTTTTTGTGTGGAACTGGGGATTGAACTCAAGCCTTTGCGCTTGCCAGGGAAGCGCTTATTCCACTAAGCTATCTCCCCAGCCCTAAGGAGCTAGTTCCTTCATGGAGTCACCTGAATCCTTGGAATATCACTATGCATCAGGTTTTACTCTTCTTTGGATTTATTGCCATCAGGAGTACTAGTGAATAAGAATAATGCTTTGTATCTATAATGTAGCTTTTACTTGAGAGGCTCACGACGGTTAAAGATGCATGTAATGGCATGGAGAGAGATCATGTAGATCAGTTTTGATCGGGTTCATGCCTGCATTCACAAAGTTGTGGCACTTGCAAATGCTAACTGCCTGAAGCATTAGGAACAGACAAGGCTCACCAATGGATGGAAAGTGAGTAAGGATGGAGACCTGGTAGGGGGGAGGTATAGTAGAGTGTCTTCTGTATACCTCTCCCATTCAATGCATGTCAAAAATTCCTCCACTGGGAAATACTGTTGAGCCCCTAAACACTACTTGTTCTCTGTAAGTCACCATGTAAAAGCATAATGATCCTGAAGGGTAATACTAGTCTCTGATTGCTTTCTGGAGAATTATATTATCAGAGTGCTTTCCTCTTATAGAGGAGATACTGAAGGGGAGAAGAACATGTAGAAAGACAGGAGAGTTGGAGAGTTACTCTCTGGCTAAGGGAGGACTGGTGGATCAGAGTCCTAGCTCTCTGCTCTCAAAGAGGATAACCACAGCAGACAATCTTGAACTCTGTTCCTTATAGTGCAAATATATTCCTTAATGAATTTTATATAAGCTTCTTTTCCTTTCTCAGCTTTCTTCTTTACTCCCTTCCCAGTTTTGGAAGGGATCACATCCTGAATTAAAGGCTTTCAGTCAAACCCTGGGTTAAGGTCTGCCACATCTGGGCAGCCCCCTATATGAATGTTCTGCTGCTGCCAGACTACATTACCACAAATGCAGCAGCTTAATGCATCACACATTCTCTGTCTCTGTTTTTGTAAATGAGAATTCGAGCTGGATTCTCTGATCAGTATCCCTCTCCCCAGGCTGAAAGTAAGTTATCAGCTGGTGCTGTCATTCTCATATAGGGCCTGGGTTCCTTTTCCAAGCTCATCATTTGTTGGCAGAGTTAATTAATCTTGGACTTTTCATTTATCCCTACTCTTTAATGTGGCTGTGTTTCCTAGCTCTCTCACTTTTGTCCCTGCTATATCTCCCTTGACTTCTTCTTCTATTTTTAAAGGTTCAGATGATTTGACTGGGTCCACCAGAGTAATCCAGCACAATATGGCTATTTAAGTTCCACTCATCAGTGACCTTACTTAAGTCTAAAAAGTCCTTTTGGCAGATAATATGACACATGCATGGATATAAGACCAAGATGCTGCCTTCCACATTCCAATAAGAGAGATGTCCAAGCAGACTGATTGGTAAATGTGCATCTGTGGCCTATTTAAAACCCTAATTGAGCTTGGGACCATGTATTCTTGATTGTTTATGTGTTCATTAATTCAACAAGCAGTTTTTCAACAAACATTATAAAAGACTGCTCTATTTTTAACCTTTTTTCAGTATTGAAAGAGTCCGCTTTCTATAAGCTCCCATTCTAGTGCTGCAGACAAACTAAGTGACAAAGCAGGTGGACTGTCCCAGTGAAATGGCTGGACAGCTGCTACTGTTAAGGATCAAGAATATGCATCAAGAGTGGCTTCCAGTTGGGGTATCACAAGCAGAAGATATTACTGAAGCATAGGAAGGATTTAACCAGTCTAAGGACCTATGCACTGGATGGGTCTTCTGGGCAACCACCATGGCTACCTTAGATGTCTTTTCTGTTGTTGCACATTGAATTCTAATGTGCTGTTATCTTGAGAAAGGGATGAAGGAGAAAGCCAGACAAGTGCTGTTATATGAGACTTGGAGAGGTGTGATTGCAACCATATGTTATGCTGGTTTGTAATTAATAGCCCATGTACTACCCCACATGTATCTTACTCCGGGTATCAGTCAGTGCTTACTATAGAAACACTGTAAAATGTACAAATAGTATATAAGAATTTACCAGATTGGCTTACAAAGACCTCCCACAGAGTCTGGTGTGGAAGAATCTAAAAGGTCTGTCTGTGCACTGGGATCTGAAGGACCAGTAGAAGATCTAGAGCTTGGTGTAGTGTCCCATGTGAGTCCTTGTCAGCAGGCCAAATAATCTGCGATGGGGGCTGAAGAGTCTGTGCTGAGATGCAGGAGTTAATGGCCAGGGTAAAGACAGGACCTCCTCTTAACAAATGGAAGAAGCCGTCCTTAGTGTCTCTTTTATAGCATTCTGGCAACAATCCTCCTTCAAATGCATCTTCCACACCCAGAACTATGCTGATCCAACTTAGCCCAGGGTTTCTTACTCAAGTTGACACAATCAGCTAACTATCACAATGTGCCATCCGTCATGTAATTGCTTTTATAGAAGTATTGCCCAATACCAGCCAACTTTTCTGTTTTATTGATTATTTTATGTCCTGGCTGTGAATTTCAAAAGCTTTTTTTCTATAAGCCTTACTATTATAGGCTTAAGTGAAAGGGAATAGTATAAAATGTTATTTGTGCTCCAAACATAATGCAAATTTCAATGCATTATAGCAAAAACTCCTCATCATAGGCAACATTAAATCTTGGTTTAGAACTAGATCATATGTGGATTCTCTGGCCATTTCAGGCTTACATTGTCTTAATTTTCATGATGGCAAAGTGAAAATGCTACCACCAATTTAGTGTACATTACAGGATTGTCATGAGAACCAGAAGAAAATGCACATGGAATGATCCTGAAGATTTGATTATGCATGTCTAAGAACCAAAGAGAATTTTCCTGAATTTTAAAACACTTGATAATTAGGTTTCTGGAAAAGACATCTGATTTGAATATCAGAGGTATACTTTCATTTTTGTCTCACATTCTGTTTTAGCTGCAGTTTGCTGGTGCTGACGCATTTGCAAACATGACCGTAAATGCTTTCATTTTCCTCTCTAAATTTCATATCCTATTCCATCCTGGAAACTTTTTTCTTGACCTTGTAGATCCTGTTCCCACCTCCCACATGCTTTGAAGTGGGTTTTGTAGCATTCACAGTAGCCAAGAAGGTTACATGAGAAGAAGTGAAAAAGCTGCACTGCCCAAGGCTAGGAGAGTGGGTGACTAAATGAGCAAATGTGTCTTTGATGGAGGGGCTTGCATTTAATAGGAGAAATAATTTTGAAAGTATGATAAAAATTTGGTGTTTCCATTAAGACTGGCTCTTTGAAGGTGTTGTGGCAAGCCTTTTCTTTTATGCTAAGCACTTTTGTGTTCCATAATTTTTTGTTTCTCATGTAACAAAGTAGGCCAGATTGGAGTAAAAGGCTGGGTTAGAAAGTCCCAGATTGCCCTATGCACTTTCAGCCTGCTACAGGGTGCATATATAGAGTCTCTATAAAGGCTCTCAACATTGGGGATTCGTATTTCAAAATGAGTGTGGAGTCATGGAAAGAGTACCAAAGCAGGGGCAAACATGCCTGAGCTGTATGCGCCGGTCATGGCTGCTCAGAGGAGCTTTCCGTGACTTCTCCATCTCCGTGCTCCAGAAGAGCAACCAGTTCTACCATCTGGCTATGGAGGGCCTGCAGTGTTACGGATCCAACTGTACCACTTTGAAATTTGCAATTTCAAATTTTACTTACTTTTTATTAGTTGCAATTTTAAAGGCCCAGTGTGATTAGTAGGAACCAAATTAGACAGTACAGGTAACTCTGAAGAGAAGGCTGTTGGCATAGTGGCTGATAAGATGATGACTCTGGAGTCAGTGTTGGTGCAATTTCCTTTTTTTTTTTTTTTTGTATTTTAGGGAAGGGTCTACAGGGTGCTCAGGGTCTCACTACTAGATGGGACTCATAGTGATCCTCCTGTTTACAGCCTCCCAAGAGCTGGGATTACAGGTATGCACCACCATGCCCAGTCTCAATTTCCCTCTCAGCATACCCTGGGGGCGGGGCTAGTACAGCAGGCCTGGGAATCAAACCCCTGGCCCCTGCGCCTGCTTGCAGGTGCTTTAATCTGCTGAGCTACTTGGCCGGCCCTGGTGCAATTCCTGATACTCACTTATTGTAGGACCTTGATAAAGTACTTTTTTTTTTCTATGCTTCAGTTTCTTAGTCTGCAAAATAGGAATAATGACTATCCTAACCTCATAGAACTGTGGTGAAAATTGACATAAGAAAATGTAAGGTGTGATCAGAATAGCTGCATTCATTTGTTTTGTTTTGTTTCCTTTTGATGGAGATTTAATTATAGAGTTGGGTAAACCATCATAAATGGAAATAGCTAGATAGGTACATAAAATACAGCTACATGCATATCCACATCTACTAAAATCTAACATGCCATTGAGGGGAAGAGAAATTTTATTTATTCAGTAGTGGGCATTGGTTGCATAATGATGTGTTCATATATTCACATATGTTTGCAGATACTACTAATGGAATGCAATATGGATATTAAAAAGAGATAGTACATGTATATTTATTTTCAAGAAAAAATAGTCTATGTATACTAATGAGTGAGAAGCATTAAATTAAAATGTACAGTGGACATTCACTTTAGGGTGTGTGTGTGTGTGTGTGTGTGTGTGTGTGTGTGTTGTAAACCTGGAGTACAGGGGAGTAAACCAGACCACAAGCAAAACAGATTTTTAGACGACTACGTACCATTATCTAAAGACTTTATTTTTGTTCAGGAAATCATTTGGCATTATTTTTTTTCTTATCTTTATATTCCGAATCTTCTTCATGGATAATGAATTAACAATGTAATACAAGAGTAGAGAAGATTAGGAGAATATTTGCAAAATATGACAATGCAAGCTAGGTGTGGTGATACACAGCTACTTATATAGCACTTGGGAGGCTGAAGCAGAAGTATCATTGTGAGTTAGACGAGTATGAGTGACAAAGTGAGCTCTAGGCCAGCCTGAGCTGCACAGTGAGATCCTGTCTTAAAAACAAAACAAAAAATCCCATGAAAATGCTTACATGAACAGCATACTAAGATTTAAAAAAATTATACTAGTTGCCTGATGATTTGCAGACATGTAAGAAGGTTATATTTATTTTTTCCCATAATTTTATTGATAAACAAATAGCAATGAGACAGATTCAAATAAAATTGGTATGACAGTTTCAAATATAAATACATTGCATACTCTCTTCCTAGTGGTTATTTGCTATACAAGATGCAGACATGATATCCTATTACAAACACTATTAGAATAAATCGCTCTATGCATTAAGAGAATGTAACTATATTTCTATCCTAACCATTTTGAATACACAGATACAAGATGGACATTCATCTGTATCCCCTTTTTTGTTTACTTCTGTCATTTCAATATTATAGGTGTGTTAACTCAGCAAAATATTCTAAAAGAATCCAGTATTCCATACTAGTATTGGGTCTTCCTTTTCACTGGCAGTGTCAGAAATTGTTGACCTGAGTCCCCTACAGCTCAACATAACAGCATGGCTTTACTTCTTATACTTCATTTTTATACTTTTCCACTGAATGGTTAAGACCAAGATAAAGCAAGACCTATGCAACAAGAGTTGTAGCTTTTGGATCTGAGAAGGTCAGTGAAATCCCCTCAGGATTTATCCTGAGATCCTGTACCTCAGATTGTAGAACCTTTGTCAGTGTCAGCCATGTGGATGAGTCACGGTCATTGCTTGGCCAGTGTGCTCTCTGTGAAAGCCTGAGAGAATGTTTTCTCTCCCTCTGACTCTTCTTAGGCACACTCTACATCATCGATCACTTTCCTGTCTGAATCCATAATTTCCTTGATCAGAAAATTTGGGACACTACTGAGTTACATGACGTTACAGTACAAGTTCTCATATGTCCTGAGTCTTAATTGACCTTGGAAGACTAGGGCCAAAATGTTGCCTTTCCTTGCGGCCCTCCTTTTTCTCTAAATTTGGTCTGCAAACTTAGTTTGTTAACCCTCCAGAAGAGGAGCTTATTATTACCATACAACCTAGGCTGTTAAGCTTAACCTCACTATCTGTCTGAATATCAAACATTTTAGGCATAACGTGGAACGGGTATTTTTTCATCAAGTATTGATACATTGAACTTTAATTCCCTACGGAATATGATAAAAACACATTTAAAAAATTAAAATATATTTTAAAAATATGCATAAAATTATATAATTCTTATGTTTACACAGAAGACCAGAAATCTAACCATATAGAACCTTGTAGCAGGACAGTCCCACAACATTCCTTTTCCTGTCCCTGCCTTCATTCACGACCCCCTTTTTCTTGAATAATCATCTACCTGAGAGATAGCATGGCAGCAACTGGCATGTCATGACGAGGAGCCCATATTCAAAAGACCAGAATGACAGGCACTCCAAGAATGAACCTACTATTATAAATTGCCATCTTCAGTGCAGTTGCTTAGTTCACAGGTGTCTTATATATAGTTTGTCAAGGTGAAAATCATTCCAGTTAACTGCTAAATTAAAAAATCTTTTGAAGATTCTCAGGATCATTGTCTTACCCATGTTCTACGTATAACTATATGGCTTGCCACTGTCATACTTCCTAGCTCTTCTCCTTGCTCTCTTTTCATTGTCTAGTCCTCAAGTTGTTGCTTTCCTTTTTGTTGTATTATGCCTTTCTATTTGTATTTCTTCTTTTGAGTTCTTATACTAGGGAAGCTATATGATATTTACACATATGTGTCTGGTTTATTTCACTTATGAGTATATCTTCAAGTGGCATCCACTTCAATATAAAGGCTTTGAGTTTATCATTTTTTATAGCTGAGTAATACTCCATTGTATAAAAATACCACATCTTTTTCATCCATTACTCAGGTGATGGGCATCTTGGTTGTTTCCAAGATTTGGCTGTCACAAATTGTGCTGCTATAAACATAGGCACACATATATCACTATCATATGATGTATTCAGATTCTCTGGGAAGATTCCCAGTGGAGGAATAGCTGATTTAAATGGGATTTCTAGTCTGAGGTTTCTAAGGAGTCTCCACACTGATTTCCATAGTGGTCACACCAGTTTACATTCTCACGAGTAGTAGAGAATGGTTCCTTTTTCCCCACAGCCTCTCCAACATTTGTTGTTGGTTGATTTCTTTATGATAGCCATTCTTTCTGGGGTGAGATGATATCTCAATGTTGTTTTAATTTGCATTTCGTGGATGGCTAGTGATGTGGAGCATTTTTTCATATATTTATTTGCTTCTTTAATCTTTTGAGAAGTGTGTGTCCATTTCGGGTGCAAAATTCTGGACTGGAAGTTTAAATTTTGGGGCCCTAGTGTTTTTTTAGTTCTTTATAAATTCAAGAGAGCAGACCTTTGTCTGAGTACTTATTTGTCACGATTTTTTTTCAAAATTTGTGGGTTGTCTTTTCACTGTGTTGCTAATTTCTTTTGACGTGCAAAAACTTCTCAATAAGAGGAGGTCCCAGTTGTTAATTCTTTCAGGTGTTTCCCATATGATTTGATTTTTGTTCATTAACTCTTTGCCTACCCCTATGTCTTCAAGAGTTCCTCCTACTTTCTCTTTCAAGAGATTTATTATTTCTGTTTTAATATTTAGATCTTTAATCCATTTTGACTTTAGCTTGGTGCATGGTGATAGACCTGGGTCAAGTTTTAATTTTCGGCATGTAGAGAGCCAGTTTTTCCAGTGCCATTTGTTAAAGAGGCTCTCTTTCTTCCAGTGAGTATGTTTGGCCCCTTTGTCAAAGATAAGGTGGCTGAATGTGTTCGTAGGGGCTTCAGCATCTTCTAATCTATTCCATTGATCCTCAGGTCTATGTTGTTGCCAGTAGCATGCTGATTTTATCACAGTCGCATTGCAGTATAATTTCAAGTGAGAAATTATAATGCCTCCTGCCTTGTCTTTATTGCCCAAGATTGCCTTTGCTATTCTAGGTCTTTCTTGGTTCCAAATATATTTTAGGAATGATTCCTCTAGCTCTGTGAGGTATGTTGATGGTAGTTTGATAGGGATTGCATTAAATCTGTACAGCAATTTTGGGAGCATGGCCATCTTCACAATGTTGGTTCTTCCTATCCAGGAGCATGGAATATATTTCCATTTTCTTTTTAAACTTTAAAAAAAATTTTATTTATGTGTGTGTGTGTGTGTGTGTGTGTGTGTGTGTGTGTGTGTGTGTGGTCAGCTCTGCCCACCAGGGGGCGGGGCTGGCTGGCATGTGGTGCTGGGGGATTGAACCACGGTCCCTGTTCTTTGCTAAGCTTGTTCTAAGTAGGCGCTTTAGACCACTGAGCCATCTCACCAGCACCTATCTTTCCATTTTCTGAAATGCTCTATGATCTCTTTTTTTAAGAGTACTGTTATTTTCCTTGAAAAGTTCTTTGACTTCTTCAGTTAGATTAATTCCAAGGTATTTCATTTTCCTCACTGCTATTATAAAACGCATTGTTTCTATAATTTCCCTCTCAGAGTGTTTGTTATCTGTGTAGAGAAATGCTATTGACTTTTGGGTATTGACTTTGTATCCTGCTATGCTACTGAATTTCTGTATTAATTCTAATAGCGTCTTGGTGGAGTTTTTTGGGCCTGCCAAGTCAAGTATCATGTCATCTGCAAATAATGATAATTTAACTTCTTTCTTACCTATTCTTATTCCTTTCATTTCTTTCTCTTGTCTAATGGCTGTAGCTAATGATTCCAGAACTATATTGAATAGGAGTGGTGATAGAGGACATCCTTGTCTTGTACCAGACCTAAGAGTAAAAGATTTCAGTTTTTCCCCATTTAGAATTATGTTAGCCATTGGTTTTTCATGAATGCCTTTTACCAGATTGAAGTAGAGGCCATCTATTCCAATTTTCATTAGGACTCTAATGTGAATGAGTGTTGGACTTTGTCAAAAGCCTTTTCTGTATCAATGGAGATGATCAGTTGGTTTTTAGTTTTCACTCTATTGATATAGTGTATGACATTACAGATTTTCGACTATTGAACCATCCTTTCATCCCTGGGATGAATCCTACCTGGTCATGGTGTATAATCTTCTTGATGATTTGTTCTATTCTATTTGCTAGGATTTTACAGCATATTGTTGGATTTTGTTTCCTAATCCACAGTGCTAGTCTATTTCTCTTAATTGGTGAATTGTGTCCATTTACATTGTTGGTTATATTTGAAATGTATTGACTTACAATTGACGTGTTATTTACCTGGTATCGTTTACTCCTTTTTCCTCCTGTGTTTAATTGTTTGCTCTATTTAGTTGTTTGCATCTGATCTCAGTCATGGAATTCTGAACATTTTGTCCCTCTTGAGAACATCTTTCAGGATCTTGTATAGGGTTGGCTTTGTCATTGTGAAATTCTTTAGTTGTTCTTTGTCATGGAAGTATTTCACTTCTCCATCAATCTTGCAGGAGAGTTTTTCAGGGTATAGTAGTCTGGGCTGAAATTTGTTTTCATTGAGGACTTGAAGTACTCTGTTCCATGCTCTTCTTGCCTTCAGGATTTGCGAAGAGAAGTCAGCCGTAATTCTGATGGGTTTTCCTTTGAATGTGATCTTCTTTTCTCTAGTGGCTTTCAGTACATTATTCTTGAGCTGAATTTCTGGGATCATGACTATTATATGTCTCATTGTGTTTTTAATTGGGTTGAGGTTACTTGGCTTTCTATATGCTTCAGTTATCTGAATGTCAGACTCTTTCTGCATATTTGGGAAGTTTTCTGCTATTACTTCTGCCCATATTTTTTTAATGTCTTTTCTATTGACTCTTTTTTTCTCATTGATACCTGTTAGTCTCACATTGTTCATTTTTGCATCATCTTGCAAGTGGTGAATTATTTTTTCCTGCATCCTAGTTGTTTTTAAGAGCCCTTTTCTTACCTTCACTAGCTGCACCAGTGTCTTCAAGATCTGAAAGTCTGTCTTCACTTTCACTTAAACAGTTTTGCAACAGTTTTCCTGTATTGCTCATTCGAGGAATCCATCATTTTTCTAATCTCCTCTATTTTTTTTATCAATGTCTTCTTTAGAAGCAGTTATTAATTCTTTTACTGCAGTGTTTTCTTCAGATTGGGTTTCTTCCCTATGTTTCTGTAGTTGATTCTTTACTTCAGATACTATAAGTTCAGAGAATTCTTTTTTTCTTTCAGAAAAGAATTCCACTCTGAGTTCATCTATAACTTTCTGCTGTTACTTATTTACTGTCGACACTATTAATTTATGTATTTCAGCTGAGCTAGCATCCTCTGCACTTGTTTTGGGTGGGCATTGGGTTTCCACCATATGTTTCTCCATTTGTTTCTTTACTGCAGATGTTATTAATTCAGGGATTTCTTTTTTAATTTCCAATCTGAGTTCTTCTATACCTTTCTGTAGTTGTTTCTTTATTTCAGAAGCTGTTTTGATTCATTGATTTCAACTGTGTGATTCCCAATTTGTTCTGTGTTTGTGTCTTCTGCACTTGTTATGTGTGGGCTTGGGGTCTGAGATTGCATTTTGATCCTTTTCATTGTCATTTTGTGTAGTACTGTCTTCTGACCTTTGTTGTACAGCTTTGGTGCAGTTATAACCTTAGCATGTACTGAAATTTAGGTGCAGATCTACAAAGTTAGGATTTATCCAACTCTGCCTGGCTTGGGTCTGCCTGCTGTGGTCAGCTCCTTCCTGCTGCCAACTTTGGGAGTGAACCTGTTGTGTCCCTCTGGCAAGATGTTCTGCTCCTGGACTAGCTGTGTAGCTTTGTCCCCTACACTCTCTGCCCGGATTGCAACTGCAGGGTTTCACCCCAGGCCTGTATCCTGAGTCTGGAGGGGACAAGGTATAGTAGGGGGAGAGCAAACTCTCCCACACTCTCACTGGGCCTTGGCTAGGGCTGGATCTGGGGGTCCCCAGTGCGGGGCAGAAATTCTTTCTGGGCAGGCGTGGTGGGGTGTACTGCGGAGTGGTATGGGGCCCTAAGGGGGGACAAGGGGGTCTCACCCATGCTGTGCCTGGGCTTGGACCTGCAGATCCCACAGGTGCAGGGTAGCAGGAAGCTCTCCTACCCACTCACTGGACCTGGGCTAGGACTGGACCTGGGGTTCCCCAGAATGAGGCAGAAATTCTTACTTGGCAGGCGGGGTGGGAGGAGTGCTGCAGAATGGTCATTGGGTCCCAAGGGGGTGGAAGAGTGTCTCACCCATGCTGCACCTGGGCTGTGACTGGCAGGTCCTGATGGCACAGGGTAGCAGGAAGCTCTCCCATGCACTCACAGGGGTCTGGGCTAGGACTGGTTCTTACATTTATTTTGGAAGAAAAGAATTTACTTCCTTATAATCTTATCATTGTAGATTACTCACTGTGAAATACACCTTGGCTTTTCGTATTGAAAACTCCCAGCTCCTCCAACAACAGGCTCAAGAATTGGTAGAACCACTTTCCTCCCCTTAAAATTGACCTTATTGTCTAGGGTCATAGTACCCTGAACATGCCCCATCTTGTCTGATCTCCTAAACTAAGAAGAGTTGGGCCTGGTTAGTACTTGGATGGGAAATGGACCTCATTATACCATATTGGATGTGTATGGAGACATGTTGAAAATGTTTGGTATGTGTATTTTCCTTACAGTTTAGGGAATCAAAAATGTGTCCACTTGTTCTAGCTGCCTCCTTATCACAAAGCCTCTGTGATTTGAAGCATGAATGCCTACCAGCTTATAGGGAAAATCTATGGGGACTTCGATGCTTTGGTTGTTTGAGTTGGCAGATATCCCTGATGTGATGATCTCCCACAGGCTGGCCTGCAACCCTGAACCTCTCAGACAGCCTGATCCTTTTGAGTACCAAACTGGAGAATTTTAATATGCAAATGGTCCCGAACTAATCATAGGTGACTTCTGATTTTTCTATGTAACAGTGGTGCAAAACACCTATAGAGCTACTCTATTTTGTCATTTTCAGTACAGTATTCAATAAATTATATGAAATATTTAACACTGCATTTTAAATAGGCTTTGTTTTCAATGATTGTGCTCAATGATGGGCCAATGCAAGTGTTTGGAGCATGTTTAAAATAGGTAAAGCTGGGCCAGCGAGACAGCTCAATGTTCTAATGCGCCCGCTTAGGGAAGGTTAGGCAGGCACAGAGGACCGTGGTTTGATCTCCAGCACCACATGCCACGCCAGCCCCACCATCAGGGTGGCCTGAGCTGACCAAAAAAAAAACAAACAAACAAATACATATATGCAAAGATGACCTATGGCATATCTTTATTTTATTTTATTTTATTTTATTTTTATTTTAAAGAGAGTAAAAAATAGAATTAAAACAAAAATCATAAGTGATACAGAATTTCATTTAACAAAGTAATATGAATTTGACAGTATTTTTTGTAAATACATAGTATTATCTTCCAACTATATATTACCAGATATATGGATGTAAAATTGGAAGAAGAAAAAAACTTGAAAGAATGTATAAGAAATTAAGAAGAAAAAAGGTACAAACAATTGAAAAAAGGAGATGAAACAAATTAAAGTATTATGGGCTGGTGAGATAGTACAGCAGTCTAAAATGTAAGCAGGTGCAGGGGACCACAGTTTGATCCCTGGCACCACATGTCATGCCTGCCCCTCCCTCAGGGCAGGCTGGTCCGGCAAAAAAGAAAAAAAATCAAAGCATTAACTACTTGTTTCCATAGACCAGCAGAAGTGCACAGTACATTTGTCCATACTATCCTGCTTACATACATAGATAAATCTCTTTTTCCTACTCCCTCTCCTGTCCTTCTCAACTCAGTTACTCTTTCCTTTAGAATAAGTTCATTCCCCTTTCTCAGTATCTACTATATCCTTCAGATTCCATTTTTCTCTTTCAGGTTCTCATACTAAGGAGACAATATGGTTTACGCACATGCAGATCTGATTTATTTCACTTAACAGTATGTTCTATGGTTGCATCCATTACCAACAAAAGACTCAAATTTATCCTGTTTTATAGCTGAATAATACTCCATTGTGTAAAACTACCATATCTTTATCCAGTCTTCATCTGATGGGCATCTGAATTGATTCCAGGATTTGGCTATGCCAAATTGCACTGGTGCTCATAATATTGCTGTGGTACAAGGTTTTTAGTTCTTCTGGAAAAATACCCAGGAGGTGAATAGCTGACTTGAATGAGATCTCCAATCCTAGTTTTTAAAGGAATTTTCACACTGATTTCCATAATGGTTGTAACAGTCTTCACTCCCACTAACAGTGCAGAGGGGTTCCTTTCTCTCCGCAGCCTCTCTAGAATTTGTTATTGGCTAACCTCTTGATGTTAGGCATTCTTTCTGAGATAAGATAATATCTCAGTTTTGTTTTAATTTGCACTTCTTGAAGGACCAATGGTGTTGAATATTGTTTCATATATTTACTTGTCATTTGTATTTCTTCCTTTGAGGGGTGTGTAGTGTATATTCATCTCAGATGTTCATTTTTGAATGCAGTCTTTGAATTTGGGGGACATGACTTTTAAAAAAATTTTTATATGTTCTAGATAGAAGGCCTTTGTTGAAGAGTCAGTTGGTTATAATTTTTCCCAGTTTGTGGGTTTTCTTTTTACTCTGTTGGAGATTTGAATTGCAAAAAATTTTCAAGAAGATGAGATCCCAGTTATTGGTTCCCTGAAGTATTTCCTGTTCATTTTGGGTTTTGTTCATGAACTCCCTATCTACCCCTATGTCTTTAAGATTTCTACCTACATAATCCTCCAGAAGATTTAATGTTTCTGCTTTAATATTTAAATCTTTGATCCATTTTCACTGTAGCTTTGTGGGTGAGGGGAATTGAAAACATTTTGACAACACAATTTTTGATGTAAGATGGGGTTTATTGGGTATAACCTTGTCATAAATCAAGAAACATCTGTATTCATTGTATATGTATGATAAAATATACTGCTAAAGAGAAAATCAACAATACCACAGCCATGCTTTAAATGTTTTCATGTCTACTTCTAACTTTTTAAAGATCTGATGGCTTATTGAAGGTTGAGCCTGAGGACAAGGTTCTTTCTGATTCCTTATGTGTCACGTGTCTCTACCATGCTGAGGAAGCGGGGGAAGTAATAGCTTCAAAACCTAAGACAGAGCCCAGGCCCAGTGAGTGTGTGGGAGAGCTTCCCGCGACCCTGCGCCAGCGGGACCTACTAAAGGTCTCAGCCCAGGTGCAGCGTGGGTGAGACCCTCTTCAACACCTGTGGGACACCCACCACCACTCCGCAGCACCTCCCCCACTGTGCCCTCTGAATAGGAATTTCTGCCGCATTCCGGGAACACCCAGACCCAGTCCTAGCCCAGGTGCGGTGAGTGTGTGGGAGAGCTGCCTCTCCCTCTACTCAACCTTGTCCCCTCGAGGCTCCTCCGCTCAGGCCTGGCATACAGGGCTGGGGTGAAACCCTGCAGCTGCAATACCTGCAGAGAGTGTAGAAGATAGAACCACCCAGCTAGTCCAAGAGCAGAACATCTTGCCAGAGGGGCACAACAGGTTCACCCCCAAGGGCAGCAGCAGGAAGGAGCTGAGCTCAGCAGTCAGACTCAAGCCAGGTACAGCTGGATAAATCCAAACTTTGTAGATGTGCACCTGAACTTCAGTACATGCTAAGGTTATAACTACAACGAAGATCTACCACAAAGATCAGAAGACAGTGCTACACAAAATGACGAGAAGGAACAAAATGCAACCTCAGAACCCAAGCTCACCCATAACAAGTGTAGAGGACACTAACACAGAACAAATTTGGAATCACACAGCTGAAAGCAATGAATCAACAGCTTCTGAAATAAAGAAACAGCTGCAGAAAGGTATAGAAGAACTCAGATTGGAAATAAAAAAAGAAATCCCTGAATTAATAACATCTGTAGTAAGGAATCAAATGTAGAAAAATATGGAGGAAACCAATGCCCACCCAGAACAAGTGCAGAGGACACTAGCTCAGCTCAAATGCATGAACTAATAGCGTCGATAGTAAATAAGCCACAGCAGAAAGTTATAGAGTAACTCAGAGTGCAAATCTTTTCTGAAATGAAAAAAAGAATTCTCAGAACTCATAGTATCTAAACTAAAGAAGCAACTACAGAAACATAGGGAGGAAACCTAATCTGAAGAAAACAGAGCAGTAAAAGAATTAATAACTGCTTCTAAAGAAGACATTGATTAAAAAAATAGAAGAGATTAGTAAAATGACAGATTCCTTGAATGAGCAATACAGGAAAGACATAGATGGCATGAAGCAGGTTCAAAGAGATATAGAGGAAATTAAAATCTCAATCACAAGCTTGCAAAACCGTTTAAGTGAAAGTGAAGACAGAGTTTCAGATCTTGAAGATGCTGGTCCAGCTAGTGAAAAGGTAAGAAAGGATCTCTTAAAAAACAATGAGGATGCAGGAAAGAATAGTTCATCACCTGCAAGATGATGCAAAGATGAACAATGTAAGACTAATAGGCATCAAGAGAAAGAAGGAGTCAATACAATTGACGTTAAAAAAGTAATAGGGCAGAAGTAATAGCAGAAAACTTCCCAAATATGAGGAAACAATCTGACATTCAGGTAACCGAAGCATACAGAATGCCAAGTGACCTCAATCCAATGAAAAACACACCGGGACATATAATAGTGAACATCCCAGAAATTCAGCACAAGAATAATATACTGAAAGCCACTAGAGAAAACAAGCAGATCACATTCAAAGGAAAACCCATCAGAATTACGGCCAACTTCTCTTCACAAACCGTGAAAGCAAGAAGAGCATGGAGCAGAGTACTTCAAGTCCTCTATGAAAACAAATTCCAGCCAGACTACTATACCCTGCAAAACTCTCTTTCAAGTTTGATGGAGAAGTGAAACACTTTCATGAAAAAGTACAGCTAAAGAATTTCGTGATGACAAAACCAACCCTTCACAGGCTACTGAAAGATGTTCTAGAGAGGGACGAAAATGATCAAAACTCCACGAATGAGATCAGAAGCAACCAAATAAATAGGGCAAGCAATTAAACACAGGAGAAAAAGGAGTAAGCGACAACAGGTCAATAACATATCAATCATAACTCAATATATCTCAATTCTAACCATCAATGTAAATGGACTCAACTCACCAATTAGGAGAAATAGACTGGAACAGTGGATTAGGAAACAAAATCCAACAATATGCTGTATACAAGA
>NW_004524619.1:7396810-7426664 GCF_000260255.1 Octodon degus
AAAAAATTAAAAAAAATGGATTAAAGATCTAAACACTAAATCTCCTAGAGGAGAAAGTGGAAGGAACTCTTGAAGACATAGGGGTAGGTAAAGTGTTCATGAACAGAAATCAAGTCGCACAGGAAACAGTTGAGAGAATTAACAACTGTTACCTGCTCTTACTGAGAAATTTTTTCACATCAAAAGAAATTACCAACAAAGTGAAAAGGCAACCCACAAGTTTCAAAAAAATCATGACAAATAATTACTCAGACAAAGGTCTGCTCTCTAGAATTCATAAAGAACTAAAAATCACCAGGGCCCAAAATTTAAAGACCCAATCCAGAAATGGGTATCCGAGATGAATACACCCTTCTCAGAGGAGGAAATTAAAGAAGCGAATAAATATATAAAAAATGCTCCACATCACTATCCATCCATGAAATGCAAATTAAAACAACATTGAGATATCATCTCACCCTAGAAAGAATGAGCACAATAACGAAATCACCCAACAACAAATGTTGGAAAGGCTGTGGCGAAAAAGGAACCCTTCTCCACTGCTGGTAGGAATGTAGACTGGTGCAACCATTATGGAAATCAGTATGGAGTCTCCTCAGAAAAGTTGGACTGGAAATCCCCTTTAAACCAGCTATTCCTCTACTGGGAATTTTCCTGGAGGATCTGAAAACATCATATCGTAGTGATATATGTGTGCCTATGTTTATAGCAGCACAATTTATGATAGCCAAATCTTGCAAACAACCAAGATGCCCATCACCTGAGGAATGGTTGAAAAAGATGTGGTATTTTTATAGAATGGAGTATTATTCAGCTATTAAGAATGATAAACTCGAAGCCTTTATATTGAAGTGGATGCCACTTGAACATATACTCATAAGTGAAATAAACCAGACACACATGTGTAAATATCATATAGTTTCCCTAGTATAAGAACTCAAAAGAAGAAATACAAATAGAAAGGTATAATACAAGTAAAAAGGAAAGCAGCATCTCAAGGACTAACTAATCAAGAGAGGGAAAGAAGAGCTAGGAAACATGAAGAAGTCAAGCCATACAGTTATATGTAGAAGATGGGCAAGGCAATGATCCTAAGAATCTTCAGAAGATTTTTGAATCTAGCAGTTAATTGGAAAGATTCTCACCCTGACTAACTATATATACTGATACCTGTGAACTAAGCTACTGCACTGCAGATGGTAATTTGTAATAGTAGTTTTATTCTTGGAGTGCCTGTCATTCTGGTCTTGTGAATATGGGCTGCTTGTCATGACATGCCAGTTGCTGCTATGATGTGTCTCAGGTAGATGGTTGTTCAAAAAGAAGAGGGTGGTGAATGAAAGCAAGAGACAGGAAAAGGAATATTGTGGGACTGTCCTGCTTCAAGGTTGTATTTGGTTAGATTTTTGTACTTATGTGTAAACATAAGTAGTTTATAATTCTTTATGCCTATTTTTAAAATATAATCTAATTTTTAAATGTTTTTTATCATATTCTGTAGGGACTTAAATTTCAACATATCAATACCTGAGGAAAAATATCTGTTCCATATTATTCCTAAGAAGTTTGATATGAAGACAGACAGTGAGGTTAAGCTTAACAGCCTAAGTTGTTTGGTGATAACAATAAGCTTGTCTTCTGGATTGTTAACAACCTATGTTTGCAGATCAACTTTAGAGAAAAAGGAGGGCTGCAAAGAAAGCCAACATTTTGGCCCTAGCCTTCCAAGGTCAGTTAAGACTCAGGACATATGAGTACTTGTACTGTAACGTCATGTAACTCAGTAGTGTCCCAAATTTTCTGATCAAGGAAATTATGGATCCAGAGAGGAAAGTGATCGATGATGTAGAGTGTGCCTAAGGAGAGACACATGGAGAGAAAACATTCTCTCAGGCTTTCACAGAGAGCACATTCACCAAGCAATGACCATGACTCATCCATATGGCTGACACTGACAAAGGTTCTACAATCTGAGGTACAGGATCTCAGGATAAATCCTGAGGGGATTTCACTGACTTTATCAGACCCAAAAGCTACAACTCTTATTGCATAGGTCCTGGTTTACCTTGGTCTTAACCATCCAGCAGAAAAGTATAAAAATGAAATATAAGAAGTAAAGCCATGGTGTTATGTTAAGCTGTAGGGGACTCAGGTCAACAATTTCTGACATTGCCAGTGAAGCAGAAGACCCAATACTATTTCGGGCTACTGGACTCTTTTAGAATATTTTGCTGATTTTACACACCTATAATACTCAAATAACGAATTTAACAAAAAAATCGTATACAGATGAATGTCCATTTTGTATCTGTGTATTCAACGCGGTTAGGATAGATATATAGTTACATTCTCTTAATGAATAGAGTGATTTGTTCTAATAGTGTTTGTAAATAGGATATCATGTCCGCATGTTGTACAGCAATGAACCACTAGGAAGAATGTATGCAATGTGTTAATTATTGAAACTGTCCTACCAATTTGATTTGAAAGTGTCTCATTGCTATTTGTTTATCAAGAAAATTTTGGGGGAAAAAAAGACTTAAGACAGTGGTGTGAGTTGAAACTCAGTTCATGGTCCAGTCCATGTGGAACTATGTTATAGTCCTGAGTTATTCTTTACACTTAGGTTGCACTGTAAGACACATTGAAAAACTGGAAAGAATCTATGCTAGAAACAAGGAAACTGAAAGCTGAAATGTGAATTTTGCTCATAACACCTTTAAGCTTTTGGGTCCACATGTAACTTGTATTTCCACTCTTCCCCTTCTCCTGAAACCCACAGAATTTTATATTAAAAGAGGAAGGGGTTGCACAGGCGATGCAACTGCCATTATTTGGGAATAATAAATTGTATCTGTATTGTCTGTCTCTTGTTACTTTTCTCCTATTGGTGGAACAAAGTACCCAACACCCAAAATGAAGGAAGGCAAGGTTTATTTAGCTCATAGTGTGTGGTGGTTTTAGTCCATACTCAGCTGGGTGGGTCCAAGGCAGAGGGCAGCAGTTCATGGTGGTGGAAAACAGCAAAACAGCAAGAGCAAAAGGGAGGAGCAGAGGCAACAACAGCTACAGAGAGCATGTCCATCTCCCTTATATTACATTCAGTTCATCTGTCCCAGGCCGGATGTAGCACTCACACCCCTAATCTCAGCAGCGCTCACTCCTACAATCCTGTAACTGGATCATGAATTAATCACAAAGTCTAGAAGTCTACCTCATGACTACATGAGGTTTTGTGGGGACAATTAGACACAATGCATAATAGTATCATACCATTTTGCTTAGAAAACTGAGCGAGTGTGAATAAAATCAGCCAAAATTCTGGAGGAGTTAACTCTTAAGATTCATAAGACTTTCTGATCTGATCATAAACACTGATTGAAAAGCAGAGGTCCCAGGAGCCTCAGCAGCCTAAGGGTCTGCCTGACAAGTATAAGTTCCTGAGTTCAATCCCTAGTACTGTCTCCCCCCAAAAAGATAAAGAAAAGCAGAGGTCCACACACTACCACTGGATCTTTTCAATAGAAAAACAAAAGAGAACATGGACCAGCAGATTTGTGGGTGGTTTTTTTCAATGAAAGAAAAAAAACCACATCATCAAACCTCATAGTTTTTCTTTTTAAACCATTCATATACATTATTTCTCTTAGTGACTTTAAATGATTAACTGCTGGATGTTCATTTTTCTCATCTGTGAAATGGGAGACTCAGACTATACTGAATACTTTTTAAGTCCCTTCCAGCTGAGACATCTTGGCAGGATGTTACACCTCACCCTTTGTAGTACTCCAGGCTGGTTTAGCTCTATTTGTCATGGTATATGGATTATTTAGAGTTGACATTGATTACTTTATGGTGGAGATTGGTTTACCTAAAAGACAGCTGTTGGTGCAAATGTATTATGAATGTAAAAAAATGTTATGATTATTTTGCTTTGAACTGTTTTTTAAAGTCTATTCAGGGTGCTTTCTCTTCTTACATCCCCAGCAAAAGCAGTGGTAGAATAGGCTAAAGCAGTAAATGCAAAGGATACTGTTTAAGAGGCCCACAAGAAATTCTTGTTTCATCTTATATAGTCGTTATCTAGCCCAGCATGGCTTGGAATGTGTTCTCTGTTTCATTATCTTGTTGGTGTACTTTCTATCACGACTGAAGAAACCAACCATTTATTTAAAGAGGCATTTTCAGGAGGACACCAGTATGTGTCAGGTAGCCAAAATTGGGCAATGTGTTAGGTTTTCTATAAACCTTGAGTTTCTAAGAGATGTCTTCAGTCTGCCTCCCTCAGCTGACAGCGCATGAATACTGTTTGACCTTTGACCCCCTGATGCTAAAGCATAAGTTCCCTCCAACTGGCAGGTGGCCTTGCTCACAAAGAACTGGTGCTCAGAGGTCACTTCACTAGAAGACCATGTGACATGTACAATTATACCTACAGTCATATGTACAATGGGTTTGTAGAAAAAACTAAATAAACCTAAGACTCTCAGGAAACTCATGTGTTGTTTGAGGCAAGAGAAAACTGTAAGATCTAAAAAACATGTACATCTATTTCCTTTTCTTATAATAATCCCAAGGGAAAGGATCTAGGCTGACAGAGAAGTTCTGTTCTAGGGCCACCTGTCATGCACTTAGGTTTCTTTTATCTTATTGTTCTTTCATGTCATACACAGGGCTTGACAAACTTTGACCTGAAGGCCAAATCCAGCCTTCCTCTTGTTTTTATAAATATAATTTTGTTGGAATGCCACCATACCCACTTGATGCATTTTGCAAATACTTGTGTTCTACAATAGCAGATATAACCTACAACCCTGAAAATATTCACAATATTCCCTGTGCAGAAAAGTCTGCATGCCTCTGTCATAGCATAACTGATGTTGGGTCTATGCCCTATCTTTATTTAGCATTCAGGAGGGAACAACAATAAAAAGTCATTGAGAAATTAATGACTAACATGATCATGCTTAGAAATCAGTATATCACTTTTTCTCATGTTTCATTGGTGAGAACTTCATTTTATAGCCATCTCTAAATGGGAGGAAGGTTGGGAAACATCAAGCAGGGGATTAAGTACCTAAGAAGGTGTGAGACCCTTGCTATGTTACCAGGTACCATATAAATGTTTCGTAGTGGGAATCTTTTGCTTTCTCATTTAGTGTGTTCTTCCTGTGTTAACTCTTCACTGTCCTTTAAATGCCACATTTTCCTAGGAATTCGTCTTTGAGCTCTCTTGTCTAGGGTAAACATTTCTTCTTGGAGCTTGGTTGGCCCCTCACATATCTGTGCAGTAGCACCTGTTCCTTTTTATTATCATCGATCACTGTCATGCCTGATTTCCATGCTTGTCTTCCTTCTTAGGAGGTTCTTAAGACATACCTGCTGAATAAAGCGGGGGAGGGGGAACTGCTGTGAGCTCTGTACCACTGGAATTTCCCATTCATCATAGTGAAGCTCAGTGAAGATAAGGACATTCACCTAATGTCCCTTGTCTACTTAGTGGTATAGCTGAGACTTTAACCCAGGTCTACTGGTTTTCAAAAGACATGATCAAAAAGTCAAATTTTCTCAATTTGGCTACTATTGGCATTTGAACTATACAGTTCTTTGTTGTGAAAGGCTGGATTATGTTTTATAGGGAGTTGAGTAGCATCCCCAGGCTCCACCCACTAGAGGTCAGTGGCATCTCTTTACAATTGTGAGTCTGCAGGCACTGCCAGAAGTCACATAGAGGGCAAAATTAGATGAGAGTCCCTAAGACTTCTCAATTTTGCTAATAAATTCAGAATCCATGACTCTTTTGCTTCAGCTTGGTAGTATACTTGATGAGGTTCTTCCATCTTATGGGCAGTAACTCTCCTCCTCACCTAGGTCCCATGCTCCTTCCTCCCTAATGGCATCCCTAGTATAGCCTCAGACATCACCCTCTCCTTCTTCTGTTCTCCTGTATGCCCTGCAGTACTTAATATGTAATTCCCCATTACTTTGACTTCCTGCTCCCCATTCACCCCTGTAATGTAGCAATGCAGGGTGAACCTCAGTAAGACTCATAGTCTGTGTCTGTTGAGCTGAATGGCAGACATCCAAACAAGGGCCAAAGGCTAAAAGAGAAACATCAAGCTAGACCTTTGGCTAGTGAAACCTCATCTTGATAGTTTATTTTAAGGTTCCCAAAATCTGAGGCTATATATCTGCTACCTTTGGATTCTACAGTTTATTTGAAATCATATATATATATATATATATATATATATATAACTCTTTCTTCTTTCCTCAAATGCTTTACCTATTCCATGTGTCAGCTAATAGACATGATGAAAAATGCTATTATTCTCTGTGAAATACAAGGATACAAGACATTACTATTTCCATCCTTCTATTTGTTGGTGGGTATGTTCAATCCTTCAACAACCCTGAGCCCAGAGCTAGTATGTATCATTTGAATACAGTTGGTAGATGGCTCAGCTTTCAGCTATGTGGCCTCAAGAAAGTTATTCATCTATCTGAATCTCCAGTTACTCAGTCAATATGTGTGAAACATCTATTCTGTGTCATGTACTATTAACTGTACAGCTATAATGAAGCAAATTGTTTCCAGCACTTGGGAGGCTGAGGCAGAAAGATCACAAGATAGAGCCCAGCTTGTACAACTTAGCAACTTAGTGGCATAATAATAAAAAAGGCTGGAGACTTAGCTCATGGTGAAGACTGAACTGTAAAATAAAAAGAAATGAATAAGTAAGAATAAAAAAGAAATATCAAAATCCACAGGAGTAGGAAAGATACAGATAATAAACAAATTCAGTAAAATATATAGTAGGTAATGTAATAAAATAACCAGAAGAAATTAAAATCATGAAAAAATACATATATATGGTGATGTGAAGATTCATTGAACTCATGTATGTGTATCTGGAACAGTATTAGCATATATATACTTAATAAAGCTTAGAAGAGACTCTTTCCTCAAATGCCTCACTTATGAAGTAAAAATAAACATGCTGCTCCTGTTTGCAGGGACAAGGCTAAGTTTACATACTTTTCTGTCACTGTGACTTCACATATTTGCAAAGTTCTGTCCCATAAAAGTTGGCACATTTCAAGTGGAATACTGGCTACGCTGCTGGAAGAAGAAGCACCTTCCCCCATGTAGTAAGGGAACTTGTTGCTTACTTACAGTACAGTCAATTCTGGCTGAAGTAATGGGACAAAGTGATGATGACTACTTCATTTTAGGAGTTACAAGTTCAGTTTTTAACCTCTGTTCCCACTGTGGAAGGTGACTAGATCTGTTGGTTGCTGAAGGCAGAGTATAGAGAAGTCAGATACTCTCATTTTGAAGCCAGACACATCTGGCTGGAGTTTGATCTGTCACCTGTTCATAGGAGATCATAGGGCACGGAACTAATTTCTCTGAGCCTCAGTCCTCCCATGTGGATGCTGAAGCATGGGAGGAGATGAAGCATCTCCAGGAGACAGAAGTATATCCACTTGGCAAACCCACATAGACTCCTATTCATTATCTCTGTCTCTGGGATTAGGCAGGCACACATCAACTAAAGTATTCTCTCTGATTGTCAATGGAGAGCATCTCACCTCATGCTTGGACAGTAGAGTCCATTCTCCTGAGCACACTCTCAAAAAGACCTAAAGGGACATGGCATGTTTAATGAGTCGAAGAGAGCTCTGGATGTATATGCACGAGTGGAGCCAAAGCTGCCATGAGTTGCCCTCCACTGACTGAGAAGAGACTGTTAGAGGGGTCAATGATGCCTATTATTTAACACTTTGTTTTCTTGGTGCTATTATTGGTGAAATTGATTTATCATGGTTCTTAATCTTTAAATCCCTTTGGCAGTGCTACAGACTTCCTACTTCTTAAAAATAAACTACATATGAAAAAAATTTGAGAGCCACCACAAGTTATAAGAGTTAAACAGAGGAAAATAGTTGAATTCTTAAACCAGTCCTAGTCAATAAATAGTGACTACCAGAGTGTGTAGGCTCTGGAAAAGCTCTAGGATTGACTAGTGATGTCTGCCACTGTTGCAGAAATAGGTCTCAAGTTTCAGGTTTTGCTCTTCATAGATGTGCTTCTATGTTTGAAAATTTTAAAGAGAAAGGGACTATTTAAATTATTACTGTCTCCTGAAATTGATCCCATCATGGGGATGGCCCAACATCTGTTTTCAAATGAACCAATATCCCATGACTGTGTTTACAACTTGACACACCACCACAGTTCACAGTTGTTAGCTTTCTACATAAATATTTATAAACTGAGCTCTGTGTAATTTCATTGTGAATTTAGAAATATTGGTAGTTAAACTGATATAAATCAACAGGGGAATCAAACACGCAATGCTCTTTGATGTTTGCTTTTAAAAATAATGCCCTTAGAAAAAATTACTAGAATCATATAGAAAATATTCATCTGTTAAAATGCCTTTGATTTGATGATTTTCATTGGAAACTGAGTTTCCCTTACTTTGTTTTAGAAATCTAGTGTATTTGGATTTTCTTCTTGTTTAAATTCAAAAGTGGGGAGGAAATGACACTTATTTTTATTGTGATTTAAAATTTTATAAATTTCAGTTATTTAATCTTACTGAAATTATTACTGAAACAGCAATAAGCTTATGTTACAGTAAGAGGAAGTTAATTTCCACCCTTAGATATAGAATGTACTAGAAATTTCAGATCATTGTACAATTGATTACTCATCTTTCTTTGACCTCAAATTTTTTTAGCATCAACACAGTACTTATATTTCCCCTTGGCTATAGAACAATGGGGTTCAGGGATCAAGAACACCTACATTCCAGGTGAGTTAATTTTGAATTTTCTGAGACAATGATGGTGGACATTTAGCAGTCTGCCATACCAAATGTCAAGAAGAGAAGCCAGAATGCTGACTTGGGGATGGATTCCTGTAGGGTGGAGTACAGAGATGTTTGTGAAAATAAATTATAAATGGCTTTGTGAGACTTTTTGACAGTGGGTTGATTTACTCTTCATAGAAGGATATCTAACATTTTATTAATCCTACTGGTTAAAAAAATGCGACTTAAACATCCCGAATGTCCCATTCAATAACTTCTTTCTTCCAAGTAGAATATTTGAAAACTTAATGAAGGTGTGCTCTTCCATTGCGTATTTTAACATAGAAGTTTATAATACTCAATACACTTTTGTGGGTTGTTATAAAAACCTAGTATCTCATCCTTCCTTGAAATGAGAGATTCTTTACCATGTGAGCTTTGGTTATTTTTCCTCATTTATATATCAGCTGTATAAAAATCAAAATAGTTTCATTAAAGGGCATTTTGCCAGGAGACTTATAAGAAGGTTATACTTTTAAAAAAGGACATAGCTTTCTCATGTTTTAATTTACTTATCTGTAGGTCGTCACTCATCTGAACTCAATATCTGCTCCTCTTTCATACTTTATATCACTATTCTAGGTAAAGTCTTCAATTATTTATAACCTATTCATACATAATACATGAATAAGCATGGTATCCTGACATATAACTGATAGTTCATATAATAAGTGTTTATTGAGAAAAGGGAAAGTTTAATGTGGTATAGACAGTTAATCTTATTCAGAATATTAAATTTGTATCTATAAATTTATGAAGGAGTACATTTATATTTGTATAAATTATAGATGTATCTTATGATACCCAGTAAAAAAATCTGCTCAGTTAGTTTGAGCCCTAAATAGATTAACTTAATATTTAAATTTTTTGGAGCTTTCTCCTGCTGTGTGCTCTAGTGCAGTGGGACTCTGGATGTCATCCCTGGGCCTGAACATTAGCAACATCTGGAGCTTTTGGGGAATGCAGATTCCTAGGCCTTGACCCAGCCCTGCTGAACCTGAAGCTCCAAGAGTTGGGTGCAACCACCTGGTTTGTGACAACCCATCCTGGCAGTTTAGGCTTCACTGAGGAGCAACTTGTGTAGTTACATAGGCCACTAAACTTAGAAGTGCTTTCTTTTTGTTTTAAAGGTTCTGCTCTCACTACCTTTGAAATTTTAATGCTTTCTTGACAAGAGACTTATGTTTTCTTTTTTCTCTATTTTTATGCTTTGTTTGCATTTTGGCTTTTATTAGTACCTATTTGCAATGTATAATGATCGTATTCCTCATGGAGAGTTGGTACAAGTGCATAACACATCTTATTTTTTTGTCTCCTCCCTCTCCTCTTCCTTCAACCTCTCTCTGTCTCTTGGTGCTCTTCTAATTTGCAAGAGGTATATCTCCCTGTTTCCTATTACTTATTGCTTTTCTTTTTATTTATATTTTGGGCTTTTCATGTAAGAGAAGCCAGGCAATATTTAAACTTGTATTATTTCCTTTACTCCATATTATGATGTCTGCACATCCATTTTTCCTACAGATTACTCAAGTTTATCATTCTTTGTAGCAAAGTAGTAATCCATTGTATATGAATTTCACATTTTCTTTATCCATTCATCTGTGATAGATAAATAGGCTACTTCCAAAATTTACCTGTTAATGATTTGTGCCACTGTAAAATGCATATGTCTACATCTCTGTCATATGCTGTTTACAACTTTTTCAGGAAGATACCTAGAACGAGAGTAGCTGATAGCTGAGTAGAAAGGAATTTCTTTTTAGTTTTTTGAATGGAACTCCATACTGATTTCCTTATAAGTTGTACCAATTTATGTTCCTACCAACAATGTTAAAGGATTCTTTTTTTGTTACAGCCTTCTCAGTATTTGTTAGTATTTGATTTCTTGATGACAGAATTTTTTTTTTAGATTAATGTAAAATTTCAGTGTTGTTTTAATTTGCTTTTCTCTAATGGCTAGAAATGTTTAATGCAATTTACTAGCAAATTGTACTTCATCTTCTCAAAACTCTCCTCATTTCAGTTGCTTATTTTTTGCTTGGGTCTTTTGGTGTGTGAAGTGTGTGTGTGTGTGTGTGTGTGTGTGTGTGTGTGGTGTTCATTATGTATTCTACATACTGTCCTCTGTCTAAGGAATTGGTGGCAAATTCTTTTCGCTTTCTGTGGGTTGTCTCTTCTCTTTTTTGGTTGCTTTCTTTGCTGTGAAGAACATTTTCTACTTTAAATAATGCAGTTAATTCTTAGTGTTATTTCTGGTGCACTTGGTGTTCTATTTTTAAATTTCATTAGGATATTTGCACTAATAATGATTACATTCACTAGAAAGAATTGGTACATGTACATAACACATTTCAATTTCCTTCTTTCCCCATTCCCTCCATCTCATTTGTATTTTTCTAGCATCAGATTCATTTATCTAGATTGATATATAGATAGAGGATTTATCTAGAAGATGTATAAAGTCAATTATATATACATATTGGAAATCAGACTATAGACGAAAAACATAAAATATGTAAGACAGTTTTACGAAGTCATGGTACACTGTGTTGTCCATGTTGAAATACAGTGCCTTTTTTTCCTTCTTTCCCCCCCCCTTTTGCGTGTCTTTCTCTTGTTTTCATGTGCTTGGGGTTCAGAAAGTTTTACTTATGCCTAAGTCTTCAAGGGGCTTATCTGTTTTATCTTCTACCAAGTTGAGTATTTCTGTTTTAACATTTAGATCTTTTATTTTATTTTTTTGATACAGGCTCTTACTATGCAATTCAGATTCTTAGTGATCCTCCTGTCTCAGCCTCCCCAGTGGTGGGATTATAGGCATGTGCCACCACACCCGGTTTTCATTGGCTGGCACAGTGAAACTGGGGTTCTGGGGCCTTCATGGCAAGTGGTACCAGGGATTGAACTTTGGACCTTGCACTTGCCTAGAAAGTGCTTATGCCACCAAGATATCTTCCCATCCCACCATTTAGAACTTTGACCCATTTTTATTTTAGTTTAGTACACAGTAAGAGATATGGGTCTAGATTCAGTGACCATTCCATTGATCCTCAGATCTTGTTTGCTGTTGTTTCTTTATTAGTACTATGCTGCTTTTATCACAAGTCTGGGATTTTGATGTCCTTCCTCTGCATAATCTCAAGTCTGGGATTTTGATGTCCTTCCTCTGCCTTTGTTCCTCAGATTTGCTTTTGCTATTCTTGGTCTCTTCTGGTTCCAAATAAACTTTAGGAATGTTTTCTCTATTTCTAGAAGCTATGTTAATTGTATTTTGATTCGGATTTCCTTGAATGTGTATAATAATTTTCAGAGTATGGCCACTTGACTGTTGGTTCTTTTTATCCATGAGCAAGAGATATCTATTTTCTGATATCCTCTTTGATCTCCTCTTTCGAGTACTGTAATTTTCAAGGTATAGGTCTTTTACTTCCTTTGTCATATTTAACCCTAAGTATTTAATTTTTTAATCATTTATTTATTTGGTACAAGGTCTCACTATACACCTTAGACTCATAGCAATCCTCCTGTCTTAGCTTCCTTAGCACTGGGATTAGATAGTTAGGGCATGCCACCACGCCCAGTTTTGATAGCCAGCACTGTAAGCCCTGGGTTCTGGGTCCAGAATGACATGTAGTACCAGGGATCAAACTTGGGTCCTTGCGCTTGCCAGGCAGCTGCTTAGATCACCAAGCTATCTCCTCAGCCCCTAAGTTTTTAATTTTTTTGGATGGTATAATGAAAGATATGATTTATTTAATTTCTCTCTCATTGAGTTTGTTATTTGTGTACAGGTATGCTATTGAATTTGTTTTTAATTTAGTATAGGGTCTCACTACACAGATCAGACT
Organism: Octodon degus; assembly: GCF_000260255.1. Taxonomy (NCBI): domain Eukaryota; kingdom Metazoa; phylum Chordata; class Mammalia; order Rodentia; family Octodontidae; genus Octodon; species Octodon degus. The sequence continues at coordinate 7,409,541 of NW_004524619.1, forward strand.
TATGGTGATCCTCCTATTTTCAGCCTCCCAAGTGCTGGGATTACAGGCATGCACCACCATGCTTAGTCTCAGTCACAATCTCAGCGCTTTAGTCCTCTGAGCTATCTGGCCAGCTATTGATTTTTTAGTTGTTCATTTATATACAGATATGCTACAGAATGTGGATATTAAAGCTAGAAGTCTTTTGATGGAATTTTTGGAATCTTCTATGTAGAGTATCATGTTGTCTGTGACTAATGATAATTTAAATTCTTCATTTCCTATCGTTATTCCTTTTATTGCTTATTCTTGACTAATTGCTCTGTCTAATGCTTCCAGAACAACATTGACTAGTAGTGGTGATAGTGGACATCCTTGTCTTATTCCTGATTTTAGAATGAAAGCTTTCTTTTTTTGACCATTTAGTATGATGTTGGCTGTTGGTTTGTCATAGATGGCTTTTATCACATAGAGATAAAGACCATCTAAATTGCAAGGTTTTTTTTTTATAACATGAATGAGTGTTGGACTATGTCATGTGATTTCCTGTGTATTGAGATGATCATGTGTGTTTTGTCTTTGATTCTGCTAATATGGTCCATTACATTTATTGATTTGTGTATGTTGAACCATCCTTGCATCCTTGCAATGAATCCTTCTTGGCCATGGTTTATAATCTTCTCGATGATTTGCTGAATCAGAAGGATTTTTATATCTATGTTTAGTAGGGAAATTGATGTATAACTTTTATTTTTGGTTGGGTACTTCTCTAATTTTGGTATCAGGGTAATATTTGCTTTCAGGAATAATTTTGAAAGTAATGGTTCCTTTTCAATTTTATTAAAGAGTTAAAGCACTGGTAGCATTAGATCTTCTCAAATTTCTTGTAGAATTCAACAGCAAATCTTTTAGGACCTGAGCTTTCCTTTGCTGGTAACTTTTTAATTGTAGTTCCAGTTTCACTGACTAATATTGAGTTATTTAGAACTTTTATCAACTTGATTCATTTTTTTATAATTCATATGCATCTAGGATTCTCTCCATTGCTTTTGTGTTTCCTATACTATTAGAGTATTGGTTCTTGAACTAGGTATTGATGTTCTGCTGTATTTCTGTAGGTTCTGTTGTGATTCCACCCTTTTTATTCCCAATGTCATGATTTTGAGTCTTGCCTTTCCTTTTTTAAATAAGGCTAGTTCAAGTTTTACCAATTGTATTTAATCTTTCAGAGAACCAAGATCTCTGTGATACAGTAATTCTTTGTATTGTTTTCTTAGTCTCAATTACATTAATTTTTTGCTCTCAACTTTATAACTTCCTTCCTCCTATAAACTTGGACTTTGATTTTTTATTTTTCTAGAATTTATGTTCAACATTAAGTTGCTTTTTTGAAGTTGTTCTGTTTTCCTGATGTAACAATTCACTGTTACTCATTTCTTAGTGCTATTTTCATTGCATCCCATAAGTTCTGGTATGTTGTAACAGTATTATCATTTATTACTATATTATCATTTGATACTGTTTCATTTCTTATTTAATTTCCTCTGTGACCTCTTCATTATTCAGGAGGGTGTTATTTAATTCCTATGTGTTTATGTGGCTTTTGTGTTTTCTTTTGCTGTTGATTCCCAATTTCATTGTACCATGGTCAGATAATATACATAGGATAATTTCAATTCTTCTACATTTATTGAAGCATGTTCAGTGGGTAGGCCAGTAAGTGGTCTAACTTGGAGAATGTCCCATGTGCATCCGAGAAGAATTTATATTATGATGTTTTTGGGTGGAACACACTATAGACATCTTCTAAGATCATTTGTTCACAGGGTTTGATTTAGTCCTGCTATTTCTTTATTGATTTTTTTTGTCTAGTTGATATATCTATTTTTGACAGTCAGATATTAATGTCATCCATTACAACTGTGTTAGTGCTTATATGATTTTTCATTAATATTAGAGTACATTAATATCCATTAATTTATTAATAATACATAGTTAGGTGCATCTGTATTTGGTACATATTTATTTATGATTTTTATCTCTTTTTGTGAATTTCCCTTAGCTAGTATATAGTGACCTTCTTTGGCTCTTTTGATCAGTCTTGGCTTGAAGTTCATAATGTTTGACAATGGAATGGCTACCTTGGCTTTTGCTGTGTTCCTCTTTCATAGATAATTTTTTATCCTTTGACTTTCAGTCTATGAATTTCTTTTCACATTAAATGTGTTTCTTATATGCAACAGATTGTTGGATCTTACTTCTTGATCCAATCTGCCAATCTATTTCTTTTGATTGGTAAATTGGGACTATTTACCTTAGTCATTATATTTGATATGTATTGTATTGTCTTTGTCATATAATTTTCCTCTTGTTGTTTCCCCTCTGTTTTATTACTTGTACTGCCCTGGTTTATTCTGGTTTATTTCTGTTGGTGTTCTTGTAATTGTAGTCTTTGTCTTCTCTTTCTAAAATATTGTTCAGAGAATTTTGGATGACTGGTTTGGTGGTCATGAATTTCTTCAGTTGTTCTTTGACATAGAAATAACTTATTTGTCATTGATTCTGAAATAATTTTTGCAGGGTACATCAGTCTGGGTTGGAGGTTGTTTTATTTTAGGGATTTAAGTACCTCATTCAAAGCTTGTCTTGATTTGAGATTGTGTTGAAAAGTCTGCTATGATTCTAATGGGCTTTACTTTATAGGTGATTTGTTTCTTTTCTCTAGCCCCTTTTAATATTTTGTTCTTGTGGTGAATTTCTGGAATCTTGATTATCATGTGTCCTGGTGTAGATTCATTGTGGTTGTGGCTGTTGGGAGTTCTGGTGGCCTCAATTATTTGGTTGTCAAATTCTTCATCCCTGTTTGAGTAGTTTTCTTTAATTATTTATGTGAAGTTTCTTTTTTATGGTATTTGTGCTATCTCAGGCTTTCTAGTTTACTCTAGTCAGTCTTATGTTATTCTTCTTTGCTTCATCTTGTAGCTTTTGGATAGATTTTTGATAAACCCTTGCTATTTTTAAGATACATTTATTTTCAAGGTCTTTAGGCACACTCCTGTTTTCTAGATCTGATAGTCTATCCTTGCCTTTGTTCAATCTGTTGTGTGTATTTTCTCTTTTTTCCATAATTTTATTGAGAAACAAATAGCAATGAGACAGTTTCAAACCAAATTGGTAGAACAGTTTCAATAATTAACACATTGCATACATTCTTCCTAGTGGTTAATTGCTGTACAAGATGCAGACTTGATATCCTATTTACCAACATCATTAGAACAAATCCCTCTATTTATTAAGAGAATGTAACTATATATCTATTCTAACCACTTTGAATGCACAGATACAAAATGGATATTCATCTGTATCCCCTTTTTTGGTTAAGTTCCATCATTTAAATATTATAAGTGTGTAAACTCAGCAAAATATTCTGAAAGAGTTCAGTAGTCCATAATAGTATTGGGTCTTCCACTAGAGTGGCAATGTCAGAAATTGTTGACCTGAGTCCCCTACACCTCAACATAACATCATGGCTTTACTTCTTATACTTTGTTTTTATACTTTTCTGCTGGATGTTTAAGACCAAGGTAAAGCAGGACCTATGCAACAAGAGTTGTAGCTTTTGGGTCTGATAAGGTCAGTGAAATCCCCTCAGGATTTATCCTGAGATCCTGTACCTCAGATTGTAGAACCTTTGCCAGTGTCAGCCATGTTGTGTGTATTTTCATTGTTTTTAATCTGTTAGATTTTTGTTTGAATCTGTTTTATGTATTCCATTTATGTCCTATGTCCTATGTGGACCATTCATGGTTCCCATCATTTTCCTAAGCTCCTCTATTTTTTAAACCTGTGTCTGCTTTAATGTTTCAGATTGATCATCATTTCTTTTTTAAAAAAGAGAGTTTTTTTTTTCTGTATCATCATCCATATATTTTTCCCTTCTGCTGCTGTCATATCAGAAAGTTCCAAAGGGTAGCTTCAAATTTCCTCTGTCTCCCTGTGCTCTAGTCTGTCTTGGGTGGGCTAGAGTTTTGAAGTTGTACTTTGCTTTTGTGTTTTATCATTTTCTATTTTTTATTTTATTTTATTTTATTTTCTTGTTGATTCCTATAGATATCTTGTGATAGATAGCTTGGTCCCTAATATCAAGGATTCTCAAGAAAGTGTATATCCATCTGGGATGTCTTCCAAGTATATGTGGTTCCTGGTCCATATGTTTATCCCAAGAACCTACCTTCCCAATTTAGTAAGAATGTCCTTTGATGGTTACAACCCCAGACAATCATAGTGATGTCATACAAGGAAGAAAAACTGATTATAACAAGTATAACATCCTGATTAAAGTAATATAGTTAACAATAACAATAGTATCGAGACCAACCTTGCAACTCACAAAATGTCATAACTGTTAACCTGATACCTTTAAACATAAGAGCAAATTCTTCCCTTATATGACAAATTCTAACATACACCAAGGACTTGTATGCAATGATTTTCCATTTAGTAGGGAAATTTTACCCTGTGGAGTATTTAAGAGGGATGGGGATAAAGTAGAGAGATCAATGAGGACAGCTAAAGTTGAAGTAGGGCTGGAGGACAAAGGATACTTACCTAAATTTTGGGACACTGGAAACACAAGAGCGAAAGATTGCTAAAAGTAAACTTGAAAGAGAAGAAACAATGTTTCACTCATATGAAAATATCATAAAAACAAGAGAGATAGTTGAGGAAGGAAAAAGAAGATGACTAGAAGGAAAGAAGATAAATATGAAACTTAAACAGTAAAATCATAAGTAAAATAACTAGACATCAAAAAGAAAAACAAACAAACAAAAAGAAAAAGAATAAAATTCCTCCCATATCCACAATACTGTGGTAGTGTCCAAGTCAGATCCCAGAAATGTGCTGTGTAATTCTCCTAAGTTTGCAGTAGGGTTTGTGCTGGGTAAGGGACTGATCTTGGCTTTGAATGTGGGGGTTGGGACTGGTCTTAGGCAGATAACATTCTGGATATCCACTTCTCCTTTCCATGACTGTCTCTGTGGTACTGTCTCTATGGTACTGTCCCAGTGGCTGTGGTCCCTTCAGGTAGGGAAAGCCCAGGGTTGCTCTCTGATCTGTGTACATTTGGCTCTTTCTGAACTTTACATAGCTTTCTCTGTTCCATGCCACTGACTCCTCACACACTCTGTTCTTTAGGAGGGAGGGGTTTCTATGTCCCCCTGCAGCCAAAACTACTTGTCTGCTTATGCCACTAGGCTGAAGTCACTCTGCTTGCCTCAGACCAAGGGGATGCTTTCAGTCCTTTGTATTTAGTAAGTTTTTCTAAATAATGTTTTTGTTCATTTCTTTTTAGATTTCCAACTTCCTTCTGACCTTATAGTTCTTCATACTACTGCCAGCCTTAATTCTTATAATTTTTGTTTCTTTCAAAATGTATCATTACACTAAATTCAGGCATCTATTGTCACTGTGGGAAAGGTCTACTGTTAGGCTGATTATGACTACCTTTGCTTTTTGGTTGTTTTTAATATTTATTTTTCTTTGATGCTCTGTGGTTTTACTATAATGCCCTGTCCCCCCCACAAAAAAAGAAACTATAATATTTTAGGGGTTTTTTTTGTTGTTGTTTATTTGTGCAGGGTCACACTATATAGCTCGGACTTGTAGTGATTCTCCTGCTTTCTGTGTCCCTAGTGCCAGGATTACAGTCATGTGTCATCATGCCTGGACTCCATCACCAGCTCAGCACACACAGGGGCAGGGCCAGTACATCATGCAGTGCCAGGGATTGAACCCTGGTCCCTGAGCTTACCTAAACAAGCACTTGAGCTATCTCAATGGCCCTAAAACCCTATAATATTTTAATGATAATTTTATTGTGTTATTTTATGTATAAATGTTTGTCTTTCACTTGTTCTATTGAACTCTTAGTCATTAGAATTCATTAGCTTAGTCTCTTCTCATAGCTAAAGCATTCTGTTTGTATCTCTAGTCTCTTTATAGGATACTGATATGTGTTAGACTTTCCTTTTATGTCCTCCAATTTCTTAATGTATTGTTTTTATTTTTCCTTTATTGATCTCTCTGAGCTGCATTATGGTAATTTCTCTGGTCTTATCTTCTAGTTCATTTGCTTTCTTTTTGGTTATCTCTAAAATGTGGCTAAACACATAAGGTTTTTAGATTAACAATTACTCTTTTTCATTTCCCAAACTTTAACTCTGATTTTTCAAACCTTTAGGTTTTTATTATAATTATTGCATGCTCGTTTTTATTTTTTATTCATTATTCTCTTGTATGTGAAAAGAGCACATAAAATCTGTTCTCTTAGCAAGTTGCCACCTTCTTAAGCATTTCTTAAAATATTCATTTTATATTCTGTAATTAATTTTTTCACTATCTGAACCCATTGAAGATTTAGTATCCAAATATGTGCCTCTTGTTTATTTTACTATATTTTCTTTTTTTGGTATTCTTTGAAGGTTTTTATTTGGCAAACCTTAGTGAGTCCCCTGAGTGACTAAAATGGAGATGCTTTTCTCTAGAGAGTTCAATTTTCTACCAGGAACACAACATTTCTCTTAACCTAGGAGCCCTGTTTTTTTCAGAATGCTAGTTATCATGCCTTCTAGGTTAAGTACCTTTAGCTTGCTATTGACTTAGTTTGTCCATTGTATAAATGATTTTGCCATTTGCTTTCAGAGTAACTCTTGCTATTGATGTGGGCTTTCAACATACCATTCTGTTTTCAGCCCATTATTAAATCTTGGTTTGCATGTTTATTTTAGTGACTAAAGTGGTAAAATTTAGTGCTTTAAAGGGTCTCCTTACTTCCTGTAATCCCACCAATGCATTAATCATTATGTTTTAGGAGGGTCCTTCGTAACATCTAGTCATCTTGATGACAGCAGAAGCCTCTTATACTAAATATGCACACAGTATTAATAGAAACAAATTTTGAAAGGCTTTAAATATTTTGAGTTAAGTATGTCCATCTTAATTTTCTAATATTTTATGTATGCATTCTCAAATTTTCCAAGAGTTTTCCTTTAAGCCATTTCTTAAAGTTGTTTAAAGTCCATTATTTACTGACCCTGCTGATTTAGAAAAGTGCTACTTTTCCCTGCCTATGTTGTTTGTTTCTTTGTTTGTTTGATTGTTACAAGCATTTACTCAGGATTGCTGTATTTCAGAGTTGGCAGATATTTTCATAAAAGACCAGATAGTAAGTATTTTGAATGCTTTGGTCTGTACAGCTGCTCTGTTCTGTTGTAGTAGTGTGAAAACCAGAGACAATGCATGAATAAATGGATGTAGCTGTACTCCAATAAAACTTTTTGTTATATATACAAATGGATATGGCTGTGTTCCAGCAAAGCTTTTGCTACAGAAACAGGCAATAGGCCTACAAGCTATAGTGTTTTACCTATGATCTAGTCTAAACTCTGGATCAAATTTTCTTGGGTGTTGAATCTCTACTCAAATTAATTTTTCAGGGGTTCTGCCTGTTATATGGTCTAATGAGAAAAATATCCACTTTCTTCCTTAAAAAACCTCAGATTTAGCTTTTCTTGGGGCCTTTGCATATGCTGTTTCTCCTTTGTGAGATCTTCCTCCACATGTCCTGGGCATAGTTTCTGTGTCTGTAGTCTTCTTACACTTATGCTTCCTGTTATGCTTCCTTCTTACACTTATGCTTCTTCTTACACCTAACAGTTTATTGCAGCATCATTCAGGCAGCACATTCCTTTATACTTATCTTCCTAGCATTGTGCAGATAGTTGATTTTTGTACTGAATAAATTTGACAAAATTATTGCTCTTATATTTCCTATTGTGTTATCTTACAAAAGTTAACCAAAATATGCAATTTTTGGCTAGCCTGTACTTAAATAATTGAACAGGTAAGTGGGTAAGAGGCTTTTCTGACTCATCTCTGTGCAGTCATTCACTAACCCATTTGAAAGTTAAACCCATTTGGAACTTTCAGAGGATCCTGTCCTGTCAATTTAGAGCAAACTTGTAATGTATTTTTCATTTAATGTTTGACATTCTGGCTAAGAGAAAGTTCCATGAGACTAAGAACCAAATAGTGTAAACCTTAGGGCCTAGCACAGTAGTGGGCACTCTTGGTAGTCATTAGCTGAGTAAATACAGCTATAAGGCCGGTGATGTTCTTAGAATATCTATCTATATCTTTATAAGCACTGATACTTTATAGATGAGGAAACTTAGGCTCTGCATGCTTAAATAACTTACTTGAGGTCTAACAGCTATTAAGTGGCAGGCCTAACTTTAAATCTGAGGTAGATTTGTCTGACTCTAGGCCCTAAGCTGATGCTCAGACCCTCTGTGGGCCTCTTGGTTTCTTGGCTATGTGCAGAGATGAAGAGCAAAGCCACCCAGCAATTCTTGGAGACCTGTCAAGTGAGCTAGAGGTAGGGAGTGGAGAGGTGGAACACAGAAGCGTGGTGTTAGTATTGAATGAGCTGACTCAAGTTAAACGGGAAAAGGATCAGTTACCTAATTGCAAACAATCCCACTGTTAAGGTCCAGCATCATAATTCAGGGTCAAAACAGTTTTATGCCAGCGGGATCCCAGTGTTCTTAGGGTAGTGAAGGGAAAATAAGTAGGAAGGCTTCATTCTCAGTGCAGGTCTGGGGGAAAGCAAAATGCCCCAGCTTATCCAGGAGGTCTGGCAACCATTAAAGAGAAATGACTTCCTAAATTCTAACTGACAGGAGGACTGAATGCATTGTACCATCCAGGATGTAGAGCCCCCATGCTCAGGGAAATGAATATGCTTTAAAAACTCTTGGGATCTTTCCGGTTTGTCCCAAGCTTGGGAATGTAATGTGGAACATTTTTCAAACAACAGTTTGAAAGAAAGTTAACATACTTTTCTTAAGATTTTGGAAAGCTGTGTTTTGCTTATTAGTCAGTGGAAAATCTATATGACTAAAATATGTTTAAACATAAGATGGTTAATAGAACAGTCTCAGGGTAGGAAAATAGACCATTTGAAGCAAATCAACCATTAATTTCATATGTGTTACTTAAGAAAAAAGAAAACATTGAAGCAAAGTGAAAATGACATGATGGTCCATTTCAAACATTTGGTAAATGTAATGTAAATGAATTCTCTGTAGTGGTTCTATGAGTTCAGCCAGACCATCAGAGCCAACTTTAAAGACCTCACGGTAACTGTGAGTTTAACAAAGTTTTGCAGAATTATGGTGTTAATTTTCTGGAAGGCATCAACTATAAATAAAGATGTATTATTTTGTCAAAGAAACAATCCATAAGCAGAATAAAACTTGTCTGGGTATAATGTTGACTAACACATAATATGTATAGAAGTAGTTATCCATAAAGAGAAAGACAAGATACATATGCTTACATATGAAAGCTGTTTTACCAAGAAAAAGCACATTTTGACATCTTCCTGGATTTTTAACCTTTGTGAAGTAAACACAATTCACTGTTTAAAAAACAAAACCTTTAAATTACAATTAAATCCTTTTCTCACTGTGTGTGTGTGTGTGTGTGTGTGTGTACACAGATATACAAAACATGATACAAAACCTGAAATCCATGGAAAACTGGAAAAGATAACTTGTTTTTCATTTTTTGTTTTTTAAATGTATTTTGGTACAAGATCTCACTCCACAGCTCAGACTTGTAGTGATCCTCCTGTTTTCAGCCTCCCCAGTGCTGGGATTACAGGCATGCACCACCACACCCAGACTATTGTCAATTTGGTGTGCCCAGGGGTGGGACCAACCCGGCATGTGGTGCCAGGGATTGAACCCTGGTCGCTGCACTTACCTAAGTAGGCACTTAGCCCACTGAACTATCTCGCCAACCCTTATAACTTGTTTTTTTAAACCACAGTCCATTTTATGTAATAATTTTGATTGATCATTGAGTTTGAACTTGGACTGCCTGGTAACTAGGACAAAAAGGATTATGGGATAAATTTATACCATTCTTATTATAAGAAAAAAAAGAAGAAAGTTAGGTTGTTTGTTTCTAAAGACAGATTTTCCTGAGATCAGATAGTAAAAAAGTTTAACTGTAATTTTCTCTGGGAATTTGAGCCACATAATGGATAATTTCTTCAACATTACTTTCTAGCAAATATACCTGTATTTTTTCACAGATCTGTCTTCTACACCTTTAAAAGGTGGTGCTATAACATTAAAGTACCTCTCAAAAATGGCAGACTTTGTGTAAGTTGGGTGTTATTTCCATTTTATAAAAAGTGTATGGTTTGTGTTTAGTGCATACTTTATGGGTTCAGAAAGAGATTCTAATTTATATGCCTATATGGTAGCAACCTGCTGTTATTCCTATGTATCTGAGTACTTTTACTTGAACATATTCTACTTTTTTTTTCATATTCTACTTTTTTAAAAAAATTATTTATTTATTTATTTGGACTGGCAATGTCAGAAGTTGTTGACTTGAGCCTTTTACAGCTGAGCATATTAATATGCCAGTCCTATGGATAGCCCATTACTATTATGGACTACTGGACTATATTGGATTATTTTGCTGAATTCATGCACCTACAATATTTAAATGGCAATGGAATATCCATCTCTGACAAAACTAAACAAAAAAAGGGAATATAAATGAAGGACCATTTTGTATGTGTATGTACAAAATAGGATAGAAAATCTACTTTCTCTTAATTCAGTGAGAAGAAAGATTTGTACTGAAGTTTGGACAGAATATCATGTTTGCATCTTTTCCTATGAATAACCACTACGAAGACAACAATATGTAATGTATTAATAATTGAAACTGTGCTACTAATCAGTTTTGAAACTATGTTATTGCTATTTGTTTCTCAATAAAATTAATAAAAAATTAAAAAAATATTTATTTATTTGGTACAGGGTCTTTCTATGCAGCTTGGACTCATAGTGATCCTCCTGTCTCAGCCTCCCCAGCACTGGGTCTATAGTTGTATGCCACCACCCCCAGTTTTGGTGGCATTCCAGAGCTGATGAAGCTTGAAGGACTAGGGATGAAGCCCAGGATCTTGTATTTGTCATGTGGGCACTTAGACCACCGAGCTATCTCCCTAGCCCATATTCTACTTTTAAAATTTATACTTAATGTTGTCTTCTAAATTTCATGAAAATTTGAGGTAGCATTCAACCATTCAATTGCCTGTTTCTCTTTTTTTATTAATAATTCTTCAACATTTTCAATGACTTGTTTAAGTGTATACAAGTCCCTGAATAACATAGTCATTCATAAGCGGATACAGTATTATTCCTTTTAACAGATGTAATGCAAACTGTTTCTGCTTCATCTAGGTACAAAATATCTTTATTTCATTTTCATATTTTTTTAATTTAGTTGTATTTCTAATTTGTTTTCAAATAGCAATATTATGTTGTTATTGTACTTATAATTTTAGTATGTCAGACTAATATGAATTGTTTAATAATCAAAACACAATATTTTGGGTCTTACATTGTACTCGTTAAAACTCTGTGTGTGTGTGTGTGTGTGTGTGTGTGTGTGTGTGTGTGTGTGTGTGTTTTGCTGGAGATCAAATCCAGAACCTGGAAGCTGGGAAGTACCACTGAGTTACAACCACAGTCCTCTCTTTAAACAGTGGAAGAAATATTGCCTATGGCACCAGATTAAAATTTAGCAGGCTGCTATTGTAGATCAATGATGCTACCCTTACTTAGCACGTGCAAGACCTCAGGTTTAATCCCCAGCACATTTTAAAAAAGCAAGAAAACAAGCAAGCAAGAAAGCAGGTACATGGGAGGTTGAGTGAGGCAGGAGGATTACAAGTCTGAGCTTAGTTTTGAAAATTTAGTGACTTAGTGAGACCCCCCCATCTCAAAAAAATAAAAATAAAATAAAGACCTAAATAAGATAAAAGGACTGAGATAGCTTGAAGGGCCTCAGTATGAAGACTCTAAGTTCCGTCTCAAGTATTGTCCCCTAAAAAAGTTTTTTCGAGCCCAATTCAGTGTTTTTTCCTGTACATTCGCAGGCAGAAGCCATCAGCAGTCACTGTAAGTCACAGACATTCTGCAATTAAAATGTTCATCTATTTTTTAAAAAAATTAACAAACATAAAATGCATTAAAAATAAGATGTTTTGTATTATTGTATGTTACCGTTTCTGTTTGTTTTTGTTTTTCTTTTGTTTTTACTTTTCAAAATAAACGAAAACCATAACTTAAAAAAAAAGGATACTGAAATAAAGTGAAAACACAATGTTAAATGATCAGCTGGCTTTTTTGTTTGTTTGCTTGTTTGTTTGTGGAACTGGGGATTGAACTCAGGCTCTTGTTCTTGCCAGGATTTTCTTAGGCTAAATGAGGAGTTGTCACCTTTTTGTGTCTACAACTTTTTCAAAAATTGTATTATTAATAAGTGTAAGATAATTTGAAGGATTTGAGCTGTATTCGCGCTTATCTAAGCATGGAACAAGCTAATTGGACAAATTCCTCTATCTTGCAAACCTCAGGCTTACAACATCAACAGCCGTAGTTCTCCTACATTCAGGGAGCTCATGAACTTCAAGGGCAATGACTTGACATCTGACATCCCTCTCTCATTTTTTACTTGCTAAAACTATGACATTGTTCTTTACACTGTATCCCCAAACTCATTCAGCTTTCTTTTTTCTGGGAGACATGGTGGTCCTTACCAGCATAGAGCCTCATTTGTAGGCACTGGAGAACTGCCAAGGACTTGATTTTGCCTTGCTTAGCTTTGGGAAATTCATTTGTTAGCTTGTCTAACATTTTGGGAAATAATAAATGGGAAAAGTTATCTGGGAGTCCATTTTTCATAAAGGTGTTATATTTTATTCAATGTATTTCAGTATTGCTATTGGACTTTCTATACTTATTTACATACTTGGTTGCTGAATTCAGTACACATCCAGTAGAAATCCAAAGGAGGTTCCTTCAGCAAACATTAATTGGGGTCTACTGTGAACCAAGCAAAGAGGCTACAGGGAGTGTGAGGAAAGAGGTTGATCAAGTCTCTTAATTTTAGCAGCAGCACAGTAGTCTAAAGAAGACATAAACCTTTTTCAACAATAAAATGGATCTATTAATAAGATAATGGGTAGCCCAGTATGCAGAGTCATTTTTAATGCCTAGCTTTATGAGCTAAATGACACTCAGCTCTCTGCCTTCTTGCCTGTTCTCATTGGACAGAATGGAGGTTTCTTCTTTTAATTGTCTAGAGTTTCGCTGAGTTAGCAAAGGCAGTGCAATTTACCCAGCCGTAACCCCAAAGATTGCAAAGGGGAGCCAATGAAATATTGCACAAGCCCAGCCTTGGTCTAGCCATGAATTATGCACTGTGTATTTAGACTATTCTACTGTTATAGTCTGTTTATCTGTTGACTTCCACCAAGATTTAGGGTTTTGTTGTACTTAATAACTTGCTTTATTTTGTTTGACATGTATTTTATGTCCTCCATGTGCATGGATACATAAGATACACAGTCGTGGGTGAGGGTCTGGAGAAAAAGCCCAGCCCCAGAAGCACTAACTTTGAGAACTCGGGGGTAAAATTTTCACATACTCTTTACTCTTACAGAGTGTGGACCATTATGAAAATGATCAAAGTTTTCCCAGATTTCTCCCCTAGGTCACCAAGCAGTTAAATGAAGGAAATAAAAAGGAATTTAGCTTCCTCTTTATTTCTGAATTTTTTACTATGAAAGCTCATCCTTAAATTAAAAAGCTATCTGTTCAATTAATTCAAGATTAAGTACAAGTAAGAATTTCACTGTGTAGGACCATATTTAAATTTTTCATTCTGTTTCTTTCATTAAGTACTATATTCAAAATTTTTTTCCAGTGAGTTAGTGTAAGCTTTTGCATATCTTACAAATAAGAGCACTGATGTTATGATACTAAGGTGAAATTTGATTTTAGCTTGATCTGAAAAAAATCGCAGCTATTTCTTAACATGCATGAGTTTGTGTTTTGGTATTCTGGATATGTTAAAGGAGAAAAAGTCAAAATCATGCTGAGCATATTCATATTTAATGATTCACAAAAGTATCTTTTATGTCTACTTAAATTTACATTTATTAATATGTAAAAAAATTTTACTTAGTTCCATTCTGAGTTTTAAGAATTTAAATATTTATCAAAACAGATATCATATTCTAAAAATTCTTCAAGTGGAATTAACTGTTTACCGTATTTTCACCAACTTCCTCTTCCTGTGACAAGTGCTTGCGTTGTCTAGGATGAAATCTCTATGAGCTTGCATAGAATTACATGAATGCTTAAAACAGGCACTGTTAATACTGGAGTAACTCCAATTTTGAACAATTCTCTTTGAAACTAATAAAGATTCTTGTTGAACAGAAGAAGATTCCTAGGCCAGGCCCCCTGTCCAATGTCATACCAATCAGAAATGGAGAATTTCACATTTTTAACTGAAACCAGGTCTTCTGACCTCAGTGTTTGTGTTCTTTGCTAGGCTCCATTGCCTTTAGATAGAAAACCTGCATTGAAATAAATATTCAGTGAATATCCCTCCTCCCTCTGGCTGGTGATGTTCACTAATAAATGACACACATAAGCCTTTAGCTTCATGGAAATCATACTCTGACTAAGAGATGGGCCATACCCTTGGTTGAGTTTCATCAAAAGTAGGCCTTCAGAAAACTATTCAAGTGTAAGTAGCTTATTCAGAGGGGAGAAAACAGAGTTGTCTTCTACTCTGAGCAGAAAGGTGCTCTAGGAACAGTAACTTTCTATGCTCTTGACCTGTTTCTACAGGGACAGGCATGAAGAAATGCTTAGTTGGGGGCCTGGGTGTTCACAGTAAAACTGGAGACAAGGTCTGAGCTTATGGATGCAGGAAAAGGTGCTACAGCAGGGAATTAGGCAGCAGTGTGTGATCAGTATGTCCTTATGGTGGGGTACCAGAGCATAGAGCGTCTGGCAGAGGAGACTTCCCCCCAAAATGTGTTGCTCCCTGAGACCCCTGAATCTAGCAGAAAAAAGCCTGATGGAAGCTGAGCAAGTGAGGAGTGTTAGGCAGAGAGAACCGTAAGGAGGTCCATGTGGCTAGAATGTGATGAGAGATGAGCAGGCTAGGGAGACAGAGGTCAGACCCCCCAGAGTCCTGGAAGCTATGATGGAGAACTTGGACTTTATCCTGTGAGCAGTAGAGAATTATGGAATGATTTAAAGTTAAGGCATTATCGTGATCAAGTTTGTATTTGGGAAAGGTCCTTGGGTTTTCAGTTCAGAAAATGGAGCAGGAACCCACAGCTTGGGCAGAAAGCCCAGCTAAGAATGTGTTGTAGCAAGCCAAGCCAGGGAAGCTGTGTCATGGCCTTCCACCTGGCCAGGAGAAGAACCTCTTAGCAGATGGACGCTTCCTAACAGTGTCAGTGTTAGCTACCTTGTTGCCAAAAAGGTTGTCTGGCCTTGTCAGGAGGTGCAAATGTTGACTCAAACTGCTCTTCTGTTCCTGCAATTCCAGGAGGTGTGTTATCCTCTGTGATTCTTAAATAGGAAGGTATTTGTTTCTTTGGGAAAAAAAACTCAATTGGCTTCCAATAAGATATAAATGAAGAATTAAAAATACCACTTTTCTGGCTGACTTGTGTACAGTGTTCAGGCACTGCAGAGCCATGCTGGATCCTTTGTGCTATGCATGATGTCTGGATCTCAGTGACTTTGACACATTATACCCAGTTGTTTGACCACTTTGCCCCAGCCCTAGTCCCCTGCCTCAGTAAAGTCTAACTGTACAAGCCTAATCTATGGTGTTAGAACTCAGGACAGTGGTTCTCATGAAGAACACAAATTTGGGGGTTATGTTCTATTTCTTGAGATGAGTACTGAGTCTATATATATATATATATACCCTTGGTTGAAATGCATGGAGTTATGCTTTTATGGTGCATGAAAGTTTTTATATACATTACCCTGCAATAAATAAGCTTATTTAAAAATAGAAATTAAGATAGGAACATTAGGTCATCTGAACTGAACAGAGCTGCTCCTAATAACCATCTGTCCTGCCTGTTTACATGTGAGACACAAAAGCCCAAGGAAGATTTTTAAACCATCTTTTAAGGTAATACATGCTTCTCTATCCAATCTGGAAGCTACCCAATTCCAGCCATACTCTCCTTGGCTTTTACTTGATAGAAAGGAAGTAGTGAGACTTGTGAGGTGAATAAATTTAACTTAGTATGTTACAGATTAATTAAGAACTGGCTCCTGTTTCTTCTTATAGTAAATCTAACTTGGAAGTTTCTGGAAATACCGGGTTACTTTGTGTTCTTCAACCAGTGAGAAGATTGCAAGAACATATGTGCTACTGGTCACTAATGACGGGTCCATAGAATAAGTCCATCGGGATTGGAGAGACAGCTTCCAGGACATGGATTTCCTCTTATGGGGACTTAACTATCTGAGCAATCAGAATGTCTCTGTCTTTCAGAAGCTACAATGAAACTTCTTTGGGATTGAGCCATGATGTCTTTTACAACATTTGACTGTGAAACATTTTTGATCCTGTAGGGTAGTATTATGAACTATGGAGTGGAAAATATTTTCTAGTGATTCTTATGACTTGATGAAGATCCATTCTGTTTTTATATATTAACTGGAGAAAAAATGCTTCTTATCTCACTTGTTTCCAAGGTATCATCAAAAATAAAAAATATCAGCCATGAAAAGATCTCATGAGATAAAATGCATGAAAAACTAATGATAAAATATTCTGCTATATTAAAAGTAACACAGATGCTAAGTGGACTTGTATCTGAATGGAGATGGCCAAGTGCAGCTAACTATAAAAATACTAGTCTTTTAGCAAGAACCACTAAGATTTCCTTAACATATTTCTCATTACAGCCCTGTTAGGTATGAATAGGCACATATTATCTTATTCTTGTTTTACATGTGAAAAAATTGAGGCTCAGAGATACCATGGCTTTCCTAAGGTCATACAGATAGTAATTAGGAAAATTGCTATTAGAACCAGGTTGTATACCCACAGTTCATGTTGCACCTCTGTGCATTGTGGGGCAAGAACTCATAACATGGTCTTGTCTTCTCTCTCTCTCTCTCTCTCTCTCTCTCTCTCTCTCTCTCTCTCTCTCTCTCT
>NW_004524619.1:7426764-7444036 GCF_000260255.1 Octodon degus
TCTCTCTCTCTCTCTCTCTCTCTCTCTCTCTCTCTCTCTCTCTCAGTACCAGTGATTGAACTCAGGACCTTGTGCTTGCCAGGCAGGCACATACACTGCTGAGCTATCTTCCTGGCCCTAGAATTGTATTTTCTTGTGAAATACTGAGACTGACCCTCCTAAGAGCTGGGCCACTAGCTGAATAGATGTTTAATTTGGACACAGGAAGGGGTGTTTTTCATTATTTGCCATCTTAACATTGACCTCCAATCAGGACTCATTCTTCTCCCATTCCATTCCAGTAATGACCACACACCAGAAGACTCTACACACCAGAAGACTCTGACTGAGGAGAACGCCCTCCAACTGACAATATACGTATTGGTCAAGGGCACAAAGTTGATAGATTTTTATCTCACATGACTTATTTTCCTACACCTCAGTTTACTCATCTGATAAATGGTGATAATGATACTAATAGTATCTCGCCAGTACAGCAAACTTATTGAAACATCTACATGAGACATATACTTGGCACCTTGCCCCATCATGCTGACATCACAAAAGTGTAGATATGATTGCAAATGATCAGCAGTAATGCTGCATGAGCTTCTTGTACACATACATACACACTCACACACAGTTATATGTGTGCAATTAATTGTGAAGCCTGACTCTAGCATGGAGAGCTAGAGACCAAATTCTCATTTCTGTGCAATAGGGTCAATAGACATGGATCTTGGCAGCAAGTGGGCAGTCTGATAATTTTCGTAGCGGTAGATTGAATATATAGAAGGCTCTAAAATCCCTTCCAATATATGTGAATAAGGTAGGCTTTGGTTTACTCTAAAAATCATCTACTTATATGCCCCTTTACCATGTACACATACTCTAAAAGGACAGGACTTGGCTCATTTTTTATTAGATTTGCAAAAGAAAAGATAATTGTTCTATTATGACTTGGCATAGTGAGAGCTAGATATGACATACTATGGAGAGTTTAACTCAAATAACGAGCAAATTTTAAAGATTTTCACATCTAAAACAGATGTACAGGCAGGATCCATAAGTGGTAGTCAATTCTCGAATTATGAAAATAAGTGAAAGTCTAAATGCACATTTCTAGATCTAAGTCTTTGTTCTGTATTTTAAACATATGGTTGATTTCAAAGTCACTGTAACCACTGAGTTGGAACGCAACCCACTCAGAAGTAGCTGGCACCTTGGAGGAAAGGATTAAAATTCCTTGTGACCTTGATATGTTAAATACCTGATCAGAAGCAATCAGTGTGAACTCAGTGGGGCAGGGCAAGAACAGTGTCAGCAAGCAGAAGGTAGTGGAGAGCTGGCTTAGTGTAGAGCAGTCCAAAGGACAAACCTCAAGCAGACCTTGCTGGACAATCAGGGCCCTCCTGGTAGCACTGAGAAGATGAGGGCATAAGGCAGAGCCTCCTTCATGGTGGGGTTAGGTCTGTCATCAGGAGAGTTTAGATTGAGGAATGCAGGGACATGAGGGGCTGGACAAGGTAGAAAAGTGGCCTCTGTAAAGCCCCCTGGGCAGCAGCTGTTGTCCTTGAGGAGAAAGAAGATGTTTGTTCTAATTAGGCCAACAGGATGGAGAGGAGCTGAAAAAATGAACTAAAACAAGTGGTGGGAAGAATTTTGAAACTTTTACAAGTTTCAATAGCATCTTTTTTTCTGAAATAATTTGAAATGAGATTCAGTGCGAAATCAAAAAATCATGTTGATTCATCTGTGAAGCCATTTTTATCAGTGATTTTTATCTAAATCAGTGATGGTGAACCTTTTAGAGCTTTCAGTGATACAGACAGCCCACGGTGGTGTGTGTCCTGTAGGTTCAACACCACTGGACTTTTACACACTAAAAAGCTGAGCTGGAAGGTTAAGAAAGCCTCAGGTCAGGATGTAGGTTAAGGTTGTCCTGGTGTGCCCTACCTCCAGGTATCCTTTCCATCTTCCTTGTGGGCCAGAAGATCTTTCGACTCCCTTCAAGGCCTACCTCTAATGACAGATTTTCCTCTCCTCTCTATTTCCTCTGGCCATGGCATCACTCCATGGATCCCTACCCTGAATCTCTGTTTATTTTTCTTTCATGTATTTCCTACTTTCTTTAGAGCCAGAGTTGTCTGCATATATTAATTGATAGGTTACATACAATGCAAGCCTAAGAGAGCAGCCTTTTCCTTTGTTGGCGCTTGTGGAAACCCTAGTTTTGGGTTTTTTTAAAAAAATTTTATTGAGAAACAAATAGCAATAAGACAGTTTCCAAACAGGTTAGTAGGACAGTTTCAATAATTAATACATTGCATATTGTTGTCTTAGTAGTAGCTATTCATAGTACAAGATGCAGACATATCTTGTCCAAACACTATTAGTACAAGTCTTTCTTCTCATTGAATTAAGAGAAAGTAGCTGTATGTCTATCCTAACTATTCCACAGATACAAAATGGTCCTTCATTTATATCCCCTTTTTTGTTTAGTTTTGTTAGTGATAGGTATTCCATTGCCATTTAAATACTCTTGGTGCATGAATTCAGCAAAATAATCCAATATAGTCCAGCAGTCCATAATAGTAGTGGGTTATCCGTAGGACTGGCAACATCAGAAGTTGCTGACTTGAGCCTTTTATAGCTCAGCATATTAATATAACTTTACTTTTTATATCTCATTTTTATACTTTTCTGCTAGATGGTGAAGACCAAGATAAAGCAAGACCTATATAACAAGAAATGTAACTTTTGTATCTGACAAGGTCAGTCAAATCCCCTCAGGATTTACCCTGAAACCCTGTACCACAGTTTGTAGATCCTTTGTCAGTGTCAGCCATGTGGATGAGTCACTGCCATCAGCTTTCACAGAGAGAAACCCTAGTTTTTGCAGCAACTACTTCTTAGCCTCATGTAGAAAACTAATCCCTGACAAATGTCAAGAGTCAAAGGGTTTCATGAAAAGGGTGATTGAAACTCTTAAAAATCAAGGATGATTTTCAGCTATTCTATTGTATTTTTGTAGACTTATTTAGTAGAATCCAGAAAGACCAGGAAACATGGGAAAGGAAAAAAAGAATAGTGAGTGATAAAATATAAATAGTAAAAGAAAGCTAACTTGATCATGTAAGAGTCTATAAACAATGAACAGACTTCGGACTTTACAGGCATAATTGATGAGTTCATATGCAGTATTTCAAAGCTTAACTGGGTCCTTGTGGTTGATATCACTTGCTGGGATCCTGTGACCGCACGAGGCAGCCCTTCTTCCACAGTCCCATAAATTGATAACCAAAGTGAAGAAACTTGACGGGCTTTCTAGGCACTCTCTTGAAACTGTGTGTTTTAGAAAAGATGGAAAATGATGATGTTCTGTGGCATATCTGTCTCATATTTTAAATCTCTTCTAAAACATATTAGCTTTCCTCTCAACCTTCATTCTCTTACTTTACAGAAATCACAAAGATCATGAGGAGAAATCAGTTTTACTTTTTTTAAACAGATACTAACACATGAGCCCAAAGACAAAGGGTTTTTCCTTGTTTTATATGATGCATGAGAATGTTTTCCTAAAAAGCAATGGCCAATTTCTGTCTAAAATGAATTTTATCTACTATACGTAGTACTCCTTTCTCATGTAGAATAAAATCATCCTAGCTTAAAACAGTATTTTAATCACATGAAATTAATTCATAAAAATCTGTGTCTTGAAGGGAATATACATGATTACCTGCAGGGGTCAGAGGTCAAAGATATAAAGATATCATAGACAGTAGTACTTTTTTAGATACAACAGCTAACCCCAGTTTCTTTGTTATTGTCCATTCTTCTCAGTTGCTATGTTTGCAGTGTTGGGACCATACCTTGGGAATTACTTACTGAAAGAAATGGGTTTTCTCAGCCCACAATAAGCCCATGTGGTATCAGCAGAAAAGTTTCTCTTTCAAACAATTTTCTTAATGGTAAGAAAAAAATATTTTAAAAAGTAAAAGTAAATTCTGCATTTCTCAATACTTGAGATTGGAATGATATAACACAAGAAAATCTGAAAATGAAAGGTGGGCTGTCTCATTAAAAACTGATGTTTATTTATATGGCAGTTTTAAAAAACAAGTGATGAAGTACCACGTTGAATGCTTATGTATCTTATTTAGTCTTTACTTTAGCTCTAGTTTTGGTACTATAAGAATTCATTCTTTTTTATCTGTGGGGAAAATGGCTCCAGATTGGTTGTGGGGGCAGAGAGTAGCCAGACCGACATTCAAATCCAAGCCTGCAAGGCCCCTGGTTCTTAGTGCCGAGCACACTTGCTCCAACCCTACCAGGATGTGTACAAGTGAATCCTTTCATTGCAGGCTGCCATGCATATTCAGTGTACCCTTTTCCGTGCCATTTGTATAGTTAGTTAAGGATGTGGAGGATTACTGAGGATAACCCTATGTGTGACACTTAAGGAAACAACTGTGGAGAAAGTGCCATGCTTTGAGGCATCTGGGTAGCCACCCCACTGGCTGTTTCTGGCTTTGGAGTCTGAGTGTGACTCTGGCTTTGCCTTTTACTATCTTCTGACTCTTACTTTATTCTTTCTTAAAACATACTTGACAAAAGTGTGTGCTTCTTAGGGATAGAGTGCTGATTAAATTAAAAAAAAAAAGAAGACAGCCATTAATTAAGTGCTCAGCAAATGGATAGTGTTTATTGTTGATATTGCTATTGTAAAGATATAACTATGACATTTCATCTGTCTTGACAACATTATCTTATCAAATTATCATACATGATGTTAGACTACTCGTTAAGTTTATTTGGATATCTCTGTTTACACTAAAGCCTTAAGAATGAGTGTGGCAAGATTAGAATTCTGGAAAAGTTTATGGGCTAGTTGAGCAGACAACTGAGCAGCAATATAGATTCTCACTTGTCTCATTAAAGCCCTGGCACACAGCAGATGCTTAATGAAGTTTTCCTTCAAGGACTGGATGCTAAGCTCTAGAGGTATGAAGCATGCCTTACGGATTGCTTTAGTAATGCCAACTGAGTACCAATCATGTGGTAGAACAAATACATACTGTGCTAATAAAATTACTCATTTATTTGTTCAGTATTTGGTGTCTCTCTTTCAGAGTGATAGAAAATGATGAGGTGATGTGACTAGTGTTGCTTCAGCTGTCAGGAGATGTTTCCAAGTTGGAAGGGGACTTAGTCTAATAGGTACCTGGGAAAGATGATTATTCTGTGCTGTGGTGAAACGGGAGGGTCTCACAGCAGGTGAGAACTGTGGGTGCCTTTGTGCCATCTTATCTTGTAGGCCTTTCTTTGCACCCTATTTCTAAGAGTAACGTGGTACTTTTTGCTTACCATTCCTTTCCCTTCAGTGTTTTTAAAAAATTTATTTATTTATATTTGTGTGTGTGTGTGTTTCCTTATTGTTGTGTTCCCAACATCAAGCATAGTTCCTGAAATGTAACAGAAGCACAGTACTATTTGTTGAATGAATGGATAAAATTAGAACTGCTCATAAGGAGCTTGTTGAGGTGGTGACTTGTAAGATAGTAGCAGTGGAAAGGTGCTGATTCAGAGTGAGTACATGTAGTGAGCCTGGTGGGTAAAAGAGAGAGAAACAAGGGAAACATTTTTGGTATTAAGAAAAAATGTCTTTTGCTGAAATGCAAAAGAATGCACAAGGAGGACACAGTAAGGATACAGGAAGTTGGAGGTAAAGAAAAATAGCCATGACACTGAACAACCCTCATTACCCAGGGAAAAGTTAGCCAAACGCTATAGGTGAGACTTGGGGGTGGGGGTGGGGCGAGAACATAGAGCCTCCTCAGTGGGCTATCTCCCATGGAAAAGTGGAAAGAAAGGAATTCCTGTGAAGGGTGAGCAAGCTGTGAGATTACAGAAAAGATATCTCAGTGGATGCAATGGAAAGAAATGTGAGATGCCCTTGGAAAGAGCTGGCGGTTTCTCCAAGTGCAGTGGGAGGTCCCTACAAGCCCCTTCTCTCTGTACTACTCTGTCATTTACATTTTACATGGAATCACTATAGGCTTAAGGATGTTATAGGCTCTTTTTTCCATTCTGTTCTTTATGTCTCTGTGTGCCTCTTCCTCTTTTGTATAGGGGGAGTTTATGTCTACATTTTCTTGGAGAAGAAAATGCAAAAAAGGATCAATATGTGACAAAAATGTGTTTAAAAACAATTAACGGTAACATTATATGAAGTTGAGAATTCACAGGCAACAAATGGTATCTATGCTGGGCCTTTATTAAGATCAGATAAGGAAGCACAGAAATGTTTCCTGGGCGCCTATGTTCAGGCAGGCTTCGGAAGAGGCTGTGGCTTTAGGGCTATAGGGCTTCAATCCCTTCTTAGCACTTCTGCCAACAGTTCAAGTCCTGCTTTCAGTTTCACATGAAGGACTCTGAAAGAGGCCTCAAGGGTCTGGAGAACTGGAAACACAGTAATGAGTATGGGGTGTCCTTTGCAAGATGTCAAGACCCTGCACGTCCCTTTCTGGACCATACTGTAGCTGCTCAGCATTATTAATTTTTTTAGTATTAACAGACTATTCTATATGGCAAAGACAGACGTCCTTGTTCAGTCTTGAGCAAGAGCCTGAATCAGCAGCCACAGGGAACATCCAAATGTTTTTAAGTGAGGCCCAACCTGCAGGGATAGCTTCCTACAAAGCCTTTTATTAGTATTCTATAGGCAAGACCTTTTAGTTATTGGTGATGTGGAGGGGTCTTGACTCTGGACAGCCAAGCTCTTCTTGGCATGTCACCTACTGACGTGTACCACAGGACTGCAGAACCAAAAACTTCCATGCGGGAGGGGTCTGCAAGGAGCTAGGGTTAGGAGTATGGCAGGCCTCACTGATTCCGAATCTAGGATTTGCGCCCTGCCTACTTTGTGAGCTTTGACAAAAGGCACATTTGTAAACTGGGTCTAATGTTGGCATGTGCTACTGAAAATCTTTCTAAGTGGTAAATGAAATGCCAACCTCCACACAAAGATTGTTTTACATTACATAGACAGAAAGTAATAATTGTTGTGATTGAGATTTATATTTGGTGTGGTATTTGTAGTCACCTGTTTGCATGGTTTTAAATATGGGATGAAGTTTTGCCCATTTTGACATTTATAAAGCCAGAGTTCATCCATTTGTTGGTTTGTATGCCTCTGTTAACTATTAGAAATGACATTTTTTTCCCATTATTTCGAATTGACAGCAAGGTTAAAGGAATGGTTAGTGGATTTTCTTTTTACATGTCATCTTTCTGAATTATTTTTAGGTCAAACATTTAGGTAAGTTTTATACTTACTGAATAAATCAAATGATGTATGCATTTTCATAATTGAGCTTCTCTTTCACCATGGCTGTTTTAATATCTTTTTCCTGTCATTTGCATTAGTTTGAATATTTGAAACAGCACTGCATACTAGTGGTTAGAGAATGTATTCTTCCGTCATACCTGGTTTTCATAGGGATGCTTTCTGGGTTTAACAGTGCTGTATTTACTGTTCAAATGAGATCATCCTTATTAAAAAGATACTCTTGGGCTGAGTAGATAGCTCAGTGGTCTAAGTGCCTACCTGGAAAGCACAGGAACCCAAGTTCAATCCCTGGTACTGTATACCTTTCCAGTCCAGGAACACCAGGTGTTCCGTGATGGCCACTGAAACCAGGCATGATGGCACACATCTGTAATTCCAGCACCAGTGAGGCTGAGATAGGAGGATCACTATGAGTCGAAGCTGGTGGTGAGACCCTGTACTAAATAAATAACTTTTGAAAACAAAACCTGTATGGTCTTTTTCTTAGCTTTCAATGATTTTATATCGGGAATTGTTGGAACTTAATCAAATGACTTATGAGCATTTTTCTAAATCAGTAATTCTCTATTTAAACACATATAAAAATTCTTGAAGAACACTTAAGGTAGCCTGAGACTTGGTCCACGTATACATGGTAGGAATCAGAGCCATGCTTCTTGATATGTTCCCCTGATTACAGAGTGTTGATTTGGATTATCATGTATGCATTTGTTTCTCTTGAGACAAAAAGTATTGAGTTATATTAAGCATGTTGTACTATTAAATCATTCTTACTTTCCCTGAATAAATTGTTCTTGGCCATGTTTATATTATTCCTCTAATGTGCTGTTTAATTTTCTTTGCAAGTGTTATGGCTTACAGCTCTTCTGTCACAGTGTCAAGTGCAATTGACCTGTGGTTCCTTATTTTATGTATCAAAGCTGAAGCAGTTTTCAGAATGAAATCATGATGCTGTCTATAGTCACTGAACTCTTTAAGCAGCCAAAAAAATTAGTCTGTTCCTGAAAGTGAGAAAGTATTATATTAATCTGTTAAGTGGCTCAAACTAAAGGCCAGTGATAGAGATAATTACTTGGCAGCATTTTACATTTATTTCATAGTTATTGCGCTATTGGTCCATTCAGATTATTAGCTCTTTTTATGGTGAATTTTATATTCTAGAATATTGTTCCTCTCCTCCATATATATATGTCCAGTGTCATTATTTCAGTCTCTTCATCTATTGTATTTACTTTCCTTTTGGCAAATTTATATTAATTTGTTTGAGATCTCCCTCCACAATTTTATTCTTGATTAGAATTTTCAAGGGGTATATTGTTTTAGTTTCATTTTTTTCTTAAATTTTTTGTACCGGGAATCAAACTCAAGACTTCAGCTCCTTGCACTTTCCACGCAGGTACTTGTGCCACTGAGCTATATACCTAGCCCTATTTTTCAACTTCTGTTTATTGGTATATATGAAACACTTTTGTTGATTAATCAGTTACAAGTCACTCTTTAGTGATTGGTACATTCATAGCCTCTGTTTATATTTCAGCTAAGCAATTGGATCTTATTTTATTAATATGTCATATTTTGGATGGAGATTCTTTATTGAAAATGCTTACATCATTGCCATTTATGTGACATCCATACTTATGTGGGGTCCTTACTGCTGGTTTTTTGGTTTTTTTTTTTTTTTATTTTTTAGGGAAGGGTGTACAGGGTGTTCAGGGTCTCACTATTAGATCAGATTCATAGTGATCTGCCTGTATACAGCCTCCCAAGAGCTGGGATTACAGGCATGAGCCACCACACCCAGTCTCTTTACTGCTGCTTCTTTTGAGCATTTGTTGCAGTTGGTTATTTTTTGCCCTGTAGAACACTTACGATTATACTATTTTCCTTCTGTCTCTGGATTTATTGTCTTTGAAAGAGCCTTTCAACACCAACATTTTGACAATACAATTTATAATCAAAATAACAGGGCATTATATTTAGCAAGGTACATGACACATAGTAGACACCTAAATGCTTCTCCTACACCTTCTCACCTTCCTTTTTTTTTTTTTTTTTTTTTCTGTTTTCATCTTTCTCATTATATCATTCTAAATGGGAAATAAAAGAGCCAGAAAAGGAGTATCAGAAACAAGCAGAGTAACCCAAACTGTAGTTTCAGGGTACCCTAAAGGATTTAAGGAACACCTTCCAATCTTGTGTACATATACATATTTGTGCACACATATTCATTCAGTTGTATATAAGTATGTAGGTTTATACACATAGGACATAGTTTTTTAAAATCCCTTCTGAGAAACTTTTAAAATTTGGATTATTTCACTGAAAAGGAATTGTATTAACCATAAATAAGCCATAATAATCTTACCTAATCTAATACATCATCAAGAAATCAAGAAATTCCTAATAACCTGAAAGTTTGGGCTCTCTTTAAGTAATGAAAATAATGAAAATAAAGAAAGCTCATAACACTGATTTTTAAAATACCACCTCATGGAAATAGTCACTTTTGTCACATCTCATAGTGATAAATAGTACACCAAATGGGCACAGTATTCTGAAATTCACATGAGGAAGAGAGGCACAGAAGTGTGAAGTGTAAAATTTATATACAGGATTAAGGGTAAAAGTGTATGTTACCACATGTTTGCCTGATAGTGTATAATTGCTGAACATTATTTGTCGGTTAGGGGGATCAGCTAAAGCCTAGTGTATAAAACTTCATGCCAGTAGGAAATTTACTATAAATCAAAGTCTAGATGACTCCATAACATTATGTCTTCAAGTTGTAAATTAACTCACACAAATTTGGCTCTCTGGGTAATGAGCGACATTTCCAAAGGAGCTGAAGGCTACCATAAATAAGCTCAGCTAGACACAAAGCCTTACTTTCCCTTCCTTCCACCAGTCTGGCTGGGTGTCTATGTGTCCATGTTTGCTGCCAGACTTCCTATTTAGAGATGACCTGGGAGGAAATCCTCAAATATGGATTAAGGACATCTGTCTTTAGCCCTGGCTGTCCAGCACCTGGTGAAATTTCATTTCACTATACCACAGTGGAAGCTATTTCCTGTGGTAGTGGGTACAGCTCTGCCTTCCCATGGGATGCTGTCCCATAGGATGCTATCCCAGAACCTGATACTGCGTGGGCCTACAGATGTCGCATTGAAGTCCATAGCCCTAGTGCCAACTGGCATTTCCCATTCGGGTCACACAATGTTGGCATCACATATGAACCATGGGGTACCCAGTGCTTCTGCCTACAAGAAGAGAGATCACAAATTTCTTTTTTAGAGATGCTGTATAATACTATTTTTTGTTTTAATATTTTCAGCTGGCCTTGGGGGAAGGAGAAAGTGAAGAGGGAGACAGTTGGACCTGTTAGCAAGAGGTAAATCTTTGCAAAAAATCTTCCCAGAAAAGGTGAAGCTTAAGATTGATGTAGTGGCTCGTTTCTTCAGGATCCTGCAGTGAAACACTGCAACTAATGCTGATGTTAACCCTAGCTGGTGATAAAGGCTCACGTTAGTGTTCAGGCACTGTACTATTTCTTTTTATGTGCTCTTTCATTTTCTTTTCCCAGCAAGCTGTGGGATAGATAACAAGTATAAAGAGAAGCCAAATAGTTAAAGAGGTCTAGGTCAGGTGGCCAGTGTTACTAGCTCCAGCTCAGAACTTTCAAAATGCTCTGGAGCCAGTTCTGAAATCAAGGTGTGACTGACCCATAGCTTGTTTCTCAACAGACTCCCTTAGGTTCCTGCAAAACTCACATTTATAACTTGTGCCCTGTTCTCTTCAGGATTTTATTGTGTTCTAGGTTCCTCCACTTTCAAGCTGGTGATCGTTTTGAGAGAAGCGGTGGCCCAGCTGCCCTGTCTCACATCCACCCACTGGCTTCTGGCTCCAACCCTGAACTAGTGTCCACCTTTCTGTCAAGTTGTGACTAAGAAATTAAATCATCAGTCCCTTCTAGACTCCTCTCCATGACATACTCCTTCTCAGTTTCTTCTCTGGGATGCACACAGGCCTGCTTCTCACATATCCAAGACCTGGACCCTAGCACAAATGGAAGGATGGTTTGACTTGCATATCTTTTTAACTTCCAGTTCATGTGACCAGTTAACTAAACTTACAACAGCAACAAACTTTTCTTTTTTTTTTTTTTTTTTTTTTTTTTTTTTCGCAGAACCAGGGATTGAACTCAGGCCCTTGTGTTTGCCAGGCAAGTGCTTATTCTACTGAGCTATCTCCCCAGCCCTCAACAAACTTTTCCAAGAGTCCTTTATCTGCAGTTCTGTGGAGTTTAAATTCTGAATAAGGAGATTCGAAGCATGATATATATGGGGCCGTTTTGAAGGGAGGCCAGCCTCCTGCCTCTGCAAAACTGTGAACTCTCCTAAAATGTCCAGTGAATTAAAATCTGTTCTCTAGGTAGACCTGGGAATGAGAATCAGTGTTGGTGTATGCAGTGACCTATAACAATTTAAAATTTAATGAGGCAAGAACTAAATTTGGCTTGTGTTTTATGTCTCTTAAAACTTGTAAAACATGCCATTCTCTTAAACATGTTAAAATAAATATTGGTAATTAGTTAATATTAATGGTTTGTTATTTTGATGAAGGCCTTTCTTTTTAAATGGAAAATAAAGCCAATTGACTGGAAAGGCATATTATGTTCCCCTGGCCAGCCAAGGCCAAGGAAAGCCTGGCTGGGTCACCCACTGGGCCAGTCTGTGCTCTACCAGGTGGCAGCCACCCAGGCTGAAGCCACAGGTCTGGGAGAAATCAGAGCCTCCAGAGCAAGGGAAACCTGGCCTTGTGGAGCCAAACCTGCAGAGTGAGCGCAGACGTCACCACCTGTAAACCAAAGCTGCGGGAAGCAGGCGAGCAGGGCCCCAGGATCAGGCCGCGGTAACAGGAGAGCCTCAGAGGGCAAGGGAATAGCGCTGCTGCTTAAAGTTGATGAAAGACCATAGAGGTGGGAGTCCCTGAGTGCTTTGTGTCCTGCTCTGGGCCACAGCCCCGGGGAGTTGCGTTTCCCTGGTGTCTGAATGCAAGTGGGCCCAAACTCAGGCTGTGGAATTCATTTAACTTGCTGTTAGGGCCCATGCTGGCATAGTGCCTCTTGGAATGAGACCCCGTGGGCTTTCTTCCCACCCCGCAAGGTGGTTCTGATCCTCAGCCCGTGCCCCCTCCTCCTCTTTTCCTGAGAGTAAGGCTCCTTTCTCACCTAGCCCTCTTGGAGGCTGAATGCATCATATTCAATGAGAGTCTCAGAGGCAGTGGGGTTAATTACTGCTCTGAGCCTAAGTAGGGCAACCAGAAGGATGTTTTTGAAAAGATTATGATTATTGGGCTTCTGGTTAGAATAGTTTGGGCATCAGGCAGGAGTAACAACCGAAATTGGGGGGAAAAGAATAAAATGACAAGAATCTTAAATTGGATAAGTATATACACAAAGGCTGCTTCCTTTCCCTCTGTAATCTTCATTCTTTTCAGTGTATTCCTGGTGTTCAGTGGCCCCAAAAAACATATTTAAAGTTTTCTCCTGTGTATTCTCTAGAAGCCCAGGGTAGTTCTAACCAAAACTGCCTTTCCAGCAGTACCTGGAAGCAGTTTTTTTTAATTGAAATTAAAATTTTAATTAGTCAATGAGTTACATTCTGCATTCATTGAATAATTATTAACTTGGAGCACACTTTGTGCCCAGAACTGTTCTAGGTGCAGTCCTCATACAGCTGATGTCCCATCTAGATGGAACATCAACAATGTTCCAAATAATCAATAAGATGAGAGAGGTAAATATTAGGTCAACCTGTATGAAACTGCCATTTGGATAAGTCAGAAAAAAAAAGTAATGGACTATTTTATATGATTTAGCTTTTTTTTTTTTTTCTGTAGTATTTAGGAGAGGGTGAACAGGGTGTACCAGGTCTCACTTTTAGATCAGACTCCTAGTGATCCTCCTGTTTTACAGCCTCCCAAGTGCTGGGATTACAGGCACGTGCCTCCCCTCCCAGTCTCAATCTCTATCTCAGTGTGCCCCAGGGCAGGGTCAGCATGGCAAGCCAGGCCCAGCCCAGTCCCTGCATCTAAGCAGACACTTTAATCCACTGAGCTATTTGGTCGGCCCTAACATGGTTTAGCTTAGCATATTAATTTTTTGATAGTAATAGAGTAACCTGAAATATTAACATTATAAATTAAGGAAACCCCTCAATGAGGTGAATTCTGAGCAAAACTTGAAAAGACAAAGGGAGCAAAACATGTATTTCTGGTATGGAAGAACATTCCAGGCAGAGGGAACAGCAAATGCAACGCCTCTGAGGTAGGACCAGCTTCTCACATCTCTAAGTGCATTCTTAACCCACAGGTGTTCCACGTAACAGTTCCACTTAGTCTCTTGGGAATTAAAGCATCGTAAGGGAACAAGGGGTGGAGTGAGGGGCAGTGGTATTGGGCATTTGTCACACTGGGAGCTTTCTGTTTTCCTGCTTTTGCCCTTGTGTTTAATGACAAAGAATCTGCACTCCAGACCACTAGCATCAGTTGAATAGAATACTTTGCTGATGTCTGGATTCTCAGAGAGCTCTTAAACTCAACCATATGAGACTTGACAGGTGTGCTAACAATGAAAAAAGGTGGTAGTGCTTGGAAATTGGCACCCTTGGCAAAAACAAAAGGAACAAAGCCTCCTCCTAGCAATACATATTTTATAGGTACTACATTGTACTCCTGCCTGCTGCTAGAACTCTCTACTTATCTGCATGATGTTTTAGCTAGCACTTCTCCCCCTATTATCACCCACCCCCTTATTAAATTATCAACCCATTAGAGCTGCAGGACACTTGCTTGGTTTTGCTCACCATCTTATCCCTGGCACCAAGCACAGTAGTATCTCAATAGATACTTCCTAGGGGCATGACAGGGAATAAATGAAGCTTTTTGAAAACCAGGCTGATATGAACTGGGAAACACAGTTGACAGAAAGATTGTGGTGGTCCAGGCCATGTGGAATATAGGATACTGAGTCCAGGAGAGGAGTGTGCTGAAGCTGAGAAGATTGGACATGCTCTCTCTCTCTCTTTCATATTTTTCCCTAGGCACTGGGCTCTCAGAGATGAATTCTGAGTTATCATTGTAGAGTTCTGTCTACATACTAATCCGTGCATGCTTGATGTCTCTAAGAGGATGGTCTATCCTTTTTTATTTTTAAAGAATACAAAATAGTAAAAAAAAAAAAAAAAAAAAATCCGTGCATGCTTGATGTCTCTAAGAGGATGGTCTATCCTTTTTTATTTTTAAAGAATACAAAATAGTAAAAAAAAAAAAAAAAAAAACCTAAACTAAAAACAAGTGTTAGAAATCATTCAACATTTGGCTCTGATAAGGTCAGTGAAATCCCCTCAGGATTTATTCTGAGATCCTTTATCTCAGATTGTAGATCCTTTGTCAATGTCAGCCATGTGGATGAGTCACAGCCATTGCTTGGCCAAATGTGCTCTCTGTGAAAGCCTGAGAGAATGTTTTCTCTCCATGTGACTCTCCTTAGGCACACATCATTGATCACTTTCCTCTTTAGCCCCATAATCTCGTTGATCAGAAAATTTGGGACACTACTATTAGACTCTTTTAGAATATTTTGCTGAGTTAACATGCATATAATACTCAAATGACGGAACTAAATAAAAAAAGGGGATACAGATGAGTGTCCATTTTGTATCTGTGTATTCAAAATGGTTGAATAGATATATAGTTACATTCTCTTAATGAATAGAGGGATTTGTTCTAATAGTGTTTTTAAATAGGATATCATGTCTGCATCTTGTACAGCAAATGACCACTGGGAAGAGAGTATGCAATGTGTTAATTTTTGAAACTGTCCTACCAATTTGATTTGAAACTGTCTCATTGCTATTTGTTTCTCAATAAAATTATAGAAAAAAATCTATTTTTAAGCACCTATGTATACATTTTCTTTGCATGCTAAAGAATTCTCAGAATCAGAGAATAAAAGTAAGGCTTTTGGATAGTCTCATAAAAAAAAGAAATAACTCAACAGTTCGGTAAGCAGAGTAATAGGAATTTAACAATGGTTGCTTTATTGAATGATGCTATCTTCAAATTAGTTGTTTAGGGTACCGGATATAAACCTGTGAAATGGGTTTTAAAAAAAGAAAACAGAACAAAAGAACAACTAAAGAAGGATACAAGAAATTAAAAAGAAAAAAATAGAAATTAAAAAAATAAGCATTAACTGCTCCTTTCAATAGGCCAGCATAAATCACCAGTACAATTATCCAAACTATCCTGCTTATATACCTAAGTATATCTTTTCACCTTCTTTCTTTTGTCCTTTTCTTCATCCCAGTTTTTCCTTCCCATTGAACAAATTATTTCCTTTTCCCAATATCTATTGTACCTTTTAGATTTTATTTACTCTTTCATGTTCGCACATTAGTGAGACAATTTTAGATTTTATTTATTCTTTCAGGTTCTCACATTAGTGGGACAATACAATATTTGCACATGTGGGCTTGATTTATTTCACTTACCAGTACAGTCTCTGGTTGCATCCATTTACCTATAAAATCCTCAAATTTATCTTTTCTTATAGCTGAGCAATATTCCATTGTGTAAAAATACCACATCTTTTTATCTGTTCTTCAGTTGATGGCCATTTAGGTTGTTTCCAAGATTTGGCTATGACAAATGTTGCTGCTCTAAACATGGGTACACATTTATCGCTGTGGTATGATGATTTTAGATTTTTTGGGGGAAATATCAAGAAGGGCAATAGCTGGGTTGAATGAGACTTCCAGTCCTAGCTTTTTGAAGAATCTGCACATGAATTTCCACAGTGGTTGCCCCCATCTGCATTCCCACCAACAAAGGAGAAGCGTTTCTTTTTCCCCATGGTGTCTCCAGCATTTCTTATTGGTTGATTTCTTGATGATAGCAAATGTCTACCCTTTTCAAACTGTACCAGACAAAAGAAGTGGTCAGAGTGTGTGTTTTACTACAAGTATTCTCAGTCTGTTGCACAAGCTTTGCTCCTTGTCCCGTCATAGTCCCTGAGATGAGCTCCAGTCTGCCTCCCTCCACATCCACCTCAGTGCCAGCCCTGCCTGCCTCCTTGGGTTACTGCCAAGGCTGCACAGCTCTCTCATACTTGATTCAGTGAAAATGTGCACACACCAAAACTTACACATCCATTTCTCCTTCATTCTATTCCCTTTCCTGGTATCCCAGAAGCATATT
Organism: Octodon degus; assembly: GCF_000260255.1. Lineage (NCBI taxonomy): Eukaryota > Metazoa > Chordata > Mammalia > Rodentia > Octodontidae > Octodon > Octodon degus. The sequence goes on from NW_004524619.1 coordinate 7,443,353, forward strand.
CTAGCCTTTGCATGAGGCAAGTACTCATCTCCAAATTGGCAGCTCTGTTCTTGCCAATTTTGCCACACAGTAGGGGTTTTTTGATGTGCTAGGACTTAGTGTGGCAATTCTTGGGCTTGGCTTTGAAGTGAGTATTCTGTAGTCAGCTTGGGCAGTACATTTACACAGTTCCATTTGTGTTCTAAGATTTGGAATCTAAACCAACCTCATGGGGGTTCTAAACCCTCCAGCACACTCTTCTCCCTAGGAGGATGACCATGGACCAACTTTTCTAAAAGGTATCCTACTGTCCAGCTCTGTCAAGTTCATTCAATTAGGAGGATTTTGTTGTTCTTGTTCACTTTTCCTGAGATTTACAAAGAGCAACACAGAAGCAATGAGGCCATTCATCATTCTATTTAGCAAAATGACTAAAGCCAACTTTACCTTAGCAGGCAAACAATAGCGGTACTAGGACTGGCGAGATAGCTCAGCAGACCAAACGCATGCTTAGGCAAGCCCAGGGACAAGGGTTTGAGTCATAGAACCACATGCCATGCTGGCCTTGGCCCCAGGCATGCTGAGCTAGCCACCAGGATGCGGTGTGGTATGCATGCCTGTGATTCCAGGGCTTGGGAGGCTGAAAGTTGCCTAGGGAGATCCTGTACCAAATACATACAGGATATATATGTGAGATTATATATA
>NW_004524619.1:7444136-7463199 GCF_000260255.1 Octodon degus
TATATATGGAGAGAGACAGACAGACAGACAGACTGCAGGTAAGGCTATAGTTCCTGTCTCTTAGCCTAGTCCAGTGTGGTGAAGGTATGGCATGCAGTGGGCATGCAAAGCCCTCTCTGTCAGCAAATGAGCCAAGCCGCCCCAGCAGCTAACTATTGGAGAACACTTGTTTTTTTCTAAACTAAAATCTCTGTATTCAAGTTGAACTGCAGTGTGGGCATTTTGCTGTAGATAGTGGGTTTGGAGTTGCAGTTTGTGCACTCAGTCTCTAAGAGGTTCACAGTCACTGGCTAGCCCCTGACTTTAGAGACATCATTTATGATGCTTTGTACTTGTATACTATCTTCATGTTGTCATAGTCCTAGTGACAGCTGCTCTCTCAAAGGGAAAACTTCATGACAATCCACTCCCTGACAGGAATCTCCTCTGTTGAAAATCCCTCTGCTAGTTCATATTGTCTAAAAATGTTTATCCTGAGTCAGGAGGGCATAAATCCGCAACAATAGTTGTACATGTGACATCACTAGATGGAAAACAATAGCCCTCTCAGACCCTGGAAAGATGGATTGCTGCACTTATCGCTAGATTAAATATGCATTTGGGGGCCCTTTCTGATCAGCCTTTGCAGAATCATTATACCAGTTTGAACAAAGTACCTATGACTAGAGACAGATGAACAACTTAATTTGCTAAGAAAAGATTTCACATCATTCTTGTATCTTGCCAGGAAAAATGTCTTCTTTTATTCAAGCAGGTAATAGGAGTAATTGCATGTGCTTTGCATAATTTGATTTATGAGAATACTATAGCTACATATGTGCCCTGGTCTGAATTCTCTAACATGAACTCCAGCTTTGTTCATTTGGGAGATCAAGGACACAATGTGAATGTGAGTGTGAACTTATTATAGGAAGACTCAATTTTGGCTTATTTTTCTGACCATTGAAAGAACCAGGAGCACATACTGACAACTACTAAGATACTCTCTTGATTTGGATTAAAAATGATCTAGAAATTATTCTAATAAGCAATTTTAAAACTTGACAAGGTTTGGCTCAGAACTGAAGGGCTCTAGTTTGGCAGCTGTGTTCTAACTTTATATGTTGCCATTAAAGAAGGAAAGCCTCACCAAAATTGGGGATTGCTGGCTCTTGCCCTGCTGTCTGTAGCCAAACTCTGGTACATACAGTGAAGGTGTACTCTTCACTTATTTCAAAGAAAGGGAAAAGAAAGCTGGCTCCATGTCATTGTTCTTAGTGTCTCAGTTTTATTGAGTGTTAATTGGTCTGCAGACAAATTCTTGGGAGATAGGTGAGCAAAGTCAAGTGAGAATTGATTCCAACAATTACCAGCAATTGCATGTACAGTTGCATAAGAAACTGTTGGGAAATCTTATTAGTTTGGAATCTGGGTATTAGACATTAAGACCAAGAGGCGAACAGAACTTTGCTTCTGCTCTGTCTAGCTAAGGAAGGCTCGATGAGTCAATTCAGTCTGACCAGAGCCAAAAGTGATCTCCTTCGTTCAAGTAATCACTGGACCAACGCAATGTTACTCCCATTACTGAGTGATTAGCAGTCTCCAGCTTCTGGGTTGGGTCTTGGAAACTGTAACACACACACTCTTGTGCACACAGTTTTGGGGGAAGAATCTGATCATGAGGAGACAGGGTACGCATCTCAGCAGTTGTGACAGAAGTCAGTTCTAGAAAGATGGGGGAATGGCCTGTACTCGCCTGAAAGTAAAAATTGTATAAGAAGGAAAAGCAATTGCTTGTAAGTAGGGACAGTAATTACAAATGTGCTTTTCATCTATTATGGCTGTTACAGAGACATAATTGAATTTAAAATGGTCTGTCTTTGGAAAGGTAAACAGTTTTTCTAAATTTGGAGAACATTGCAGGGCTCTTGATGACAGAATGGTACACCTCATGCTTTAAATACAAAACTAAGAATGGTAAAACCTTTTTCTGAACTTGATAGGGTAAGGACAACAGTACAAGCATTTCTGAGAATTCAGTGGTTGAGAACTTGTTCGGAGGACTTGCAAATTGTGAAAGAGGCAGTAGATCTGCCTGTGAATTAATGAATACACTGAGACAATGCTCATGAAACTACGTAACAGAAGTCTAACTTTTCTTTTTCAAAGAAAAGCTTAAGGTAGCTTTGTTATTCTTCACTTCAGTAGGTGCTATTAAATTTTTAAAATTTAGAAACATAGACATACTTCAAGTTGGACTATCCTGATGTCCAACTTTAAAATATTTTATTTTTTCCATAATTTTATCGAGAAATAAATAGCAATGAGACTGTTTCAAATCAAATTGGTAGGATTAAAATATTTTAGACATAAGAGAACATGCCTATTTTCTTGGGTGACAAGATTGTGAACGTTCATTGTACTGCTCTGTGTGTTTGAGAATGTGTGTAAGTTTAAGTCAGAGATTCTCTATATTTATTGAGCACTTTCTACATGCTAGACTATTATTCTTGGTGCTCAGTATTCATCATTTCTGAATTTCACAGAATCTCTGCAAAGACTAAAACTGTCCCCCATATAAGGATGGCAGAACTGAAGCCCATGACAACCCATTTGTTAGCAAGCAGAATCCCTCACTGAGCATGGGTGTGTCTAACATCAGACACACCCCACAGGTCTTTCTCATGCATGCAGTCTCCTCTCCATAACAGCAGTGCTCTCCTGTTCTTTGGCTATTTATCCCCTTCTAGTGAGTTTTGTGTAAGGGAACATTCATTAATGTCTATGCCTCTTTAATTTGGTTCACATTTCATCACTCTAAAATCAATAGCTACCTACTAGATGGGACAGTGGTCTCAATTTAGTTTCTTATCAGCATCCCTCAGAAGCATTTAATTCTCTCACTAGTCTCCACTTTCTAGTCCCCTTGAACTTCTCATTGACTTTTCTAAATGGCAAGTTCTTTTTCCCAAAATACTTCTTGATACTTTCCTACCTGTCTCCTAACTCTTCTTTCTGGTCAAATCCTGGTCATTGCCCCCAAGTTCCTAATAATGCCATTCTCTTAGAAATTCCTTTCCTGTTACTGTATTTAATATATATTCACATCTTCTAACCAAGCTATAACTGACATGTGGTCAGACTATGACAGATTAACTTCATGTGTTTTCAGCTGGATTAGCTGGGACTCTGATTCTGCTGTATTGAGCTTTGTAAAATAATTTTGGCACTATGAAATGATAAGTTGGTTTTCTCTTCCAAATAGCTTTTAAAGTATTTAGCCATTCCTCCCTGCTTTTCTCTCTGTAGCTTCCCCTTCTTGAACTCCATCTCTCTAGTTTATGACATTTTTCTGTGTTACTTATCGTATAGATTAATTGCCCATGTGCTGTCACCAAGACTGGGCCACAAGCCTTCTAAGGTCCAAGCAAGCTGAAATTGGAAACTTTCATTTCTTCTAACAAACTTAAACACAGGTTTTCTTGATTCAGCTTACAATGCTGACAACGTTTAATATTAATTATTTAGAGTAATTCTTGAGAAGGTTGGGACAGGTTCTTACTGTTTTGTGTATCTATTGCAGTTGGTAGAGTATTGAATCCTATATATTTGTCAAATATTTGTTTTTCAGTGACTATGGTATCAGGTTGATTACAAAGAAGGGTAAGCAAAATGAAGGTTGGATGATTCAGGCATTCTTTTCAGTAGTGATACTTTATCCTTCTCCTGTTTATATAAATGAAATAAAGGGGGGTGTGGAGATGGCTCAGTAAAATAAGCGCAATACCCTGAGTTCAATCCCTGGTTCTGCAAAAAAAAAAAAAAAAAAAGAAAAGAAAGAAAGAAGAAAGAGTATAATGTATCATGTTTTAAATAGAAATAGGCCATCTTTTCACTAAGTCTGATTATTTCTCTCAGAATAGGTGCAACACTGAGCTTCAGCATGGGATAGCAAATCATGACTCATAGACCAACATTTACCATTATCTGTCATCTTTTTTTGTAAGTAAAGCTACCTCAGAACATAGCCATACCCATTTGCTCACACATTATTGTGGCTACTTTCATCCTACAATAGCGAGTAGTTGCAACAGAGAACCTGTGGCCTTTGAAAGTTACCACATAAAGGAAACAGCCAACAAAGTGGAGAGACAGCCTACAGGATAGAAAAAAAATTGTCAGCTATTCCTCAGACAGAGGACTAATAGCTAGAATATATAAATAACTCAAAACAAAAAGAATCCCCAAAAAAAAAGATCCAATAAGAAATGGGCAAGTGAAATGAATAGACACTTCTCTGAAGAAGAAATATGAATGGCCAGTATATATGGATAAGTGTTCAACATCTCTAGCCATCACAGAAATGCAAATTCAAACAACACTGAGATTCCATCTTACTCCAGAAGGAATGGCTATCATCAAGAAATCAAATACAAATGCTGGAAAGACTGTGGGAAAAAAGCATGTAAACTAGTGTGACCATTATGTAAATCACTATGGAAATTCCTCAAAAAACTAATACTAAAAATTCCATTCAACCCATTCAGCTATTCTCCTTTGAGTTTATTCCCAAAAGAGTTAATGACATTGGATTACTATAGTACATACACATCCATGTTTATAACAGCACAATTCATAATATCTGAGTTTTGGAAGTAGCCTGCATGTCCATAAACAAGGGATGAAGGAAGTGTGGAATTTATACACAATGTAATATTACTCTATCATAAAGCAGACAAACTTAAGTCATTTGTAGGATAAATGGATGTACCTGAGACTTTAGTATTAAAATGAATCAGACCCACATACTAAAAGATCACATGGTTTCCCTGATATAAATAAGAACCAAATAAATGATAGAGAACAGGAAATAAGGAGATCAATTTTTTTTGCAAAAGAGAAGGGCACTAGGTGTAGTCACACATACCTGTGATCCCAGAACTTAGAAGGCTGAGACAGGAGGATTGTCATGAGTTTGAGCCGGCCTGGGCTACACAGAGAGTTCAAGGTCAGAGTGAACTACAAAGAGCTTGTCTCAGAAAGGAAAAAAAGGCAAGGGATGAAGAGATGAAGGAACTGGAGGAGCAGGAGAAAGGAGAAATAAAGAAAATTAAGATGTTTTATGTTCCTGTAGAAACTCCCCAGGAGGAATGGAATCTTTACTGTAAACATGTACTAATAATAAATAAATAGGGTTTCCAGATAAACTTTAGGAAGCTGAAAGTAAAGCCAAAAGTCAGATAAGCAATGAAAAAATTTTAGTATAAACATGTCTCACATATTGAGCAAGAATCAACTCATCATATTCAAACTCCGTTTATATAAAATTCAAATTTCACTAGGCTCCCATTTGATGAATCAAGTGACTCTCTCTTCAAAGCCTAACATTTTCTTATCAAGATATTCATTTTAAAAGTTTGCTGATGCCTGAGCTATAGCAGTAATAACATTGCTAGTGATATACCAGAAGGAATGAGAACAGTAACAGTAGCATCCACTGTCCTTTTGTTTGTATTGTCAGCATCAGCACACTGTTTCCCTTGATCCCAAAACAGTTGCCTATAAGTTGACACAAACTGCATACTAAACCATACCAAGGGATGATGCTCTCGGCCACGTCCCTGTCTACCCACTTGGCATGTCCTGAGCTGTTGTGGACCTACCTACTGTATGTGGAGGAGAGCCTGTGTCTTTCTGTGGTGCTTATTTCCCTGGCTTGTAGAATACACATTAGACTCTACTGTTCCATAAACAAATTGAGACAAAACTAAAGCACTAGTGTTTGCTATGTTTCATTCCTTGGTTTACTTATTTCATATATTTATTATCCATGTCAAATAATTAGGGCTTGATTTCTGGATTATTTTCTCTGAGTTGGTTTTACACAGTAGAGTTCTATATACAGAGTCAACCTCCATGTAGATAAGAGACATCTTATAGGATACCAGATTTGGTAATTAGTGAATATTTTGTGGAGACGGCCTCAGAGCAATCTTCCCACTGCCTACTCTTGTGATTCAGGGATCTTGTGGCCAAGCTACAGTGGTAATAACATTGATAGTGATAGATTGGAAGGAATAAGAACAGTAACACTAGCAGCCACTGTCCTTTTGTTTGTATTGTCAGTGTCAGCGTGTCATTTCACGTGATTAATAGTGTCTCACAGTTCACTCACCTTTCTCCCACAGCATGTGTGAAAATACTTTCCAATGCATTGAGTGGCAACTGGGTTGCATATCTCAGTTTTGCTACTCAGTCTATTTCAAGTGTTTCTAAACTAAAAGAAACACTATTTCTACCCCTATTATGCAGCAGATATCAAAGAGCTTGTCAATGTATCTGTTACTTAAAAAATCTGTTGGGGTTTTTCAAAGTGCCCCTAATTAATTGTTCACAGTGTCACTGAAACTTTTGCCTAATACAGAGCATAACCTTTAAGGAAGAAAGTAATAGGAAAATAAGACAGATTCACAATGTGTTTCAGAAGCATCCAGTGCGCTCCTTCCCTCTGGGCAGTGAGAAGCACATTACTTTGCTGATGATATTGCAGGCTCCGCAATGTCCACGTCTTGCTCTCTCCAGGCTGTTACTTTGCCTTGTTCAGCAGCTAGAAAAGGGTGTGGCTGAAATCTACAGTCTGTTTTCGGCTGATACCCTTGACCCTGGGCTACTGTTTGGTTAGCGGTTTGTGCTTAGGGAGGGATGCTGATGCTGCACAGGTAAAACGAGTAAGCCCAGCGGCAGAGTTTGTGTTAGGAAAAGTCTCAGTGTTGGAATTTACTAACTTTTAAAGAACTTCCAACCAAAATGGTAAAACTTCAAAAGTATGAAGAGGGGCTCATTAAAGTCCAGCTTAATTGCTATTTTTCTTTAGAGTAAAAACATACTTTGTGGAAGTGGAAATGCTCTTCAACATCACCTGTAAAACTTGAAAGTGTCAGTCATTCAGATAATTGAAACCATAAATTTAAGGAATGTGCAGCTGTAAAATTAACTACTGGATTCATTTAAGAGACAAAATGTACTAAAGAAAGGTAAAAGTAGTTGTCATCCCTCAAATCCTCTTCCCTGATTATCTTGCAAGGGAGGAAAAAACAATCTTCATATTTCTTGAGTGAATTTTAATGTTACTTTTTTGTTATCTTTCATTCTTGAGTGTAGAAAATAGAAACAGCCATGTTTTTTGTGCTTATTTTGACCTTAACTGCTTTTTCTTTTCTTTTCTTTTTTTTTTTTTTTAATGAAAGTTACTTAAAATGTCCCAGCTGGTCTGACTCCTGTGAGAGGGAAGAGAAAATAGCAAACCTTCCTCCCCATGCAGATGTGGGCAAGGGGTGAGATGTGTGTGTTTTAAGTGAACTGAGAAAGTGTTCATCTCTCTATACTCATGAGGAATTTAAAAAGCTGTTTCTTAAAAGAATAATGTTTACAGTGATTGCCAGCACTAGCCCACCGATGTGCCAACTTGGGATTGTCAGTTTCCTTTAGAACACTGTTCCAGCATGCTTTAATTTATGCTCTGTTGGATTGGTACGAGAGGAGGCCTTGTGCAGATGGTCAAACTGAAGGAGCCCTAAGTGGTGTAGAACAGAGCTGCTTCCAGCTTTTGAAGTTTGGCTGGATTATTAGAAAGTAAAATTTTATTCCAAATTGAAGTTCTATTGCAGTGAACTAAAAAAATGAAAAAACTTGTCAGTCTCTAATCTAAAAACTAAAAGGGAGAACCACCTTATTTGGTTAAATTTAATGGTTAACCCTTATTGTAACAAGCCATGTGTTTTGACTTCCCAAAATAGATCCTTTTTTATGCTTAAACCTTACTTGTTGATTGACCCAGTACTGATCAGTTTACCTTCTTTGACATGAGCCCACTATAATTTTGGGAAATGTTATAAATGTTTTTTGTTTGTTTGTTTTTACAGGAAGATTGGTTTGGCTTTTAACATATAACAAAAATAGTAGAAAGATCTCTTAGATTAAATGGTGAATTATCTTTTGGTTACAGACCTGTGGCACTTTGTCACAATGCCCACTTTGAGTGTGCAGACAACAGTGTTCTAGGAGACAAGGAAATTTAACTCTGACAGTTGTGAAATTGGGCATATGTTCTCTTAGAAGTTCAAAAATTCCTGAAGAGCACAGGGGACCTCCAGATTCTGTGAAGGATGACTGGAAGCCTTCTTCCTCAGCTTTCATGATATCTTTCAGAGAAGCCACAGAGATGATGAGCTTGCCAGAAAAGCACAGAATTGGAGGAGGAAGATGATTTTCTTGTCACCTGGGTATGAGTGCTGCATATGCAGCCTTTGGAGGAATAGTCATTGGATGAACCCAGCTCATTGCTTCTTCTTCATTTACTGCATGCTTACTGTGTACCAGAACTATATGAAGTCCATTATGTGCAGTATTTCCACTATAAATCCTATGAGATAACAATTGCTAGATTCCTTTTATAGATGAAAAAAGTAAGACACTTTGTTATTAAGCTGAATCTTATGATATTGTCATTTTTGGGAGTTTAGCATAATCAGACACTGACAGTTACATGAATCCACCTAGCATAATCTTACAGTGATTTTCTTATTATATGGATTAGGATTTAACTCCAATCAATTTATATTGCCAGTGTGAACTGCTTTAGCTCAAATTCTGAAACACCAGTGTAGGACACCCTTTCTCTACTATCGCTCAGATTTCCTTAGCAATCTAAGTTTGCATTATTCTAAATAGCAGTGTGGTACGTTTGTTGTAGATGTCCTCCAGAACAATTTAGACATGTTAGAATTGCTAATTCAAGCTAAGGAATATGTCACAAAATAAGAAGCACTTATAACTGGAAACGATAATAATTTGCTATTCTTCACACTAACACAACTTAATATTCTCTTCTGATTAGAATAATTCACTTTAGTTCTAAAGGGTGGTTCATTTTTAGTTCAGTGCAGAACACTTTCATAAAGACTATATTGAATTTGCTATATGTCCATATTAACAAAGTGACTCATAAGCTAAAATTTGAAAAGATAGGAGCATACGTTAATATGGATTTGGGAGGTGTGTTTTTCATCTTTGTGTCTTAATATTTTTTTAAAAAAAATGGATTTAAGAGAATGTACACTGCCTAAGGTATTTGCTTTGGTAGGGAGTAGAGGGTGTGAGGTGGAAAGTGAAAAAGATGTTAAGAAGGTAAAAAGGACTGACGCTGCCTCACACAGGAGTGGTCTTCCAGGTGCCTTCATGGCTTAGAAACAGTTTCCGGTGCTGCTTTGATTCCAAGCTGATTTGATTCTTGGCGGTTTGGGCCAATGTTTGGAAATAATTCATCAGAAGACGTCAGGATGAACAAGAGACACGTTAGAGTCAAATAGCCTTGGATATGCCATTCCTCTGCTTCTCTGAGACTTTTAATTTGGAAATTTTAGAAAGATAAACTAACCGGAAAAGCAGCAATCCTCAGCCTTGAAAATACTTACTGTCATGTCCAATTTCTCACTTCTTGCTTTCCGTCAGGCACCCTCGGGAAGCTATCATCCTTTAAAGTGAGGCTGGCCTTGAATATTTTGACGTCAGCTGCACACACTGAATTCAGCAATATTGTAGTCACCTACGATTGCGTTAGCATCTCAAAGCCTCCGGGTGTCACCAGTTTTTATGATTATCACTACCTTCTTTTTACAGGGATAAAGCACTTGAAGATGATAAAAGTATGTTTAAGAGTATGAGGATAATACAATTATGACAGGGTAGCTATTTAACTTAGTGATTGTGTCTCAATTTGTAAATGTGAAAACTGTTTAAAATTTTTTTTTTCTTTAGCAAGCTGAAAACTTTTAAAGACATTAAGCCTGCCAAATTATAGCCACTTATTGCTGCCTGACGTGCTTTTCAGCTTAGAACCACAGAGGGACTGCCAAGCCTGTTCCTTCTCATTACCTGTTCTGTGTCTGGCCCAGAGTTTAGATTTTCGAAAATGGAAAAAAGCTGTTTGTGAAGTCACAGGGCTCTTGAGCTCTTAGTTTCTTCCTAGTATCAACGTTTATTTATTTAGTTTTGGGCTAGGTTTCAAGAGATTGAAATTGGAAACAGAGAAGGTGACTCTGAACACCATTTATCTGTATATAAGCGAACGTTCGATGTACGTTTAATTTAAAAAATTGCTGTTTCCTACAAGAGGGAGCTATTTTTCACATTGTTACAACATTTTTAGAGGTCACTAGGTGGTCATGTCACCAGCAGGGAGTTTTTGTTTGGCAGGCTGTGTTGGCAGTTAGTTACAAATGCCTCCCATGATTCGGTGTTCAAAGGGGACTGCTTTGCAAGTAACAAATACTTACAACCTGAGAACTGAAGTATAAAAAGTAGTGACAGGGGAAAATGCTTGGAAATGTAAAACAGCATCTTTAGTGGCCAAATTGGGGTGTTCAGGGAGTTGAAGATTACATGTCTACTTTATACGAGAGTTTAGCATCTACAGAAGCAGTAATATCTTAACTACTGTAGTTGGCTGTCACCTTGCTTCTAGTTAGGGAGTACACTTAATTTGTGCCTCATTGGTTCCCATGATTTGGAATATCATTGGGCTTCCTGACGATAATCTTTATTAACTTCATCCCCTGCATTTGCCATTCTGGTGGTTATTCAACCTGTGCCTCTCGGTCATTCTTCATCATAAATGCTGGTAATTTAAGCAAGATTAAGTGGGTAGCTAAAAGCCCCAATTACCAGGGCTTCTCCTGGGCTGCCATATTTACAGACAGAACAGTATTTCAAATTTGGGATAAGTAAGTACTAAGCTGTCTTCGTGGGGAAATAAATAAGTGAAGTGCAGATGGGTCTTTGAGGAAATGGCTAAGATGAAAAAAAGAATGATTAATAGTCAATTAGTAGAACTACAAGTATTTTATTTGTAATTAGTGTTTTTAAAGCATAAAAATGGAGATTAACTTTTGTCTGTGTATCAGGGAAATTGCTGTGTCTCTTCCCACTTCCAACTTTTAGTTACATAAGAACACATAGTTATTTTGCTGTATTATTACAGCTTGTGAGTTACGGATAGTTTTTAAAGGCATAAGCTAAATTCAATTTGAGTAAAGAATTGTCATGGCACATATTAAGGAAGCCTAAGAATGTCAGCCTTATTTAATAGGACAAAGAAAGATATTTGTCACTGTATCTATTTGTAGTTTCTAAGAGAAAGTACAGATAAATTGATGGGACTTTTATTTATTTGAACAGAGCAATCTGTTGACATTTTTCATACTATAATTTGGGAAATTTAAAAATTCTTTATGTAAAAAATGGATGTCATGGCCATGTAGTTCCTTTCTTCGAGCAAATTAATTCATATCTTTAATGACAGTTTATGCTTCTTCATTCCTCAGCAAAAAGTTTTTTAGATGTGAAAATCATTGAATTGTTAACTTTAAGTATTCAGAGTCTTGCTAAATGATTAAGAAAAGGAAGCCAGAGGCAAAAGGGGAAATGGTGAATACACTATCAACTTTGCAGTTCTTTTTTCCATTTGTCCAAAAATTAATTTCCCCTTTCCAGGTTACGTTTGTTAAAGTGTGTGAAGGTAGAATTGTGGTATCACCATACACACTAGAAATACACTAAACTTCTAGCTGGGGAAATTCAGAAATTGAGAATATTGTGACTCAGTGTTGCTTGGGGGACCAGGTTGGCCTCAAACCCCTGTGCGGCCCAGGCTGACCTCACACTCATGATCTTTGGCCTCCTGAGCAAGCGCTGGGGCTACAAGTGTGCAACATGGTGCCCCATGCCAGCTGCCTTTCCAATGTAAATTTCTCTCCAGATCTCTAAACTCAGTGAGGTTGATATAGTGATCTTTTAGCTGATAACAGTAAATTAACAAAATACTTTAATAATAGTTATAATTTGCATTGATAGTAGAACTAGCTGCTTCTCAACTAATTGTACTAAATAGTTAACATATTTTATCTCATTTATCTTGTTAGAATGAAGAATGAATACAAGTAAAATATTCCTTATCTGAAGTGCTTGGGGTGAGAAGTGTTTCAGATTTTTGGAATATTTGCATATACATAATGAGACATATAAAAGATAAAACTCAGCCTAAGTATGAAATTTAGTTTTAATTAATGAATACCTTATCTATATAATTTGGTGGTATATTTTTAATAATCTTTTGCATGAATCAAAGCTTCATGGTATGGAATTTTCAACCCATGCAGTCATCTTCATGCTGAAAAAGTTTTGGATTTTGAAGCATTTCAGATTTTTCAATTATGGATGCTTAATTTGTGTTAATATTTTCATTTTAAAGATGAAGAAATTGATATTGTAAGTAACTAATTTTTCCAGAACCACCCAACTGGTTGTGGTTCAGAACCAGGATTTGAACGCAGATCTGTAAAATGCTATTAGTTGAGTTAATGAATGTTGATTATGTGTTTGGTTAATTTAAAAATCATTTGTTTTTCCTGCCTGTTATGGTCACATTCTAGTAGCAGAGAACTTATAAGAAAGAAATACTGTCTTCTTTCCTCCAGAGAGTCATTTCAGCTTTGTGAATTTGTGTTTTCCTAGGTGAAATTCTTATTGATCACTTAGGTTGATGCTTTTATGTTGGCTTGATAAAGTTAACTCATTTTGGAAAGCTAATTCATTGTATGTCTATACCAGGCATTATTAGAGGTGATTCACATAGCATCATCCTTATTTGGGATTTAAAGGCTGGAACTTTGTGGGTAGTGATACTGATTATGTGGGACTTTAGTTTGCCATATGCCAGCCTCTCAGTAACCTAAGTGGTAGGTGACACCATCTTTACACACCCCACAGCTAAAATGCAGTAAGGGACTTGTCTAAGGCACGCGTCTAAAATCAGGTGGCTATCTTTCTATTATGTTTTGCCTTTTATTTTCCATACCGATGTCCCATTGGTGCTAGTGGCCTTCCATTTTCATTGGGGTTGATACAGCATGGCCCATTGAGGAAAGCCACATAATATGCTTTGCTCACTGAGTCCTAAAATGCTGCTGGCTCTTCTGTGTAGATTTAGATAATACCTTTTAGATTTGGGTTCAGTCCTGGAGTATACTTGGTAATGAAAGAATAAACACCCAAGCGCCAATTAGAGAACTGCTCTGGGCTACTTTCACCGACAGCAGCATTGTGACTGAGGGTTAATCCTCTCACTGGGGTTCAGCCAAGTCCTCCCAGGGCTCAAAGAGAATGTGCTGTGTTTTTTTCTGTGTCAAGGAAAAGGTATCACAAGTCAGAGCAACAACTAGACATTATCTATTTTATGTTGAGGATTTATAAAATTGCAGACTGTCTGGATTTAAATCTCCACTTTGCAATTTACCAGACATGTCAACTTGGCAAGTTAATTTACACCTCTCTGCTTCTACTTTTTTATCTATCCAATGGAAAGATAATAACACCTATATTGTTACATTTTTTGCAGATTTAATACACTAATACTCATTTTAAAATTAAGCATAATATAGTGTCCACCTCAGAAAAAGTGCTGGTGTGTGTGTTCACTATGTATTCCCTTTTGTGGAGTGATGGCATATCTGCTGAGTGTTTAGATGTCTCAACAAGATTCTTCACTTATTTTGACATGGGCCAGTAGATTGCTAGTAGGTCTATGGAGGAAATACTGATTGATAATTATTGCTAATACTGATTGATAATTATTGCCAATTCCCATGGTGTAAATACTCCTACAATGGCCAAGGTATACAATGACCCTTGAAATTAAAAGGAAATGCTGACAATTGGCTCTCATTAGATGGTAGCAGCTAGCTCCAGCATCTAGGCCACATAAATAGATCATCTGGGCTGTAAGATCATTAGAGTAGTTTCTAAATAGGAGAGCCTTCATCTATGAGCTGTGACCCCCTTATTTGGTGTGACCCCCTTATTTCAAGTGTCACATGATGGGGAGCTCAGGCCAGAACTGATTGACCTGTATTGGGTAATTGATTTTTCCTTCCAGAAAGGTCAAACATTATTCTCTGTGTTTTAAGCCTGGAGGTTGTACCAGTTATTATATAAATTGTAGGTCTTTCCGAGAAAGGTTTTGGATTTCCTCCTATTGAGGGTCCTGGAGTGACTTTTTCACTGACCTTTCTAAAGCTTACTTGTTGGCTCTTTTCTCTTCCTTGACCTAACCAAATATCCCTCTAATACTTTTTTTCTTTGGTAAGTTAGCCAGAATGAATTTCTTTTGCTGTAACTCAAAGAACCTAAGCAAAATATGTGTAGCAGCACATTGCTAGAATTCTTTCTCTGAGGATTATTGAACATGACCTTCTGTGGTTTGTACCAAACCTTTCAAAAATGGCAGTGAGGCAGGCAGCTCAGGCCCTTCTCAACAGTTCTGCCTCAGTCATATTTCCTCCTTGGATTGGGTTGACCTCCAGCTTAGTTACCTTTGCCAGCCATTCTTGAGTCCTAATATGGATTTGAGGGTCCTCCTGGATTGAATTTCTCTTTCATCACTCCAGACAGATAAGTGAAAGGATAACCACCAGGCCTCCTGGTTTTGTCTGACTGTTCCTACAGGTGTGGTTTCATCTCCATACACATTGCTTTAGAAATCCCATGTAAGGGACAATGGAAGGAGCAATGTTTGTCCTACATCACCCTAGACCCTTCTGGCCTCCTCAAATGTGTTTTTCCAGAGAAGTAATGTTCACCAACTCAGATTTTCCCTCCCTTCTGCTCACTGAGACCCCAGAAGAGCCTGGGGCTCAACCTCCAGGAGCCTAATTATGAAATAAGATTATTCTCTACCAATATCTTGAGGGTTCCTTATCTGAAATAGGCATTATCAAAGGAATAGTCCCTTAGTAAAAACAATTTGGCTTCACAATGATGTTTATAAGGCAGTAAGCTCAGAAGCCTCAGCAATATTTAAGGAACTTTTAAAAAGAAAAGGTGACCGCTCTCTATGCGATGTAGAAAACAAAAAGTGTTTTCCAAACATGACCTCGGTGTAATAGTTCTCAGAAATCAAATGAGTGTTTCCTAGGCTTTGAATGCCATGCAATAGTATGAAAAATGTCTTTGAAAAGAACCTGTATCAGATAACCTAATTATGGTATTTTATTAGTTTATTCAAATACTTTCAATATCACTTAAGATCATTTTAATTCAAAAAGTAGAAAGACATTACTAAATTTAAAAACAGAAGATTTTGTTCTCTAGAAAATACATTGGCAATCGTTTTTCCTATAAGGTGTTTATCTTCAAGGGCTGCTGAGGTGCCTGAGCCAACTAAGTGCCTGCTTAGGTTCTGGGGTTCGATCCCCAGCACCACATGCCACTCTGGCCCCACCCGCAGGTGCTTTAAGCTGGCTACCAAGTCCAGGTATAGTGGCACACACCTGTAATCCCAGCACTGGGGGAGGGTGTCTGAAAACAGGAGGATCACTGACGTCCTAGCTGCATAATGAGACCATGTACCAAATACATTTTTAAAAAGGTAGATATGTATCTTCATGTGTGTGTGCAAACACGTATGAAAATGTCAGCACCAACTAATACCGCACCAGTCTTTGAGTTGGTGCTTAGGAGCCAATGACTTTGACCATATTGTCCCTCATTAGTGCTCCAATATCCCTGAAAGTTATACATCTGGAAATAGGTATAAAGAAGCAAGAGAGAACAGTTTTAAATGATCAAATCCTCTTTTCCTCAGGAACTCAGGTTTTCTAGCATCCAGAGACCCTCTTTTCTGTCCAGAGCTCCTCTAATCCCTTCCTGCCCCTTCCTTATCCTTCCGTGAAGCTTTCCCCCGTCTGAGACCAAAAGACATTTCTTCCTAACTCCGACCAAGTTCTTTAAGAAATGCCCAAGAGTGTGAGCTCTGAGGTCACAGATGAGAATTCTGTGTCTACCTTTAAAAGTACTCTAACCTTGGGCAGTCTAGTGAAATCTCAGTCTCAATGTGCCCAGCTTTAAAACAAGGATAAATTTCTCTTCAAAGCCTATTTTGAAAACTACGTGAAACAATGTGCTTTAATTTTATCTTGCATATTGATATTATAATCAAATGATAATTACTGGCAATTGCCTATTACCCTAACAACAGAGTCACTAATCACCCACTATTTATCCTTTAGTTTGTGATTTAAATGATCATGTTTTTATTTTCTATAACAGAACCCAAGGCTTGCACATCTTATCTATTCCTGGCTGACCGTAGCACCTGACACAATGTTCTGCCCACAGTAAATTCTCTGGGGATATGGATGGACACTTAGGCACTGGTTGGCAGTGTTAGAGTGCTGATCTCCCACAGTATCACCCGGAAGTGTGCAGTCATCCTTAAGGATGCTTTTTTATTGGACCTCTCTTCAACTAAGCTTTGGAGAATCCCCTTAAGAGTTCTGTAGCCTCATTCTTCTTTGCCTTTAGCCTTTTGTCCCGACTTGAAGTTCAAATGTAAACAAGTGGCTTGACTGCTGCTCTGTGGAGCTGGGCAGCCTCAAGTCTGTCCAGTGAGACAGATGATCTGCTTTCAAAGCAATCACTTGACAGATTAGGATCGCAGGGAGTGGTAATCAGTGTCAGGTTGGAGTCCGGTCACCAGGATGTTGTCTCACTAAGTGGTTTTCCAGGTCTGAGGGCCCCTGTGATGGGACTGAGTTCTGTCACCCTTCTCAGCTGAGAGTCCCCTCCACCCACCTCCAATTTGTATAAGAGGCTCACCTGCACAGTAGTTTAATTACCTCCAGTGGTCAGTCTTGGGTGCCTATGGAATAATAGCTGGATATTATGGAGAGCCAATTGTCTCAACTTTTAAATTGCTGAGTATGTGAAGTAATAATGAGGCATTACCATTCTCTGTGGACACGTTATAAACAAATAAATCAACAAAGAAATCAATAAAGCTGTTTTTATTTCAGAAGCAATGATGATGGCTGTCTCATTTGTACATTCATTCCTGGTACAGACGACACAGTGGGTACTTGGTGCACACATACTAAATGGGCTAAAGGAATTGAAGGAGAGGACTCTTACCAGTGGCCTCTTTTGGCCTTGCTTTTCTGGCCAATTAAACAGCCACCCGGAGGAGAAGCTTGCTCAGTTCAATTGCCTCAGGTTGGGCTTCAAAATTTCGGATTAAAAAAGTTCCTACTTCCAGTGATCGCTCCTTCTGGGATGGAAATTTTATTTCTGTGAGCCACAGGCCACCCATACTGTAAATCTGAGGCTGCTTTCTATACCATTGTGTCTTGGGCTGGTTCCCTCACAATTCTTTCCAGATGTGGAGCGCTTTCAGGTAGTTTACCAGACTCTCACTCTGCGTCCATTGTCTGGTTTTGCACTCTCTTACCCTCTGAGAAGGCACCCTCCGATGCTGTCTCCCATATTGTATTAAAGCAAGCAGAAATGTCATGCATCTTAATAGATAAAACCTCTCATTAGTTCTGAATCCTTTAGCTGTTTGATATGGATATCTCTGGAGCCAATTGCTTAGTAGTGCAGTCCTTAAGGTACATATGTGGAGATGCATGGTTTTATACTTTTGTACTTTGGGCTTTAAAATTAAATTGATGTCACTGAATGTGTTCTTGTGCCATCTTTAAGTTCCTGCATAGGATACATTGGTAAACTTCACCAGGAAAATGACCAGGCACATTGGCTTTTTGTTCCGTTGGCACATACAGCAAATGGCTAGCAAGTGTGCTTCAGATGGGCCCATGGAGCTGTCGTGGTGGCATGATGGCCACTGCTGCCGTTGTGTTACAGCTCAGGTGAGGCTGGTCTCACTTCTTTCCCTCACAGTGTTGAGTGTGTATTTCTAATCTGGCCTTCAGATTCTCCCTGAAATGTGTTGCCCCAGCATACAAGTTACCAGGTGCAAGCCTACTTTGAACTCGCAACCTGTTTTCTTCTGGGTGCTCTCCTACCACAGCCTTGCCAAGTAGAGAAAGGCGGAGACCTTGATTCGTTCGGAGGCAAATCTGCATCTACAGAACAACCTTCTTTAAAAAAAAAAACCATACAAAAACCAGACACCTGAGGCATGCTTGTCACTGGACCCTCAGGTAGCCCCGTCCTGTCACAATGATAAGGTGATACTTTGATAAATGATGGTTTGAATCTCGGCTTTTATCAAAGAACAATGTTAGCAGAAGGGGGATTAGAGTGTGAAATAGCAGAGCAACATCTGCATCATGGACCTGTCTTGTAGCCAATGCTTGTTCCTATCTGTTCTATAGCTAATGATTTTTTTCTTTTATGCTTATAAGCCCATTTGGGGTACTTTTAAAAACATAGAATTATAGAACTGGAACTATTTAAGAAAAAAAAAAAAAAAGAAAGAAAAGAAAAAAGAAAACGGCAGTGTTTATTGCAATGGCCACAAGATGGCAGACCTAAAACCCAAACTTCTCCAAGTAGATAAGCCAACTTACATGAGGAATTACATCTTTAAGGGTACTCAGAAAACCATCAGCTTCCCCAAAGAAAACTTTTCGAAGTTATAAATTAGTATCTAGTATTTTGGCAGGGAAAACAAAACAAAACAAAACGAATAGCAACTTTGAGTTGACGGACTCCTGTTTCATTCTCCTCGCGAGCGAGTAAGCACACCTCCCGGACACCGGCCCTCCACGTGCAGCACCTTTACCCGCGGCCCACTCGGGAAACTGTTCCGTTTCCTGCCCCTGTGTAGAAGCTCCGCCGCTCTCTCCGAGCAGCTTTCCTCAGCAAACTCAATTTTACGTGTTTCTCTCTACAAAGATTTGTTCTGTAGAATCTTAATTTGATCTTTTAAAGTTTTGTGTTAATAAAATTCTAAAATGGGTCCTCTTTTGCATATATCCTCCTCACAGCAATAACGTAGCCATCTATTTTGTTTTCCATCATAGTTTAGCATGTGGGAATAGTCTATTGCGCGTAAACATAAACAAAAGAAGATCTGATGTAACATTAAATACCCAAGTTAAGAACCATCTAGTTTACAATACAGGACAGAATTTGTTTCTCAGTACGAAAACTGACTAATAAATCTTAGTGGTTTTAAATGTGCAGTAAAAGGAAAATTAAAATATATTGTTAGGGAAATGTACATATA
>NW_004524619.1:7463299-7492427 GCF_000260255.1 Octodon degus
ATATATATCCAATAAAAAAAAATTACCTAGATGTCCTGGAGGCCAGACAGTGGCAGACATTGGCAATTGCTTATTTCTAAACAAAAAGTTAATTCAATGGAGTAAGTCTCTTGACAGTACCTGATCCCCCATGGACAATGGGTTCAGTTTAGGTGGACATTGGGCAAAGCTCTGCCCCACAATGGCATCGGGATCATTTGGTTTTCTCATTATCTATAACCAGTAGCCTCCCAGGGACGTTGATTGAGTGCATTTCATGTAGAAACCACGTTGGCAGAGCTCAACAGTCAACAGGGAAACTTTCTTGTCACTGAGTGGGAATAATGAGAATGAACGTGGGTCATCACTTGACAGTCCACACTGACACAGGGTCTTGTAATGGGTATGGCAAGACCCTTTCGTTCAAACTCTCTACCTTCAAAAATCACCAATTTTTAAGAGATTCTTTTTAAAGGAAGAAATTTTTGAAGTTGTTTGACATTGGTTAGACTGTGCACTTGACCCTGACTTTTAAAGCATTGGGTTGCCTTTCAGAGCGTGTTTTCCTTCCGCATGCTGTGTGAAATCACATCCGGCCTACCTCTGTGTGGCCCTTGGGCTGGAATGATGATGAACATTTATTGACCACATCAGGCCTTGCTGTCTGGGATGAAACTCTTCTGTAGTCAACAGATCTTTTTCCGCATTCAGAATCTGTGTTCTCCTTTAAGATTGTTTATGAAACAGATGTCGGCTCATGAAAGTCAAATGTGCAGCTTAACAGAAACCAATTTTAGAGGATTCTTTGAAAGTCGTCCTTAAGAGACTCATTAACATCTTTAGATACATTTCATACAAAGAGGAGCCCAGTTTAAAATAACACAAAACTTTCAAGTCTTTAAATTTGGTGGTGTCCATATTAGGTTATAATGAGGAATTGCCAACATACATTGGGTGCTTGTCAGGCACTGAACAAAATCTTTATAAGCTTTATCATATTCAATTCTTAAAATGTCTGGAAGAGAGAGTTACTATTATTTTTAAAGTTTATTTAAATTCAATATAAGTTTCAAAGATAACAGGTAGCTTACCCAGGGTCACAGAAAGGAAACCTATTGCTAAATTTCCCAGATACATTTAATATGACTGAAAAGTTCAGACACTGAAAATTGATACCTTGTCTGAAAGACTTGAGTGAAACTCTACTTGTGTGGCTAAGTTAAAAAGATTATAATAAGCTAAGGTGCTCAGAAGAAATCCCCTTCATTCCTTCGTCCTTCATTCTCTGCTTTCTTTTCTTTCTTCCTTTCAGATCCAGTACAGTTTTCAGTCGTGGCTCACGCATAACCAGTGCTAAGACCCAGACAGTGGTTGCTTCCATCTCATCTCCTTTTTGTCAATTACCAAAAAGACTGGGAATTGGCAGTCATTTAGAATGAGAGCAGAAGCTCTTCTTGGCATATATCTTCTTATGGCCTTGGACATTTTCCATGTGGGGAAATCAGTTTGCTTCACATTTGCAAACACACCCTTGTAGCAGAATGCTTAGTGGTGCTGGTATTGCTATCTCTTAGTGTCCCGAAGCAATTTTGGCATCTGTGAGCCAGGTTTCTAGCCAGTTGCACTTGGTGGAACCTATGCAGAGGGCCAGCTTCCTCTCTGGATCTTACACTGAGCTAGATTTCAGGTAGAATTGGTATAGAGAGCAAAGGACTTCCAAAAGAGTCTGTGTGTGCTCTGTGTTAGGAAATTCCAGTTGCATGCTATTAGATTTCAAAGACAGAATTCTCTGTAATTGGGGTAAACTATTTTTTGAGGTCAGTTTTAGGTGGGTGACAGAGAGCAAACCACATGAAGGAGTCTAGGCTGCCAAAAGCCAGCTTCTATGGATCTGGGGTATTCTTTGTCCTTGCTGAGGCTGATGATTGTTCAAATCTGTCTCACACAGTGGGCTGCACCTCATGTGGGCTGCTTGGCTTTCTGCGTGGGCTCTTCGGCTCACATCATATACCACTGTGCTGGCAGGTAGGCTATTCGCTATTCATTGATATCAAAGAACTTTCCTTTCTCAAGGTTCTATTTGAAAATACACTTTTTAAAATTGAGGCAGATGGAAGTCTGTCTCAAGGTCTGATTCCAGCAAACCTCTGCCCAGCTGTCTACCTAGGGTGCGACACATGCTGTTTTGAATAAAGATCTTAAGCTCTTTCCTCATTCTCTGTCTTAAGTCACCTCCTACTGAACTCACAGTCGAAGATTCAGGGTCATGAGAGAAAGAAAACAGTAATTAACTGGGAAAAGTTGATTGAGCACAATTTTTTTTCCCACAGTCCGATTGGAACATGACTGCCTGGGGCTGAGCACCATACATAATGTAGGTTCGCCCTCCTATGTCATTATCCAAACACTGCTTCATGGAATGTGTTTTTTCCAAGCATCTGCTTTTGTAATTGAATGTGTTCCTAAAGATGGGTCAGCTAAGTAAAACAAGAGCCCACGAGAAAAAATGTGTCTGTGCTTGTGCCCCAGCCAACTTATAATAGTCCCTCATTGGCTTGCTTCGTTTGCAGCTCCTAAAATTAATTTTAGATCCCCTCTCAGAGCTCAAATCATCACTAATAGAATGACAACAACAGGGAGTAAAACAGAAATGTTTGCAGAGCTCCCTTTTAAATCCATGGTGGTGTCTTGGTCACGTATTACCATCAGTGGATCTTGGAGAGCTCCATGAGGGTTAGCCACAGGCAATACACAAGAAAAGGCATTTTATCTCAGTACTGGATGCCCTTCAGGACTCTTTTGCTGTAGTCCAGGAATTTTTTTTTTTTTTCAGGGTAGCTCAGACCATTTTTTTGGTGTCTTATTAGCTGTGTCTTGACTACCTCCTACAAGCTGAATGACAACTTAGGGTTATTAAATGTGTTCTTGCCCATACTTTTATCCATTGTTAACCCTGACTAAATGCGTGGGAGGGCATAAAATCCCCTCATGTCCTCCATTGTTGCCCATATTTGTTAAAGAAATTATTCCCCTTGACATTTGTTTAGGCTGCACTTTGATAAAATGCTGTCTATGATCCACTTTCTTAACTTGGCATTCAGCAGACTCCTATAGATTTATTTCTCTTTGTATTATCTTATCTTCCTTCCTAGCCTTTTTGGGCTTCCTTTTCATATTTTAAACTATATTGTGGGGCATAGACAGATCACCTTAGTAACTGTATACTAGAGCACAGCAGCATCCTAGAGATAATTTTGCAAACCTTCAACATACACTTTATTTAGTGAATGTACCGTGAAGCTAGTTAGCCCTGATCACCAGTGTTTATATGTCGGTCTCATGTTATCTATGAAAAAGCAAAAATAATAGATTAGTGCTAAAATTATTCCAAAGCTATGGGAATTCTTTCCAGGTTGATTGGGCAATAATACTTTCTAAATTTATTGGGCAAAGTAAAATTTTTCTTTATGTTCTAACTTACATCCAAATGTCTTGTTGCTAGTATACTATTTACACTTAAACCTTCTATTTTTTTAAATGGTGGATTAAAACTGCAAATAAAGGAAGGAGAAAGTAGGAGGAGGGAAAGGAGAAAAGAAGGAATGGAAAAATAAAAATATATATATATATATATGTGTGTGTGTGTGTGTGTGTGTGTGTAAACATAGCTATGCTACTAATTTCTATTATTTCATTGAAAGACAGATTTGTGCTTATGTCATTTGATCAATTTTTCATGTCTGTATTTTATAATCTGAGCAACTACTTTGAAAAAAATAGTACATTCCTACTATCTTCTTTTGAAACTTTGTATCATTGTTTTTATTCTTTAAAAAAATGAATAAAACTACAAATATGCCACTTGCCATAGACTATGAATGGCTGAACCAAAATTTCCCATGGTGTTAGTGAAACATTGAATTTACACCTTTTAATGTATTCCAGCAATAGCCATTTTCACAAAGCAGGGCTTCACATGGTTTTTGTGACGTAGTTTTCTTTACTTTCGGTCAAAGTATCAGTAACTTAGCTCACAGGAATTGTAAAGGTATAGAATCTGATAAAGGGTCCACAAAATGAAGTTAATGTTATAAAAATTATATTATTATTATTATATATTATATTATTATACAAATTATGTTATATTTATTAACCCCTATTCTGAAAAATACCTTAGTTTTAGAGCAGGGATAATAAGAATTAGCTCACAGTGATTTAAATTATTAGTTAAAGTGTACCACCTTAGTAGAGAGTTCTTTTCCTCATTTTAGAAAACCTTGTTTCAGGGGCTAGGGAGATAACTCAGTAGAATAAGTGCTTCCCTGGCAAGTACAAGGATCTGAGTTCAATCCCAGGTTCCACCAAAAAAAAAAAAAAAAAAAACCAAAAAAAAAACTTGTTTCATATAAATAAGGGTAATGGCTTTCCATCAACACAGAATTTAAGATTGGCTCAGCCTGGATCCTTTTACAAATAGATGGCAGCCAGGCATGTTGCAACATATGCAGACACCCTTCCAAATATCCAAAAGTGTGAAATGTCCCCACTTTTCTAATAGTATGTGCCTGGTGATCTTCTGTTAGTTAGTCCTTGATGTAAATAGACTAGAATTACTGAGTATACATCTGAAAGTAGTTTTAGGAGAAATCATTAGCTTTCAGCCAATATTTAAATGAAGATTTCAAGTTATATATGGTTTTTGGCACACCTATTTTATTGAGAGCTCTGTATTTGTATAATGGTAGTATTTGTAAAGTAAGTTTATGAATGCAAAGCAAAAAAATGACAAAAACAAAAGTGAAAAAGATTGTGAAGAACAAAATGGGTTATTTTGTTTGTATATGAATATTAATGAGTGACTAAATAGACTTTTATAAAATGGTTTTAAATGTTTAAATGTGTGGTTTTGAGGTTTGTTGAGGTTTGGCAATTAGGAATAATTTGGTTTGGAACTATACTTGGTGATAATATCTGTGAAAAGTTGGAAATTTAATCATTTCTAACAGTAGAGTAAGAATTAAAATTAATTGGAGTGGGATGGATGGTGGCATTTTGAGAGGAGAAATAAGTATTAAATGTTTAAAAGCCTGAATTACAAAATTATAAGGAAAAGCAAGCTTGGAATAGACATTCTTTGGGCTGGTGATGCCACTCAATGGTTATGAAAGCTGTTTAGTGCCGAATTTTGGCTGAAGTGGCAAATGGGTTAAAGGGGTCAAAGAATAGACGTGGGTGTTTAGTTAAATTTTTGCAGCTTTTTAAATGGGCGTTGATGTAGATTGTTCCAGAAGTTGTGTGCGTGTGGAAGCATATGTGCGCACCTATCTGAGCGTAACAAATGAGAGAAGACAAACATAAATAACCAGTGTGAAGAAATGAGACACTTTTGCCTTTGCTAAGCTTCTGACGCATGTGCTGGCCATTCACTTGATGACTGAAGAGCTTCATTTATAATTTTTAAATGCATGCTCTTATATTTTGTGAGAGGTATAAGCAAGAAGGCAAAAAAAAATATAAGCCTATCCATCCTACTATGGTGGAACGATGACTATTATAATTTTAATGTATTTCCTCCTAATTTTTCCCTCACGAGTTTAGAGATCTTACTGGATAAACATGTATGTCTGAGAAGGGTTTGAGATTTTTCCTACTGGTATGCTAACAGGTTAGCTATTATAGTATAATGTGGGTAAAAGACAAGAGAATTCTGAGCCACTCTGGGTTTTATTGCTTCTAGTGCAGAGAGCAGCACTCGTGTATTCATATTGGTTGCCATGGCTCATATTTCGTCAAGATCTGGGGGTAAGCCAGATGAGTGTGCTGTTGATTGCATTATGAAGGGCGACACTAAGGGAACTTGAATATTCTATATTGGGCACTAACATGCCTGCCCTTTCCTCTGGAGAGAGGTGCCATTATGCAAGGCAGTAAATATGTCTACCAAAGGGAGTTAGCACCTCTATTTCATGAACTGATCGCTATACAGAACAACTGTCCTTGAAAGATTTTAGAAAAGAAGATAATCATGGCTTTGCTCTTAAGATGTACAGAAACATGAAAGCCTCGTGGAGAACAGAACCTTCCTTTAGTAAGATAGTTATCAGCATTTAAAATGGCCACATATAAAAAAATCATAGAGTGGCAGCACCATTTACCATCAATTCCTGATTTTCCTAATATTGGTCTTTTAGATGGTTTCTATGCAAAAAGCTTTACTTAGACATTTCAGTTTGGGGCAAAGGATGTGGAATATTTACAATTGCCTTGTGTGTGCTGTAGCTAAATGTGGAGCAGATAGCAAATGGTGTCTCCCTGACTTGAAGTTATCTCAGTCTCTCCAGTTCAGCCTTCTGTGTAAATAGCACTGGCTGTGTGTGGTGAGCTTGTCTGTTGTCCCTAAGTTGTTATCCAGGGCAGACAGGCTCTGTAAACCCAAATGCTAATGCTGCTTTGGGTAGCCCATGCTGCACTGTTTCCCTTCTGGAAAGTGGAGATATTTCCTGACATATTCTGCTACTCATCCAACTACCTCAGACAGAAGCTCTTACAGCCTGGCATTAATGAGGCTCAGGAAAGTCCATTTAAATCCCTGCAGTACAATGGGGAAAAAAATCTGAGATCTGAATACTGTAATGACCATGTTGTCTAAACATCTGGAGGAGGCCTGGTCTGGTGACAGAGATTGAGGAAAGACAAAAATAGGACAATGACTAGGTTTTGCCCCTGAGACTTGTCTCTACAGGATGTACCCAGTATAGAGGCTTCCTTGGAGCACTGAGATTTTCTAAGGTCCCTAAGTCTCATGAATGAGACAAATGGTGGAGCTGGAGGAGGAATCAATGAAGCACACCCAGAGAGCCATTTCCTAGTCAAAAAATGTCAAAGAAAATTCAAGGTTGAAACCCGTGATGGGACCAGAGAGATAGCTCAGTGGTTTAAGCACTTGCCTGGAAACTGCAAGGACCAGGTTAGATTCTCAGTACTGCATATTGTGCCAGCCTGCCCTGGGCATACTGAGCTGGGTGGTGGCACAAGCCCATAATCCCAGCTCTGGGGAGGCTAAAAACCAGGCGGATCACCATATAGTCTGAGCTGCATAGTGAGACCTGTACCAAATACATTTTTAAAAAATAATTAATTTTTAAAAATGTGTGACAAGTGTAGCCAAATTAGTCACTAAAGATAGAAAGAAGTAACTTATTCATGGGGCTGGGGAGATGGCTCAGTAGAATAAGCGCTTGCCTGGCAAGCTCAAGGGCCTGAGTTCAATCCCTGGTTCAATCCATGGTCTGCTGAGAAGTTGAAAGAAAGAAACAACTTTCAACTTCTCAGCAGACCATGAGCACTGGGCAGGAGGCAATGCTCTCTGATCTTTTTTTTTTTTTGTAAGGAAGACTAGTGATATCTTCAAAAATTTATAAAATGTAGTCAGTGAATTTCTCTGTTTTTCAAATCAATATTCTCGATGATGCCTTATGCTCCAGGCTCTTCTAGAAGCTGGAAAATTGGTAGTAAATAGACAGATGAAGTACCAGTTTCAGAAAGCATCTAATATACAAAGCAAACAAATAAAAAATATCCAAGACCTTGTCGAGTGAGGAAGTGTGCTGTAGAAAACAGGAAACTGTGTAGTTGCAGATCTCTGACCAAGACTTTGGGAGAAGGTGCAGAGCACCATTTGAGTGAACAGCAAGAGAAGAGAGAGAACTCTGCCAAGAACACATTTGGCTGAAACCTGGAGAGTGAGGAGCTGCACAGCAAAGGCAAAGTCGATGGAACGCAAACAGGGCACGCCGTCACTACATAAACTGAGAATGGATGGGGGCCCTTGGAAACAGCTCTGCCTGTCTTCACAATAAAATATTTCATGGAAAAGTAGTATTTGATGTTGAAATTGTTCCTAGTTCTGTCAGATTGCCTTGCATTCCTGGAACCTTACTTCACAAATGGATGGATGGAGGGATGGAGGGATTGATGGGTGAACGTGTCTTAGAAATGAATTGATTGATTCTCTTCCCCTTTTAAATTGAAGCTGTGCCTGTGACACAATTGGAAGATGTCTCTCTCAGAAGATGCCATGTGCGAGTCTCAAGGACTTTAACCCAAACTACTTTGTCCATTCTAAGAGTCAAGAAGGGAGTTTGTCTCAATCAGCATTTGTATTTCTTTCTCAGAGATCATAGCCTGTGGCTCATTTCCACTAAATGCCAGGTGTTTGTTTGTTTGTTTATTTCTCTTTATTAAAATGGTCACAATTATCTTTATTTTTACCAGACAGGAAGCACTTCTTGCGGCAATCAGTGAAAAAGATGCAAATATTGCCTTGCTGGAATTGTCTGCCTCCAAAAAGAAAAAGACACAGGAAGAAGTTATGGCCCTCAAGCGGGAGAAGGACCGACTAGTGCATCAGTTAAAGCAGCAGGTGGGGCCTCCTGCATGAAAGGTGTGTTTTGCTGGGCCTGGGGCCTTGGGTGCTTTCTCTGGAATTAGCCACTCTTCATTTTCCCATGTCCATCCTGTGGGCTTAATCACCTAAAACCAGGTAGGAACAAAATGGGCCAATCTGGTGCTATAACATGATTTGACTGCTTTTCTATGTTGACAGTGCATGTGGCTGGGCTTATGTAGTTTGCAATCAGCGCTGTTTCTTTTATATTAGCATCATCTCCCCAGAAGTAACTCTCAGCTCTCTTCCTTCCAGTGGACTTTGACTTCTAAATAAATTCTTATAGTTCCCAATTAAATTCTGGGTACCTTCTTTTCTGTTGGACCTGTGACCTTCTGTTTCTGTCTTGCCCACTTCCTAACCTGTGTAAATAACTTGCCTCATCCACTTCTTTAAGTTTCTTTCTCTCTATACTTCCAACTTTGGTTCTTCAGCTTTTTTCTCCAGGACATTTCAGTAAAGGAACAGCTCCTAGCCCCTCGTACTGTAAACTAGGCATAGAACTTCATGGCCATTGTTCAATCTAATTTTTTAAATCACCTTTTTGTGCCATTTTCCTGTGCTTTCTCTTCTCTGGGCCATTATATTTGTTTTCATGGAAAAGGAAGGAAAGGCATAGGCTAACTTGTACTTAAAGTTCTCTGCCTTTCAGAGGAGTTTCTGGAAGTGGTTTAAAGTAGAAATAATTGTGCCCTAGAGACTACAGGTATTATTTCTCCTGCATATATAACCTGGAGAATTTCATAAAGCGATGGCAGTTCACTCAGATTCTAACTTTATTATGAAATTTGCTCAGCTCACTGACCTCTAGGCTCATAAGTTGGCTGCCTACCCTAGCCAGGGTAAGATGTGGCTCCAGAGCTCTCAAAATGACACAGGTTTACTATGTAGAGTATCCACAGTGATGTGCATCCCTGGGCATGGCTGTGCCTGCTAGGATGAGCTGTACTAAGCACAGCATGTAGGATGAGTGGAAGAGATGCCTGAAGGAACGAAACCTCTTAACTTACAACAGTGCTATCCTTTCCCTCCTCAGGAAGGAAAAGGGATCTGTTAGCCCTAAGCGAGTTCATTTCTCACGGGGCTGCCTTGCTGAAAGGTAGACTGCTGCCATGCCTGGGCCCTCTCCTTGCAGAAGGAGGCTCTCCGTTGCTGCTGAACATTGGGGTCATTCCACAGAGTGGCATGCCTCGCTACCGCTGGCCCATGGGTAGGGGTAGGGGACTGCTTCCATCAGACCTCTTTGTTTGGGGCTGTGCATCTTCTACACTGGATTCTGTACCCACGTGGCCCCAGAAAGTCAACATGAGCTTCCTCCTCTCTTTTGCTCCAATTCTTCCCTTGTACTCCCTATAAACTCCCCTCCTGCACCTAATCTATGCAGCTTTCTCCCACAGGTGTATAGACCTAAGAAACAGCCCCCGAGCTCGAATATACCATGCACTTGTGATGCTGGCTACAGCCCAGATATTACGGCCAAGTACCACGGGTCCAGCTACGATGTATACATGATGCAAAGGTCTCAGGTCAGTCAGCTGCTAAGGAGATGCTCTCCCCCAACAGGGGACCTGGGGATGCATAAGAGCTATATCCTACTCTGACCTTCCCTTCTTCTGATAATTTCTAGTGTTCAGTGGCCACAGAGTTGGAGACGACAGGTGATATATCATGCAATGATCTGCAGTTTAATTTCATTTATTATATGGTTGCAGTAGTTCCTAGCTTGACAGCCACCCTACAGGGTCAGGCCTTCTGAAATGGCCTTGGGAGGCCACAAAGCCAAGGAGCCAGGGGCATTGCTGTCAATCAGAGTGCGTTATTCAGAATGGATTTTTTTTCTTTCTTTTAGACACACATCTACCTCTACTTTTCCCAGTAAGGATTTTTTGAAACTTTCTTTCTTCTTTTCTAAGCATCATGAAAATGCACTCCTCGATTCCAGTAAGGATCAAGTGTAGCCCTTCAGTTTGCTCCTGGGAAACTGCACAAAGCCTTCATTCTTTGCAACAGGCTTGGTTTTCCGTATCATGGGGCACATTTGGGAAATCCCAGCTGTGTAGAGTTAGGGCCCCTGCCTGGGCTGAGGCAGGATCTGAAGGCTGCTGTAGAGAAAGAGGCAGTGAAGCAAGAGGCTGAGCTCCTTGGTGATGTAGCTTAGATCTGAAATCCCCTCTTATATCTTATCCACCAAAGAGCAAGAGAAACTCCATTCATTTAACTGCCTTTGCTGCAATTGGCCATGAGTCTAACAACAGTGGCTAATTTGCTTATAAAAGCAGCTCCCTTTTTCTGAGCATTTACTGAGGCTGAGGCTGTGTATTCAGATTCCTGCGAGGATTTTGGCTCCCAGTCATCCCAACCACGGAGCAAGTGGGGTGTAACTGAGATTTTCAGTGTGGAATGAACCAGCCCAGAGACACACAACTGTAAGTGACATGCCTCAGGCTTTAGTCTCCCTGACTCCCGGGTACACACAAGGTTTAGTAACAAAATCACAGTGATAACAACAAGCAGAAATTGTGACGTTCTTTGATCTTCATAAGCCTGATTCAGATACCCAAAAACTGAGTTATGGAGCCAAGAACTCTAAATACTTATAGAGTTCTACCTGGAGTTCTTAGGCTTACATTACTATTTGACCATATCAAGGGTAATTATTAATACTTGTGAGCTTACCACCTATGGGGCATGGGTCTAAAGGTTTTGCATACATTAATTGATCAACTCCTAACAAAACTAAAGGGCTGACTCTCTTATAGTGAAAATGCGATGATCCAGAGAGAGAAACTTGTTTATTTCTCGTAGTTGGATATATCCTGGTGTTTGTTAGAGACCCTTTGCCAATCTTAAGTGGATTTCACAGATGTCTTCCACAACTGAATTGCTTAGGTTGACTTTTGTTTCTCAGTCTTATTATCTGGATATTTATTAGCACTTCCCTGGACCTTAGTTTGTTCCATGTATTAGGGTAATAACATGATCCAAAGAATTACTTTGATGGGCAGTGCATACGAAGTGTTTTGCACATCCCTGGCATAAATGAGCTGTTATTTAGGCCACTACTGCTAATTAACATCACAACTAATCCTTAAAGGTAGTCTAATTTTTATTTCATCATTGCTGTTTAGCACACAGCTGGAGGGTACAACTCATTGAGAACATACTGTTGCATTACAGCAGAAAGAACAGACAGATGTTGGTACCTAAGCCTTCCTACTCCTCTTCTCTAAAGATCAAGCATTTGTGGAGCAGTAGCAGACATGTCAGGCACGTTAGCTCCCAGTCCCAATTTCTACCAGAGGCCCTTATACTTGTTAAGTTTGCTTGGGCTGTGTATGCAGCCATGGAGACATGAGTCAGGAAGGACAAGACCCAGACCTCAGTCGTCTTTCCCTGCATAACTGCCTTGGAAGAGCAGAGCTTTTTTAGGGCCCAACCATCTGAAGGGAGAGATATGGATCCAACCTGCTCAGTTTCACCATGGGTAGTCAGACCAACTGGCCTATGAAAGATGTCACATGCTTCAGGCTTTCTATGGAGCTTAAATTATTTTATGCAGAAAATCTCTCCATTGGCCAACACCATTTCCAGTGACTAAATATGAGTAGTTAACTCAACATCCACCACAGGAACATTAAAAAAATAGTATGAAAGTATGATTACCACACAGCAGGGACCCTGTCAAATGATTTATATGATATAAGTTTACAAACCAGGCTGGCAATATAGCTCCATAGTAGGAAGCTTGTCTAGCATGCTCCAGGCCTTCAGTTTGATCCACAGAACTGGGAGGGAAAAAAAAGAACTAAAAGCTTACAGATATCTTATATTCTCCCCTTGGTGAACCAACCAATATATCATGTACTTTCTATGGGCCCGGTTTTCTGCCAGATGCTAAGGGTTTGCCCATAAGCATCATCCTCATAATTTATCAGACCAAGGTTCGAAGAAACCTTAAACACTATTATACCACTTATTTGTATTTAGCAGAGTTGGGTTCAGGCTGGAGGAGTGCTGAGACTGCTCTTGGTTGGACTGAACACTGGCTTCCTAAATCAGCACTGTCAGCCATGGATTAGTTCTCATGTCTCATAGATGTCATCAGGGGCACTGCTTCTGGTGTCAGCCTGCTCAGGAGAGACAAGGAGCTGGGCAAGACCAAATGCTGTGTTGGAATGAAACTCAGCAGGTGTTTACTGCATGTTGACTTTGTATTATAGTGGTAGGCATTGTGGGTATACATCAGTGACCAAAATAAATACCCTTTGCTCATGGAGCCTAATTTTAATGGAGAGAGAAAAATCAATAAACAGTGAATGTAATAAAGAAATTATGAGTTACAGAAAAGGAAAATATGGATAAGGGAGAATAGAAGTGACAGGGTAGGAAAGAGGGGCTGGTAATGCCTTAGAAAGGAACCAATAGGAAGAACCTCTGGGGAAGGGTATTTGGGTAGAAGCTGGAAGAAGGTGAAAGAGTGAGCCACGTGGACATTTAAGAGAAGAATGTTCCAGCAGAGGTAGTAGCCAATGCAGAGTCTCTAAGGCAGGAGCCTACTGTGTGTCTACAGAGCAGAAGCAACCAGTGTGGCTGCTATGAGTGAGTGAGAAGGTGAGAAGTAGACAGTGTAGAACGTTGGCCACCTCTGCCCAGAGTGGAGTATGCAGAGGTGGAGACACTTATCTGATAGCTTCAGAGGCAGGAGAGCTCCCACATGAGGTGGCCTTCCCTCTGATGGTCACTCTGGATTGCCTAATTAAGACTGCCCTGGCAAGCCCATGCTTTTACTCCCAGTCTCCACTTCCCAAGGAGTTTCAGAGGCTTCTCATACATTTTTAAGATGCACTGTCACCAATGTTGGAGCCACAAAGAAGAACTTCTGCCAGAATCTGCTTATCACATGAGCTTTTCAGGTAGAGTGAGACTGTGGCCCTTGACAAAATGCAGTCCCCAACTTTCTGACAGCCTCAGTGGCATGTCATGGGAGCCCTTATGCTGTCTTCCTTCTTGTGTGAAGGCCACTCCCACACCATCTTCTGTCCACAGTGTTTTCTGTGCCTACATGCATAACTGCTCTCCACACCAGGCCAACCATTCCACACTCCACTGAGCAGAAGCCCAATCTTCTCCAAAGACAAATCTCATGTTCTTATCATCTTCCAGCTCTCATTGATAAAAGTCCTTTTTTGGCTCCCTTAAGTGTCAGGACAAAGACAGATCAACTCAGTGCACTTTCCTTGCACTTCCCATTCCGTCTGCCTGAACACTTTTCCCTTTCTTCTTCACCTAGTTAACGCCTTCATATCCAGTCTTAGTTTAACATCATTCCCACAGAGAACCTTCTGGAACTTTTCTCTATTGAATCAAATCCACCAACTTGGCCCTTCAAACTACACACATTTTGTGGTGATTAGAATAATAATTATTTGCTCTGCTGGTTTATGAGTTCCTTGAGGACTATGACCTCAAAGGACTGTGGTCTTTTTTGGTTCACCATTCATCTGCAGATCCAGGGCAATTGCCAGCTAGTATTTAGCACGCATTTATTAAACATCTGAATAAACGAAGAAGCCACTTTGGCAGCTTCTTAAGAGAAAGATACAAGTGATCAGTCCTGATCTTGTTCCCTTTTGATAAAGCTTAGCTTTATAAATTTCACCAAATATTCTGGGTATCCATCACCAATCCGTAGGATTTGGTAGAAGAGTAAGCATGTTTGTCAACTGATGATGCCAAAATAGTGCCTTTCCCTTTCTTACCCTGTTTCTAGGCATTTTAAAGAAGTGCCTTTTCTTGTGCCTGAGCCATGGGATGCTGTCTAGTATTTTCTAAATATTTTTGCTTTTCAAATCTTTTTACTTTTCTGTACTTCAAATTCTCTCCAGTTTCATGGATTCTTCTTGAATAAAATGTCACTCAGTTCCCAGATGTGACAGAGGATTCTTATTGAGTAGGGACCCCCTCCATGCCATCCCTGAAAACTTCTGTATATCTCATAAATCAATTTGCCTAGAAATATTTTAACTTCTACTAAATATCTGTCAGGAAATCCAGAGGTGACATGAAATGAGTCCAGAAATTCCAGCTATTCCTAACAATGAAGGAATCTTTATGACACTCTCAGGTGTTGACATTTGGCTGGTTCCTCGTCTGAACACAGTATGAAAGTAAAAGAGGAGAATAGATTAACCTTCTATTTCTTACAGCATTAAAAAAAGAAAAGATTAAATGTAGTTTGGTGAGGGGCTGGGGAGATGGCTCAGTGGAATAAGTGCTCCTTGCAAGCTCAAGAGCCTGAGTTCAATCCCCAGTTCCGGGGGGTAAAAAAAAAAAAAATGTAGTTTGGTGGACTCAGCATCTAAGTCAATCTAACTTATATTCATCCTGTTTCTGATCTTTTATAAGCACACACCTCTGATGTTTTGCTCTACCTCTAAGGAAGTATAAGTATCTGGCTTCAAGATTTAGTCTTAGGAGCAGTTCTCAGTTGGGATTGAGTTTTGTTCTTTTTCCAGGGGAGCTAACTAGAAATTATTTTTAAAAATTACTATCCTTCCTTAGTTTCTGGACTGAAACCCCCCCACCTCTCTTCCTCCATCCTTGAAGAAAGGACTAATGTCAAAATAATTAATTCTGAAATCATTGGATTTGCCTGCCGCTAAAAGGTTTTTGAAGAAAGCTTAAGACTAAATCTTACCCCGTAAGCTTTATTCCCAAATGCCTTCCCGTTGCTGAAGCAGTGATACGCACATCCTTGATGAAAATGCCTTTTTAAAATGAAGTCCAGACACTGTTGTTTAGTTAAAATTAGAACCAGCTTATTTCTCAGAACCAGTTAGAATTCTTTTGAGATTGATCAGAGATAAATTGTGCTTGGTTTTCTTTTCACTTTTCTACAAATTTTGGGCATTGCCTTTGGCCACGAGGAAGCATGCAGTTCAGTTGGGAGCAGGAAGGTGAGAAGACGAGGAGATATGTTCAGGTTCTGTCATTCTTTTTAGCCCCTAAATTTGCATAAGATTAAAGCCCTATGTCCCTGACATATGTTATGGTGGCCATGCCAGGTTAACACAGAGCCAAGTGGAGGCTCCCTGTGCTGTGTTGTCCAAAAGCTTTAAGACCGTCTTCAAAGACTCCCCAAGCATATGTGACCATGAATAGGAAAAGACAGAAGCCATCGTGGATGGTGGTCAGGAAGATAGGATGCTAGGCAAATTGAATGTCGGCAGAGGTGAATGTTGGAACAGCAAGAAGCACCTAGGGTAAGGTGAGTAGCCTGCTGGGTCTCTCCTCCTACTTGTAAGCACCAGACTTTGCTCTCCCCCTTACACGGCCCTTGCATTGTATGCAGATGACTTTTAATTACCCTTTATGGTTCAGAAAATAAGCACAATTAAACAGCAGTGGAGGAACTCGAGGCAGTGGGGTTCCCATAGCCTGGTGTTGTGTTTGGATGAGCTCCAGAAAAGCTTGATTTGAGCCCAGCCTTGTAATGCACCACAGACTTGTTCCAGATCAAATTGCTGAAATGCAAATGCATGGGTTTATACAGCAGACCCACTTTGGGTTCAGCTGTCCCTGTCTTTGGTAACAGCTAGCCACATCTCTATCTGTCTTTGACTGCAGTGTGAAGGGTCTTTGCAGTGCACTAGGGAGAACCCCCTTTATAAAAAGCAATAGCAAAACTCCTCCTCCCTAGGCTGATGTCAGCCCGTTCTCATGAAGGCAAAGCTGAACTCTTCCAAGTTACTGCAAACCATTTCCTCTTAGTGTCCAACACTGAGCAGGAGACTAGTCTGCTCTCAGCCTGGAAATATTTCTTCCCCTGGGCAGCTGGTGTCTCAACCCTGATATTTAGGGAATCTATTCAGCCTAGCAGTTGTAACATAAAATATACTCAAAGATTGTGGAAGCAAAGTATTTGCTCTGTGACTCCATATGTATCTCAGATCCCTGTAGAAGGACCAGGGTCTCAAGGTAAAACTAATGGACCTCCTTTTGAGTTTGTTATCTGAAGGTCCTGCTTTGGCAAAAGCTTTATAAGTATTCCCTAAATATGCGTGGAGTACTGCTAGTATGTGTTGAGTCCTCTGTAGCTATAAGCAATGTTGACTTTCCCACATGACTTAGTGTTTTATAGTCTCCACCACCAGTAACGTAGGTCCTACCTCATAGAGAAAACAACAGGAAAAATCACTATTTGGGGAGTGGTAGTGTTATTTTGTTTCATTTTAGGCAGAAGTAT
Source organism: Octodon degus (assembly GCF_000260255.1). NCBI lineage: Eukaryota > Metazoa > Chordata > Mammalia > Rodentia > Octodontidae > Octodon > Octodon degus. The sequence goes on from NW_004524619.1 coordinate 7,479,970, forward strand.
TACCAAAGTTCAAATAATCTTCCTTGCCTGAAGGGCCAAAGAATACTTTTTGCAGAAGAATAAATTTTTCTCTTTTCTGATACTGGGGATTAAACTCGGGACCCTGTGCTTGTCCAGAAGATGCTTATGTCACTGCGCTATCTCCCCAGCCCAAGCAGTTTTGAAATTCCTATAAATTATATGATTGGCAATCAATAGCCTATTTTTTTGTGTGACAAATGCCTGTCCAACTATGATGCTGTTTCTTAAATTTTTAGGGATCCTAAAGTAAGTATTGTTAGTCAAAGGAAAAAGTGAACAAAAACTTCACTCTTCTTTTTAAATGTAGCTCTTTAACGTTTTTAAGTAGAGAATGTTAAGAAGCTCAACTTTGCCATTGTGTCCTCCTGCCTTTACAAAATGCGCAAAGGGGTAATGGGTCTGACTGCAAGTTTAAGAGAAATTTGCCAACTTTCATTCAGTAATTTAAAGCACCCTCTTGGCATCTCACAGTTGGCAAAGCACATCAGAATCACAGGCTTAGTTGAAGGTGACCAAAACAGAATAGCCTGTGAATGCCAAAATCTCTTGCATGGTCTCTCTCCCTCTCTTTTCTAAAATTCAAATTTCACATCTGTGCTCTATTTTTAAACATTTATTCTTTAAGTGATAACGCATGTTTTACCAGGCCTCTTATTGGATTAGACATGTTTGAAATCCCCTGGACTTTAACCTGTTCATTACCACCTCCAAAAACATCCAAACCCACCTCCAAAGCAGCAAATGTACGTAGCAGAAAGTTCCTAAGGTGTTGGCCACCAGAGGTCACCAGGTTCCGGGGCAGAGGAGTCCCACTGTGTAGATTTGGGGGAATCTTAGGGTGCCGCTGCTTCCAGAAGGCTTCTCTGCAGGCACAATGTGAATGGTGTTCAAGCCTTCATCATAATTTTACTACTCACATTTTACCATGGGAGGTACTAACAGTTTCTGGTCTCTTGCTATACACCTGGTAGTGAGCTAGAGATTTAAAATACATGACCTCATTCAATCCTCAGCGCCTCCATGCTCTTCATAGGAGCTATCCTCAAGTGGGTCAAGTCAAGTCTAACTTGCAAACCCCAGCTAAAAAGAGTGACAAGAAGGCCATGTGCTGTGCTGTGCCCGAGTGCAGAACCCACTCCCAGCCCCAATCGGAGGGCCCTGCCTCCCCTCACCCCCTGCCTGGCCCGGGGCCATCGCCATCCTGTGCAGGCTGCGGAGGGCGACTTATCTCTTCCTGTATCAGCGGGGCCACAAGCCGCCACTGGGGGGAGGGGCTGGGACCCATCCAGCGTCCTGCTGTTTTCTAAGAAAATGTAGACCTCCTTCGCACTTCATTCTCTGAGGCAGCTGCTTGAAGGTTTTCCCTCTTCTGGCTTTCCATTTATTTTCTTTCTTTCTTTCTTTCTTTCTTTCTTTCTTTCTTTCTTTCTTTCTTTCTTTTTTTATCATTTAGCGTATAAAAATAGCTTTCTCCTGATCTCTCTTTCTCTTTCTCTCCCTCCCTCTGTTGCCCTCCCTTCCTCCCTTCCTCTCTTCATATAATTAAAAGTCCTTTCAGGCTGTCTTCACCATATCATTTAAAATGAATTGAAAAAAGACCCAGCTTCCTGCCCTTGTGTCCTCTTGATGCTGAACTTCAAAATGAAAGAAAGCAAAGCCCCTTTTCACTCCCTTTCAGGTTCTCGCTTCCTCTGAATGACTGTGTTCAAGTCATACAGATTTTGCGAGTGATCAGCACTGACGTGCAACCAAGATGGTTCTTTCCTGGCTTTTGCAAATAATAATTTCGCAGGAAAAGGATTCTTTACCCTCCCCTCTCGTGTTAGAGATAATCAGCAAACGCAGAATGGAAATGGTCCCATAGTTCGTCTTTGCATTGGACTCCATTCTTTCTGGGAAGATACCATTTTTTTTTCATTGTTTGCAACATGTAAAGGCACAATTAGAAATTTCAGAATGTCGCGTGTGTGTTGTTTTTTTCATTATATCGCATAAAAAGCACTATATTAAAAAAGTAATAGTTGATAATGTATAAGTGAATCTTTACTGTAAAAATAACAAACTTAGAAAATATAAATAAGAAAACTAAAATCACCCATAATCCCACCACTCAGAAGTAGCTGTCATTAAGATTTATAGTTTCCTCCGTTCCATTATTTACTTACATATGAGAACGAGTATATAGCCTACGACACACTGAAGATTTTTTAGCCTTTTAAACGTTGACTTCATTTTCCTATGTCCCGGAAAGCTTTCAAAAACATATTCCCTCGCTTATTTTTTTACTTGCTATAATTAATTTTATCATTCTCCTGTTTTGGATTTCAGTTTGTTCCTGGTTTTTCACTTTTATGGTCGCACTACAATAAGCATTCTAATATTCTTTTCTGTTATTTCTGTGTCTTTTTATCTGTTATTTTCCTTAAGATAAATGCCCAAAATTTGAATTATTAGAATTATGGTTTAACTTTTGTATGCTATTGTTTTGTGATACTGGAGATTGAGCCCTAGCCCTTTGTGCTGTACTACATCCCCATCACTTTGCATTTTCATATTGTGATAGGCTCTTGCTAAATTGCCAGGCTGGGCTTGAATTTGTGATCCTCTGCCTCAGCCTCCCAGAGTGCTGAGGTTTACGCTCATATGCCACCCAACAAGTATAGATATTTTAAAGCATTTTAGTAAATTAAGCAATAGCTGCATCCTACAAATATACATACTTACATTTGCTAATTTGTCAATAAATAAAAGATACTTTTGTTAACTGTGCCAGGCTCTACTCTGAAAACGCGCCCCTTGTTGACTTGGGGCAGAATACCACTGAAGTAGTACCAGCTCTCAGGAAGGGAAAAGAATAAGAGGCACAGAGAGATTTTTAAAACTTCTTAGGTGGGTAGGAGGTGGGCAGTTTATTTGTTTATTACTTATTTACTTATTTTGTACAGGGTCTCGCTATACACCTCAGACTCATAGTGATCCTCCTGTTTCAGCCTCCCCAGTGCTGGGATTACAGGTCTGTACCACCACACCCAATTTCAGTAGCAAGCATGATGCAGGGGTCAGGGGCGGCATAGCATGTGCTATCAGGGATTGCACCCACGTCCTTGCACTTGCCAGGCAGGCACTTAGATCACTGAGATATTTCTCCAGCCCCATGGGCAATTTATTTAGAAAATATTTATTGAGCATATGCTATATTGCAGGTGCTCTTCTGGACATTGAAGGTGCTCCAGTGAACCAAACCCACACCAACTCCTGCCTTGAGAAAGTTTATATTCTAGTGGAGAGGACAAGTGAAAAACTAAAAAAAAAAAAAAGATTGTATGGTATACTAAAATACAATAAAAATTAAGATAGTTCTGTGAAGGGTTGGTAAGGGACTGGAAAGAGGTAGCCCAGGAAAGTCTTCCTGAGAGACACAGATCTGAGCTAAGGTGCAGAGAGGTGAGAGTGAGCCCAGTGGGAACACTGGAGGAGGGGCGACCTCCTGGGGGCAAAGCTCAGCTGGAAGGGTTGGAATCTGCTCTTCTCAGAACCAGTACCCAGGTGTAGTTGCTGAGTTCACAAGGTGGGGGAGCCAGAACTCTTCAACACCAGTGTTTAGATGAGATTATTTTCCAAAAAAATTATACACAAAATAACTATTATCCTGATACAGTCATTGGGAAATACCCATTGGATATTGCCAGCAGATATTTATTCCAAAGATCTTTGACACAGTCGCAGAATAGAGTTGTGAAAAAGGTCACAAGTTCTGACTGAACAGAGAGAGACTATCTAAAAACAATGAAAATTCTCAAGAATGGTGACTTGGGAGGCCAAAACACCAGGCTGTCTTTAGGCCTTGGAAGTCTCCCAGTAACTGATCATCCTGTGGCTGGTCTATTTCCTCTTTCTGGTGGGCATACACTCCTAGAAGGGCAAGCAGAGCCCAGAAGCCAACGAGAACTTCCGTTGCTCTGGATGACCAGGTATATGCCAAACCCTGTGGATACTGGAGTAGGAAGGAGGTGTGTGGGTCACTCAACCTGGCAATTTCTGTTGTCGCTGTCCTCGGGTTTGGGACCCAGTGCTCTCTGAGGTGTCAGATGCAGCAGCCATTTGACGTTGCCAGGCTAAAAGTTTGAGCCAAGCAAGGTAGCTCTCCTTACCAAGGAAGTCCTGGTGAGCAGTGGAAGGCCCAGCGTGGGAGAGTGGACCCTAGCATCAGAGTGCTAGCCTGCCTCTGGCCCCATCACACTAAGACATCATGCGCAGCTCCCTCTGCTGCTGACCCCCAGGCTCAGGTCCTCATCTAGGTTGAAGAATGAGTCAGAGACCTGTTCCAGAGCATGGAATGCTGGTCCTCTGCAATACAAGGGAAGCCCACTGAGTGCCTAATCCCAAACACAGGCCTGGAGGGTACACAGACAAAGTGGGTTTGCTTTCATGGAGCTTTTACTTGAGTAGGAAAGATTCTTTTTCTGTAATATATTAAGACAGAGATATGAGAAAGCAGGGGTCCTTAAAAATGGCAGTCCTAAGTATCAGCCCCTCTGTCTCTCTAGAACAAAGTGCTGTAAGTCTGATAACAATACCCCAGGGAGAAATCAGAGGGATCCCAAGCCACATGAGATCCTCAGAAAAACTGACAGAGGAGAAGAAAAAACAGTAGGATTCCCTGCTACAGGAAAAAGAGCTCACTGCCGCCGACCAGAGACTGTGCAGGGTGGGCTGCCTGGAGCAGCTCTTCGGCTAACCTGGCAGGCAGGGGGTCAGGGAAAGCAGCTTTGCTCTTCACTGGGAGACTGAGACCCAACCTGGACTGAGGGTCTTGGGCAGTCAGAGGCAGCAGTGCAAGCACGAGACACTTTTCCCCAGGGGTGCACCCCACAGTCATCAGTTGGGGGGTGACCCGAAGTGGCAACCAGCACCCACTTGCAGGCAAATGGTAGCAGCTGGAGAGCGCGACCACCATTTCATTCCACTGTGCCCTGGGGCTGAAACTCCAGCCACAGAACAGACCCAGGGTCACCTCAGGGCCAACGTCTGGGAGTGGAATGAGAGACAGGCTGTCTTGTCATCGTAGACAGCCGACAATTGGGCAGCAGAAGGTGGAGAGCTCAGCTGAGAACTTTTGAGGAGCTGGGACCCAGACTCCATTTTGACAGTTGCCCCCCCATCCCATGCCCTGTGGCCTGTAGCACAAGAAGGCAAGCAGCCATGGGCAGGACAAGGACACCACAACTACCCTGTATGCAGCAGGCACATGGCATTGGCTAGCTGTGGATAAGGGCACTGCACTCGCCCTCCCACCCACTCACGTAAAAGAGGTTGGCTGTGTGGCCCAAATCAGCCCTGCATTCAGCAGTAATGCTACTGCACACCCGGCACAGGGTTGCAGTACCGATTCCTGCGCAACTAGGGAACTAACACTGAACTGGAGGCGCCAGAGGGTTTTTTTTTTTTTTTTAATATTTTGTTTCTTTTTTAATTTTGGGGGGATTGTACAGGATTTGACGTTTGTTTGTTTTCTGTGTCCTGCCTAGCTCTTCACTGGTCTTTCTGTCTTTGCTTGTATTTACAGGTGAATGCACACTGTCTCTATCTAGCCTTCCTGTTTGATCTCAAAGTTCTTTTGCTTTCCTCCTCATTTTTTTCCCTCCTGTTCTCTTCTCCAGCTTCCCAAAGTTTGGGTGATTAGCCTTGGTCCTTCAGATTTCTGCTACCTATCCATCTTCAGATATCACTCTATTTTGTCCCATATTCCTCTTAAATTCCCCTTCCCCCCAGGATAAAATTATCCTGCTACGGGGAAACCCACTGCATACCATTTCCTGGTCTATGTTGGATGCTGCTATATAACCGTAGATCTTGCTCCTATGGTTAGAGATAACAAATGAATACTTGCCATAAACTATCAATTTCTACGCTGTGCCTGATGATATTGCTATTGATAATTGTATACAGATTTGGCCCATATGCCATACTTGTAACCAGTTGTTCACTCTCATGTGATAACAGTGTGATAATCTGGAATCACAATCATCCTCATAGCCCAATACTAAAGGACTAGATTCTGAGCCACATAGCAACATATCATCCCTAATAAAGTAGGAAGATACGATCTTGGGACAGACACAAAGACTAACAGCCAGCCATACCTAGAAGGAACCTTGGAAGAATAGACATTTCCTAGGGTAGCTTCAATGCAAGTGATAAAGCCACCCAGAATAAGAAAGATACAACCAGCAACATAAAAAAATTAAAATAAATATAAAATGACAAGACACAGAAACAAAATGCAGTCCCAGACTTCTAGCCCACCAAGGACAAGGCCAGGAAACATGGAGATACAGGAAATCAGAAGCCATCCACCTTAATTTACTGGAATGGCAGTAGAAGAAATTTTTAAAAAATAATACACAAGGCTATCGAGGATATCAAAACAGAAATAATATTGGAGGTTAAAAGAAGAGATGGTAACCATAGTAAATGACTTGCTCAGAAAATCTAAAGTAGACATGGATAGAAAATAGGGGTGTATAAAAAATAATGAAACCATGAATGCCCAACATAGGACAGAAATGGAATCCATGAAACAGATATAGATGAACATCCAGGAAATTAAAAATTCCATTGAAAGTTTTTAAAACCTCATGAATGAAAGCAAAGGTACAATATCAGACCTCCTCAAAATGTACTGCTAATGAATTCTCTTGTCAAACTGAAAGCTTTCACTCTAAAGTCAGGAATAAGACTAAGATACCCACTATCACCACTTAGATTCAATATAGTTCTGGAAACAACTCTTAGGGAAATAGCACAAGACAAAGAAATGAAAAGGAACAAAGGTAGGAAAGGAAGAATTTAAATTATCATTATTCACAGACGACATGATAGTCTACAAAGAAGACTCCAAAAACTCCACCAAGATTAATAACAGATTCAGGGCCATACCTAGATACAAAGTCAGCACTGAAAAATCAATAGTATTCCTGTATGCAAACAACAAACTCACTGAGGGAAAAATTCAAGAAAACATACCCTTCACAATAGCATCCAAAAAAGTGTAATACTTAGGAATCAATCTAACAAAGGAAGTAAAGGATCTATGCACTGAAAATTACAATATTTGAAAAAAAGGAGATCAAAGAGAATGTCAGAAAGTATAATGATATATTTTGATCACAGACAAGAAACAGCAACATATTGAAATGGCCACGTTCCCAAAATTGTTATACACATTTAATGCAATCTCAATGAAAATACTGTTAGCATACCTCCCAGAACTAGAGAAAGCATTCCTAAAATTCATTTGAAACCAGAAAAGATCTTGAATAGCAAAAACAATTTTTGGCAACAGTAGCAAAATGGGTCATCACAATCCTTGATTTGAAATTATACTATAGAGCTACTGTGATTAAAACAGCATGGTACTGGCAAAACAAAAATTATAGCCCTAAGGATCAGTGGAACATTTTAGCAGATGCAGGAACAACTCAAAAGACACTCAGCCATCACATCTTTGGCAAAGGAGCCAAATACATTTACTGGAAGAAAGACAGCACCTTTGATAAATGGTGCTAGAAGAAGATAAGGCACCCCATGGATGCGGCATTTTCCCTTTCAGCTGAACTTAAGAATAGCCCCCACCATTATGGGCCCCATGACCCCTGGACAGAGGAAGAGTGCTGATTCTGTGTTTCACAGAAGCATGAATCATTGCAGGATGCTTCTCTACTTATCCTAGATTTTGTAGGACTGCACAGTTACATCAAGGACATCATCTGTGACCCAGCAACAGTGCACCCCTCACTAAGCTGGCCTTCCAGAATGCTTACTGATTTAAGAAGCACACAGAGCTGCTCAGCACTGCTAAGGCCATCCACATGGGCCACTTTGTGTATTGTAACAAAAAGGTCCAACTCAGTACTGGCAGTGTTCTCCCTGTGGGCACCATGACTGAAGGTACCATCTTGTGCTGCCTGGTGAAGAAGCCTGGGGACCTGGGCAAGCTAGCAAACCTCTGGGAACCTGCCACAGTCACTTCCCACAACCGTGAAATCTAGAAGACCAGAGTGAAGTTGCCCTTGGGTTCCAAAAAGGTCATCTCCTCTACCACCAGAGCTGTTGTTTGTGTAGTAGCTGGCAGTGGCAGAATTGATAAATCTGCCTTGAAGGCTGGTTGAGCCTACCATAAATACAAGGCAAAGAGGAGCTGCTGGCCACATGTAGATGATGTGGCCATGAATCCTGTGGAGCATCCCTTCAGAGGTGGTAACCACCAGCACATTGGCAAACCTCAACCATCCACAGAAATGCCCTTGCAAGTACAAGGTAGGTCTTATGGCTGCTCACAGGGCTGGGCAGCTTTGTGGAACCAAGACTGTGCAGGAGAAAGAACTGGAGCTCAGAGGCTCAATAAAAGTATGTCTTCAGAGTACATAAATAAATACACAAATAGTGCAGGGAAAACTGACTTTTCATATACTAGAAACTAAAACTAGACCCATGTATAGCACCATGCACTGAAGTAAAATTAAAATAGATCAAAGATCTAAAAACAGAAATACTATCTTTTGGAAGAGAGAATAGGTAGAAACTTGAAGACATAGGTGTATGCAGGACTTTACAAAACTAAGACCTCATGGGAAGTACTGCAAAGGATCAATAACAGGATTTTTATCTTATTTTGAATAGCAAAAGAAATCACCAACACATAATTTTTTTTATTATTTTGTATTCCCCCCACCCTGTCATTTTTTTTTTTTTTAATCAGGATCAAACTTGGAACATTGCTCTTGCCAGGCAAGCACTTGTGCCTCTGGGCTATATCCCTAGCCCTATATTTTCTTTAGATAATGATAATAAAAAAATCACCAGCAGAGTGAAGAGACAACCTATACAGCAGAAAAAAAATTTAGCCAGTAGTTCTTCCAAGAAAGAACTTCTCTAGAACATAGGAAGAATTGTAAAAAACAAACAAAAAACAGACCTCCTAAATTTAAAGACCCAATCCAAAAGTGCGCATCTGAAATGAATACATTTCTCAGAAGAAAAAGTACAAATAGCAAATAAATACATGAAAAAAATCACTCATCCACAAAATGATCAACATCACCAATCATTCCTGAGATACAATAAGACAACACTGAAATTCCATCTTATTCCAGAAAGAATTAATCAGTAATAAATGCTGGCAGGGCTGTGAGGAAAAAACACTTCTCCGATGTTGGAAGGAGTGCAAACTGGTGCAACCCCTGTGGAAATTAGTGTGGAGATTCTTTTTTTTTTCATTTATGTATTTGGTCCAAGATCTCATTATGCAGCTTGGACTTATAGTGATCCTCCTGTTTTCAGCCTCCTCAGCGCTGGGATTACAGGTGTGCGTGACCATGCCCGGACTCAGTCACTGGCTCAGCATGCCCCAGGGGCTGGCCTGGTGGGCACACAGGACTGAGGAATGTGGAGATTCTTTAAAAAATCTAGAACTAGAGATTCCATGTGACTCAGCTATTCCTTTCTTGGTATCTTCCCAAAAGAAGTAAAAGCATCATACCACAACGATATATGCACATCCATATTTATAGCAGCACAACTTCTAATAGCTGAACCTTGGAAGCAACCCAAATGCCCATCAGCCAAGGAACAGATAAAGCAGATGTGTTTTTTTTAAATATACAATGGAATACTATTCAGCCATAAAGAGGGATAAGCTTGATACATTTATAGCTAAATGGATGAATTGTGAGACCATACTCTTAATTGAAATAAAACTGACACAGCATGTGCAAATATCACATTATCTCTCTGTTGTGAGATATTGAAATTGTAAATAAGAATGAAAACATAATAGTGTGAAATAGGAAGTAATTATACAGAAGAAAGGAGAAGAGGGAGGAGATGAGACAAGAAAGGATAAAATGGAAACAAAGCTTTGTAAATAAGGAAGGGAATGTGAAAAAAGTGAAAGAGAAATCTATCATATTCAGGTCCAAATTCTTTATGATGAATGTGATCATTAATGTACATCTAAGCTATATCAATAAACTTAAATTTTAAAAAGACAGCTAATAATTTTTTTTTTCAGAACTGGGGATTGAACTCAGGCCTTTGTGCTTGCCAGGCAAGCGCTTATTCTACTGAGCTATCTCCCCAGCCCCTATTTGGCTAATACTTCCTGAAGATAGATCTAACTGGCAGATGTTGTGCTGTTTGCAGTTTATTGCAGCCCTCAGAAAACCTTGAAGAGGAAATATGATCATTCTGTGTTTTTTGCTGACGGGGAAGCCACGTCATCACAGCATTGATTAGCCAGTGTGGAGATTCAGCTAGTCTGCGCAGCAGGCAGCATCCTTAGTGCCTTTGTTTTCCCATCGCAGTGCCTGTCCCCACACCAGGGAATATCTGAGGATTCTAGATTTCAAAGACAACAGGGAGAAGACTGAATTTGTTCCTTTGGGAGGTATACTCCTGGTACATCTCCTGGTGCTGGTTGTATAACCTGATGGTTAGCAGGTTCACCATCCTACCTTCATGTACAATGTGTATTTTTTCATGCAGAATTCACAAGGAATCATGATGATGATGCAGTGTGTTCCCTGAAACAAGTTATTTCAAAACTCTGAGGGCTATTCAAATACAGAGAGAATTGTTCTCACTTCTGGGATGTAAAGATGGGACTGTCTTTTTTCATTCCCATGGGGTGCTTTGAGGAATGATGGTCCTGAACCGTGTCTTGCAATAACCTCTCCACATAAACCCTGGCCTACTTGACTTATTTCCTCACCAAACAAGAATGAATTTGAGTGTCACTGTTTATAATTAGACCTTCCTTTCCTGCTTTTTTGAGGCCAAACCTTGACTTATCTTTGAAGAGAACTAAATAGTACACAATGAACAAACATGACTTAGAAGAATCAGTTTGGTTTGGACCCAGATGTTTTCCTCCCAGTCGAAGTAGGTGTTTATATCTCAGGCCAGGTCTGGGCTGTCCAGGCTCCTGGGGGGATCTGCCAGAGTCAGTGTCTTCTGAGGCTTTTCAAGATGAGGTTTGGCTTCCAGCAAGTGCCTGTGTGTTCCTGAACTTTCTAGTCAAGCATTCAACATAAGGCAGGGGACCAAAACGTTGATATTTTGGAGAGGGAAGAGATATCTCCAAGGGATTATTTTTTATGAACCAGAGACACTTAAGTGTTGCTGATTTATCTTAATACCAGATACTATGAGCAAATGTCCCAGATGCCTCTTTGTACTTTTGGCAAGTATTGATGAGAAATGGGATGGAGCAGGCCCAATCAGAGCTGGCTAGCTCAAAGTTTAGGGAGTCATTATCTTCCCCCTCCAAATATGTAACTTATACTTGTTTCTAAAGTCTTCAAAGTCGCAGGTGGATACCTAGCTTTGGCCAGAAGCAAAGAGAGTCCCGTCACTAGATTTTCTGCTTCCAGCACAATTTTCTTGGGCTTGAGGGGAGAAATTCCTGCATCTCCCATTAGTAGGTAGTTTTTAAATCGGATTCTGTGGCTAGTGTTGCTATATTAAAAAAAAACTTTCTGTTGTCACATGCAAAGAACTCCTGCTTGGCCTACACATGATAAAGATTCTCAGAGGACAGTGCATGGTTATGCTACATAGCCTCCTTTGTCAGGAGTAGAAAAAGGCCATGCTAAGCCCAGCTCCTTAGAAGTTGGAATATAAATTATGTTGAAGCCATGTTCAGTGTTGTAACACTCGCTAATCCCTATTAGATATGGATAAATTCTCCTGGCTTAATTTGGCATATTGAATCACTTCTTCAGATTGTCTTTAGGGACAGGAAAGGAAATGCACAACTTCACTATAATTTTTCTTTTGTTTCCTTAGAATAGGACATAATTTTTTATTGTTAACTGGTAGAAACTGGTGAATCGTGGCCAGCTGTGGCTCACCCCCACAGGAAGAAAGTGTCAGGCTTTCTCTAAGGATATCTTCTTTTAAACAAGTGAAAATATTGCTTTTTGAAATATATTTTCAATTAAAACATACTGATCAGTAAATATTGTTCTGATCACCATCAAAAGAATGGAGGAATAAGAAAGCGGTTTCCCTTTAAGGAAAATTTTAGAGTGATGTGTGATACAATCACTGAGTAAATACTCCATTGAGCATAGAGAAAAATCTAGGATGTCCTGGCAGAGCGTCCTTCTGACTTTGCTTCTTATTGTCTCCAAAGTAGAGGGAGCTAAGTGTCAGTGAGAAATCAGGCATTCTACCTTCCTGTAACAGGTCACCCACATATAAGTCTCCTTGGTCACATCCTGTGATCTTGCTTCCATTTCTGAGATTGGATCCAGAAAAAATGCTTGGTAACAGGCTCTTTCTTCTTCTTCTTCTTCTTCTTCTTCTTCTTCTTCTTCTTCTTCTTCTTCTTCTTCTTCTTCTTCTTCTTCTTCTTCTTCTTCTTCTTCTTCTTC
>NW_004524619.1:7492608-7500402 GCF_000260255.1 Octodon degus
TGTTGAAAACCATTGCTGAGAATTTTCAGCTGCTTAAAATAGGTCAAAAGTCATTATCCTACTTGTTGTTTTCTCCTTCCCTCCTCTCTCCCTTCCTCTTTCCCTCCCTACCTCCCTGCTTCCTTTCCTCCCTCCCTTCCTCCCTCTTTGTCTCCCTCTCTCCCTCCCTCCTCTGCCTCTGTCCCTCCCTCCCTCCATCTCTCCCTCCTTCCCTTCCTCCCTTCATCAGCATCTAAAACACTTCTGTAGTCAGTTGTGCCTGCTCAGTGGTCACCTTTAGTAGACTCAGATGTGTAAAGTTTGATGTTTCTGACTGGACTTGGGGATTCTTGAATCAGGTGGTATATACCACCAAAATGATTTAAGTAGTATCCTTCTTCTGTTTATAATTTTACAGGAAATCACATACTTGCTCAGGGACAGAGATGGTTTATGCACCTACTAGTTTTCGTGCCCCACATCTCCCCACAGGTTTAACAGATCTGTTTTGCAGACTTTTATGAGCAGAAATCCTCTTGGGTAAGCCCATCACAAATTCTCCATGGGTATCAAACAGGCTATTTTTCACCATCCGGCTGCTTTGTCAGAAGAGTGGACACATACAAACCCAATTCTATCCTCTCAGCCACACCTTATCTTTAGATTCTGCTGAAAGCAAGGCCCCAAAATTATCCCCACTTCTCCATATGAAACTTGGTGCAAAACTTCAGTCTCCTTATTCTGTGCACAAAACCAAATTACTTTTGGAGTGTCCCTAGGATCTCTGGAATCCAGATAAGGATAAAGGAAGCAACTTGACATCTCTGCCCCTCTATGTACAATTGATTGATTGATTTGTAGGTCCTGCTGCTCACCTTGAGTTATCTGGGGTTGAATCTTTGCCACAACTTATGTTGTTTATTTGTTTATTAATTATTTTATTCTTGGTCAAACTCAGAGAATTTTTTTTAAAAAACACAGAAAGAAGTTCTGTGAGAGCAGAAGCCTCAATCTCTATTGACCGCAATGTTCTGCAGCAATTTTCCAGGTTGTTATACAATTTATCAGTATTTATACTGGAGAAATGCAAGTAAGAGAGTAACTTCTAACACAAGCCAAACAGAAATCACATGCTTGTTCAGGGACCGAGGTGGCATATGCACCTACTGGTTTTCGTGCCCCCCCACCAAGGTCTGCATGGGCACAAAAGCTTCCCCAGGTGTCAGAGGCATCCCTGAGGAAAATCCTTTCCTGATTGTTCCACAGCAGAGGTACACTGAGAAGAGGTTATGAGAAAGGTTGAACAAGGATTCACAGCTTGCATCTTCCAAAAGACTTGATATTGTCCCCATAGATTGATAAAGAATAATCACAAATAAGAGTAGGTATTGCTCACAAAAATGGACAAATGACTGTTTTAGCACTCAGCTTTAGTTCAAGCCAAATCCTCAGAAACAATATATATGTGCCTCTGTTATTTTACTGAGAGTGATTTTGTCTATAGCAGCAATTCTCAAAATCTAAATTCTATTTTGATGTGTCTTAGTGCACTTTTTCCTCGCCGTCAGTAAATACTGATCCCAGGGCTAGCTTGCAGACCTCCACACTCAAAATCTCATAACAGGGACACAAATGAGTTTATGCTGTGCTTGCCAGGGCAGCATTTGGAAGCCACCGATCTAATGAAATAGGTCGGTGGCCCCTAAAAGTGGGACTTCCAGCTATCTATACATGTGGTATCTGAACAAAGCTCTGCAAACTGAGGTATTGTAAATGTAAAATAGATGGCAAAAATTGGGCTGGCTTTGGCTGCAGTGGTGACAAGGAACAGTGTAAATGGGGGCCAGTACATGATACAGTCTCAGGAGTGATTTTGTTAAAGGAGATAGGTGAAGAATGTTGAAAGGCAGAAGATACAATGGTAGATTTTATTAAACACATACAGGGTCTAAGCCTTATCCAAGATGTTCCAAGCCTGTCACAAGGGGCTTAGAAGCCACAAACTGCGCATAGGCACCTAGGATACCTTCCTTGTTACCCTGCACCTGCTGGGACCATTTGCAAGCAAACAGACTGAATAGCTTGTTGGTAGTCAGTCACATAGCTGCTAAGGGTTTACCTTGAACCATTTGGCCCAGGTCTTTGACCACATTTCTAATTTTCTTTATTTTTCAAGGTACTTCTAGTTGTGGGAAAAATTAATGTGGTGCCTTTTGAACAAGGCTGTGATAGAAATGAAAAATGCTGGGTTTTTTTAGAAAGGGGTAAGTCTGGCCACAGAAGCACTAGGGTGGAGATGAATCTGTGTCTGCTTGGAATCAGGGACAGACCATCTGCGAGGGAGTTTCTGTGGAGGGAGCTGGGAGGAGGTGGCTTCCTTGGAGGAAGGAGGGGGTTTGGCCTTGCCTACTGCCGAACCAGTTCTATCTTCTGCACAAGACAGTAGGGAGTCTCCGTTTGTTTCCCCAAGCAAGAGTGTGGTATAAAAACTGTCAGCACAGAGCAAGCTTGGACCCAGCATTTTCAATTAATGATAAAATGTCTCCTGAGATGAGATTGTTGGATCATTTCTAACCATGGACTTGATGAATCTTGGGCACCTCCTGGGACATGCTCTTGTTCTCTGCATACTTGACAGAAGTTAGTTAGTTATGGTTTCTGTCTTTCATGAACACACCTCCCACCACCACTCCAAGAATAAAATATCAGTCTGCTTTAGTTATACAGCTTAGGAGACATGGGAATTTGAAGTCTTTTCTGTCACACAAATTTCAAATAAAGATTCTTATAAAGCTTTGGAGTTGGAGAGATCGTTGGGCCCTAAGCCTTAAAGTTCCAGGACTAAAGATCCAATATGTTACTAGTTTCTGATACCTGTCTGTTTTTAACTATTATTGTGGTGTATTATCTTTTAAATGGATTATTTCTAAAAATGGTAGGAGATGGGGAGTCAGTATGCTATTTTATTTTGAACACTTTTTTTAGAGTAATATCTCCAGCACATGATGCTTCTGAGCCTTAATTATGTTTTTTAATTCAGTCCTTTATGTCTGGGTCCTTAATGTCTAAGCTCCTATATAATTAGCAACTTCAGTGTGTGGGAATGAAACAAATATTTTTGGCATGACCTTAGCCTATACATTACTGCAATACATTATTATTACAAGAAACTTTCTGAATTTGGAGCTATATTGTTAACTCTCTCAACTTGAAACAACCCAGTGGAAAGATACTCCCAACTCTGGCTCACAATGCTGAAGTCAGATGGACAGTGCCTCGATCCAGCTGAGGTCTCATGGGCCCTTGGAGGAGGGTTGGAACTTGGCACTGCTGTCTTGGTTCAGAGTCTCACAGTGACTTGGGAACTTTTCCTTTTCCATCCAACTATTCAGCCATGACCACAGCCATACCTCTCATTGGAAACAGGAATGCTCTTCAGTGTTTGCAAGGGGCTAGGTTTTTTAACTGAGATCTCCAAGAAGTTATTATATTTTATTAAATCGGAGGAAGAGAATAGGATAAAAAAGGTTGTATATTCACTTAAATCTTAGTACCCAGAAATAATATTTTGTGTTCCTTTGTGGATGTTTTTTCATATTTGCTTGAGAAAACAACAAACATGTTTAAATGTGGACATGTTATGGTCTGCTTTTCTTTCTCTTGAACTATATATCATGATACATTTTCCTTCTGATGCATTATTGAATAGCCATAATGAGTAATAAAATACTTATACCTGCACAAGAGTACAATGCTTTATTAAACCAAAGCCTGCCCTATAAGCATTTTTCTTCTCATTAATTGCTGCTAGGATTAATATACCAGTGATATCTTTTATAATAATCCCTATGTACCCATCAACTTTTTTTTTACTAAGCAACTATTAGGTGCAGGGGCCAGATACATTGTACATGTAACAGTAATTAGCTATGAATCCAAGATTTAAAATTCTTCATTGAATCTCTAATTTCTGGACTATTTTATAATAAAGGTTTTGCTTTTTTATTTTCAAATTTTTATTTTATTGGTACATTTTAGACATTCATAATGGTAATATTCATCATAAATAATGCTTAGCACATTTGAAGTCATATGTGGTGACTTGGGCTCAGACTCTGCTTAGGTAGTTGTTTTCTCAAAGGAGCCCTGGCTCATCGTGGTAGCCTCATGTGCTATGCAGAAACAGAGAGCAGACTCCTCGGAGAAGTAGGTGTGACTACTTGAGAGGACCCAGAATGGCTGGGCTAGGGCAGCTGGAGATAAGAAGCATTCCATTCCAATAGCTGGAGACTTAAGACCTCCACCCACTGAAACATAAAAAGGGCAGAAATAGTGCAAGAAACTGAACACCCATCTAAACTATGTTATGCATCATGGCATGAGCTATTGAGCTTCCCATCCCCAGTATAGTGGATACAGCCTAGATCCAGCAGGGTTTCTGCAGAAAGGACCCTGTCCAGGGGAGTGTTGTGCTAGTCTGCTCATCACTGTGACCAAATATCAGAGGAAAACAAGTAAAGGAAGGAGCTATGTATTTTGTCTAGGGCCTCAGAGGTTCCCATCTAGGCTCCCTTGGTTCCATTGCTTCTAGGCTTGAGGTGAGACAGAAACATGGCAGAGGAAAGATGCTCACCCCATGGCAGCCAGAAAGCAAAAAAGGATGGGATGAGCCAGAGGAGGGAGGAGCCAGAGACCAGACACAGTCCTCCATATTCCCGATAGAGCCACCAAGTCACGGTCTCATCATTGAGCCATTCCACTGACACATAACAGAGCTGTCATGATCCAGTCTCCTTGCAGGAATGCCACTTCTGAACACTCAAGATTTTGGGGGATGATGAGACCTAAGTGCTAACAGTTGCACGGACTCCATACCACTGCATGCACAATGAGTGGCATTCTCTTGCCCAGCATTTTCCCATGGATGACCTAGACAGTGACAAAACCCAAAAGCCTTTTGAAGAGAAGTAAAGCACCACATTATCTGCTAGCACCGCAACGCCTGGCAAGGGGCCAGCAGTGAACAGCACCTGCCCAAACATGTCACAGAGGAAAGCAGCTGACCCTGCCTTCCCTACACAGCTACTAGCTGCTCCCTTCCACTTTGCCTCCTGCTCGAGTGAACATGACACTTACTAACGAGTCCCAGTGAGAAGACTTCCCTTGCACACTCCAAGCTCACCTATCAGTGTACATTTTCCTGTTCTTCGATTCCTTCCTCCCATCTTTCCTTCTGCTCTTTTCTCTTCCTGCAGTCAACCCCCACTAATTTATGTATCATTACAGTTATTCCCACAACAAAACAGTGCCCAAAGTGACCCAAAAGAAAAGAACAGGACAAAGAAGAGAGGATCACAAATAATAAAATAATATTGGCCATTAAATGAATGAAAAGGTACTTGCCTTGAAATTATAAGTAGAGAAATATACGTGAGATACCATTTTCCACCTAGTTGTTTTTTGAAGATTTGAAGAGTTTGAATGAAGTTTGTGCTAGCACTGTATAAGAGAAGTACAAAGTCGGTGTTCATCACTAGTTTTGATGGAGACGTGGTAAGACGTCCTTCAAATCTAAAACTTTAAGATTCTATTCCATGGATAGAATAGAATCAGTCTTCCTCTGGTTCATTGTAACATAGCTGCTGTATGTTTAAGATCCGTCCTTGGTGAGAACGAACATGCTGCCTGTCAGGAAGAGCTGTTTCCTTGCAAAAGTATTCCTTGGAGCTTTGCTAGAAATATGTAAAAAAGAAACTGACATGGACCTAAATATCTCTAAAGCTTTATTCAACAAATATTTGTTGTATGTCCATTATTATGTAGCCAATACTTTAGGTGCTACAAACACACCCTTGGACAAAAATAAGCCAGGAGTCCTGCCTTCCAAGAGCTTCTGTTCTAGTCCATCAGTAGAGAGGTAGCAATGCATAGTGGACATTTAATTTTTTTGTAGGGTATGAGTGTTTGTTCATGTTTAAGTATGTGCTTACATCATGCAGTAAATTTTTTGAGAAATTTTTACCAAAACATATTTTTCTTATTTTAAGAAAGATTTTTTTTGGCTGGCTCAGGCTGCCTTAAGGGCAGGTCTGGTGTGGCATGTGGGGCTGGGGATCCAACTGTAGTCCCTTGTGCCTGAGTTTGCCTAAGCAGGCGCTTTAGACAACTGAGCTAACTAGCGAGCCCCCTTATCTTATGAAAATAAAAAGGTAAAACAAAATTTCATAACAATAATACGAGAATAGCAATAGTTAACACATTACATGTTGTTATCTTTAAAGCAGTTGCTCAAGGTATAAGATATGGGCATACAATTTTCCCAGTTGCTATTAGCACAATCCTTCCTTTGTAGTGAACTAAGAGACACTAATAGTATAACTAACTTGCATTTTCCCCCTTTTTCCTTACTGTCCTCGTTCATTTCACCCATCCTAGTTCCTTTTTCCTTTTGAACAATTCATTTCCATTTCACATTGTCTGTTGTACATTTTAGACCTCATTTACTGTTTCAGTTCCCCACACCAGGAAAACATTGCAATGTTTACACATGTGAGTCTCATTTATTTCATTTATGAGTATGATCTCAAGTTGTAGCCTATAAAAGTCTCAAGTTGGGCCAGGGAGATAGCTCAGGGGTCTAAGCACCTGCCTGGCAAGCTGAAGGACCTGGGTTCGATCCCCAGTACCACATGCTGTGCTACCTTGCCAACCACCAAAACCAAGCTTGGTGGTGCATGCCTGTGATCCAAGTGCTGAGGAAGCTGAGACAGGATGATCACTATGAGTCTGATCTGTGTAGTGAGATTCTGTTCCAAATAAATGAATAAATAAATAAGTAAATAAATATTTTTTAAATTAAAAAGTCTCTTAAAATTAAAAAGTATATGGCTAGGCAGTACTCTATTATATTAAAAATACCACATTTTTAAATCTATTTATCAGTTATTTGGCATTTAGATTGTTTCCAAGATTTAGCTATTACAAATTATGCTTCTGTAAATGTGGGTGCACATATATCATTATGATATGATATTTTAATTTTTCTGGGAAGTTACTCAAGAAGGGATGACCTGGGTAGAATGGGATCTCTAATCCTAGTTTTTTGAGTACTCTTCACACTGATTTCCACAGTACCCTCCAACAGTGAAGAAGGGTTCCTTTTTCCACACAAGCCCTCCAGGATTTATTGTTGTTGACTTTTCTTTTTTCTTTTTTTAAAGAGAACAAAAAATAGTAAAAAAAAAAAAAAAAAAAAAAAAAAAAAAAAAAATGATATTGGTTTATTTCTTGAAGATAGTGATTCTCAGGTGAGATGAAATATCAATGTTGTTTTAATTTGCATTTCTGAAATTATCAGTGATATTGAACATTTTTCATACATTTATGTGGCATTATTAATTCTTTATCTAAGAGGTGTATATTCATCTTAAATGCCTATGTTTGGATTAGATCTTTGAATTTAGGGGTCTGATTTTTTTTAGTTCTTATATGTTCTAGAAATTTTTTGTGTAAGGGACAATTGGCTAAAATATTTTTTCGCTCTGTGGGTTGTCTTTTTACTTTGTTGGTGATTGCTTTTGCTGTGGAAAGCTTTTTAATAAGATAATATCCTAGTAGTTGATTCTTTAAAGTATTTTCTATGCAGTATGAGTTTGTTTATGAACGCTCTACCTATACCTATGTCTTCAAGATTTCTAGAAAATATTCTTCCAGTAGATTTAGTGTTTTTGTTTTACTATTTAATCTATGATCCATTTTGACTTTAGTTTAGTATATGGTCATAGACATGGATCTAGTTTTAATCTTTTTTTTTTA
>NW_004524619.1:7500502-7505527 GCF_000260255.1 Octodon degus
AGACCACTGAGCCATCTCTCCAGCCCCTAGTTTTAATCTTTGGCAAGCATAGAGCCAGTTTTTTTCAGCACCATTTATTGAAGAGGCTATCTTTCTTCCAGAAAGCATGTTTGGCCCATTGCCAAACATGATAGCTGAGTGTGTTTGTATTTGTCTACTACATAGTCTAATCTATTCCTCTGGTCCTCAGGTCTGATTTTTTTGTCATTGCCATACTGCTTTTATCATAGTATCTTTGTGTTATAATTTGAAGTCAGGGATTGTGATACCTCCTGCCTTACGTTTATTACCCAGAATTTTTTGCTATTGTAGGTTTCTTCTGGTTCAAGATGAATTTTAAGAATGTTTTGTCTAGTTCTGGGGAGTAAGATAATGGTATTTTTATTGGGATTGCATTAAATGTGTATAACAATTTTGAGAGCATGGCCATTACACTGTGTTGCTTCTTCCTATCCATGAGCAAAGAATGTCCTTTCATTTTCAGACATTCACTTTGATCTCCTTTTTCAAAATACTGTAATTTTCAGTGTATAGTTTCTTTACTTCCTTTGTTAGATTGATTTCTAAATAATACACTTTTTGGATGGTATTGGAAGAGTGTGTTTTTCTTGAATTTTTCTCTCAGTGAGTTTGCTGCTTGTGCACAGAAATGCTATTGATTTTTCAGTGTTGATTTTGTATCCAGCTATGGTACTAGATAGTCTAGAAGTTTTTTTGGTGGAGTTTTTGGGGTCTTCTAGGAGTACAGTATCATGTCATTTGCAAATAATGATAAATTTACTTCTTCCTTTCCTATCCTTAGTCCTTTTAGTCCTCCCTCTTTTCTAATTGCTCTAGTAAATATTTATAAAACTATATAGAGTAAGAGTGGTAAAAATGGACATCCTTGACTGGTTCTGGATTTTACAGTGAAAGCTTTCAGCTTGATAAAAGAATTTATTAGAAGTATATTTTAAAATGGGTGCAGGAGTAAATAGTTTTATCAACTCTTTTGTCCTATATATTTTTCATAATTACTCTGTGTCCTTATGTAGTACTTATGGTTAATATGAAAAAGAAAATTGCAAAGTTAAATCAGTAGTTCTCTTCAAGAACTAAACTCCTATATTAATGAAAATGGAAAAGTTCTTAACCCATCTATAATCATCAAGACCAAATTGATTCAATATGTGATACTGCTAACAGTGAAAGAATGGAAATTAATACTGTTATGCTTTCAAATGCAAAACTAATGGCATGGAAGGCATATAATACTATGGGTTAGTCACACAGTTAGAGTTGTCCACACATACAAATCAGGAAAAAGAAAATCAGGGACAGGGCCAGCACCTATGGCCAGCAGTAGGATTCTGTAGTTTAAAACTTGGCTGTCAGTGACTTTCACCCTCTTAAAGCCTCAGTTTCCCTTCTGTGAAATAGTGAAGCTGAGATGTACGACTGAGCATCCCCAGTGATGGCACACACTTTAAAGAAGAAAAGTGTTCATTTAGCTCACCGTTTCAGGGGATTCAGTCCATGGTCAGCAGACTATAGGGCAGGAACATCCTGCAGAAGGGTGTGGCAGAACAAAGCTGCTTAATTCATGGTGGCTAAGAAGTAGATCTAGGAGAACAGAAACAAAGGGGAAGAGTCAAGGGACTAGATGTAATCAGCAGGGCCACGCCTCCATGAGATACCCAGACATGCCTAGAAGTGTGCTTCTTAGCACCTTGTGGCTTCCAAGCTGATTAAATATTCACAGTTAAGCTTAAGAGTCCCATGGAGTCACTGAGTTAGAGTGTGCCCCAGCACTAACATTCTGTGAATTCTACATTGTTCTGCCAAAGTCCTCATTTGTAACAGAGAGACTTGAAATAATTTCCTGAAATTCTCTATGGTCTTCAAGAGCTCTTAAATGTCTAGTAAACTTTTTCCAGTGCTGTGAAGAAATGTCAGTTATGTACTTGGATATCTGTTTTTGTTGGGATTCACATTAAAATGAATTTGGAGATGACATGCTTGTGGTATTACAACTATAGAGTCACAGAAAACCAGGCTTTGAGGATTCTATGTATAAAAAGTGAGTAAGAGAATTGTTTTTAAAAACCGGGCCCATTTGGTGTGATTAATATGATGTATTGGTGGGAAAACAAGAAAAAAACTATAGTGTAGTCCATGTATCAGCATAGTAGACATTTTCAGATGAAAGTGTAATGCTATTTCATGCTTTCTGGAGATTGGATTGTTACCCAGTTGACTGAGCTCACAGCTTCTCTTTACCACTTCTTTGGAAGTATGTTATGATAGAAGAAGAGGTAGTAGGTGTAATTGAGCTTCATTTTTGAAGGTAGGGGAATGTCAGCTTGGGGGAGCATTGAGGAGACCCACAGATGACAAGATGCCTTGCTTGGGCATTCCAAGGGGTCCACGGAGCTCTGTCTATAGTGGAATAAGATTCACACTCTTCTTCCATGCAGAACTAAGTTATTCCTAATTGAGGTAGGCTCAGAGTACTCTACATAAAACCAGCAAGTGGGTTGCTGTCCCCCTTGGGATGGGCAACTGATGAGAAGATAAACAACGGAGAGATTGTTCCTGATATGTGGTACTGGGAATGCTTATTGGCATCACTCTCTTTCTATTTGCTTTTCAGCTGTCTAGAAATCTACTAATGAGCCTTTTTATATTTTCTCCAATCATTTTACCCAAGTGTGAGACCAGTTGAACAGAGGGCTTTGTGCTCTTTTCAGGCACTAGCTCACTCTTTTCCAGGCTACCAGGTGCCCTTGCTCTGCCAAACCTCTCCACGTCTCACAAGCTTCCTCCAGTCTGCAGCCCCAGCACATGTTTTGCACTGCTCATGTCTGTCCTTCCCAAGCCTTCTGTTCTCTTTAGTGTTGTTTGGAAGAAATGAGATGCAGGGGAGGTCTGAGGTTTATTCCCTTCCATGCCACTTCAGAACCAGGAGCAACCAGGTTGGCGTCTCTCCATTCTGCAGACATCAGAACTCCTCCAGAAGGATGTTCTTCTGTCCCATGACAGTTCATCTGAATATGCTTCTCTCTGGGCTACTCTGAAAGCTGAGTTTCTGTTGTCTTTTTTTTTTTTTTTTCATAACCCGGGGTTGAACTTAGACCCTTGTGCTTGCCAAGGAAGCACTTATTCTGCTGAGCCATCTCCCTGGCCCCTCTCTGTTGTCTTCAGCCCAGTTTGTTCTCTGTTGCTTTGCTTTCTTCCTTTGATGGTAATGTTACAAGTATTAGTCAAAAGACCAAATTCACCATGACTTCCCTGACCTAAGATGTAACCATCTCTTTGTGTGTTTGCTGAAACTCATTCTATACCTTTGAAAGTAAATATGCAGCTATTGGAATATCAGTCTCTTCCCATCTTGCTACCAAGAATGTGCAGACACTTCTGCACACAGCCTTGCTTTGTCTGAGACCCTGTGAGGATGCACCTGGCTTGCTTAACCTTGAGTGCTCCTACAGTAGGTCCCTCTCAGTGTTCTGCCTCCTGGCCAGTTGTGGTAGGTCAGGCCCTGAAGTATTCTCTTTCTCTGTCCACTATTTGGGAAGATGATAGGCTGATACCAGCTCTTCCTAAGGCAAAGATGATAGCTATTTGTTGAAGATCTCTTGCAAAGATCTTGGTTGCCCTCGTCAGCACAGACTTGAGTCTGAATCTCAATACCTGAAATATCACCATCTTTCTTTTTTTCTTCTCTTTTTTAAAAAATGTATTTGGTTGTTACTGGGTCATCTCACTATGCTAATCAGACTTGTGGTGGTAATCCTGCTTTCAGCCTCCCCCGTGCTGGGATTACAGGCACTACTTTGCCTAGACTCTGGCTGGCTCAGTCTGCCCTGGGGGTGGGGCTAGTGTGGCATGTGGTACCTGCACTTTCCTAAGCTTGCCTAAGCAGGCACTTTAGTCCATTGAGCTATCTTGCCAGCCCCATCTCCTCTCTTTCATCCTTTTTCATTTTCTCCCTCCTCTTATTTCCCTCCTCCTTTCCTCTTGTTACCCTCCCTTATTTCTTCCCTCCTATTCTTCTTTCTTACCACCCTCTTCCTTCTTTCTTGTCTTTTTTATCCTGCTTTATTGTCTCTCCTTTTTTCCTTCCTTTCTTCCTTCCTTCCTTCTTTCCTTCCTTCCTTCCTTCTTGTCTTTCCATCTTTCTTTATGCTCCCTTACTTTCTTTACTCTGCCCTCTTCTCTCTCCCTAAATCCCTCCCTCCCTTCATATCTTTCCCAGATCCTTCACTCTCTCCTTCCATTATTCCCTTTTGTTTTGTCTTTTTTATTTGGGCTAAAAAATAAAACTTGGGATTTGATTTTGAAGGCTGCTTTATGAAGAATCTTATAAGAGACATGCACAGAATGCTTCCATAGTTTAGTGGAAGAATTTGGCATTTTTTCAGAGACTCTCTATTGACTCTTTGAGTTGAAACAGTTTAGACTCCACATAAAATATGTGTTGTTTACCCAGGCTCTTCATGCTCTGCATACTGTTACAGTCCTTGAGGAGCTTGTCAGTGACAAGTAAGATAAATGAATGAAGAGGACTTTACAAGTGTTTAAAAGCTAAGTATAGCGTACACTGCCTAGTACTTGATTAAACAGACCTGTGCTTGACTGAGTAACTCTGTGGTGGAGACTTCTAGGACCCTTCCCTCCCCCAGACTCCATCCACTGCCCTCACTGGTACTCAGAATGCAGAATTACTTGCTAGTCTGCAGTTTCTAGTTGCTCTATCCAAAACCATTGTATTGGTTACTCATTGAAAATTAGTGTGGACTGTGGGTGATGACTTACAAATTTATATTAAGATTGGCCAGCAATACAGACTCCTTTGGGCTCAATCAAGATTTTTTGTAACATGAGTTTCATCCTTTTCACAGACAGCTTTAAAATCAAAAGTGATGGTATTGTCTCCCTAATATGAGAAACTAAAAGAGTGAATAAGATCCGAAAGATACAATAGGTACTGTGGAAGAGAAAGGAACTGCTCAAAAGGAAAGAGCAATGTATGTATATATATAT
>NW_004524619.1:7505627-7506474 GCF_000260255.1 Octodon degus
ATGGTAGTACTACTACTAATTTCTATTAGTTCACTGAAAGGAGCAGTTAGTGTTATATTGTTTGATATAGTCTTACAAGCCTATATATCTGGTAATCTGAGCAACTACTTTTTTTCCATAATTTTCTTGAGAAACAAATAGCTGAGCAACTACTTTGAAGATAATAATATGTAATATAATAACCATTGTTAATTTGTTATCATTTTATTTTGAGATTTTGTATCATTTTTATTTTTTTAAATCTGTTCTAAAATCAAAAGCAAGTTGCTTCTCTTTAATCTCTGAATGGACGCAGTATCTGAAGTCAGAACCCATATCCATATATCTCATGAATTTTTATGATGGGATCAACGTTCGTGGGTCTGAGCAGTAGTATTCAGTGACTGCATAGGAGGCACTGGAGTCAGAGATAGGTTTCGTAGCTTCTCCTAGCCTCAATTTCCTTCCTCCTAAGTGGGAATAAGAAAAGCTGACATTTCCAGGACTGGGACATTCAAGGGGCATTCCCAGTGTCCCAGGGCTGACATTCAAGGACATATATTCATGTGGCTTTTCTTTCTGACAGCTTTTTGCCCTGTCACAGCAGTCATTAAAGATTTTGAGTACAGCCTTCCACGCCAGCCTATGCTGCAGGGTGGCCTAAGTGACTGTGTGAGGCTGCACAGTGTAGCGCTGTTCTTGGCTCATAGCAAGGCCTGTGATGGCATCGACAGTTGTCATTGGTGGTCATAGGTGACTTCATCACTTAGGTGTAGGCATCTTTCTGCTACTATTAAGAAACCTAGCTTCCATACTATGAATAGAGTATACTATACTAAGTCCCTGTCTAGAAATCTCTCTCTCTCTT
>NW_004524619.1:7506574-7539339 GCF_000260255.1 Octodon degus
CACACACACACACACACACACACACACACACACACTCTATTAAGGCTGTACTGGCTGGTAGCAGACAGGGAAGATGCTGCTTAAGCTATAAGCAGCTCACTCTCCAGGAAATGCCTCAGCTTCTTAAGGTGGCAACAGAAAGCAATTTAACAGAATACTTTCCTTCCTCTGGTTGTAGCCAAAAAAAGAAAAGGAAAGGAAAAACTATAAAAGTATACAAAGTGTGCAGTAAGAAATAGGAAAATGAGGCCAGCACCTACCTATGTGGTGTTTGATCCTTGCTGAAGACATTCTTCCTTCGATTGTCCATTTTATAAATAGAACTGAGGCTCATGGAAAAGAGATCCAGTCTAAGTCTCAGAGTGAATATTCAGCTGAGCTAGTGGCAGGCAGGTGTTATTTCTCTGGAGAATATGACTGCTGTCATGCTTGGTGGTAAAAATATTCACAGCAGTATCTGTGGAAAGGAGCCTGGTAGTCCACAGGCACGTTGGTCTTGTGCAAAGGTTAAGTATAGGCTCGTTAATCATTCAACCCGGATTTTCTGCAGAATAAGACCACAAGACAAGGATTTGACACAGGTAGTTTCTGGCAATTGATTACGAAGAATCATGGTGAAAGAGTAGGGAAGTGAGACAGGAAAGAAGAAAGGACCAGTGACAGGAGCAGTGTCCTTCAGTAATCAACTGGGTCCCTTATGGCGAGGGACCTATAGAGAGATTCTGGAGCACTCCAGATGATGTCCCACTCTGGAACCAGGATGCTACTTATTTATCTGTCACTGCCTCCCAGATGGAGGATCGATCAGCGCCATGAGCTGCCCCTGTCCTCTGATCTCCATTGTTCACTGTCCCAGCTGCACCTATAGCCAGAGAAGACCTCAGGCAGAGAGACACAGGGGCTTAAGCTGGCAGGGCCAGCCAGCACTGTGCATCCAAGCTTCAGGTGACCTTCCTGTTTCTCTTGTCATGTTGTATTACTGTGCATCTTTCAATTATTCATCTTACACACCCTTGCTCCCTGCTCCCGTGCCTGGTCTGGGTCTTTTCCCCTATCACTACTGTGTTACTCTAGGATCAGAAACCTGGGTTTCATCCTGTTTATTCATTGCCTAGATAAATAATTTTTTTATTCATTTGCCTCATCTGTAAGGGAAAGTTCCTGAGAGTAGTAATCCTAAAAGAAAGCGCTTGACCTGAGCATGCCAGCCAAACACTTCAGGTGATGTGTAATTATTCTTCGCATTGTAGCCCAGGAGTTGTGCATCACTGACTTCTACCTACAACTACGCACTGCAGTTACTGCTTCTACTACTGCTGCTATTCTGTGGTGCAGCACATCCCATCTCCAGCCTCTTGCTTAACTTTGTCCTCCTATTGTGATTCCAACACAGGGACACAGATTCTATTTGGTTACAATTCATGGCTTTTTGAGCACAGTGGATATTCAGACCCACCTCTCTCCTCACTGTTTAGTCATTGTCTAGTTTCCTACCTTATTTTCCAATGAGAAAGATTCATCTTGCTTTGATTAGGCAGCAGCAAGACTAGTAGAAAAGTTCTGGAACATTTCAGATGCCTCCGGTGGGAAAGAGGGAAAAAAGAAAATCTGATAGAAAAATGTAATTGCTATTGTACGTTATTATCTCCATACCCCATGGCAACAAATCTTATTATATTTTTCCTTATTTAAGCCATATTCAAGAAGGTTTTATTGTTAACTTAACCCAGATGACTGATCAAAGCATAGTTCCTTATTGCCATCTTGCTAAAATACTTTAAAGGCAGTTTTAATGTTACACATTTATAGCTACATATTGCCATTAAGCTATTGAGTCTATTACTAGTCAATCAAAGACTTTCATTTTGTTTCAAGAGCTCCTTGGATAAACTCTTCAGAAATGTCAAGAATTGTAGTTGTTTGCACCCTTTTCACAAATGTTGTTCATCCAGGATTTTAGTTAATGGATACAGTGTCAGTTTTCCATGGTTTACTTTTAGCAGTATCATAAGCTCGAAAAAGTGCCCTGCTGTCCTCTAGACTAGAGGACAATAAGCAAATGCAACTGATAGCTCCTCAAGACTCCTATTCTTTCTAAGAGAATTTACTCAAGTGGTTGAGTATTTGACTGAGTCCAGTTTGCTGGGGTCTAGATTATGTTCTAAAGCAGACCAATTGCACTTGCCCAACATATCCAAAACCCTACACTTGCCCTGCTGTCTGCATCCATAACAGTAGCATCAAGCAATGCATATACACAAGAAAATTTAAACAATCACAACGAGAGTTAAAGACCAAGTTGGCTCATCATAACCTCTTTGTTTCATTCACCTGTCTGAAAATAGCCTGTGGCCTCCCCACCATTCATTTGCACATCCAGACACTCACAGAACACACATTTTCTTACTGCTTTTACCCCAGACTCTGTGCCAAGTGATGAGAACAGCAATCTGAGCATATTGCTTTCATTAGATTTTTAACTTGTTTGTGGAGATAGCCAAGTAAGCATGCAGTGACGTGCCATTCTTTGAGGGAAGGAGCTTGGTGGGGGAAATGGGGGAAGGATGCTATGAGAAGGAGCAGAGGAGTATCTGCCCCTGGTGAAGTGGGTTTAGGGAATCTTGGGAGAGAATGATGTATACCAGCAGAACTGACAGGTACAACTCATACTTGAGGAGTGAAAGATGAAGGGCACTACAGCAACAAAGAGCAGACTGTGTCAAGCTTGAAGACAGGAGCCAAGGTGACAGCAGGTGCCTATTAAGAGAGCATGGTAAGGATCAGAATTCCTTCCGTAGGGCAGTGGGCTACAGAATGCACCCCACAGGAGGTAAGAGAGCTATTAGGAGGCTGCAGTACTAGAGAAAAAAGTAGTGCCTGGAAGAAAGAGGAAATAGAACGTAAAGTCTGATTAGATTTGTCTCAGCAGTCATGATTTAATGTAGTTTAAAATTTTTGTATATGTTATATTATGTCAAAGGCAGAGAGGTCAGTCAGGTCAGCAGGATGGTAAATACTACAGAAGAAATAAAATGTATCTGGGATATCTCCTATATCTGGGATAGGGAAGGCCATAGGGACATGACCTTTTACACCTGGAATCCCCTGGTCTGCTAAAATAGTGTCATTGTTCCAATCCTTATTGTAATTTCCTATAGTTTTTCTTCCATTGACTATGAGGGCGTGTTATTAGTTGCTTTCTATCCCTTCAGATCATTCTTTGTGTGCTAGGAAACCAATATAATTGGTAGAAACAGTGAAGGCAGATACGTACACATTGAACAATATAAAGAAAAGGAGATCCATTTTCAGTTTGAATTAATAGAGCCAGATTGGTCAGATGTTCCATGGGAGAAAACACTAGCAACCAGCCTGTAAGAAATTGGGCACAGTTTAGAGATATGTTACAATCAAGATAAATAAAAATGGTCTAGAGTATCAGACCAAACTCTCATTTTTCATCTCTGTTTCACACTCTTCTCTCCCAGTCCAGACTAATCAAAAGAAGCCTCTTCCGCTCACAATTCCTCTGTGTACATTTCCCCCAGATCAAGTATTCACATGAACAATGTGGTTTATTTATATTTCAGTACCAAATTGGAATGATGACATCATTCATTTACAGTCTTTGTCCTATGACATGCCTACTCCTCAACACCTCATTTCTGCAGACACATTTAGCACTGCATATAGCATCTTGTTTAGCTTGTACATTCTTTTATGGGATATAGTTCAAAGGTAGGGAACTTTAGTCTTGTCTCTGGTAAGAAAATAATCTCATGAAATTACAGGAGCTTCCCCAAAGGATAAGGACATCATGATGTTTACAGTATCCATTATTATTTGTTCATTTAAACTCCATTATTCATTCTTGGGCAGTCTTTTCCTTCTTGAACATAGCATAGCTCACAACTCCCTTCAGGCTTTTAAAATTCTATTTAAAAGAAATAATTTCAGATTTATTAGTTCATGAGTTCAAAAGTACAGTCTCCCAAAGCAGCACTGGAATTTTAGGTGTGAATGCTGAATTCAGAATCCATTGTCCAAGGGCAAGAGGACTAAGAGAGATCTCAGTACTTGGTCCTAAGAGTTGAGCAGCTCTACTCTTTCTCACAAGGCCTTATTTGTCCATTGGGCCTTCTGACACATTATGTGGGTAAGCAAAGGATGGAAATGCTCTCAGCTGCCCAAGGTCTGGGATTTTTTAATTTAAGTTTTAAGTCACTTTTCCTGTATTTTTATTGTTTTCATCATATAATAAAAGTTCCACCCTGGGAACTTTTGAACATTATACACATTGTAATAGCTGGAGTGAATAAATCATGAGACATCTTTTGGCAGATCGAAATAAGATGTGAGGTGTTTCTAAAACTTAACAGAACCAAAGCTTTTATTGAAAAGTTATTTCTACCTGTTTAGCTATTTGCCTGTTTTGCTCACAACAAGGTAAGGGAAAAAGGCCTAACAATTGAAAAATAGAAGATTCAAAAGATTTTAGTGTTCTGTGTCAAGAAAATGACCCTTGGGGCAGTTGGGCCTGAAATCTGTCTCACTTTTCTAGCTGCCAAAGAGGATAGTAATAATTTCTCCCAGGCAAGTTTTGAGACTGTTAGATTGTGCATTAAAAACACTGTTAAGAATGCACTATGCTAGGTCCCGAAAGCTCTTTATTATCAGAGCATTATTTATATTACATAACAACACTCCAACCAGCTGGAAGCCCTGCCAGCCCCTGACTTCTGGCTCTCTTAAAGTCCTGATGGCTTTTTGTCATCGTGAGCCACCAGTGGGACTGTTATGGAAATTCACGCAATGTCCTTAACTCTCAGTGACCCTCTCTGCTGAAAACAAACGTGCATCTTGTCTCTAGGATGGCAGCATTCTTGAGAAAGAATCCCTTCATTCTTTCAGCTACTCATGACAGCAGCAGGCATTGACTCTCTGCCTGTTAGGCCCTGTGCTGGAATCTGGGAAAGCCAGACGAAAGAGACAGCATGGAGATCCCGTGACAGATGCCAGGTAAATCCTGGGTCAGAGAGCCATGGTGAGCAGGAGGCACATCCGATCCAGCCTCAGAATCAGGCAAGGAGAGAGGACTGTAGAAGAGCCTGTGCTTATCATGTGCAAGGCCCTGGGTTCACACACACACTCACACACATGCATGCGCGCGTGTGTGCACACACACACGTAAAAGCAAAGACTCCTGGAAAACATGCCCTCAGCTAAGCAGACATGGAATTAAGGTCAAGGAAAGTGCCTGAGCAGCATTGCATACAAAGGAAGCAAGATGCACAGAGGAGAAAGCACAGCAACAATAATAGGAGTGATAGTGTTTGACTTATTGTCAACTTATATGTCATATGTCATATTGTATGTCTTCCTGTCATTTGGTGCTCACAGCCACCCCAGGGAGGGAGGACTGGTTGCTCTCCCTGTAGAGTTATGGAGGTGGAAGTAATGATCAGTTGACTCTTCAGGTAGCATACCCTGCGAAGAGAGCGGGGCGGCACTAAAATCCAGGAATTCCTATCCCCAAACCCATGTTTTCTGGGCTTTCTGGACCGGCGTGTTTTATACTTCTATGATCCTAACCATTTTTCTACATTTTATGGCCCTATGAGTTTGTCTCTCGCCTATTTCTTGCCTTGTGCAATAAAGCAAGACAATTCCTTGGCCCTGCAGCTTTTAGCTATGATACCTAGTATCCTCTTATGACAAAAAAAGAGTATAAATTAGTCACTTCTTTTCCCAGAGACTTTATACATTTTGCTCCATTCTCTCAAGAAATAATAGCAGTTAAAGTGTCCAAAGAGTGGCCTTTCCAAAGAACTCATCGTAGCAATACATCTCCCTCAGTACTTTTGCATTTGGTAACCTTGGCATGGATTTCCTTCCCTGCATCGTCTTCTGAGTCTGTTTGTCATCTTTCCATCCAAGGCTCCTTCTCTGGCTTGCTTTAAAGTGTAGGTCCTACATGAGTGTTGACACTGTGTGCTCAGAAGTTTACTTTGGATCTCTGCAATTGCTTGATAATGTAGAACAAAACATTAGTATATGGACTTGCCACTCTTAAAGCAAGGAAGGAAACTACATCAATGTCTACAGATGTAGCTTTGTAGCTTCAAGAATACAACAAAGCCTCTTTCACCCAAGCTAATGGCAAGGTTCGTCCTTGATTAAGTTTTATATTAACTAAAATGGAGAAACAGAGAGGCTCTGAGGTCCTGTCACTATGCCCCAAGTCTCTTTGCTATGTCCTCAAACTCCTGATGGAATCCTCCCTGCTTTTTGCTCTGCACAGACCCAGAATAGAATGAAGCTGATGGCAGACAACTACGATGAGGACCATCACCATCACCACCATCACCACCACCACCACCACCATCGATCTCCTGGGAGGTCACAGTATTCCAATCACAGGCCCTCTCCAGACCAGGTCAGTTTCCTCGCTGCTTACCTCCAGGACTACTTTTACCGTTTGGATATTTTAAGAAAAAATAAATAATCCTCAAGAAATAATAAACAGCATAAAGTGATATGTTCTTTGAACTGAAACTAATAGCTTTGGTATTTATTTCCATCACTCAAGGAATCTAAATGTTTTCTTTCCCCCTTCCTCTTTAAGGTTTTGTCTTTTCTTGTTTATGTTATCCATTTTCTTTCCTTCCCTCCTTTCTTCCTTTATAGATATGTAGTCTATTGCTGGTATCTAATGTGAGTTATTTTGGAATGTCTCTTAAGAGTTTTAAAAGAAAGCATTTTGTTTCCATGAGCTTGGCAACCAGAGAAGCCCTGAGTCTGCTGAACACTTTCCTAGAAAATGCCTTAGTGATGCAAATTAATGGCGGGGTAAAACAACGAAAAAAGAAATCCATTTTGCTGGCCTTTTTAGTCAGCGAAGCCAAGGAGTCTGGTTTATTTGATTTGGACCCTATCTTCTGCCTGGACTAACTAAAGCAAGTAAAAAGATAGAATGACAAAAACAAAATGTCTGTAGTTTTCAAATGCAAAAAACTATTTATGGTATTTAGCATTAAAACTCTTGAAGATGAATCTTATGCAAATTAAATTCCAAACATCAGAAAAACAAGTGAAATACCAACACAGACAATATCAACAGCTTTTTTCCCTTTATTGTATTGTATTTTTGGTTTTTTTGATACTAGTAAATTCCAATGGGGATGGGGCATTAGGTAAAGGAATAGAATTGTTTGGATAAGTATGGATGCCTTTGGACAAGAGAAAAAGGGCTTAGTTAAATTATCTATGTCAAAAAGAGGCTTAATTTTTGCTTGGGGAGGAAGTGTTTTTATACTTCTAAAGTTTTGCAGATGACTGTTTTCTTTTCACATCATGTAACTAGCATCCCAGAGATACTTGTCTCCAAGACATTTTGCCAGGAGAGCAACTCCAGTGGAGCTATTTATGTACAACATAACATTAGAAACCCTCCCCAGAGCCAAGCAGCAAAGCAGCTGGTGTTAAGGCTCTCTGGCCCCCTGAGCTTGGCCCTGAAGCATTTGTCTTCAGAGCCTCAGGTATTTGTTTGGGTCATTTAGATTTCTGGAGCTAAGTGAAAAAAAGGTACCAGCTCATTGTCTTTAGTATTAAAAGATGGCTTTTAGTTTGGATACTTGGAAAGTGGACACATTAGTTTTGTGTCATTATTAGTGTGGCCGTGTTTTTGTTTGGGTTTGGTTTTATTTATCCAACTCTCACCACCTCACACTCTCATCCTAGCATACCTGGCATCCTGCAAGCTAACTAAGTCTACTCGCTCTCATTCTTGGTCCCTGCTGTTTCTCCTATTGCCCTTGCTCCTTGGCACTCTTCCCCAACGATCTTGTAGTGAGTGAGAGGTCTGCAGAGCATGCTTTGGCTCTTCTTCTGACCCATACATGGCAGAAGGCCACCCTGGCTTTGCCTCCTTCCCCTGACTGACAGGAGCAGAGAGCATCTTAAGGGCAGAAAGACCTGGAAGCCAGTTTAGAGGAGTGGATCGCATAGGAACCTGCTAAGATGCCATACCAGCGTATTTTGTAGACACATACCCTAGTATGTGTGGCTGAAAATGAGGCACCAAATCAAATTTATTTGCCTTGTGAATGATTTCTTACAAAGTCTGGCCCCTTGATATTTTTTCAGAGGTCTCTACTCATAAACTAGACTATCTTGCCTGATTGGTTGGCCCTCTTACATTTAGAGAACAAAATAATTGCCTGGGTAGGAGGAGGCTTCCCAACAGAGTTAGGAATCCTTGAAGAGTATCTGGCTTAGGTGTGCCGTGGGACCTCAGACACACCTCTCTTACCCCTGCAGCCAGGAGGATGGTGATGGTCTTCCACCATCACATCTATCACCTCTGTGAATGTGCTCAGTGATCCTTGGACACAGAGGCAGATAGCTTCAGCCTTCTCCAGGTGAGAAATTCATGCTCTTAGAGTGGAAGATACTGGCTGGAATACTGCTGAGAATTTGCCGCAAACACTAGGAGCACAAATTCCGTGCAAGCCCCTGTGGGAGTCTTAGGGAAGAGCACGACAGGCAAGAGAGAGCTGTGCTTTTAGGGAGCTTCCTGTCTGGTCCTAGGACAAGAATCTAAGTCTCCTCCTGCCCTTGGGATGATCAGGGCAAGGTAGATAAAATGATAATTTAGCTCAAGGGGCCACGATTTAGAAACTTCTTTAAAGTGGGGTTCATGGTGACAGTGAAACACCCTTGATAAGCAGGATTTCATGATTTTAAATTAGAGTCACCAAGGCTGTAATGTTCTGTTACTGTATACTTTCACAGGGGCCTGGGCTTGAGGTTAGGTTGGCTCCAGCCTCAGAAAAGCTGGGGCCAGATGCCCTTTAGAGTGAGTGATGCAGGTGTAGGAACTGATGCCTTTCACCATACTGGAGACTGGAGATTTAATGATCAACAGCTAATGTATCAACATATGCATTGCTATAAAACTCATTCCCAGAAATAATAGTTTTTAAAGGCTAGGCAGTATTTTTCAGTTGATTACAAGACCTACACATGATTGTGTAGACCATATGTACTAATACAGATGACATGCAGGTGCTTCCAAGGAGAATATGACAGACATATCAACATGTAACAGTACGAGAGTCTTAAAAATGGGTTGATTTGGACTAGTTTGAAACCAGTTGTTCATAACATACCTAAGTTAGCTGAGCCGACTTAAAGGGGAAAGAGCTCTGTACAAATTCCTGATTCCGTTCCAGTGAATCTTCTGACCCTGGCCTTTCTGTGGCTGTAAGGGTTGACCAACAGTGTCTTCTGGAAGAGGAACAACAGAGAGTTGACAATAAAGCCCTCCTGGGCTTTATTAAGAGATCAGAACATTTGAAAAGTAGGAAATATGAAAAAATCAGTAAGTTAGCTGTATTTCTGCAGAAACTCATTACCTTTGGAAATTCAAGTACTGCCAGGCACTTTCAGAATTATATTCTTTTTCCATTTCTTCCCTGTCCCTTTCTTCTTTACTAAGATGTTTGATTTCTCCTTGTGAGAAACTGAATCCAAGTATTGTAAGTCTAGGCCTGCATTTCCCATAGTAAGTTTCAGAACATTAGTCCCATGAGGGAAGTCTTGAGACAAAGATTCAGTGGATAAAGAATTTTGGGAAAGTGTTGCATATTTTCACTCTATCTTCCAGCCTCTATCTTCCAGCATCCTTCTGCAAGTGGATCAAAGAAACTCACAAGTCATATAAGAAAGAAAACTATTTTTATTTAATCTAGCATTTTCCAGATTTACTTAATCATAGAGTATTTTTTCTAGCAACATCTGTGCTTTGAAAAATAGTGTTCTCAAAATATCAGATGGAAAGTGAGACTGTGTAGTTTACAACAAGACTGATCAGTTTCCAACTTTTTTTTCAGAAGGCATACTTTTTAGAGAGCTTCCCTTGTGTTTTATATAGCAAAAAATAAAAATACTTTATTTACTTATTTCACTTACTTCCTAAGATAGCTTCTTAAAAGGTTGTAATACCTAGTAATACGTTATTCCTCCCCAACAGTGTAGCATATCTGATCTAAGTGAGGTGTTAATGGTAAGGTCCCAGAAAACCAAGAGTAGTCATAAGCATGCAGCCTGTCAGTAACTGCAAAGAAATAGGAAAGGAGGAGGTAAAGAGTTTGAAGAAGTAAGAGAGGTCGGTATAACGTGTCAGTCTAACAATCTAGCCCCCTGTATGAGAATAGCGCAGGTAATTCATAGAGGGCTGTAATGCCCCAAGGATGGCCATAGCCATTGAATATGCCCAAGTGGAACATCCAGACAAACCCCAGTAATGACTTAAGCAGCCCTTCAAACCTAGAAGTTGTCACAAGGGTAGACAATAAATTTACCCATGACATAGTGAAGGCCGAAGAGTAAATGGAACAGGCTTTGAGACACGAATGATTTGAAATTGAAGTAGCTAGGATTGACTTTTACAAAGCCATGTAGAAACTTAGTATTTCCTAGTGGCCTGATGCACTTGTTACCATCCTTTGCTTTCTCCCTAAGTATTATCCATCCCTGCCTTAAAGTGCATCAATGATACCAACTCTCTGTGCTATTTCTTTTTGTAGGCATCATATTTTTATTTTCCTCAAGGAAAGTCACATTTTAGTTCATTCTTTCATTGATTCCCAGGTATGAACTAACCCCATCAAGAAGAAAGGATTAAGTCAGTGAGCTCCACACTCCAGCCATTGTGAAATACCAAGTACTGCTTAGGCTTCCCTTCTTGCACATTCTGTCGTTAGTGTTATTTATGTTCAGTGTTGACTCTTTAAGGGCCTAGATCTTACATCTTTTTATAAAAATGAGGATGTAGGGAATCTTTCTTTCCCTTCTTCATTAAATGGAAATGTCCACTCACAGGAGTTGGGAAATTCAAGAGGTTTTACCACCTTTCAGATTCTATTTAATATTTCAATTTCACATTTTACTTGTAAAAATCCTTTTTATGGGTTGGGGAGATAACTCAGTAGAATAAGCACCTGCCTAGGAAGTGCAAGGTCCTAAATTCAATCCCCAGTACTGAAAAAAAAAAAATCCTTCTACTAAACAAGGGCCGAAAGTCTAGGAGCATGAAAAACCTAATAATATTTATAGAAGAATCACAGAAAATTTAGATTGAATTTTGTATTTTCTATTTTATATTCATGGACTGTGCTACATCTTCCAGAATGCAGTCATTTCTGTCTAGCCTTGACTAGGCACTCAGTGAAGGTCTGCTAAGTGAACTGTTCCTAAAGAACCTTTGGGAAGTATAAAGGACAGGTGAAAGTATCCCATCATAGAAATAAATAAATTGGTACCCAATGAAGTTATTAATGATACAAAGACACAAAATTGAAAATAACTGGCCTGAGCCTCTAAATGCTCTATGAGGTATGATGGAAAATACTTTGAACTGTTAAAGAATACTTATTACAGTAAAAGACACGTGAGTGTTAATCACCCTCGAAATACTCCCCCCACTTTGCATGCACTTATCCCATCATTTTTGCTGCTTTCTGTTACATTCCTGAAAGTGCTCTTTCATATATTGAGTTGCACTGTCATGGCTCCTTTAAGATCCCAAATTGACTTGAAATGTTTCCTTTTCATGGTCTTTTTGACTTGGGAAAAGTTGCAGGTTTCCAGATGTGGTGAATAAGGTAGATGAGGACGTGCTGTCATGATTTTACAGGGCTGGGGACATAGCTCAGTGAAATAAGTGCCTCCCTGGCAAGTGTGAAGTTCTGAATTCAATCCCTAGTACCAAAAAAAAAAAAAGATTTTACAGATCCACCATTTTGTTGGCTGGCCCTGACCAGCAGCATTCACCATATTTTTGCTCATATTTTTTCTCAGTAAAAACATGAAAGAGAACCTCCAGAATGGCTTCAGAAAGTGGCAACAGCAATAGGACAAGTGTGTGCATAGTGTATGCGGGTGTGTGGAGGGGACAGTGTTCTGATGAGTATTAATGGCAATGTGCCTTCTACCGTAATTAAGTTTTCTTGACCATTCATCATATATTTTGATGACACATCGTATGTTGGCTGTAAATCTCTCTGGATGTCCACATGGATGTGTTTGTGCAGCTCTGTGTACTTGCATTTTACTCAATAATGTATACTTATAGTTGCATGACTAAATCATATCCAATTTTTCTAGAATGAAAATATGTGTTTTTCATTTCTACATTGAGTTATAAATTTTATTTTATCTTGATTTACTTCCCAAAGTTAGACTAAAATGTTATCTTATCAAATCTCTTTACTTTTGCCCTGGACTTTGCTGTCATTATTTCCATTCTTCTGTTTTGTATCTGTTCCTTTCACACAGTTGCACAGATCACACACACACACGCACACATGCACACATGGATTCACACACATTTTTCATGTTCCTCTTGTCTCTTCTCTTTTCTTGCTGTTCTTTTGCCAATAAAGAAGAGATTTATGCAAACTCCCCCACTGTCTTGGAATCACCAGAACAAGATCCCCCAGCAGTGGGGAGAAATTGCTGGGCTCATACAGGCTCTTGGCAACACACTGCCTGGACTCACATTCCCTTGCTCACTCACCCAAGAGCCTCTGCACATACAAGAGCCTGAGGCAAGCGAGACCCCCCCAAGCTAAGTGAAAGATATTGTACCTCACCAGCAGCTACTGTCCATTCACCTGGGTGTGGGTAATACTTTTGGACAGTGACTGTCTTCTGGCAGAAGCTCGGTTTTCCATTGGGCATTCTTGATTTTAGAGGCTCTGTCCCACTGATCTAGTCCTACAAAATTGATTGTTCAAATATACTTATCACCTACTTGTCAGTTTCCAGAATCTTCAGGTATAAGTAGCACTCATTGGTCCTTTCTTAGCTGCTCCTGGTTACTTTGTGGTCTCTGCGTGTGTTGACTCCCTGCCGAGATGTATGCGTCTCCCACTGGATAGGCAGAGCACTCAATGCCAACTCCCATTTTTCTAGAATTCTGCTTGAGACATACAGCATTTTGCCATAAGCCATCAAATAACTTGGTCAAAGAAGACTCTAAGCCAAGATTTGGCCTTCTTTTCAAACTGGGGATTATGGGACAGATACACAGATCCTGTTTCAAGATACAATACAATGATCCCAGTGTCCTAAGTCACAGTGATTATGGAAGTCTGTTTTTATTTCCTAGATCCTTACATGTAGTCTGATGTACGGAGGTTTAAAATCATGTTCTGCTTTAGCATGAACATGGTTACAGCATGCTTACATGGTTATACCATGCTTACAGCAAAATAAAATCAGGATTCCTATCTTCTCCCACCTCTCCATGCAGCACATATCTGAGCTTCAGGTCCCTGCCTCCAGATAGAATTAGTCAGAGTCCCATAGAGCATCCCCACAGGAGGGGAATTTCCAGCCATATCTACAAATAGGCCCTCACTGAGATACCTCCAGCCTGTGTGATTCCAGCTTGCACATCTATCTGTTAAAACTCACCTACTGTTCTCCTCCTTCTCCTTCCCCTCCTTCTGGGGATCTTGACCTTGTATTTGGTCTGCAAAAAGTAAGAGGAGCCCCGTTACTCACCTTTGGGCCGAAGCAGCCCCAGCTGCTCATCCCAGCCTCCAGGACCTCTCAGTGTGCCAACTCAGGACCTAAGCACTTTCACCCTCAGCCTCTCTGTGACTGATCCCCCACTTTCCCTGTACTCTCACCAACAGATTAGCCAAAGTGAAGCCCTTTGAATTCTAACAAACAGATGAAGGGCTTAACTTACTCTGTTGCCCCCAGAAGATGGATTCTATATGGAGAGTTGTTATTCCTAGCTTTTGGTTAGGAAGGAAAAAAATAATTTATTTTATGTTTTGAGGTTAAATGAATGTGGGATAAATGTATACATAGCGTCCTGTGTGTATATATGTATGTATTGCTGTGTGTCAGATGGGTTCAGGACTTTTCCACATATGGAAGAGTTTCACAAGATCATATTTAACTAGAAATTTCTCTCCCTAACTTCCCCTGAGTGCATGTTTGAATATACATTATATATACCTCTATATAAATGTATGCATGTAAATATATTTTCAGGTTTTGTATATAAAAGCTAACCATCATCTAGCAGGGCTTACTGAAGTACTGATGCAGAACAGTCAGAAACCCCAAAGTTTCTAGTATTCTGTGACAGTAACCTGATAAGAAAAGTTACATGTTTTAGACCGTTAAGATCAGTTTCTATCCAAGATAGTCTGCCTCCAGCTTGCCTGAATGAAAGATGGTCAATTTCTTTCTTTTTGGCATTTCAAATTTGATTTCATGGCCCATTTCCTGGAAGAAACCTTGAATTTTGGCTTCACGTAGGGCTGAAGCCTTTGAATTCAACAATCCATGAAGAAAGCTCATGTTGGTACTGATGTTTATTAGGTGGGAGAAGGGCTCAGAGATTTCCACTGTTGCCACTCCTGTGCCAGCCTCTCAGAACTGGAGCCAGCAATATTTTAAGATGCATTTGCCAATAAAGCCCCTGAGCCATTTGCTTCTTTTCCAGCACTACTGGATGGAGAAGATGCTATGTTTAAAACAGTAGATTTTTAATGAAATGTATATGAAATACATAGCACAGATGTCACTTTTTTTCATTGTCCCCCAAAGGGTTACTAAAAACCCCAGAAACCACTAAAACATGACCCAATAGGTCTATGTAACTTCTCACCATTGGGAAATAAAGGTGGTGGTTTATTTGTTTGCTTGTTTTTAAGAGCAAATGCTCTGGAATGACCCTTTGTGAGGCCTAGGTAAAGAGGGAAATGGGGACAAATGTCAACTGCTGATGTAGGGGGTGTTTAACTCCTCCTTCCCATGCAGTGCTCCTTGGCCAAGGCTGCAAGAGGAGGTGAGCAATGGGGAAGCCATCTCTGCGGATGAGCGGGTTATTACTAAAGCCCTTCCTGTGGGTGTTATGTTAATTCCTCTCATGTAAGCGCACGAGGGTGTCATTTGACAAACCGTACCAAGTATGGTTGTCATGTATAAGAAAAAGACAGAGCTACTTAATGCTCTGGGAGCCTTTGGTTAGAAAAGGATTTTTCCTAAAAGGAGGCTTGAGTTTATTAAAGATTCCAGTCTTACTCTCTTTTGAGAGTAAAGTAGGTTTTTACCACTTTAACTAATTTGTGCAAGTTTTACACATTTTTGTAGTATTAGAGTTTCCTGAAGAGATTTGTTGCAGCATTTCTGAATCAACAGTGGTCCTGGCTTGTAGATGGAACTCATCTTGGCAGCATCAGAGGCTTGACTCCTTGTCCGTGTGCTGCTTCAGTTAAGTCACACTTGTCCAAGCTGCACTTCAGCTCCTCCCCTGAAAGGGCGTGGCCAACCTCAC
Organism: Octodon degus; assembly: GCF_000260255.1. Taxonomy (NCBI): domain Eukaryota; kingdom Metazoa; phylum Chordata; class Mammalia; order Rodentia; family Octodontidae; genus Octodon; species Octodon degus. Next base: position 7,521,939 of record NW_004524619.1, read on the forward strand.
AATACTGGGAAGTAGTGAAACTCAATGCTAAACACAGTTGCCTTGTTCCCTCTCTCTCTTTCTTTTTTTTCTTGAACTGATATAATAAGGATCATCTTTGACTCACGTGCTCCAGGTGCTTACATGTCTCTAGAGATAAGGGAACAGAGAAAAGGAAGTTGGAAACATCCTATCCCCATTTACTGGATATACTTCCAAATTCTATTAGCCATTCCCCCCCCCAAAAAAAAAATCAACCTATTTATGTATTAATTAGATTTTCAAAATTCTAGTTTTGGCATCTGTTTTTCAATAATCTGAATAAACTCTAGCTTTGACAGCCCAGAGATACTAAAATATTTAAGAATGATTTTATAAGTTAACAGATTGTTCTTATGTGTTTCATTTCACCTTTGAAGTTAGTGTAATGGGTAACTTATAATTGGTTGCAATATACAGTAGCAAAGTCTTGAAGGCTATCACAAGGAACAATGTACCCAATTATTTTTGTATAAGTCTTTAACAGCTACAAAGTAGTTCAATTTACAATTTACAGTTTAGTGTTCACTGCAGCAATAGGAAGTATCAGAGCTACCTTGGTTCCATTTTCTTTCTCATGCAACTTAGGAGATGAAGAGTCAACAGGCTGGGAGACTTGGTTGCCTACTAATTAAGAAATGGTAGAACCAGAGTCACATGATATTAAAAACATAAATTTCACTGTGTTTAACAAAGCCAAGTGTTAATGACTAACTGATGAAGGAGCAAAAATAAAGCCTGTCTTCACTCTCGTCCATTTTTATGGTTATCTGGCAGTGGCTCAGTTCTGAGTGGATGTTGACTTTAAGCTCCTAATAATGCTATTGGCCAATGTGGAGTCTTCCAGCAGCTCCATCTTCAGTGGGCATCTTGATCCTTCAGCTGAGAGCACTAGCACATGCTCCAGGGACCAGCTTGTCAGAATTCTTTTGGCCTGAAGAAAATAGAAAACTAGTGTCTAAGTTTTCTGGTAATGATGCTACTAGAACCAAATTGACACAGCACCTAAATGTTTATTAGAAATGAAGGAAAAGGCCCCCACTACCCCATTTCTATGTTTTCAGTAGATTGGCTAAGAGGTCTCTGATGGCTGCCTTGCCTCAGGGTACCCTCCTTAGGTGAACCTGCTGAGAAGAACCAACTGAGTTTGGCAAGCTGTCTAGTCTTTGCTTCTTTTCTGATGGATGCCCTGGTTTGTCCTTTAAGTGATGGGCAACATCTGTCATCTCCTCCCTCAGCCATGGCACATTCAGCTTTTTGCAGTGGGGGTTGGAAGAAGAAGCCAGGGCTGTGGTTGGGACATTAGAATGGGTAAGAAGCAGTCTGAGGAAACATGGTCAGTAGTCTTGGAAACCCTAAGGGACTTTAAAACCCAAGCCACACAATCAGAGTTCAGTCACTCAATTATGCAAGAATTGAGCCTTCGACAGTTGTCTTTCTAGAAACACAGTGGTACCTCAGTGTTAAGTACCCAAAGTGACAAGTACTAAACAAATAACTTTGGCTAGAAAAAGTAGCAAGTCTCAAGGAAACTGGCATGTTGAAGTCCTAGCTTATATATTGGTAGCAAACAATGAGTCCCAGGACAGATTTTTTGCATCTGAATACCTCAAATGCCAAATTTGATGTCTTTCAACAAAAAAAAACAAGTACCAAGGCTTAACTATATCTGTTAGGGTCCCACATCTGAGGGATCCTGGGGCAGTATCAAGGAAGTGGAGGTGCTATTTCCCTCAGGGCCTTAAGATTGTAGGGAGGAGTACTACTGATGTGTCTACATGAGTAAATTCCATTGGCCTGAATCCTTTCTTCCAAGAGCCAGAAGCACCCCCTGGAGTTATGTCATCATCATTGTTCTCTGATCAAGGCCTTCACCCACTGGATAAAGAGCAGTACAGGCTCTCTAGAAATTCAGAACCAGCACCCAGCATTTGGGGCCAACATGAGCACTTCTTGATGTAGCTTCACAGTTCATTCGGCAGAGCAAGAAGGATACAGTTTGTGGGCACACAGAGGAGAATCACACCCTGGCTGCAAAGCTCCTGTCAGGTAGCCTTGGTGAGCTCCTGGATGGCATATCTCCTTGAGCTTTCTCTCCCACATCCGCCCCGAGAGCTGTCAGACACCAGTGCATCAGGGTCATGGTGAGACTTGGTGAGGAAGCACAGATGACTGCCTGCATTCTCTCACCTGGAGGAAGCACTACTAAGTGCTGAGTCTCCTTCCCTCAGCCTAAAATAAGCTAGCGTTTATATCACCATGGAGCCAGAAGCAGGTATCAGTACCCGGCTAGCATGTTTCTGTTCTTTGTAGAATGTATCTGCTAATGAGCTCCACAGTCTGTAATTAATAGCAGTCACTTAAAAGTCCAGCTCATTGCCTGAACAGATGACCATCTATGGGCTAAGCATCACAGGAAGCAGGAGATGTGATAGGACAGTCTCTAGAGGAAAGGTTTAAACTTAAACCCAGAGTACTTGGTATCATATTCCAGGCTCACACCAAAGCCTGTTGTTTTCCTTGACATGCCTGTCCTTTCCTGCTCTGGAAAAGCCTGTGGTTGAAAAACTTGGAGGAGGAACTGGGGAGATAGCTTAGTGACATAAGTACCTGCCTGGCAAGTGCAAGGTCCTGAGTTCAATTCCTGGTAACCACAACCCCCCCCAAAAAAAAGAAAAGAAAATACCTAGAGGATCTATTTTGATTGAATCCAAGCTCTGGGAATATCATAAATCCCATACTTTGACCCTGCTTTTGCATGGACAAGGTGTACAGAGAGATGGGGCTTAAATTCTGAACTGAAGTAAGGCTGAGGGTGAATCTGGTTACAAGAGATCTGAGTACAGTCAGAGCAGTTGTCCCACAAAGAAGCCAGGTTGAACCTCCTGGCCTGCAGCAGCTAAGCTCCCATGAGGGCAGCAGGCCATTAGAATGTTACACTTTCATGATTTTTACCACCTGTCTAGCTAAGGTGCATATGACAGTCAGGTCCCCACTAGGAACCTCATCCGCCAGTTTTAGGGAGGATAAAAGCAGAATATCAACTCAAAGAGAATGGCAGTTACTTAAAAAAATAAATAAATAATTTTAAAAAGCCAGATCCAATGACAGCCTCAAGTTTACCTGCTGGCTAAACTAATACTTTGAAATAGAGACCAACTCAAGGCTTATTTTACCTTGTGCTATTTATAACATCAGACTGTGCAGCTCTGGCTCAGAGCTTTTTTGCTATGGCTGAGAAACATTCTCCATAGCAAATCTCTTGTCAGTGATGACACAAGTACCTTTGCCTTTAGCTCTTGTCAGCAACATAGGCACAGTAAGTAGCCCATTCAGCAAGGAGTTTTGTTTTATCTCAGTGTTTAGAGAGTCCATTAGGCCCAGCATCTTGGACTACCCTGTTTCTGTCAAGACCTCCTGTCCGACATCCTCCCAGGAGCTTTAGATCCATGCTGGAGTTGTTTGATATTTCCCCCTCACTCCTCCAAGCTTGCTGATTTCTGGTCTTTCTGACCTGAGCATGAGTCCCCCTTGGACAGTCCTGCCTCAGATGTTTTGGACACAAGCACAGATGACTGATGGCCTAAAGGCTTTCACCGCATCCAGATATTTTGGCAACTTCTGGCAGAACAATCACTCACAAAGGACACACATGGGATCAACACCCCAGGCAACATCCACTGCAGAGTAGATTTGGAAACTGAAAAAGGAAAGCAGTGGATTCCCCTGAGCCTGATAGATAGATGCATTGGAAAACTCCAGGTATTTCTGAGTAATTTAGCATGAAGTTAGGGATCGAGTGACACTTATATGTTCCTTGTTATTTTTAGTCCTCAGATTTATATTTCTGTATGGTGAGGAGGCTGAACAAATTAATATTTTCTCAGTGAGATGCAGGCAGCAGAACAGACAGCTGTGGCCATTTAGAAGCCCTCAAGCTGCTGCTTGATGAGCTCCTGCAGTTTTGGTTTTTATTCCCCAAACGGACACTCACCCTGCCCAAAATCACTTGATGAGGAGGATCAATTCATGTTTACATTTTGAACACTACAGACTAGAAATGCCTACTATTTTCTTTTAAAAACTTGTTACTCTTTAAAAGCTAATGCCTTTTAAAAATGCATAATATTCCAAGTTCACAAAAGGAATTTATCCACATTTCTGCCATGTTAAGTGTTAGCAAAGTTTATATTGGACTGTCATATTTCTTTACTTTATTCACTAGCATACAAGATGTCGATCTCAACATCTGGTTTTTAATAACCCTCGACATCTGGGAGCTCCTTCTATTCCTATGGTAGACTAGGAACAGTAGTGATATTGGCAGTGTATATTTTCAAGTTACAACTCCTGTCTGTTTCAATCATAATTAATTGCCACATTTTAATATATTTAATTTTCTAAAAGTAATTTGCATTAGACCACCTTGTATTGTTAAGAAAGCAATGGCAGATTTTGGTGACAGTGGCTTTTCCTTTTTTCCTTCTTTTTTAATTAACGACCTTTATGAGTGGATTTGGATCTATCTATCTATCTATCTATCTATGAGCACACACATGCATATGTGTGTGTGTGTGTGTGTGTGTGTGTGTGCTGTTAGTGGTTTTTGGTTGTTATGTTTTAAATGCAGGATGAAATAAACTTTCTTCAAGAAAAGTTATTTGACAGCCATTTAGGAAATGGTCACCCGTGGTTGCCTGCTACGTTTTATGAAAGCCCCCTTTTTTGTTTTGTGACTTTGGTGCTTTGGAGACTCTCTCTGTGTGCCTGGAGTGTTCCTCCAGTAGCATCTTTAGAGGTCAAGAACTTAGGATGAAAGCCAGGACCCCTATACAGAGAAATATATGTACAAATATACCAAACAACAACATTCTGCATTGATTAAATGAGGTGGCTGAATTCCCACACATGGAAACTGTGGGATTTCATGTTGTGGACTTGCCTCCTCTATTACTATGAAAAGGAACATCAACTTTGCTTTTCTCCAGAGACAGAGGGGAGTTCAGTGAATATAAAAATATGTGTTCACCAAGTCATATGGGGAAAAGCAAAGTTTATTGGCAGAAGGACTTACTATTTAGTAATAAATAAACATAAGCTTTATATAAAAAGACTACCCAAATTATCAATGTATCTCATTTTTTCCCAAGACATTCCTACCTAAACTGTTAAGTAAAAATTCATGCTGCATTTCTAATTCAGAGTCTAAATTCCCTGAGTAATTCAAGTCCACCCAAAATTTTTCATCTTTGGGCCACAGATCTTTTCAACAGTCTGGTAAAGTCTCTGGACCACTTTGGAGAATTGTATTTTCAAATGCATGAAATAAGGTAGAGATACAAAGAACAAAATTAGGCTCAGAGTCAGTCTGAAGACCATCTATCTAAATCCTTAAGTAGAAAAAGTTACCATGGCTCATTGGCAAGACTTGGTTAGACTGTATGCAGTTGCTATCTTTCTAGATCAAAAATAGTCAAATATTGGCATTTTCAGATAATTCAGTTTACTATTATTATAGCAATGCAATAAGAAGAATCTAAATGTGAGAAAACATTCCAAGCTATTTTTTTTTCTTATTGCTGATTTTCAAAACAAAGAAATGAATCATAGTAAAAATCTGGTTTCATGTGGGATTTAGTAAGTGACCCTGCTTCTAAGTTATGTGTGAAATCAGGTTATGGACCACTCAGTCATAAATATTGTGTTTTGATCCAGTAAATAGGAAAGATTGTTCCAAGTGGGCATGTTACAATGATAGATATACCTGTATCTCCAGGAACTCAATTTTCTTGCATGTTGATCACTAGGCAAAGAGGAAAGTAGCCAGAACCATTTTGGAAACATTTTCAACAAGATTTCAGACCAAATTAGTTTCAGTGTATTGACAGTTGAACATAATGCTACCTAAAACTTCTTTTCTGTAAGCATTCTACTAAAATTAAAACTTCACTGTCTTTTAAACTATTATTTGATTGTAAATGTATAGTCATTTTATGCAAATGTATAATAACTTTATGTAAATGTATAATCATTTCATGGTGTGCACATTCTCTTTGATACTAACAGACCAATACAACCTGACAAATAAGATTACAGTATATTTGAGCCTTTACGAAATAGCTAATAAGTATGAAAGCATGTGAATTTTGTTCCAACCAAGTAGACAGAGCTCTTTTTTTTCTTTAATTCTTCTTCAGCCTTTATTGATACTTTAAGCTTAAGAAAAATTAAGGGTATTTGATTACTATAATTACTTCTCTGCTTGCTTTAAAGGTTTAATCTACTCCTTAGGCATAAGCAATTTGAATTGCATGCTTTCTAAAAAAAATCATCTGCTAATGTAGTCTAATTTTAATCTTCTAATCCAACCTTGACAAAAGTAAGAGCTGGGTGGGTGGAATGTTTTTGTGTGTGGGTTGCCATAGATATAAGACTTGTTATACATTTGACAAGTCAGTGGTGTGGAATTTAAATGACTATGGATTTTTTTTGTGTCCTCGTTCTTTAAGATGAAAAAACAAAGTGAAGATTCATGTGCCTTTCCAATGCATCTCAGTGTGACTAACCTTCTCTTCTTTCATGCTGGTGTTCCCCCTTCTCTGTGCACCTCCCCACCTCGGGCCGGCCGCAGGATGACGAGGAGGGCATATGGGCATAGCCGGTCCTGTAAACCAAAGTTCCAGTTTTGTTTTGAGGGGTGAGAAATCATCTTTTATATCATTTTTCTAAAAAAGACATGATTGCATTCTGGTGTTGTGTCGTGTGAGTTCTGAGTTGTGCTGGCTGAAGTTTGTGATTGTGCCATGTTTGCTGCTTTGTTCTGTGCGTGCAGAATGTCCTCGTGCCTTGGCCATTCCCAGGAGTCCTGTCCATCCCGCCTTACCTTCCTACCCCAATCATATTACTGCTCTGCTTTGTTGGGACTGGGTTTAGTGTGATTCAAATATGTCTTTGTTATTTAAAATGTGAACTGTGCCCTTACTAGAATGTGAACACACATTTTAAGGCATGATTATTGACTCGGACATTGTCACAATTCACCAGGCGTGGTTTTTGGTTGACTGTTTCCTTTTACCAGATATACCAGTGTGGTGTGACTCTCATATCCTTTTGGTTGTTCCAAGTGTTTGATAAGAAATAAGGAGAATAAAAATACATATCTTCATGGAGGTTGAAGTATGTCTTTAAGAAGCCTGTTAAAGGACGGTGCTATCTCTTCCATGGCAGTACTGAAGAAAACAAAAAGATCAAGTCATAGTACTGGCACATGGGTAACTGTGACACATTATGTGAATATATATATTAAAATCAGTAGGTCTCACTAGTAGCATTTTACCTTTTGCTTTGAAATTTGGTCTTCTAGGTAGCTTTGCTTATAAATTACATGCATTCCATTTTACAGAGGAATTTATTCCTTTAACACTGATTTTTTAGCTATTAAAAACCTATTTCTGTCCTTTATGTATTATAATCGAATAGGGGAATATGTAATTACCACATGGTTATAAATGGAACATTGAACTCTGGCAGATTCTGTGGCTGAGAGTCACTTCTCTTCTGGGTGATGCTGGCTGTTCAATCGCTAGTCACAAGCTCCCTGGGGTCACATGTTCTTATGGTCATATGGAATACGCTACTGGACTTGATGACACTGCATATGACATTGTGCCCAGACCAAGGAATGTGGTAGATTGTGTTCCAGAGTTGGAAAATATTCTACATACAGTTCTTTTTTCTGTGACAAACATAAAATGTTGCAGTCCTGGACCATCAATGGTTTGGAACAATTCTTGGGGTTAATGGAAAAATGTATGTTCTTCCTAAAGTCTTGACCCCTATCACAGGATGAGGCAATCAGTAGAACTATAACCAGGAATTTGTGTGTGTTAGCCTTGAGTAAGAGTTTCACTCACACTTCACTTCTTAGTTGAATCTGCTATAGATTTCAGGACTGGATCCGACTGCTGCCTTTGGTACTGTGGAGGATATTTGGAAGTTGATTTTCAGTCAGAACATTTTTCAAAAAGGAAAGCATATAAGCCCAGATCCATTTGCCACTGGCAAAAGCCACCTTCAAATTCAAAATTCATGTGTGTGAATGCTCCCCTTTCCTCGCTTTCCTGGATAAAGGGGAAAATAGTGCTGGAATTAACACCTCCAGAGGCAGAGTGCTTCAAAGGGAAGTTTGTCAGTGTGAGGCAGTGGGGAAGCCAGAGAAATCCCTCAGATTCTGTCTGACTCTATATAGCAAAAAACTAAGAGAAATTCCATGTTTACTCACAGAGAAAAGCTAATAAAAGTGTAAATTGACCTAAGGTGGCATTAAGCGAAAGGAGAAAGGGATTTATAGCATTGAAAAGTGAACCGTGAAGCCTGCCCAAAGCATGCATAAATAGGCACGCACAGGAAGGTTCTCGGAGTTTGGCAGTTTCCTAAGAAGTGCAGCTCCTCCTTCCAAGAAGCCACTTCTGTCATAGGCGTGTGTTAGGGTGTGAGGCTGCCTTGTGTCTCTTCCTAAATGCCAAAGATTTTTATTGCTCTTTCAGAAGATTCAGGACAGCGTCCATTCTGGTCCCCAACATGTGATCCTATTGGCGATCACCACCGGTGATCAACCTCAAGATGCACGCATCACTCAGACTGAGAAAATCTTACTTGCTCAGGGCAAATGGATTCAGTGGTGTTGAGCCTCTTTCCCTTTCTTTCTGTATGAATACCCCCCACAAGAAGAAAAAGTGTCCTCAGAAAATTAGACAATATATAATCTTCCTTTAATATGTTGTAATAGATTTTATGGGCTTATAAGGAAAACTACTTATCTTTTTTATAACTCCTTTAAACAAGCTTGTTCAGATATCCTCAGGCTTTTAAAATGCTATCTTTAAGGATTTAAATAATGAGATACTAGAGAAACCTTCTGTTTTTGAGCAGCCTTTGCATGTTTTGAGTTGTACTATAATCTGTGAAGCCTAAGGAGATAGTAAATTTATAACTAAAGATGGATAATAGTAGTACATTAAAAATTAACTGTTTTGAGTGTTTTGATTTATGACCCTTATAAAAGAAACATTGCAAGATGTTATTTTATAGGCATCAGTAATACACTCATGATAGCATCAGGAGGCTCTACTTGATTTTGGAATTTTGATGCTGACATGAATCATAATAAAGGAGAAGTTGCTTTAAAATTCATGACAAATTTGAATTCATATAACAATTGTGACAACGCCTCCCCTTTTTGCCACTTCTGGATTCTGTACCCAAATATGATTTATTTGTCTCACTCTGATCATTCAAGAGTGATATTTTCTGACAGCAATGTGGACTGCAAAGTTTGCTTTTCTAGAAAGTATTGACAGCCTCTAGAGTTAGCTTCTCACCCTCTAAACCTCTCCTCAGCCCTGTCTTTACCAGAGTGGAGCATGCACAGTCCACAGGCGCTGTTCTTGGAAAGGCCCTAAGCTTAATTTAAATCTCTTCTGATAACATTTTGAAATTCTTAATGATTTTTAAATAAAGGGCCCACATTTTCTTTTTGTTCTGGGTTGCATAAATTATACAGTCCGCGCTGCTGAGAGCTACCGCGTATCCCTGCACCCTGCCTCAGCTCCTCTCTAGTCTCCGTCCCATGGCTCACAGACATCCTTGTGTTTTTAGGCCTAGAACTTACCTCTGACAGATTATTATTCTACTTTTCTGATGCTAACTCCATGGGATCATATTTCCAGCATGTTGTTGCTCCCCTGAGCATCCACGCAATGCTTGTCACACCAGTGTCCTCTCGCCACCCCGTCCTACCCCCAACATTTGACTGTGCAAGTGTGCTCTGGAGCCTTAACAGTATTTTCTGTCTTACTTTGTGAAAATACAGGAAAAGCAGCTGTTCAATTCTCTCTAACTGTCCTTTGGGAAAACCCATCTGATGTGGCAATCATTTGTGTCAACAAATAACTCTTCATCTCCATTGAATGAAGGTGCTTTCCTTGAACCCCCAAGAGGAGCTTTGGCTTTCATTCATTTATATATTCAATGAGATGGGGAAGTGGGGTCCCAAAGAAAGGCACTTTTGTGAGATTCAGTGACACATCTGTCATGACATTTGAATGTTTGAATGCCTACTACAAACTCTTGTAATTGAGTAGACAAAGAGTGCAAGACCATTTTTATTTCTTAAACCACTAGAAAAAAAAGAAATCTTTTTTTTATTGAAAGCACATGTAAATTTTAGCACTTAATTCATAAAAATACAGATGTGGCATTAAAAAGTTTGGAATGAAGCCATGATGATAGTAGATGTATCCTGTTCAAAATGAAGCACTGTGGCTGTCTCTGTCAGTGTGTGGACAGTTCTAGTGAACAGAAATGTGAATCCCAGAACACTGAGATATGGGAAGAGGGTGTCATCCACTGACTTAGTTCTGAAAGAGGCAGTGCACCTGCCTGGTGTCACTCCCCTCAGGAAGAATAAAAGAAAGGCGTGGAGATGTTTTATTGCAGATAAGGAGTTTATATCTTCCTTGGCTTCTCTCAGCAAACAGAGTCTGGACCCTAGCCCTGTGCTTGTCTGGACCAGGAGAAACCCCTGGCTAGGAAAAAAGTCATGACAAGAACTCTGAGCTCAATAAAGATGGAGGTTTTCATTTACCACTCTTGTTCAGGATGATAACTGCTAGCTGACTTACCCTAGATCTTACATGACTGAATATCTGATACTTTTCTTGCCTTCCATTGTCTGCTAGATATTCATGTATGCATTCATTTATTGATTGATTCATTCATTGTTTATTTATAAATTCTTCTATCACGTAGTTAAGTTTTGGTTAGATACTGAAAAATAAAAAATGAGTAACAGATTTTAATTGCTATCTTATTGAATTTTACCATGTAGTTGAAGGGAACAAAAAACAGAAATATTTAAAAATATGAATAGTAGCCTTATACGTTGTGATCATTTCTTTAATGGAAACCAGGAAGATATCTATATAAATAAGGGGAACTGACTTAAGAAAAGATGTTCTGAAGTGAGTTTTTTAAATGATTTTTTATTAATTTCATTGAGAAATATCAATGACACAGTTACAACAGATTATTAGGACAGTTACAATAATTAATACATTGCATATTGTTGTCTTCCTAGTAGTTATTCATAGTACAAGATGCAGACATGATATCCTGTCCAAACACTATTAGTACAAATCTTTCTTCTCACTGAATTAAAAGAAAGTAGCTGTATATCTGTCCTATTTTATATATACAGATACAAAATGATCCTTCATTTATAGCTCCTTTTTTTTGTTTAGTTTTGTCCGAGATAGATATTCCATTGCCATTTAAATATTGTAAGTGCATGAATTCAGCAAAATAATCTAATGTAGTCCATAATAGTAGTGGGTTATCTGTAGGACTGACAATGTCAGAAGTTGCTGACTTGAGCCTTTTATAGCTCTGTAGTGAGTTTTAAACTAAATCTTGAAAGTGAAAAAGTTGAGAGGTACCACATAAAACTGTGTGCCTAGAAAGTAGACAGGAGCACAAAGGGCTGGAGATGGAGAGAGTTTCATGGGCCAAAGGACCTTGAAAACCATAACTCTGGGTAGAGCACAGAACAGTGATGAGGATGGGAAGGAGGAAATAGGCCAGGTCACATACAGCGTGCAAAGCCATGGTAGAAAATTTAGATTTAGTACAGATCAGTACAGATATGTGCACTTCACTCTATGGAGAGCATCTGTGATCCCCAACATGTACTCAGAGATGCCAGTGTGACTCAGAAAAGCTGAAGAACTGCTCTTCTCTGGAAGGCTGTGAGAAGATGTGGTGGTCGGCTTACAGTGCAGCTTCTGGATTCAGGGAGGCATAAGTCTGTTTTCTGGATCTAGTACTGCTTGACTGAGTGACGTTGGGGGCCTGGCCGCTGCCTCTCTACTTCCTCCTTTGGAGGCAGTTGTACAGCCTCACAGGGCTATCGCAGGGGACCGGACAAGTTGAGCTGAGCAGGGTACCTGGAAGTCTGGTGGAGGTGAGTCCTAGAAAGATTATCCTACTACTTTTATGTCTGGTCCATGGAGAGTGAACTTCATCTGCTCCCTGAGAAAAATGGTTGAAATCATGGCATTACTGAGTTTGGGAAGGGAAAAAAGTGCAAAGGAAAGGAAAACCAAAGTAGGAAATTTACTCTTATTACCTTATCTACACCCAAACCAACTAACAATTTCCTGGCAGACAAGCTTGCCCTGAAAACACACCCCCTCCAGGCACCTTTGGCTGCTGGATTAATTGATTTTGACTCTTGAGTATTTCAAAGGAATACTTGACTGCTGATATAGATTAATCCATTTTCAGCTAACAGAAAATCTAAATGAAGAATTACGAGAGAGAGAGAGAGAGAGAGAGAGAGAGAGAGAGAGAGAGAGAGAGACAGACAGACAGACAGACAGAAATGGATATTGGTGTCTCAGTCCATCTCTCTCTGGCCTTAAGTGTGGAAGGCTTGAGGAGTAAACTAGAAGCCTTTGAGCAGGGTGGATTGCAGGATTTTTTTGTTTTGTTCTGGCACTCATAAAGATTACCTGGCACAGCAGAGCATATTGGCTTGGATATGACCACACTCTCAGGAGCTGGAGTCTGGCTGAGAAATCATAAACAAACAGTGGTGATAAATGACCACAGGCCAGAGGCAGGAGGCATCTAGTCGAGTGTTGTGTTACATTCCATCCTTCCTGTGCCAAGGCGAGTGCACCAGGAGCACTCCAGCCTTCCCACCTCCTTGTCATTTGTGGAGTGTGGTGCTGGTCTGGTCTTGTTTAACCTCCTTATTAATGATCTGTAAAGGGGAGAAAAGAGCCTGTGAGAGAGAGTCACAGATGACACTAATTTGAGAGGTGTTAGAAACACTCATGAGGTCAGAGAAATTGCACAAATGGCCTAAAGAAGGTTAGGAACATTGCAAGAGTGGGGGAGCCAAATCTTGGAGAAGTCCAGACACTAACATCTGGAGGAAATTAATCTGAGATACAGATATCAATAGTTGGGAGGGGTATGAAAAACTGAGTACTAAAAGAAAAACTTTAAAGTTGTGGGGACATTAGGAAAAACAGCCTGAAAGTCTGCTGTGGCTCAGAGGGCTGAGGTCCCAGTGGCAGTTAAGCACCAACTGTATGTTAGCTGGTGCCAGAAAACCAGACATGATCATCTCCGATGATCTGGCCTATAAGTCATGTCTTATACTTAGGGTATCACACACTGTGCAGATCCTTCCTCTGAGAGTCTGAGAATGGAAAAGGCTTCTAAGGAACCCAACCAATAGATGAGGGCAGAGTGCAGTTTGATGTTGGTTCTAGGTCCAGAACTCCCCAAAATCATCAACATTGGAATATATGGTCAGAGTGACTGTTTTAGAGAAATTAAAAGGGATTTCCTCTTTGGGATATAAGTGCAGACTTGGGAGGAGTCTTAGGCTCTTGTTCTTAGACTTATTCACTGATAGTAGTGACATCTCAGAGCTCCACTTTGGAGAACTAGCCAGTTGCTGGACAATGTAACATGTCAGGTCAGAATTTTCCTGCTGGCTCGGGGAGAGAAACCCTAGCACCACAACTTTTCAAAAGTCTCTTTAGCCCTAACAAAATGTAAAAACCAAAAGGTATCTAAAACAAGAGTACAAATTTATGGCTGCCACTAGGTTGTACTTCCTTCTGCCACTAGGGTATCAGTTGGCTGGAGGCCATTGGCTACACTGAGATGCTTCTAACTCCATCCCAGGGCCCCCATTGTGCATGACCAAGGGTGACCTGAGCTCCGTATGAATACAGTTGTTCTACCTGACAGCTGCCAGATATTCTCACGCAACAGACACTGTGATTTCCATTTAACCTACCCTGTGAAGCTGCGTATCAGAGACTTTGGGATGGGGACATACATTTTCTCTAGCTTTGTTTTCCAGATAATGCAACACAAATGCTAAGAACAAGAGCAGATTGCAACTGGGAGCTTCTATTGCACCTTGCATTGTCCAGGTGGACCATGTGGTGAATATTCAGTGTGGTGCAGCCTGGATGTCAAGCCTCCATCTCTCCAAATAGATCTTGTGCTTGGAATCACTAGGCAGTATTTGCCTTGCAGCTCCTAAGACTGTTCCCATGGTGACAAGAATTCCTAAGATGCTAAGTCTGCATAAGGAGGTGTTCTGCCATTCTCTCTAGCCTCCCAGAGTTTCCATGCAGCCTGAGGGGCTGACTTGTTTGCAGCCTTATTTCTGTGTGCCCTGATAAATCAGGCCCCCATATTATTTCCATGTTGGAGTTTCCAGAGGGTGGACAGGTTTGGATTCTTTCTGTCCCCAAGCATTTGCTTAGTGCTTCTGTCACAGTGATAGAAGCAGATCTCTTGGAAGGGTGTAGAAGAAAGGTTATTATAATGTCTTTCAGAGAAGGTCATGTCTCTTAATGAACCTTCTGAATAAGTTATTCTGTTAGACCTAGAAAAAAAAATTGTCTGAGAGGAAAACATAGACTGATGCTCAGGAATAAAACTGGCGAAGATTACTTGCACTGTGAAACCTGAGCTTCCTACAGCCACTACTTCATTTCCCATACTTAGAATGTTCATGTTCATTGTAGAAAACTTAGAAAGGTTAATGACAAAGCAAGAAACGATTTTTTCTTAAAATTCTGATTCAGTGGAAATACCAGTCTCAGCCTTTCAGTAGGCACTGACACTATCTTGCTGTAGAGATATGGCTCTATATACTTGAAGGGCCCTGAAGCCTGACTTTGTGTTGTCTTGGTTCAGAAGATGGTTTGGAAGCACCTGAGCTGTGGCTTCTCAAAGGCTAGATTCAAACACTGGTTCCACTACTCTTACATGCCTGCTTAAGCCTTTACAGGCAGCAGAGGCTATTATTGTCATTATTGACTCTGTCACACGACCATCTTTCCGGGTTATAAACTGGCATTGGTGTAACTTTTGATTCTGCTCTGCATAAAGCAGTCTGAAGGGCCAGGGCAGGCTCAGGGGACACAGAGGATCCCCACAGGGCGTGGGGCTGGTAGGAATATCTCTGCTTTGAGGCTTCACTGGTCCCAGGGTGCCTGTGGCCACTTAGCTCTGCCCTTCAGATCCTCCAGCAGCCCTCTTCTTTCAGTGCTCCTTGATCTCTGATGCCCCTGCATTATTTCAGAGGAGTTCTGCAGAAATTTCTGCAATACATCTCTGTGACTAAATCAGGTGTCTCCTCACTGCCCCACAGTGTGGTGAGAATAGATTCTGCATGTGAGGTTTTGCCATTGGCTGCTGCTGTTTTGGATGGGTTTTATTTATTGTTTTGTCATTTCATTCTCTGAAATGACACTGGCTTGGGAGCATGATGAAAAACCACGTTATAGAAAACCCTTTTCCCTCTTTGTCTGCAGGCAGGTGACACACTTGGAAATTAGAGACCAGTATGTTTTCCTCTGAAGAAGGGAGGCTTGTGTGGATAAGAGCATTTCCACCAGCTCATCCGAAACACGATTCAGGTTCCCAGGCTGTTCAGTATAATCAGCCAAAGAAAAGACCTGTCCTTCCCTCTCAGGGAATGTGGAAAGGGGAACGAGGAAGTGCACCGGAGCCAAAGAGCAATCTTTGTCTCTCCCTATACAACAGGCTTGGGACTCTGTGATACCTGATATGTCAGATAAGAAGGAGACTAGGTATTAGGGCACAAGCTGAGACATGCCAGATGAATTTTCCCCATGTATTAGTTTTTAAAATGATGAAGGAGACATGCTGGTGGTGGCCAGGCTTTTCAGTTATCCCCAGACTTGCTTCCAGGGTGAGCGTGAGTGCCTGGCGGGGGTCTGGTCCCACTGGGAAGACCTCCAGGGGATTCACGTGGCTTTTCCTCAGGGAGCCTCTGACCTGCAACAGGGAAGGAAAAGAGAAGGTGGGCTCTCCCTGCCACATACAAGTGTCACTTCTTGGTTCCAGTGACCATGAGAAGAGAGACCTCTGCCCAGTCACTCTCTGCCTGGCCCCAGGGTAGGGTATTCCCAGTGCACTGCTCTTGGAAAGAGCCACCTCATCCCAACAGAGTTCAGATTGGCCATCCTGTCAGCCCTTGCATGTCCAGATGAGAACGTTTAGGCACGGAGAGGGGCTTTCCTTCTGCAGGCCCTGCATCTCTGGGGCCTGAGAAGTGCGAGTTGCAGTACAGGTGCATAAGAGACGTTGTTCTTTTAAAAAACTAGTAATAGAGGCATTCTGTATTCAAATAAAATTGAGCAAAACTGGATTAAACATAATTCAGTAGGCTTCTTCATTGCAGACCTTCTCAGCACCTTTGAGAGGCCAGTATCCTCAGACCAGTTGTCATTCTCTGGGACATAGATAAGCTTGGTGCTCGTGGCCTTTTTCTTCCCACACCCTCATGGAGAATTTGAATGCATAGAATATATTTAGGGAAAGCTTTGTGTTTCATCTTTTAAAATAACTGTCAACACAAGCAGCTGATTTATGTAGTACTCGGAATGCTGTCATGTTATAAAGCTGCCTCCCATTGAGCACTGCTGCAAAGCCACCAGAGTGTTGCATAAGGTCTGAACACTGCTGCTGAAGCACAAAAGCAGGCAGAGACCCTCACAAAATGGCCAAGCATGGCAGTGCTGGGACGTGAACTATATATGTGGACAACAAAATTCAAATGTCCTAAATTTTCATTTGTCACCAAGTGCTCTTCTGAAGGGCTGTCCTGGATGCAGGCCCCACAGCTCGGGGGCCTGAGAACTGGGGTTGTAGTGTAGGTGCATCTGACCCACAGCTGCTCTGCAGAGGTCTTGCTCATCTGCACTGAATCACAGTGCACCCCACGGCAGCTCTATCTCAGTCCTCGAGCTCCCTGCCCATCTCCTGTGATGGGCAAGCGAAGAGCAGTCCTCTTTTCTACATCATGGGGAAAGCGAGCAGAAGGCTTGGTCCATTTTCTTTTTCTCCATCTTAGTTCTTTTTGCATTGACCACTTCTTCCCTTGCTTCTCCTCACACATTTTTTTTTTACTACTTTCTCTTCTTTTCCCCCCTTTTCATTAATAAAATATCCATCCTTCATATGGATGCATATGGTCATGGAATAATATTGGAAGCTCCAAACTCTTGATCTGACCTCTAATACCTCATGATTTAGTTTCTTGGAACTTCACTGTCCTCATCTATAATGTGCAGAAAATAACATTAATTTTCTTCCTTTGTGGAATTCTCATAAGCACCAAATGAAAAGTAATGTCAAATATTAATTCAGTGCTGGTGCACTGAGTAAATACTTGCCTTTGTTTGCTTTCCTGTCTGTCTGTCTGTCTGCTGTCTGTCTCTCTCTCCCTCCCTCCCTCTCTCCCTCCCTCCCTCCCTCCCTC
>NW_004524619.1:7539439-7563443 GCF_000260255.1 Octodon degus
CCCTCCCTCCCTCTCTCCCTTACCGCCCCCACCATATCTTCTGATTCCCAGAACAGTGATGCACGTCGCAATCGTTGGCATTGTTTATCAAGTATCCACTATATGTTCTGAAGTATCTAAATACTTGCTCACTCCATCTCTTCTGAATCAGTCTGAGCACTGAGTGCAACTCTTTCTGCTGATTCTGGTTTGCAGTGGCACACACTGCCAAGGACATGAATATACTCATTTTCCTGCGCGACTTCCTGCTCTGCAGCAACCTGTGCCTGGAGGAGGTCAGATATAACTCACATGGGGATGCATGGACAGTTTAAGCCACCAGAACTGTTTGCCTGCAAATCCAAAAGCCCTTAATACGCAATCCCAATAAACGCTTGCGGTTAAGAGCTGGTTGGAATTAAGATACGTGAAGCAGCTTAAAACTTTTAGTCTTTGTAAGAAACAGCACCATATTTTAAGGTGAGATGAAACTCCAACAGAGGCCCTAACACAAGTGAAATTACACAAAAAAATTCAAAAGCTGCCTTATGCCTCAGTATTTGGACTATCTTATCTGGGCTGATCCTGAGTGGGTAAAGAGTAGTTTGTTGAGAAAGGCTGGGCCGTGTCTCCTATGCCTGGAAGGAAGCATGTACACACTTGTAGGCCACGCATATTCTTAGAGAGGCTTCAGGGGGTTGTGCGGGTGGAGATTACAAGTTCCAAGAGATTACCCAGCCTTTGTGTTTCATGTTTCATGGCTGCCAGCAGCTGGCATCTTTCAGAAATCACGTGAAAAGTGGGCAGAACTCCTTACGCAAGCTTCTGAGCAGAGTGCTCAGGAGACTTTGTGTGTAACTCTTAATCTCATTGGGAAATTTGAGGGTGAAAAATGTAATTATATCTGAAATACCAACAACCAAGGCCAAGGAATGTCTCCGCTTTGGAAGATTCTTTGTTGATCAGATTAAAAGCTAAGCTCTTGCGCTCCTGCCTACAAATTATTCAGATTATTTGAAAAGAAACGAAAGAAGATATGGGGAAGAAAAATGTCAGACTCTATCCTACTTGGCACTTAACTAATGCTCCCTGTTTAGTAATTAGTTCAACAAATACTTGAGTATCTACTTTGTACAAGTTAACAGAAGCTACAAAGATGAGTTCTTGTTCTTTTTGAGTATTTTACACAAGAAAAGTATATAGTTTCTGTCTATATAAGGTACTGGTCATAAGAAGATTTCAAGGACTTTGCAGTTTAGCACCGGACAGCTTTACATTATGCAATCAATGCTGGCATCCCTCTGTATACTTGCAGAGAAGCGTGGGCAACTCAAGTGGCTGACAGAGCTGTATGGTGTAACCTGAACACTGAGACCAGAGGTGGAGAGGGAAAGACACAAAAGGAATGGAAAGGAAGGCAGGAAAGGTAACATGTGGAGCCGTAGTCAGTGCAGAGGCTCGTGGGGTCTTGGGAGCCTCATAGCCATGGAATCCAGGCTGTGACCATGAGCATCAGTTGTGTGGTAGACAGTATTCATTATCAAAGGGCTCCTTGTCCACACAGACCTCCACTTTCTCTTTTCTGTTCCAGTGTAGAACTGTTACAGCCCCCTGTTTTGCAAAGGAGACATTAAGACCATTTTCTGAAGTCACATGGCTGGGAGGTGGAAGAACCCAAGCTAGAATCTAGTTGTTACAATTCACCACCACATCTCATGCCCCCTTTTCTGTCCTGTGGGACTACCAAGACCCATCGTTGTGCAGGGTCCTACAAACCCAGTTTCGGCAGCCACAAGGCAAAGTCTATGCTCAGGCAAGTTAATCCAAGAGTTTATTATGAGTCCAATGACTCATGACTGGGAAATCAAATAGTAATATGTAAAATTTATTATGTATTATATAACACATATACAGTTGTGTGATACTTTTTCATATTAGATGTTAAACATTACGTTAGGTGCCCATGCTAATTGACAAAAGCCTACATCATGTTCCTAGAATTCCTATGCTTATGAGAAATGTGTAGCATTTTGGAAAATAAGACCTATAATATAAAAAGGAAAACAATGACATTGACTAAAAAGTAATCAGGTATCAATTTATTCCTCAGTCCAGATAATTCAAAAGAGGTAGCCTTTATGAAAAAGAACAAGAGAAGGTGGTACCCATGTTACATGAGGCTTTCTGAGAATTAAATCAGCTACACCATGTAAAGTGAAGTGTTATAAAACAATGTAACTGTTAGTTGGAGATGCTTAAACAGATTCCTAAAGAAACTTCCAAACACGTTTAAGAATTTCAGAGAAGGGTCACACAAATGATTTATTCTGCTTGATTTTATTTTAAATCAAGAGTGTTTCTGTACATGGGTCTTGCTCTAAATGTACATGGTGACCCCCCAGAGTTGGCATTCGTAATTCTGAGAGCCCTTGTTACCGCTCAGATTGACAGATAGCGCAGCTATGGAAACCTCACCATAAGATGCCTACCTTCCAGCTTTGGAGATGTAGGGATGGCTATTCTGAGAGAGTTTTAACACATATGGGCCTATTCCCCTACCATGCCGCCCTCAAGGAATCCTGTGAAGTCCACACTGTTCTGGGATCAGTCCTACCTTGAAGGAAAGAAAACTCTAACCTAAAGGCTTTGTGAAAGTTGCCTCACAAAGTTCCTGACCTGATGACAGATGGAGCTGAAATCTCTAAGTAGGCAGTTTGTCCCTGAGATCATCTAGCACATTCTATGGTGGGAATTTTCTCCAAACTACTGACTGTTTGGACCACACAGTCCCTTTCTTCATAGTAGAGGGACTGAATTCAGGGCATTCAGAATGAGCTATGTCTCCAGCCTTTTGTTTTGTTTTTGAGACATACTCTCCCTAAATTGCCGAGGCTAGCCTGCAAACTCACAGTCCACCTGCCTCAGTCTCCCAGAGTGCTGTGATTGCGTACATACCACCACCAGCTACTTCTTGGTCTTGTGTCCTGTGTATTGTAGCTTATCTGGCAGCACCCTTGGCCTCTACCTACCAGACAGTAATGACATTCCTGCCCACAAGTATGAGAACCAAACATAACCCAGGGAGAGAGGCAGCATTGCCCTTGGTTGAGTTTCACACAGATGCAATCTGTATGTGTGGCCTGCAGAATTCCTGGAATCAACTTAGAGCACTGTCTAACTTGTCCCACAGCCTAAAACAACCTCATAGCTTTTCAGCCATGCAGCTACCTACTGTCTTGCTCAGGGGAAATAGAACTTTTTTACAGAAGAGGGAAAAGCACTTGCTGAGCTTGCCTGTGCACACTAGGCCACGGGAGGGATACTGGCAGTCAGGGTGTGGCAGACACAGAAGCAGAGGGAGAGACTCTGATGCAGAGATGCACACGTACCCCTGAGAGCAGCAAACCTGAGCCCAGTGCTCCTGGGAAGTGACTGAGAAGCCAAGATCCAGTTCAACCACCGAGGGGCTATAACCATGGGCCAGATAAATCTAAGTGCCTCTGTTTCTTCTTCTACAAACTGTAGGCTGTGCAGGTTTCTACATTGCAATGGCTTTATGAGTTTCTAAAATTATTACCCTGCGTATTTGCAAAAGAAGGCCCCATGGATACTCCTCAGTTTTCCCAGCCTCTCTTCCTAAGGCTGTGATGTTTATTGGCTCTAGAACAGGAACTGGGCTCTAGCTGCTCAGGTATAAGCCCAGCTGGGCCACAGTCAAGGCATGTGATTCCAACTGATGGCTTCAGCCTCTGTGAACCTCAGTGTCCCACCTGTAGTGCCTGTCTCACTGTGGGGCTTTGGGAAGAGGTTCCTGGGCCTGTGGGATGATGAATGAGCTCTGTGCCCAGTGCCTGGAGCCCCAGACCCTATTAGCATTAGCACCAAAGTGGTGCTCCCCTCCTTCAAGTCCATATTCCTTTCCTGGGACTCTCACAGCAGTGTCCCACACTGATCAAGTTTGATAAAGTTCTAAGTTGATCCCAGGAATTCTCCAGGCTACACATACAGATTGTGTTGTGTAGAAGACACAGCACAATAGCTTCCTTCTGGAACCATGAGGGAGGCTCCTTTGTCCAGGGAAAGAGGTAGGTTGGTTTGTGGACAATCTTTACAGCTCCTTAGCTTCCAGACATTGCCCTGACCACTGCCCTAATCTTCACACGTGCGTGTCTCTATCCATATTTCCTTTTTTTTTTTTTTTTTTTTTTTTGTGGTACTAGGGATTGAACTCAGGACCCTGTGCTTGCCAGGCAAGCACTTACTCTACTAAGCTATCTCCCCAGCCCCACATTTTCCCTTTTCGTGAGGACCTCAGACATATTATACTAGGGCTGCAGTATGACTTCATCTTAACCAATGTCATCTGCAACAACCCTATTTTCAAATGGGTCACATTTTTAGATACTGGGAATTAAGATTTTAGCATAGAGATGTTGAGGGGAAAAAGGATAACCCATAACAAACTTCCGTGAATTTTCTAAAGATTTCTAACTCTGAAAGTCCATGAGAGATTATTGGTTATTAATGTTTGTGTAGTTTGGGACAACTCAGTAAGTGAACCTCTCTAAGCAATGGGAAGAGCGCTGTTATAGGAGTCAGGAGATATGCTACTTAAAGGAAATGATTTTTTTTTTTTTGTAATTTTAAAAGTATGTTTACTTAGTCACATGACTTCTGTGACTAGCAGTGACAGCCTGTATATTCATACACGCCCCCAATTATCCTGTACATGGAAAAGTATGGCTCTAAAGACTTGTTGAAAGTCTCAGGGCTCTGTCTCCATACACTCCAATTGTCGCCATTATTTACAAGGAATAAGGAGGAATGTTGACTGCCAGGGAGGGATTTGGTATCTGTTAACAGGGACTTGTTTTTTTCCATCCCTGCTTGCCTCTCCCCATCAAACACCGACCTGCTGCTGGAGTTTTCAAAAGCACCCTGTGTTGTGAGATTTAGGCAAACTTGATCTTCCAGGTTTAACTTAAATATTGTTTCCATTTTGAAGCCTGTCATGTGGGTGTACCACAAAGAGCATTTAGTTTCCCCCCTGAAGTCCTGGGCCATGGTATGTAGGCAGTAACAGAATACTGGGAAGAAAGAGAGAGCCTGAAATGGATCCTGGGCTCTAGGCCTGTGCAGAGACAAAGCAGGATGTAAGTAAAACCATTACTTCTCCCTCCTGATCAAAGGAGAGATGTAGCCCCACCCCTCCTCCCCACCACCCAGCAAGCAATTAACACAGCCTAGCGTCTCCTCTGCAGAGATGGGGATCCCTGGCTTGGGGCCACTTCTGGCTCATCTGTGGCTGGAGGTGGGGGTGCCCTGTGTGCCCAGGTTGAGAAATGGTGCCTATTTGCAAACAGAATACATTGGGAAACTCTCCAACGGGGGAAACACATGCACCAACCTCGATGACAGATGATTCTTTTCATCTGCATTTGGTGCAGAGTGAGCTCAGAATTTGCCAGGAGAACCCAAAATTCCAAAAGCGCAAGAGTCAAGTAGGTTTTACAACTACCCATAAGCTGCTTAAATAAAGGTCTGATTCCTGCAGATCTCAGTGGACCCCAGTATTCTACATTTCTAACAGGTTCTCAGATGCTAGATTTAAAATGAAAATAGGAGGAATTACATCCCTAGATCAGTTTGACTGTCACACATTTTTCCTGGCAACCTTATATTCAAGCATTGCTAATGCTGCGTGTGTGTGTGTGTGTGTGTGTGTGTGTGTGTGTACTACACTTTGCAGTGGTGGGTGAGGGCATACACCAGAAAAGCAAAAAATCGGAAGGGAAAACATGAGGCTGATTTGGGGGGTGAACATCTGGTATAACTTAGAAATGAGTTCATGGTGTACAGGATAGTCACACTGTAAGATGTAACTCAGCTACAGAAACAAACCCGTACCAACAAAGAGTGTGCAGATATCTTGAGAAATGGAGTCCCCTACACTCCTAGGCTTAAAGCTCAGTGAGTCAATGTGATGCTCAGGTTGGCTTTATTTATTTATTTGCCACTTATTTGGTATTAGTAAATCCAAAGTGAAATTATGACTCTGAAAATAAGAAAGTTCTTTAAAGAGCAGAAAACAGTACTAAGTTAAATGCTGAGAAGCTTGAGGTGGTGTTACCTCACATTCTTCCCCAGTTTTCACCTAACTTTCCAAAATGAGGGGCGACAGGGAGGCCTTCTACAGCCCAGGCCCCACAAATGATCTGCAGAGATGAGGGCTGGGGCTTTAGCTTCACACTCACATGGGACAGGCAAACCCAAAGCTTTTCTTGTTTGGAGAAGAAAGAACAGACTCCAGCCCCTCTAAGGCTACTGGCCTGCCAGAGCAGTCGCTCGCACATCGCCTGGACTCTCTTCTGCGGGGGAGCTTAGCTTTCCTTTATCCCAGCACCTGAATCCCCTGGTGAAGATACAGAGCTCTGCAAAAGCAAATGCTCTTCCACAGAGCCCCTTTCTCCGGTCTTGGCCAGTCTGGCCTGGGAAGCAGGAGGCTTATCCCAGGAGGCTGCGTATCATTAGGATCTGGTTTTTCAGATCTGGTTTTTCAGGGGCTTTTTTGTATTGTTCTATTTTTAAATACACCAAGATTGCCTACCTCCAAATCTTCCTTACCTGTGTTCTGTAATGGAAACAGTTTTCCTTCTGTCCACCCATTTTTAAGATTGGATTGAATCCTGTATATATGTTTACCATGATTTGAATAGAGTTGGTTTCACGTACAAAAGCAGAACCGAAGGAGAGCGATGCTTTCTCAAGATGAGCAGTGCTGTTTGTTTTATTCTTCTAGTATGTACTTAGTACCTACTATGTGCCAGGTCATAAAGGGTGCACAGCCTCTCTCACCCAGCATTTCACCAGGACTAGGCTCTGCATCAGCAATGAAGAAGTATGGAATTTCTAGATGAAGTTCCCTGAGGATACTCATCTCAGTTCTTTCACAAGCTTGAATTTCTGAATAATTTTCAGATAACATCAGTTTTCAAATCCTGTTTGCAGAAAGTCTGTATGTCCCTTAATAGTATATCCAACATTGTTTTTCATCCAACTGTCTGTAGTCTTTAAATTGCATTATTCACTTTTCAAATTTTTTAAACAATAGTGAAGTAAACAGCTTAAAACCTAAATATTCTTTTCACTCCTTCTTTCAATTCCGAACTTTTCTGCAGAAGCAATATACTCTACTGATTTGTAGCTGTGTTCTTTGTATGCATTTATAAATATGTGTGTGTTTACATTTAGTGTATATGTGTGTGGTACTGGAGATTGGACTCAGCTGTGTGTATACTAGGCAAATACTCAGCCATAGGTACACCTCCACTTGTTTTTAAGTTTGATACAACATGTGGCTTAGTCATTCAGGATGGCCTTAAACTTTCATAGCTTCTGCCTCAGCCCGCTGAATAGCTGGAATTACACCTGTGTACCAGCACCCGTTTTCTTTACCATGGTCTGGATCATATTACAGATGTTTCTGTGATTTCCATTTTTCACCTGAAAGGATGTCTTGGGGGAACTTTCTGGAATGTTTTATTATTTTTCGATAGCTGCAGATATGTCTCATAGCATTCCACTGCCAATGTTTACTTGCCCAATTCATAGCTGATATTTAGATTGTCATTTCTTGATATGACAAACACGACTTCAGTAAACAATTTTGTATGTATGGCTTTGGGAATGTGTGCTTGTATTTCTGTGGAACAGAGACCTGGAATTTTAATTTTCTATGTGAAATGGTTTTGATAAACTGATGAGAGTAGGACTGGAGGCCATCTGGGAGATTCAGTGTGACCTGAGTCCCCAGTTTCTAAGGCTAGGCTGTCCTGTTTGAATAATATTAGTATTTCCCCTAGAGTCCTCCATATTCTGACTACATTGACTGACATTTTTTTGAACTATGGAATTAAACTTTATGGATAAAAAATTTTACATAAATATCTTCAAATGGTGCAGACTTTATTGATATTGATCAGAAAGTTGGAGACAGAAAAATACAGAGAATTTCCCTGATAAATGGCTAAGTGGATTAAACAGAGCCTTCAACTTGCAGAAAAATGGATAGAATCAGTCTTTTGGGGGGAAAAAAACTTTAAAAAGTTCCCAGCTAAGAAAATCCCAGAAATAACCAAGATGAGACACCTAAGTGTGCTGTGTTGAGAGGGGTTTTGTTTCAGGTTTTAAAATGCAATTAAAAGGTTTTGGTAGGCAGAATTCTAAAGATGTTCTCCATCAAAACTTCATCCTCTAGTTCTTCAGCCAGACATTAACCAAGACACTAGTTGCAAGTACTTTGCATGTAGAATTAAGGTTACAAATCAGCTGAGTTGACACTGACAGAGTATCCTGGATTGTCCAGGTATACCCAGTACAATGACCTTGACCTTTAGTAGAGGAGGAGAAAGCCAAGGCTAGAGAAGTACCTCAGTGGTGGTGCACGTGGTAAGTACTCCAGGGACCCTGGGTTCCATCCAGAGTACGCAAAGGGTGAAAAAGTGGAAGAGGAAAGCAGAGGGGAAGAGGACAAGTGGAGAATGAGGACAGGGGACCAGAAAGTCAGAGAAAGTCCAAAGCAGAAAGGGGAAGACTGGAGAAGCCATAACCCAGAAAGCATGGGTGGCCTCTTGAAGCTGAAAAAGGCTTGTAGCCCACCATCAGGAGCAGGAGTCTTACAGCCATGTGAAGTAGAACTCTGAAAGGAACCTGAATGGGCGGAGAGCTAGACTCATCCCCAGAGCTCCAGAAGGATTTCAGTCTGGATGACACCTTAATTCAGCTGTGTGTCCCAAGATCAGAGAACTAGCCATGCTGTGCCAGATTTTTGGCCTATAAATAGGTTTTTGAAGATATTAAATTTGCAGTAAATTGGTGTATTAGCAACATCAGACTTAATGCTTGAAGACTGCACCAGCACCACAGTGTTAGACACAGCAAAGATGATCAGATAGCAGGACCCTGCATCTCTCCCTTCGTGGTATCTGAAGCAGAGAAGGCCAGTGTTGAACCAGGAAGAACAGCTTGCATTTCTTCTTGACACAACTTACAGCATGTTATTTGCATTCCCTACTTTATATTTCACAGTGGTCCAAAGAGGATCCTGGTTTCACAGATGAGAGATACGTGAGGCTCAAAGAGGTCCGGTACCTGGGTAAGCATCACAAGGCTTCTTAATAGCAGGGCTGAGGCTCAAACTTTCATCTGTGGATGCCACACCCAAGTCTGTGCACAAGAACACTATACTTCACCAGGAACTACCCAGTTAAACAGGAAATTCACATCTTCCCATATCTAAAATGTCTTGTATTTCAACCCTTGTTGGTCTCTCACAGCTAAAATGCCTTTCATTATATCAAGGCCCCTCACCCTGGCTTCAGTGCCCTTGGAATACTACCCCAACAGATGCTAAGCAAAGGGGGAAAGTCAGGATTTTATAGTCAAGCACTTCCCATTCCATGCTTGGCTCTCCAAACCAAAGCATGGGGTGCACCCTTGTGTTTCTGTTCAAATCCTTAGAGGTCCCAATGGCATCTGGTTGTGTTGAAATTTTCAGCCTCTTCTTTGTACCATGCACTCAATTCCAGAGGAGAAAGCTATAACAGAGACATGTTCGTACCTTGGACATAAATATCAGAAGTCAAAGCTGACATTTTATCTCAGAGTTTGATGTGCTGATTTAGACTCAGTTGTCTACATAGAACACACAACTTCGAATTTAGTGAAAGGAAAGTCTACACATGTAGAAAGTACCTTCTTGTGTTTATTCTGACACATATTCAAATATTTAATGAATAGGAACCAAGCTTCTGTAACATCCCACAGTTTGCCTTAGAAACTAGAGGTTACAGTGAAAAGATGAGCTCTGTTTATTCATCTTCCAACTTAGTGAGCGAGCACCAGTAAGCCAGCATTCACAGGGTAATATGATCAGTGCCATGATAGGAGAAGCGCTGGGTGCTGTAGATTATGGTGGCTGCAAACCTAGGGCACGTGTGTGCTGCAGTGAGCCATTTGCATCATGGGAAGCTCAAAGGTTCACCATCACTGCTGCAGAAACATGTGGGAAAGACACCAAACCCAGATTCATATGCCAAAACTAGTGACCCCTAAGATGGAAACCAAAGGAAAAGTAGGAGTTGGTTGGCAATACAGGAGGTGGGGGACAGTGCTCCTGATCAAGAGAATGCCGGGGTCCCAATCTGCCGGGTTCCAGATTAGATTGCAGTCTAATCTGGAAACACACACATGTCCATAAGTCCATGGCTGGATGGTAAAGAGGCAGCGAGGCCACAGCTGAGATGGAGACCTCAGTAGAGACTGAGATAAGAGAGGCTGCCTACTGTTCTGAGGAGGTTGAACTTTATTATTTAAAAAAAAAAAATGTAGGGAGCTGTAGAGATAGCTCAGCGGTGTAAGCACCTGCCTGGGCAAGCTCAAGACCCGAGTTCAATCCCTGGTACCACATGCCTAGCCAGCCACCAAGACAGGGCGTGGTGGCACATGCCTATAATCCCAGTGCTGGGGAGGTTGAAACAGGAGGATCACTATGAGTCTGAGCTACATAGTGAGACCCTGTGCCAAATACATAAAAAATACATAAATAAAAAAATTAAACATCATCAAAGGAAAAGTCAATCAGTAACATGAATAGATATGGTTGTTTTAGAAACTGTAAGATTCAAAGAATGATAAAACAGAGTAAAGGAAGGAGACTGTTGACTCACCAAGGAAGTGGTGGTGAGTGGAAGAAGGGAGAAATCAGGGTTAGAGAACAATAGCTATACTCCAAAGATATCTGTGAAAGCCATTCAGTGAAGGTGAGATCAGATCAAGGGACAGAGGGAGAGGGAAGGAGGTCCAGGATGATCACAGGCGTGACTTGGTCACATCACCACCCAGATGTCCTGGGATGGCAGGTGCAAAGCGCAGTTGACAGAAACCAGGTAGAATTGTAAGTTATGATTTATGAAACATCCCAGCAGAAGGGTGTCCGCCAGGAAGCAAGTCCTTCTTGAGTTGCACAGCCAGCCTAGAGCAGGCTATAGACAGCTTCTAGGGGATTTCAAAGCAAGTATCTCCCCTTTGTTGTCTTGAATATGCTGACAGAAGAACAAAAGCTTTCATGAAAACAAAGTCCAACCCCTTAATACAACAGGAAAACAGATAGAGTTTCAAACACATGCTTTCTTTCCTGTACCCTTGTTTTCTGAGAGGAAAGATGCCTTGCCTGTTGAAAGTGGCAGGTGCAAGTTGCTCTGTGGGCCTGGGCATGGGTCACTGCAGCTGTAACCTGCCCATTCTGTGTGTTCCAATGCTCAGTGATGTCTTGACAGGTGTCCTAACTCTTGGCCTTGACAGATCATATCGGAGCTGCTAGTCAGCTGGAGCTAGCAGGCCAAAGGCTTGATAGCACTTGCTTGGTTTAACACTGGTGTCTGCTCTGGCTCTGTGGCTAGGACCCATCAGAGACTGACAGGTCAGAGCTCCTCAGGAACATTTTTATGTGCTGGTAGCCCCTCAGTCACCTTTTCATGACTTTTAGGAATATGTGAGGAGATGTTCCTGAGCAAGTGTGCACAATACATTTACTATCTACCATTGGTACGTGGCTAGCTACTGCTTGGGCCTGCTTGTTATCATCTACCTGTCCCTCTTTAAGTAATTCTGTTCCATTTCTGCAGTTCTGAAGTTCCATGTTAGCAAGGACTGTGGTGGGCACATGACTTAGAATGATCAATCAGAATGCACTTTCCTCTCCCGGGTCACCACAGGGGAGCTGTGCTTGGGACCATGGTGATGGGTGCAGGGATGCACATGTGGCCAGGCTTGCTGAGCCCTTGGGATAGAACTGTTGGGAATAAAAAGTGACACCATGTAATTGGAAGGGGGGTATAATGAGGTTTGGAATACCTGGGGCCTCAGTGGACTGAGGAGAGAATACATTCTTGAAAGGCCTGCCCCAAGTGTTCCACTTCTTCAACTAGGTCACAGCTCTTAATGATGCATTAAGGTTTATGAGGTTAGAGCTGCAGTGAACTGGTCACCTTCCAAACCTCGGAACACTGTTGTGAGAGGGATGAAGCTTTCAGCAGATGTGCTTCTGTGTGATATCAGGTTTAGACCATAACACTCTGCTCAGGTAGGCATAAAGGAAACCCTGGGTATAGCAGGGCAGGTAAGTTTCTGTGGTCCACCTCAAGACCTTGGAGTAAGTTTGCAAAATGAAAGCAAAATGAAATGGAACAGAGCAAAGATTTTCCAAGTTGTGCTAAAGAACCAGCATGGATCCCAGCCATCCATGTTCATTATAATTGCCTGACTATATTGATGAGAAGAAAAACGTTTTGAAAAAAAAAATTAAGAAAAAGGTACATCAGAAGTGTCAGCCAGCCATGGACACAAAGCATGGAAGAGAAGAATCTGGGGTCTGTGCCTCCTGGTACCATTCAAGAAATAGAAACCATAGCCACGAGGTTTCCTGATTATCATACTGGCCCTATGGGGAGCTGAGGGAACAGGCTGGGCCACAGAACCCAGCAGTCTCTCTTCCTGTGAATGCAACCACAGTGAAAGCCACCATACTACGATGGATGAGCGCCTAGCCTCTTAGCCTGCTGCCTTCAAATGCCTGCTTCACTCCATGCCCCAAACGAACTTGGAGGGTGCATCTCCTGCGCAGTATGATGACTCCTGCTCGTCTTTTAAGTCATTTTCAAGCCTCTGCTCCACTAGAGATTCAGTCTGTAGGAAGAGGACCGTGCATCCACATGTAGACATTCTGAATTCATTGCCAAAGACTCAGGCATTATAATTTAAACTGGCTATGAGAACCTTAACAGGCTTCCCTCATGAGTTCCTACAAGAGAGATGGTGTTGGTTGGAAGCTGGCAAATCTTTGGACCCATGTATCTCTTAGAATACTCCAGTTAAGATGCAAAATTCTGGGCTGGGGAGATGGCTCAGTGGAATAAGTACTTCCCTGGCAAGCACAAGGGCCTGAGTTCAGTCTCAGGTTCTGAAAAAAAAAAGATGCAAAATCCTAAGCTTCCCGATTTGCAATGGTAAGTACACTGCGCACTACTTTGGAAGCTGTGCTTTTGGAGATGAGTTTCGTTTTTGCACTAGCAGAGCAGGTTTTAAATGCTTCCAGACTCAAGATGAGGCCTGAAGGATGATGGCAAAGAAACTTTTTAAAGAGCTTCGTCTCATGTAGACACTTTTGCCCTGTGTGAGAGGAGCTGAGCTGCTTTGCAGACAGAAGAACAGATTGTACTTTGGAGTTAAATGTACTTGAACCCAAGTCCTAGCCTTAGCATTATGAGCTACAGCACATGGACAAGTTTGCCGAGTCTCCAAGGCCCAGTCTCCTTGTGTAAAATGTGAGACTAATAACAAAAATCTAGGAGGAACTACCCGCTCGGCACCCCCTCCTGTCCCTCTCTTGGACAGGAGCTTTCTTTCTCTTAATAAATATATTCTGCTCATAACAAAAAAAAATCTACCTTAAGAGATGGTTGTAGGACCTAAAAGGAAAAGAAAAGCGATGCAGAGGTTTATCAGCATGCCTGACGCAGTTGTGCTTGCCTGAAAGTTTCTTGTTGCTGACATTGTGGCTTCTCTGGCAGAGAGCAACACCCTCTGCCTGGATGCTTTTCTGTGTGTGACTATTCCATGCAGTAGCACAGGTCCTCAGGAAGCAGGACATCAAAGAAGATGAAGAGCCCTTGATCTTTCAGGTAGGCTGGTCAACCCAGGTGGCCTCAGGGTCTGTCTGGTCTTGGAAATGCTGAGCGTCCTACATAGGATGAGTTGGGCCACATAGTCCAGTCTCAATAAAAGTGTCACAAGTCAGCTCCAGTCTCACATGCCATAAAGGAATTCAGGCCAGCTTGGCCATATCTGCATTTTTCATTGAAAGCCAAGAATCTAGATTTGTTCGTGAAATCTGCCATTTTTTACATGGTAATAGCCAGTTTGAATGTTTTTTAATGCTGTGCAAGTTTGTGTGACTCTGTACCTGAAACACTCATTGGGGATTTAATCTGTGCTATCTATTTTAAAGGCTGGGCTGGATTGGGGTGCTAAGTGTATGGATCTGGGAGGCCTCAGAAACAGATTCAGTGATGAGGCTGCACTGCAAGCATTTGGGAGTGAATAGCATCATTTATCTCTGAGTCAGGCGATCCATACCTCTGTTAATCACTGGTTAAGTGCTGCACATTGGTCCGTACCCCCACACTCCTCACCTGCCATAAGCCCATGTGACATGAGCTTCTAAAGCCAGAGAGACCCTCACAGGTGAAGATGGTTGAGGGCAGCCAGAGGCTGGGGTGTAGGTACTGAAGTGGCCACATATCACAGGCTGCGGACCAGGTATCAGGAGTGGGGAAAGCAGAATTAGAACACCCATCCCCCAGCAATTAGAGTGAGTCACAGAAGTACTCACACTGTATCTATCTGTCCCATCAGATGGATTTCCAACTAATGCCTCTTGTCTCCTTCTTGTGCCAGAGCCAGAGCTGAGGCGTAGAGATGTGAACTCTTCACAGGAAAACTAGCTCTCTGTTCTTGCTTCTCAGAGTGCTGCCTGTCAGTCATAGAAAGATTTGTGTGACTCTTTTGGCTGTCATTATCTTTCACTGGGTCTCCAGTGGCAGCCCTGTGCCCACTTGCTGCGAAGTGCTTCGAATTGTTTTATATCTCCTGAACTGCCAAATACAATGTCATAAGCAATAAATAAATAAATACACGGTTGGCCTATATGGAAAGCATATTTTGTCCAGATGTGTCCTTGAGACTTCAGCCCTGAAATATGAAAATCAGACTGCAAACTACATTCTCGAAGCTTGGAAAAAGCAGGGATCCGTGGAAGAGCAGTTTGATTGGCAGGTGTGTTCTGCCACCAGTAGGCCAAGCAGTGCATCCTCGGTAACGCTGAGCACACCAGGTAATGCAGCTCGCCAGCATGAGCCTGGGTGGCCCAGCTCAGTAGGTGGAGGCAAATCAGGACTCAGGCTTCAAGCATGGCTTAGCAGAAGAGCAGAGACCTGTGTGCTCCTTTTGGCTGCTCCTTCCCAGCTCAGTTGGAGGGAGGCTTTCTCAGTGACAGTGTTGAATTCAGCAGTGTTTTCTGGGGCACAGACTATTTCCAGCTATCTTGACCTTGCTGGATGTAGAGGGCAAAGCCATGGGAATATATAACTAAAACTGAGGAGGAAGAGAAGGAAAAAAGTGGATGAAAACAGCACAGAGAAATGGTGGACGGTGGTACACTGCAGGAGGTGTGGCTAGCCTGTGATGGGGTGAGCATTTGCAGGCAGAGGGGGAGCAGCCGGAAGGAGGTCCCTGAGGTGAGTAGGGAGGGTGGTAGGAATCCCTGAGTAACACTCAGCAGTGGTTTCTTAGACTGTCTTTGCTGGCTGGCTAGGAATATTTTTAAATGTCATCTTTATTGCTTTTAAATTGAAAATACATGCTAATAAAAAGTTAGACTAGAGATGGATGAATGAGAATGTAAAAGTTCCCCGGCCACACAGGCAAACTTCCCCCGCTCAGTGCCCTTGCAGAGATTCTCCAAGCTGGCAGACACACACACACACACACACACACACACACACACGCACACACTCGCCACTTATTCTTCTGTAATCTCCAGTTTTGCACTTCATATACTGTAGACATCTTTCCACATCAGTACAACTTTTGTCATTGCTTTGTGGCATAGTTTTGATAGTTAACAATCATTTGTTAAAAGTTTCATCCAGGTGTGGTGGCACATCCCTATAACAGCACTCTGGGAGGCTGAGGCAGGAGGATTACAAGTCTGAGCAACTTAGCAAGATCCTATCCCAAAAAAATGAATAAAAATCTGGGGATACAGCCTAGTGGGAAGGCCCTGGAGTCAGTTCCCAGTACAAAACAAAATACACAGTAGTTTGTCAGAGAGCTTCCCAGGATGCCATTGTAAGTAACAAAAACTCTGTGTGTGTATGGGGGGGTTATTTGTGTACATGCATGGCATAATAAGAGACAATAAACTATCTGAATATAACTAAAAATGTCACTCCTCCACTTGATTTATCTTTCTTAATGGATTCCTTTACCCAGTGCCACAGTTTCATTGTAGACTTGCGTGTGCTCCTTGACTGGGCAGTTCATCTGGGTGGCTAAGTGTGAGGCTACTGCAGCATCAGTATTGGCAAACCTTTCAGAGCCTTCAGTGATACAGCCTGCGGTGGCACATGTGTCATGGTCGCCACCACTGTGAAAGCAATGACTATAGCTGTGACCTTGGACACTAATTACAGTCGTTCCTCGGTTCATGATTTGAATTCTCTCTACAATGCTGGTCACAAACCAAAGTAGACAAGAACTAATCAAATTTCCCCATCAGGTCAACATTGAGCCTAACTGTTGAATTTGATTCAGTTCTTATACAGCTCTGTTTATGAACTAAACAGTGGAAAGAATGAAGCTTGTGAGGGGAGGCCTCACTGTATTAGCTTCCAGGACACAGTCTTAGTGGCTCAGTTGCTTTATTTTGCAAAACATCGTAAGGGCACACATTTCCTAGATAGTGAAGAGGGCCGAGGAAAAAATGCTTAAGAAGCCATAGCGGGTGTTGAGTCCCTGCCCGGCAAGGAGATAGCAGAAGCACCAAGACAGGCATAGTCTCTGGGACAACGGACGTCTGTTTCGGCCCATGTGTCACAGGGTCCTGGTCTAGCAGTAGTCACCTTTACAGGTATTCACTGACTTTTCACCCACATGGTTGAGAAAACAAAGGAAAGCAAAATGAATGTAGAATAAGTTTTAAAGTCATAGCCAACGAGAATTATTATGGCATGAATGCCTCTAAGGTTGTCACAAACCATCAGCTGTCTTGGACCAGAAACAGAACCTGATTTCCAGTTGTAGATGATAAATAAACACAGTGCACTGCCCTTTCCAACAGACGAGTGGTTGCTGCAGATGTGTCCTATTTACATTGAAGCTGTCATACAAATTAGCAAAGGCCCACACAATCTGAAAGAAGGCAGGCCTCGGGCCATCCAGTGTTCAAGGGAAGGAAAATGGCTTCTCGCTTGGGTGCTCTGCTGTTGAAGTCCTACGAGGACTGATGAGAATCGGTGGGGGGGGGTGGGTCTCCAGGTCAGCAGGAATGCTTGCTGACCCAGTGGGCCTTGGTGCTAATCTGCAAGGCTAGGTGACATGAAATGCAATACAGTTGTGGGTTGCTATAATTTCTACTCTTTTGCAATCTGTGAAAAGTCCTATATCTTTCACAGATATGAAAATCCCCTAATTTCATACAAGCTTGTGCATGGCAGATTGACTGTGAATTAAAACACTAATTAGAGAGTAATGGATGCTTTCCTGTTGCTCTTAGCATACGGCTTCCTTGGCAAAATACTTGTTTAGCTGTAATTATGAGACTCATTCTCTGCCAGCCCACATGTATGGGATATAAGAGGGGAGTAGGGGTGACTCGGCCATACAGTCCAAGCAGGGAAGGTGTTCAGGCGTCAGGGTTTTCAACCTTTTCCATAGCCTAACAAGAGGATGGTTCAGAAAGCAGGGCAGGACCCAGCTGAGATCTGCAACTAGAAGCCCGGATGCAAGACTTCCACTGACTGCAATTTCCACTCGATTGTATCGCCTCCAAGTTATCTTTCTCTTGGAGCAGTCACATAGATAGGAAGATGTAAACAACTTAAATATAAGCTTTAAACCTAGTGTGGCTGGTGTGTCCTGGGGAGGAGGCGAATTCCTAGTTGTGGGAACCCAGAGCTGTTCTCATGTAAGGAGAGCAGCTCATTCTCTAAGTGCTGTGGTGGATCTGCTGGGGCCAGTCTCCAGCAAGGGGCTAGGACCTATAGAATGGCACTCAGGGTCTCTGCCCTCAAAGCTGTAAGGGCACAAGAGCTTACAATGCCCTCCGAGAGGCGGCCAGCAAGGTCTACGACAGCACAAGGGGGGTTGTGTTTCAGTTCTGCCCTGGAGCTTCAGAAAGGGATTTATTTGACCTGGGTCTTGAAAAGTAAGCAGACTTTCTGCCAGCAGAGATTCATTCATTCACTCATTTAATTGAAATTTACTGAGCATCTGTTTCTTGCCAGGCTTTGTGCCAAGGAAATGAGCAGTGTACACAGAGCAGTAAATAACACTCTGCCCTCATGAATACACAGCAGCATCTTGGAGAGAGTCAGAAACTAAGCAGGTGAATGAACAAAAAGTTGGCCGTGAGAAGCTCCAAGAAGAAGACCATGTGGGCGAGACCAGGGGTGAGGATGCCGCTTGAGACAACATGATCTGTGAGACTGGTGTGCAAAGGTGACACCAGGGCGGAGAGGGGGAGCTGGAACAAGGGAGGCCAGGGTGCTGCAGCCCAGAGAGCTGAGGGGAAGGGCTGGGAGACAGAACTGGAGAGGTGGCCATCGTCCACCGGCGACGATCTTCTAGGAGACCTGGGAAGCTGTGAGGGAGTGTGGGCAGAGAATGGCCAAGCTGTAAGGAGAGGAGGTGGAGAAGCACGGAACTCACCCGGGGGAAGTGAACGCTTCAGGAGTGGACGTGGGGCGCTCGGGAATGCCAGGTGGTCACACCCTGTGTCCTAGCAAGGGATTCATTGGGATCTTTGGGATCAGAAATAGGCAGCCCTGAAAGAAAACACAGTTCTTTTGCTTCCCAGTGAGGAAACTAAGGCTGGCCGTGAAAATGCAGTGACCAGCTAGGGCAGTGGGAGAAGTCAGCCAGGCCATGCCGCGGGTCCTCGCCCTTGCCTCCACCTCGTCATGCACCTGCATTTCTGCCAGTGGCTTGATTTTGAAATCTGTTCCCCATCAGACGTTTCAGAGAGGGATTGAGCGGTTTGTTTTTAGTAGTGTGTTAAAAGGCGGTCACCTTGAATGACTTCTGCTTGACAGAACTGTCAGCATTGTCACCACCTGTTCAGGCAGCAGTGGCATATGACAGGGGTGCCCTGGCTCTGGGCAGAAATGAGGACAAAGGCAAAGAGCCGTTGAACAGAGCTGAAGTCGGGTTCAACCTTGCCCCTGACCTCATAGACGGCCTCAAAAGTCCTGTCCTCTATCCTCTGGACCTGCCTTCAATTACTCAATGAGAGGACTGGGATAGAGGTGTTATTCCAGGGTGAGAGCATTTTGAATGAAGCAAGTAATTTTGTATTGCACCCCTTCTCAGAGCTTTTAACATACCACTGAGCACTGTCACAGAGGGGCTACTTGGGGAGCTTTCACATTATAGAAAGAGCACTCCCCTCAGGAGTGCTCTCAGGGAGCTGTTCTGTGAGACAAGGCCAAAACAGAGCATCTGCTGTTGAATCTCAGTGCACCAAACCATAGCATCACCCTTTGTCTCCTAGTTTTTGAGACAGGCCAGGTTCATGCTAAAATGCTTACATTGGGCTGAAACGTGGACCCGTCCTGCCTCAGCCTTCCAGAGGGCCACAACAACTCCCCAGATTCAGGAAGCTCGCCTGGCCCTGGGGTGAGCCCGGAGCCTTCTCTGCTTTCTCTATCATGCTGTCTTACTGTGGGGCCCAGCAGCGGTCGGCCGCAGCCCACCCGCCTCCTTTACCTGCCTCCTTCACTTGCCTGTGCTTAGGGCACGGCAGACAGCCTCTGCCTGGTCACGGTCACCCCCTCAGCCTGCTGGGGCTTGTGCCTTGCTGCTGCACTTCTCACCAAGAAGAGATTGAGACATGAAGAAAGATGGGCTGTGATCAGATAAGCTCCCCTTCCCAGGCAGAGCACCTCCCTATTGGCAGGCCTTTGTTACGTTACCAGCAGTTAAAGAATGCTGCGGTGGAGCTCCAGCCTTGATCTGAATTATAATCTCTGAAGCTATATTTAAGTCTACCTAAAGATATTTCAATTTGTTCTCTCCTTTTTTAACTCTCCTTGGCTCTGAGCATACTCGCAGCCCTGCGGAGCGCAGAAGGCTAGGACATATTTCTTAATGTTTTACATTGTAGCTGTAAGACCTCCTTATCCTTTGATAATCATATTTTAACTTTCAGTCAGTATACAGATGGATGTGCCTGTGTGCATTCCACGCAAGTTCACATTTATGCCAACCGTGTTACCTCCTTTTATTTACCCCTCCCCCCCCCAGCAAGCTGTACTTGTAAGACTACATTCAGTGGTGGATTAGTCCCCAAATAACTTCATTCAGCTTTCGCAGCTGCTGCCAAGCAGCATCTCCTGGCCAGCCGAGTGTAGACATTGCAGTGGTTGTAATTAACAGCCCCCAGAGGGAGGATTGACACAGCAGGGGATCAGACCGGGAAGTCACAGATACTGTGAGGACGGCCAGCGGGAAGGCCCAAGGGGATTTTCTTAGGAAGAGGACCAGCTAAACTGGCAGATGGGTAACAAAAATGTATCTTCAGCCATTGGCTAGCAGAGAGCTAAGGGAGCAGATGTCCTAGTAGCAGGCAGAACTCTAGGGAAGGGGTGTGTGTGTGTGTGTGTGTTATATGGACTAAGGAAAGAGATCTTTTAAAAGTGTAGATTTTGTATTTGATTTTATTTCAAATCTAACTTTTTACTTGTTGTCCCTGTGATCTTAGACAAACCACTTCTAGCCCCAGTATCTGTTTCTCCTTCTGTAAAATGAGTGTTCATTCATTAATCAGAAGATAGTTTTGGGTTCCTACTCTTTTCCAGGCACTGTTCTAGACATCAGGAATGCAGCATAAATAAAAAAGTAAGTTCTTGTCCTCACTTTCTACTGGCAGGAAAATCCCCCAAAGGGACATTAGTGTAAGCATGAAAGCAGCTGGTGCATATAAAACTTGTGACACAGTGTGTGGCATGTATACAGGAAGAGACACTGACATTACTGTTCTTCAGGTTGCAGTTACAAAGTGACAAATTCACCAGCAGCATCACCCAAATACTCATGAAGTCTAAATTCCACCATTTTGTTTTACAAACAGATTTTTTTTCCCCTGGGGAGTAACACAAGAGCCCTTTCGGGAAGGTGCCCTGTAAATGTTTTGCTAGCTCAGTCAAAACAGTGTGTCACTGCACCAAACATCATGAAGGATGGAGATGCTTCTTGAGTGAATTTCTGCAGAGGACGATCCGATCTCAGGTGACAGCACAGACATGACACACTGGAACAGCGCAGGGAGGAACGGGTGAACAGGTTGGATTAAGAATTGCAGGGTGATACTTTCTGTAAACTGATACACAAGAAAGAAACACAGGCGCACCTTGTCACCGAGAAACACAATAAGCAAAAATTCACTATTACAGAATTGGGGACTAGGCAACCCCCTATGTAAAAATGGGTTGTTATTAAAAAGCAGGGAGTCGGGGTATTGTGAAATTGGCTTGGAATGCAGGCCTCATTTTCCACTACAGTGGACTTCATGGGCTGATCCTCAAGGGCTTATTTAACCTACATTTGCCTGAAATTTATTGTTTCCCCTTCGCTGGCACTACACACCACAGGGTTTTTATGGGAGGAGGGCCTGAGAGGGTCCTCCTCTGCCAGCACCCCCAGTCAGAACTAGTGTGTACTGACTGTCCAGGGTTCCCCTTGGGTTCTCCTCATTCAAAAATTTATGATCTAGGGCTGGTAGGTACGAGCCTATAGGAAAGCTATCCTATCATGAAATATTCACAAATTAATTGACCACTTATTAAATTATCCTGCTCAGATAGCCTTCCCACACGCCATGTGGCATCTATTCTTTGTCAAAGTGTTTCTTCCCTGGATTATCTGGGTATTTCCAACCCACAAAAACACAGGAAAAATAGATTGCACAACACTTGCAAAATGAAGTAGCAGCTTTTCAAAAGATGAGAGGTTTTAGCGAACTGTGAAAAGGATTGTTGGCAACCAGGTTGGTGTCACGTGCAAATTCATTAGCAAAAGAAGATAGTTTGTTATCAGTTAAAAAGTGAGACAAGTTAAAAAGGGTGTTGACAGCCCAGGGGCTTCAGAATGGGTGAGAGGCTTATGACAGGTCTTTTAAAAAATGGTACATGTCTTAGTAGTTTAGCAGAAGTCACCTTGATGGCTGTGCTGATGGAAGTGAAGGACCTCACATCATGCGTGACCTCATACAAACTGACTGGGAACAAAGGGGCCAAAGAAATCAATACTTAGTTTTTTATAGAACTAGTAAATTATCAACATTATAATCTAAATTTTATTTAAAATAATATACATGTGCATTTCCCAAAATTTTGATTTCATTTGTAAAGATAAAAATCCCCAAATCTCTTTCACTGTTTATTGTGCCCCTTTCAGATCCCAGTTTTCCTCCACTAGGAACCTTGTGTGTTTGAATCAGAAGGTTCCCTAGACTGCCATGCTTGGTGTTCTCATCTGGGGGCAGAGGACGATATGGGAGAAGTCTGACCATCTCTGTCTGCACTGGTCACCTAGAATCACTTCAAGCTCAGGGACTCCTGGGATAAAAACATATGATAGTAACAAGGGTTTCCTTTCTAGAAAATACACAAGCACAAAATAAACATCAAGGGGTTAGCCAGGTGTGGTGACACACACCTTCAATCCCAACACTCAGGAGGCTGAGGCAGGAGGATTGTTGCAAGTTTGAGACCAGCCTGGGCTACAAAGTGAGCTCAAGGCCAGCCTGAGCTACATGGTGATACCTTCTCATTAAAAAAAAAGAAAAGAAAAACAGGGCAAGGAGTTAACACATCCTCTCTTTATCTCCTCATGGATAATGGATACTAAATCATAAACATAAACAAACCCTGGTCTACACTTTTGACTCCTAAAGTTATATTAAATTATCACTTCTACCTCGTACGTGTATGTTTGTATGTTTAGCTGTGGGTGTTGTGTATACACACACAAGCCCACACACTTAGTATACCAGGTATCAGAGGACTCTCTCTCTCTGTCTCTGATATATATATATATATATATATATATATATATATATATATATATATATATATGAGATAAGAGATATCAATCTATATATTATATAAAAATATATACACATATACCTATATATATCTATATCTATATCTATATATAGTCTTGTTTGTTCTTATTAGTAACCTGATGGCCTACGTAATGCTGTCCTGGTTGTACAGATGAAAAACTAAAATGATGATTGGTTCAGTCACTTGCCCAACGTCATAGGGATATAGGGAATTTTCATGCCAATTCTTTCAAGTCCAGTAAAATTCAACACAGCAATACAATACCAAAACCTTTGAAAATAGGACCACACCCTCGAGGGAGACTAGAGACTTATCTGAGGACGTATTTGCCAGAATTACTTATCCACACGGTGATGATTGGTGCTCACATGATCCCCTCCAGGCAGACCAATATTTTGAAAAATCTTCTCCATCCTCATGGAACTCTCCATATCAAAGATGTGTTCAAGGAAAGTTTAGCCCAGCCTTTTAGTTCTTCTTTTTTTTATGGAAGTTGTGTTCTATGTCTCTGATGATTGCTAATATCATTTTAAAACTTGCATTCTAACTCTCTTAAAATATTCCTTTAAATAAAACACCTTAGGACCGGCCAAATAGCTCAGCAGATTAAAGTGCCTGCAAGCAGGCACAGGAGCTGGGAATTCAGTCCCTACCTGGGGCATGCTGAGACAGCAATTGAGACTGGGTGGTGGGTCTGTAATCCCAGTTCTTGGGAGGTTGTAAACAGGCAGATCACTACAAGTCTGATCTAGTAGTGAGACCCTGAACACCCTGTAGATCCTTCCCTAAAATATAAATAAATCAATCACTTTAATCTTACTGAAAAATAGCCAGTGCATACATTTATATCTAATTTAAATCTCTGTGATGATTTAAGAATTTAAGGAGAAATTAAACTATTAATTTTACCTGAGGAGATAGCTCAGTAGAATAAGTGCTTGCCTGGCAAGTGCAGTGTCCTGAGTTCAATCCCCAGTACTGTAAAGAAATAAAATAAAATAAAATGTTAACTTCACAAAGCAAATTTTGGAAGATAAAGTTCACTTTGGCAAAAAATATATATT
>NW_004524619.1:7563543-7743678 GCF_000260255.1 Octodon degus
ATATATATATATATATATGCTCAAAGGCTTAATCTCTGACTAAAAGACGCCCACAGTTGGGAAAACAGCCAAACCTCCCTCAGTGAGACCTTTCTTATCCTCTGTGACAAAGTGGCCTCAGGCCTAATGTGCACTTGCTGACAGAGTTGGGAAGACCTGTCACAGAGCCCCATGTGTGCATGAGTAGTTTCTCAAAACTGAGGAGCTATTCCCTTTAAAATTTTAAAGAGTTAATTTCTATTCCATATTTGTTCATGAAAATAGAAATCTAACTAAATAAAATAGAGGCAGGTGGGTGCACCGATATGCCTGAATGTTTGCGACTTTCTTTGTAAAAATATCACTTCTGTCCAGTCAAGGAAAAAGCTGCCCCTCATCTATTTCTGAGCTTCTTGGCCTAGAATGAAACACTTAGGAATCTTTATCTGACATGAACGTGGCCAGCCAGCTTCTCCTCTGTCCCCTCTTCTCTCTGTTGGCTGAGATATTTGACACATTTTAAGGGGACATAGGAACAGTGCAGTATAATTTTGTGCAGAAGCGTATGGTTGGGGTGAAACCTCTGGTCTATGGAAGGCAGGAGAGGAGAAAAATTCTGGGTGTGAAGAGGGGCTAAACTGGAATTTTCCTAAGGAGAGTAAAAATACGCACCGGGAAGTGATGAGGAAGATGGCTTCGAGGTTCTCTGTGTTCTCCTCGTTACCTGA
The DNA here is from genome assembly GCF_000260255.1 of Octodon degus. Taxonomy (NCBI): domain Eukaryota; kingdom Metazoa; phylum Chordata; class Mammalia; order Rodentia; family Octodontidae; genus Octodon; species Octodon degus. The sequence continues at coordinate 7,564,251 of NW_004524619.1, forward strand.
AATTCTGAGGGCTCTGAGTCACTCCCCAAACCCCAACTCTGCATATTCCTCACTGTCTATTCATTCAACAAATAAAGCATCATGAAATCTGCAAATAATGATAGTTTAACTTCTTCTTTACCTTTTCTTATTCCTTTTATTTCTCTCCTTGTCTAATGGCTCTAGTTAATGACTCCAGAACTATATTGAATAGGAGTAGTGAGAAAGGACATCCTTGTCTTGTACCAGATCTGAGGGTAAAAGATTTCAGCTTTTCCCCATTTAGAATTATGTTAGACATTGTGTTGTCATAGATTGTTTTTATCAGATTAAAATAGAGGCCATCTATTCCAATTTTCTGTAGGGCTTTGAACATGAATGAGTGTTAGACTTTGTCAAAAGGCTTTTCTGCATCTATTGAGATGATCATGTGGTTTTTGGATTTGACTCTATTGATATAGTGCATTACATTTATAGATTTGTGTATAATGTACCATCCTTGCATCCCTGGGATGAATCCTACCTGGTCATGGTGTACAATCTTCTTGATGATTTGCTGTATTCTATTTGCTAGGATTTTATTGAGAATTTTTTCCATCTATGTTCATGAGGGAGATTGACCTGTAGCTCTCTTTTTTAGTTGTGTCTTTCCCTGGTTTTGTTATCATTCAACATACTGAGTGTCTGTTCCAAGCCAGTGCTACTCTGCACTGGTGTAGCAGAAGATGGCCTTTGGTGCTATTTGTTCTTCCTGGGTAGGGGAAAATCCTAGATCAAGCTGCTAGTGGGTTTTCCTTTCTAGAACTCTGATTAGGTAGTACCTTTAGGAAGGCAAAGTAAAGAAAGCAGTGATATGTGTCAAGAATAGGCAAAACTCTTAGGTAGAGTCAGGCTACAAGGCCATACTTCTCCATTCCTTATTAAGAAGCCTGGAATTTCATTCCTCACCAAAAATATATGATCCAGGAATGAGCTGTCGAGGAAGCAAAAGGCCAAATTAGGTGCCAGAAAGAAGTAAGCAAGGGCGAGACTTAGCCGCCCCCACACAGCCGGAGCTTTCTCCAGGGAGGTGAAATGCAGCCGCAGGACCTGTAGACAGTGGCATCCGTTCATATCAGGCAGTGCCAGATTTGTTGAGCAGCCTGTAAAACTGCTTCCTCAGACTTCAGCCCTCCATTAGTTTGCTTCATCCTCCTCAAAGGTAGCATGACACTCTGTGGGACGCAACCCCTCTTTTCCCTCAGCCTTGGTTCAGGTGTGAAGGTATCTGCTGCCTGTCTTCGATAAACCCATGAGCAGTACAAGGGGTTAAGTAAATAGTTTTACTAGAAAGAAAAATTAGACATGTGTGTGCTCCAGTGTGTAGTGAAAACACCCAGCAGAAAAATTATCATTTGTTCCTGCAAGTTGATTGCATTGGGTTTGGCTGGATGAAAAACAAGAAATAAAACTTATGTTTATATAAGTCTCAAAATAAGCCTAGGTGCTACACACAGATAATCTTTCTTGACTGGCATAGATATTAGGTGACACAGCTTTCAGGCAGGATATTAGGTCTCTCAATCATTTATTATTTGTTCAGTGATTCACCAAATACATGAGTTTGGGGAATACCAGTGTTCCCCAAACCTTCTCCTGAACCTGTGCTTTCTCTCCTATTCTCCAGGCTTCTCTATGGCTCAGGTCCTGGTCCCTGGCCTCCTGGGTATGAATAAATACACTCTTTTCTGACCTTAGAGATTCCTTCCCAGTGATTTTGCACCTAGATCCCCAAGATTCACAAAGTTCTGAGTAATCCTCTTCTTAGTCCATTTGGTCTGGGGGACATGCTTGTTAGAACTTCTTCTCCTAGAGGATACAGGTAGTGTTCTTTTTCTAGGTCCTGGACCTTGTCTCCCTGGGGTAAATGACACATTTCTATATCTGAACACCAGATTCACCCAAAGAACTCAAGTCTTCTTTTGACCTACTTGTGTCTTCCTGTTTTGTTTTTCTTTCAGAGCTCCCTGTAGTTCCGAGTACAGGCACAGCCAGGCAGCTCACCGACTTGGCCCTGAGAAGCCACCAGCTTCCAGTCTACCCCCAGTGTGTTTGTGGCAATTGGTTGGTGCTGTCAGAGGTGATGTGGCAGGAAGTGAATTTACAGTGAATTAATCAGGGACCATTTTTCATTTTGTCTTTGCAACAAGCCCTACCGCTGCCCACCATTTCTAGCAAGATAAAAGAAGAAAGACTGACTGCAGCTGTACTCTTCATATCACTCCAGTGTACTTTCGTGAGTGAAAATGAAGAAAAGTGTTTAAAGTCGACCTGATTCCCTTTTAGTTTTTAGAAAACATGGTGATGATTAGCCAGCCTTATCCACCCTTAAGGAAGTCGGTTTAAAATCTGGTAACCAGCCAACAACATAAAAAGTATTTGGATGCTATGTATTAATTAATGTATTTACTTGGGGAATGGGCAAGAACTATGTGTCTACTCTTACAGCTCCCTTTGGCAAAAACAAAATACAAACAAAAACTCTACAGACTCTACTGTGACTCTTTAGGGAATCTCTCTGAAGTAGTGAGTTGTTCATAGTCAACCTTTTAATTGAAGGTAATAATAATTCCAATAATATTATTAAGAACCACCATTAGCTTGGGAAAGACTGCGTTCACTGATGTAATGCCAAAACTATGCCCAGCGATGACTGCTTTGCCGAGCCCCTGGGGGAATAACTTTCATAATCCATTGAAAAGTTATGAGCTCCTTGTGCTTGCACCAAGAAAGAACTCAGCATTAACTATTTGGGAAACCATGTAGGAATGGAGAAAAAGCTACTTGTACTTTTAACAACTTAATTAATGGCCACAAATGGAGTTAATTCTCACAAAAACCTCATGGAGGAGGTTGGGATGTATGTTGACAATGGAAAATTATCCTGCTTTTATAGGTGAGGGCAGTTTCCAGACACTAGGAACAAACGTGACCAGGCAGAAAGAGAAAAGATGACTTTTTGTCATGGAGGGAACAGGGCCCTGGGCCAGTGGGCTCTGTCTGGTTCGGGACAAGGGGAATCATTGTATGGGGAAGTTTATGGGGTAAGATGAGTCTAGCTTAGGAGCCTAAACGAATTGGGTTCAGTGATTGCTTTTGCCACTTGTTAGCGATCTGACCTTGGGCTTAAGAGGGTTACCCTTTGAGAATCTTAGTTTTATCATCAATAAAATGGCAAAAATACAGATTCCAACTTGTATAATGGAAGGGGTTGGTGAAATAATGCATGTCAAATTCGTAGCCCAGGGCCTGGTTCATGAACTGTTACTATCTAATACCCTCATTTCTTTCTTTAGTAATTGTTGTTTTTCCTCTATTTTAATTGTTTATTTGAAATTGTATGTTCTTAATTTTTTATTCTAAAGAGAAAAAAAGATAAACATAACAACTAAGCTTCAAAACAGGTTACAATAGTTGATCCACTGTGTATTGTTGTCTTCCTAGCAGTTATTCAGAGTACAAGGTGTAGGCTTGCTGTCTTATCAGACGATATTGGCACTAAACTTTCTTTCTAATGAACTAAGAGGAGCTAGCTGTATAACAGTCTTAACTAGCTTGTGTAGATATTTATTTTTGCCTTTTCCCTTTTTCCATTGCCCTTTCCTCATCACAGTCTTCTTATCTTCTGAAGAGCTTCTTCCCAATTGTCAACATCTGTTGTACAATTTGGATCTTATTTCTTTGTTTTTCACACTAGTGAGACAATGTGATGTTTACACATATGGACCTAATTTATTTCACTGTTGAGTATGGTCTCAAGTTGCATCCATTTGCCTATATAAGTCTCCAGTTTTATCCTTCTTTATGGCTAAGTAGTACTCCATTATTTTTTTTAACTCACATCTTTTTTATCCATTCTTCAATTGCTGGGCACCTGGGTTGTTTCCAAGATCTAGCTATCACAAATTGTGCTGCTATAAGCATGATGCACATTTTTCACTGTAGTGTGATGTTCTTAATTCCTCTGAGAAGATACCTAGAAGGGGAATAGCTGGGTCAAAGGGGACTGCTAGTCCTAGTTTTTTTTAGAAGTCTCCACACTGATTTTCACAGTGATTGTACCAGTCTACACTACCACCAACGGTGAAGAAGGTTTCCTTTTTCCCACAGCCTCTCTAGCATTTGTTACTTTTCTTATGATAGCCATTCTTTTAGGGTGCAATGGAATCTCAGTGTTGTTCTTTTTTTTCAGTGTTGTTTTAATTTGCATCTCTTGAATGACTAATGGTGTTGAACATTTTTCCATGTATTTATTTGCCATTTGTATTTCTTCATCTGGGAAGTGTGTATTCATCTTGGGTGCCCACTTTTGAATTCTACAGGTAGCTAAGATACACCCACATGTGCCAGGGCATGGCTCGGGTAGTGATCAGTTTCCTTTAAGTTCATAGTCTTGTAGGGGAGTTGGCAAAAAGAGCAACACACATTCCGGGTGTGGTGGTGCTCACCTGTAATCCCAGCACTCAGGATACTGAGACAGGAGAATCACTTCGAGTTCATGACCAGCCTGAGGGCTACAAAAGTGAGCACAAGGCTGGTCCAAACTGCATAGAGAGACCCTGTCTCCAAAAAAGGACAACATACAAATGGTGAAGTACTCATAAGTTATACTAAATTTGAAAGTCTGGTTTGAAAGATTTACTATATTGCAGCCATCATTTGTACCTAGGGGCAAAGTGTCCTTTGTAGTAACTGGTCTTAGAGTTAGTCAGATGTAGGTTATGGAAGTCCCTGTGCCTGGTCTCTGTCTGGGGACAAGAAGTCCGAGCTTTCAGAATTCCTCTCCTCTCTTCTTCCTGTGTGCTGGCAGCATCCGGGCCTGGTCAGAGCTTGGCATGCTGAGGTGTTACTTCAACAAAGCTCCATCCTGTCCTTTTGGCCACTCTAGCTCTTGCCCTTCTGTCTCCATGGTATGATTCCATACACCCCAGGTGGAAAAGAGTGCAAGAAGGAACTGCATTTGCATTTCTCTGCTCAGACAGGAGCAAGAAAACTCCTATCTCCATCCCTGAGGATTTAAAAAAAGGCGGACTGCACCGATGTGTGCTGGGCAAGAAAGGGAGCCAGGAGGGCCTTTGGTCCATTCCCGGACAGCCAGGGCATAATCACAGATTAGGAGGAACTGGGGACCACAGGTGGACTCATAGGATGGGTGAGTACCCAGGAGAAGCCTGAGAGGCAAGAGCGAGTCAGTGCCTCTGTGAGCCCCTTTGTGTGGCCAGGTAGGAGAGTGGTTAGTGCAGAGCAGGGAGGGGCTGATGTCTCTTTGCATCCTAGCCTCCAATTGGCCACTTCAGTCTGGGCTTCTAAGTCATGATGGGGCACATGGGTAGGGATTCAAATCTGTTCTGTCACTAGCAGGCTGGACCCTTAGAACAAACCACGGCCTGCATGGCAAACTCAGTGCCCTGCCTGATTTTGTAAATAACATTTTGTAAATAAAGTTTTATTGCCGGATGTGGTGGCACAGGCCTGTAATCCAAGCACTTGGGAGGCTAAATCGCTGCCAGTTCAAGGCCAACTTTGGCTGCAAAATGAGTTCAAGACCAGCCTGCACTGCATAGTGAACCCGTTTCAAAAAGACAAAAAATAAAGAAATAAGGTTTCATTGGAACCATGCCCATTCATTTATTTTTTGTGACTGGCTTTATGCTACAACACAAAGTTAAGTATTTGTAATGGGAACCATATGGCCAGCAAAGCTTAAAGTATTTACTTACTGGCCCCTTTCAGGAAAAGCTTGCCAACCCCTGACTTAGATTGTTATATTTTAGATAGGAATGGGTACTTTGATGGATTGTGCATTCATTCACTGAATGGTTATTGATCATCACAGATGCTGTATATGTTGGGCTGGGCCCACAGTGTCCCAGTTGCTGTGCTCAACCCTCAAAATAGCCCTGTGAGTCAATGAAGTTATTGTCCCATTTTACAGATGGTCAGATTGAGGTTGAGAGAGTTGCTCGAGCCAGCAAGGCCCAGAGACAGGCGCAGAAACAAGACAGGCCTGTTAGTCTCCACATGCTGCACTGCCAACCTCGCTGACCAGGTGGTCACATTTATTCTATTCTCCCTCATTGGTGTGGACTACTGTGAGAAGGGAAGAAAGATAAAGACAATGAAAAGATTTTTGTTTTGTTTTCTTGCGGTAATGGGGATCAAACTCAGGACCTTTGCCTTGCAGGGCAGGCGCTTATGCCACTGCGCTATCTCGCCAGCCTGAAAAGATGTTTTAAAAAAATCTCTGAAGGTACCTGTTGCCCTTTAAAGTAGTGGGTAAGTAAAGTAGCTACTACCTTGGCAGACCTCTGTTAAGTAGAGATGAGTCTTTGTTGTGCACGGTCCTGACCTCCTGCTCTAACTGCTTGAAACCATATCAAAAATCATCTGAAAATGTTTTCTTTCATAATGATATGATTTCACCACTAATGTTGATAAACAGTAAAATGACATAAAGCATTTCCTGTTACAACATGACATAGATCTTGGAGGATTTGTCTAAATATTAGCATACCTTTAAAATAATCAGTGGACGATTATCTGGATAAGAGGTCAAAAAAAGGATGTTTAGAAAACAGAATGAAGTGAGATAGGTTTTTCCCTTTGAGAACTCTCTCAACTTGGGTTAGAGGGGAAGGAGCTGCCTTCCCGCTTTAGTAGATAGACAAAGACACACTATTAGTGAGAAAACATGAGATTTCATTATCTTTTTAGTATTTTTTCTAGACCTAGCTCTCAATTGCCTTTCTTTGCAATAAATGCAAGCCAGAATTTCCAACTGGAAATAGGAATCTCGAAGACCATGTAGGCAAATGGACTATGCTTCCTTCTAATGACAATTTATGAAGATGATTTAATCTTACAGTCTCAGCAGAGGTTCTACTGACAAGTTCTTCTATGAACTGATTAGGCTTTCCCTGTAGACATTTTTATCTGACTGATTCATTCCTCTGGAAGAATGCTGGCTTTTACGTTTTTTCAGAAGAGATTCCAAATGCCTTGTCAAGATTACATCTCACATGTGAAGCTCAGCCTGGATTATGTTACAGCCAAGACTGACAGTATGTAGTAGGTAGAATTCAGGCAGGATCATAGCAACGAAGAAAGCTGGTCTCAATAAATAGAAGCCTGGATGTCTGATATGCTTAGGGCTCTACTAGTTTCAAGGAGTCTATGGATTGGATATCCTGGAAGAATGTGGGGATACATCAAAGGTAGTAGTCAAAATAAATTACTTGAACTTTTGCCTGTTACCTATGATATGAGCACATTCTTATAAATTGTCTTCAAGGCTGGGTATTCTGTGACCGGAATTTCTAACCATCACTTCAGATCTACTATAAAGCTATGTTCTTAAGAAGAGGAAGCAACCAGAGTTTTTGTTCTAAGCTGGTCTAATGAAGAAGTCTTGGGTACACCTAATAAGTGCTGACAAACTCACCATATCTGAAAGGGCTTCTTCCTCACGGCAAGTTCCCTGGACTTAGAACACAGATGGATCCTCTAGGAGGCCATGTGGGAGGTGGGCAGAGATACAGTGTTTCTCTCCCAAGACCCTTGTTTTACAGGCATGGCATGTTGTGATAACAAAAAAAGGTGGATTAGAGGGATGTACATCTTGAGTTTCCTACTAATTAAAGGAATCAAGGACAAAAATCCCTTCTGTTTTTATTCTGCATTGAATGTAATATGAGAGAAGAACTATTTGATTCTTTCTGGACTCAGTAGAATGTGGGTTCTAGGAGGGCATTGCCTTACCCATTCTCTTTGTGGTTGGAGCCTAGCTAGAAACCCGGACCAGTGCCTGGCACATAGTAGGTACTCAATGAATATTTGCTGGATGCATAAAAGGTCATTTAGGGTTCTTAAATATACCCAATGTGTCAATACAATACCTGCTGTGTGTCAGACATTGAAGTAAGGAGCAGCTTCTGAGGAATTCACAGATCAGTAGACATAAAAGATATTCCAGCCATAGAATTATTTTATTATTGCAAAACTATCATTATGATTATGAAGATAAAAATTAGATAAGACAGGATTCAAAAGATGACATGTCAGAGGGCCGGTGAGATTGCTCAGTGGACTAAGCACCTGTTTAAGCAAGCACAGGTACCAGGGTTTGATCCTGGTATGCCACATTGAGTCTGGGTGTGGTGGTGCATGCCTGGAATCCCAGCACTGAAGAGGCTGAAAACAGGAAGAGTACGACAAGTCTGAGCTGTGTAGCAAGACCCTGTACCAAATACATAAGTTAAAAAAAAAATTGAAAGAAAAGAAGATGACCTATCAGCTAACAGCCAGACCTCCCATACAAGTACCACCAGAGCTGTATGAACATCCGATGCTTTCTACACAATCCAGTCAAAGTTCCAGCCCACCCTGGAACCTTCCTCCACCTGTGCTGCAGGTGGAGAAACTGCACTGCCACAGCCTGATGGCCCAGCCAGAGCTGTGGGGACAAGTGTCTCATCACAGGTGTCCTGGATGCATGGGTGACCCAAGCATTTTCTGTAGTCCTCAACATCTCCTGCTGTCAAGCTGGCTGAGCATTATGCCCAGCCAGGCTGGCCTGGCCATAATGATGTGCCTGCCCATTTTGACAATCACATTTTTAAAAATCAGACAGCACTATATTATTATGAATAACTTCCTGCCTGAGTCTTGATGCAGTAGTAAAAACACCACTCATATCCAGGGGAGTGAAAGCAAGCCTCTCTTCCACTGCTGGCAGGCAGCACAGCGTGCAGTTTAAGTGCACAGTGCCGGGGCCAGACCACCAGTACAGAAACCTCAGCTCAGCTGCTTCCTAGCTATGTGGCTTTGGCAAGGGACTTAATCTCTTTGCTTTTTGTTTTGCTTATCTAATGGGAGATAATAATACCTGAGTCATGGGTTTTCTATGAGAATGGTTGCTATTTCTTGAGTGTTAAGATAGTGCATAGTAAACAGGAAGCCTAGTACAGAGCAGTGGCAGAAAACCTATGGCACACATTCTGCAGCAGACTGTTTGTTACCATTGGGAGCTCTGAAAGGTTTGCCATCACTGGAATTGACAAATAGACCCTCAAATGAATAGAATAAAGAATCCTTTAAGTACACTAACAGGAATTTCTGGTGGGATTTCCCTATATTTCTTGACCATTTTTCTTAACCAATTTCTACTCTTCCTGGAAACTTAACAATGGAGATTCTACTACTCTGTCCTCTTACAGAGGGCAAAGGACTGACTTACTCAAGGATATGTGATGCTTAAGTGTCACAGCAAGAATCTTAGGCAGTTCTTTCTGATTCTAGAGTCCTGAGATTGTAGCTCCTGACCTAAGATAGAACACCTCGCAAAGCGTCCTGGGAGGGAGTCATTCCTCCATAGACACTCTGGCGTAAGGCCTGTAATGCCCAACAGGACTGCTCTTGCCGGGCTTACTTCTGTTTATTCATCTCTTCACTCCTTCATTCATTGGGTACTTATTATGGAGTGCCTTTTGTGTCCCAGATACTATTCTAGTTGTTGAAGTGTCCCTAACTCTGATGGTCATCACTGGATCATGTTATCTGGGCTCTTGCAGCATCTTGATAGCGAACATGTACTGAGTACTTCTGTAGGCCAGGCGCAATACCAGACACTTGTTACTTGTGCTAAAGCCCACAGCAAAGTGAAGTTATTCATCTCTGAACTTTCAAATACCTAGCAGAGAGTAGGCATTAAGGCTTTTATTTCCAATGGATGGAAAAATTGGCAGATGGCCAACTAGTGAATATGCTAGAAAAAATATGATAGGATAATAAAACGGGAAAGCTATATACTAAGAATTCAGATACTTGTGTTCTAGTCCTGGTTTTGCTGCCAGCCAAGCCACTCAATTTAGCTAGCTAACTAATCAGCTTCTCTTCCCTCCTTTGTCCAAGTATATGGAGGATCTTGTATTCATGGTGTTATTAATTGGCAAAGAGATGATAGTGGTCTGAAAGTATTCCAGTAGGTCTTATCAGCTCTACATGGTATGACATATGGTTGTTCAGATGAGCTACAGCTCCTACTGAATGTTTCTAAAGCTCTAGGGTACAACTTTGGTCACCTCAGGTTGCTAAGAATTTTTTAGGGTAGGGTAAGAATGATGGATAACTAACCCATGGCCAGATCAAATGTCTTGGGGCCATCCCTTCAGCTTCTACTTAAACCAGTAAGAAGTTTAAATATCTCATGGTTTTTCTTATATGAAAAATTTAAAGTACAAATAATTTAAAGAGCAAAATAAAAATAATAAGTGAAAAGGAGACTATACAGGTATGGGCATTGGTGTGAACAGGTCTTGCCTCCATATGTCCAGGTCCAATGATCTCTCAGAGTCCAACAACTTTCCAGCAGTGGATAAGACAAGATTCCAAGAATAAAGAAAAAAAAAGAAAAGGAAATTGGCTTTCATCTCCTAGCTATCTATCTACCCTGGCCACCCTGTTTCTCCTCTCCAACCAGTTAGTTCTCAGGTCCAGCTTGACTAAGATGGGAAGCTGATGTTTTGGGGGTCCACTGGTCATTCTCATCACTTACTCATTCTTCATGTCAGTGTGTCCATGGGCCTAGGGCGCCTTTCCCCTTTGGCTGAAGGATCAGGCCTTCTACCACTGGCATATAACCAGAGAGGCAGCTGTTTCTCAGTTCCTCTGGCTCATCCACACAATGGGACTTCAGTTGCAGAGTAACTCAGCACAGTATCAGGTGTGAGCAAGTGTTAGCACAGATCCCGGGATCAAGCATCTTTGGTTGCTATCCCAGTTCCTCCGTTTACAAGCTGTGAGACCTTGGGCAAATAAGCTACTATCTCAAAGCTTCAGCTTCTGAGTATATTCCATGGGGGATGATAAGGATGCTGAACACGCAATGCTGTTGTGAAAGTCAAATGAGATAATATAAATGGAACACCACACACAGGGCTAACACACGATGGACATAAAGTAGACAGAAGCACTTTTTATAGCTGCTTTTGGTGGAATCCACTCAAGAGCCAAAAGCATGTATTCTACAGTGATAAAAATCCTATCTTTTCTCTAGTTTGCCTATTAGGTGATGGTGAATGGCTGGCCCAAAGCCATCCATTTGGCCACAATATTCTGAGAAGAGCATTCATTCCAATGATTCTTCCTACTTTCTAAGTCTTCCCAACCATCTTTTCACTACTGAGAGCTTCTGACTCGCACAGGGGAAGAAGCCAAGTGAAAGTTTAGTTGAGCATGCTGTGTAAAGATGGACCCCTCCTTTGACAGAGCCGAACTTGCAAAGGGGAGGCTTAAAGACTGGCTTGTGATTTTCAGAGCCAGCCTGGAGGCATTAGGGAATATTTCTTTCCTCCTGGAAGGGCCACAGCCTCCTTCAAGGGCAACCCCTTGGGTGTCAGTGTATTCACTGGCTGTTATGTTTGGAAACCAGCTTGTGCATCTGAGCATTTGGGGGAAGGCTGTTGACTAACCCTGGCTCTTTTGCAGCCATTTTCTCTTTCCCCAATATTTAGTAGCCTTGGCCAATACAAAGAGCCCATTGTATCTCTGGCATAAGCACCAGAACTAAATTAAACATTCATTGACTCTTAATTAATTATATTAAGGTTGGGCAATTCCCATTGCTTGGGGGAAAACAACCCCAAATACTCAATTTACTCGCGATGTGGTGTGTCCCATAGTATTGAACTAAACCACCGCAAGACAGTCAGTCACTTAATAGAAACCGGGGCCTTGGCCTAGGAACTAATTAGCCTCTTTCTCTATATATAGCTATCTTCACCACCAGGACCATCTGGAAGCTGTTACCTTCCAAATTCTTTCCATCTATATTTTTTCCAAACCAATCATTACTGCCATGATTCCTTCTTTCTTATTTTTGTGTTACGTGACTTTCCACTGTTAGATTCTCCAGTATTATCTAGAGCATATCCAGCTGCTGTGACTATTTAATTTTCAAGTAGCACACCTATTTTTATATGCTTTTATCAGGAGTAGGAAAAAAAAAATCTTTGTGTAAAACCCAGAGGTAGAAGAAGAGTTCGCCTCCCAGAGGAGGCAAGGGGTTTAGGCCTACATGAATGGGTTACGTACCCCCCAGGAGGTCCCTGTGCTCTGTGAAGCACCTACAGTAGTGTCCATGATGGTCAGGGGTGCATGGGGATTCTTGGCTCAATTCAGATGCATGCCCACCTCATTGAGCGCAAAGCAGCAATGTAATCTCTTTCTTTAAGAAAAACTTGCCCTTACTAGGAACTAGTATGATTGGAGAGTCAGTAAAGAGGCATAAAAACTGTCTCCTCTGACAGTGTACTTGAGGAAAGTGACATCACATATTTCACCAACCTTTAATTAAAAAGGAGCCCTGACTCTAGTTGCTAAGCGCCCTTTTGGTCTGGCCCCAGCAACCCTGTCCCTTGTTTCACCTACTTCCTGGTCTTTGCCCCTCCACACCAACATGCCTTGCTTATCACAACCTCAGGATCTCTAGGCCTGTAGAACTGTGCCTGGAATGCATCCCGTAGCCCTGCATATTGGCTTCTTCCCTTTGTGTTGGTCTCAGCGGTAACCTCCAGAAGTTGTCTGCCTCTGCCCCGCTAGTCTTCATTATCACATTCCCAGGTTTTGACTCTTTATAACACTCATCACCATAGGAGTTACATTCATTTACATATCTACCTGTGTTCAGTAGACTGAACCCATGAAAAGCACATGCGATGTGTCATTGTGAACTCAGCCCCTGTCATAGTGCCTGGCATGGCACTTGGCTGGTTAATGAAATAAATTATCAAGAAACGAATAGTTGCTTTTTGCATATAACTACACAGGACAGGTGATTTGAATTCTTCAGTAATTTACGATATAATCCAAAAGTAGTAAAAGACAAGATCTTCAAATTACTATAGTAAAATAATTTGGAAGACTAAAATTCTTAAGTTAACTTTAAGTAAAGTGCTTTCCCAGTGACTATATCAGTGTGGTTCAGGTTTGTTCCTGTCACATTTGGTATTTTAGGGTCCTTCTGAGGTAAGCCTTTCGCCTTCCTCTCAGGCCCAGGCATCAACAAAGAAGCAGCCCGAGCCTTCCAGAGTTCACCACTCAGGGGCTTCTGATGGTCTCTGGGAGGGCACCCTCCCATTCCCCTGCTGCCCTGGCAGCCCTTTCTGATAGCAAACTTCACAAGATATATTGTTCATTGGCTGGAAGTAAGCATTGAGGCCTGGAAGTGTAATGAATTCTTGTTTTATGGAGGGTAATTCTTGTCTGCACGCCTGAAGACTGGCCCATTCCAGGCAGAGAGTTTTCTTTGTAGCCCTTTATAGTGATCTGTCTGCTGCTTTTTCCTGTAGCTTCTATTGCTATTTCTTAGTCCCAAATGGCAGAAATCCCTGGCTAGCTAAACTCCCAGTTCTCAACTCCATTTGTATGAAAAATCCCCCTTATAAAAAAAGACCTGGTGTCCAGATTTCAGCAGGGCCAGCAGGACACTGTCTACAAAGTATCCCATGTCAGGCATTAAGTCCCCAGGAAGAATGCAGTTACATGTGAGTTCAAGTCCACAGCCTGCTCCTCAGGCATTTTGATTTCCCATTCAGTGTCACTTTGGATTCCCCTCATTCATCCTGGGGAGGAGAGAAAATACTCCTAGTGGCCAATTTCCTGGCTTGGCTTTCATCTGGAGCCTTTGGCTTTTCATCTATTTTCAATCACCTTCCCACAGGCCTTTTCCCACTGAGCCTGTGGGACTTGAATCCAAGGAAGAAGGGACTCAGGCTGAACAGAGCCCTGCTCAGTACTATCTGTTGGCTAACAAATGGTCTTCATCAAAGCAGGGTAAACACAAAGAAGTAGAAGGAAAGGTTAGGGGAGGGGACATAAGTCAATGAATAAGAAACATCAACACAGTAATAAAAAGAGATGGTTCACAAAACTAAAAGTTGAGTATTTGAAAAGACCTATGCTGTCTCACTGCCCAGCATGGTAACCACTAGCCACTGGTGATCATTGAAATAATCGTCCTTTAAAAATCAAAAGAATTCCAACATATTCCTCACAGTTCTAGAAAATAGGATAGGTAATCCAAATTGCCAGCAGTTTCAGTGTCTGGTGGGAGCCTGGACTGTTGAGTAGCAGATGGCAGAAGGCAGGGGCATAAATGGCCTAAGCTGGAGCCAGTTCTCTCCGCTATATAAACCACTAATCCTAATTACCCTGAAAGGTCCCACCTCTTAGTGCCACCATAATGGGGATTAAGTTTCAAATTGAATTTTCAAGGGGATGCATTTAAACCAGAGCACTAGGTTTGGGTGGGGCCCAAGAATTTATATTTCTTCTTCCTGTCCTTCCCCTCCCCATCTCCCTCCTTCGGGCTTTTACCAGAAAAAATTTAAATTGTTAGAAAATTCTCAAGTCAACTTTTATGGTCTAGGTCTATATGTACCCCAAAATCTCATGTATTTCAAGATAGAACTTAGTGGGAAGGTGGTTCACCAAGGGCATGACCCAGAAGGGTGTGTTCTTTTTTAATTAATTTATTAATTTATTTATTTATTGTATTTTAGTAAGGGTCTACAGGGTCTCATTAGATTCTTGGTGATCCACATATGTTCAGCCTCCCAAGAACTGGGATTACAGGCAGGTGCCACCACACCCAGTCTCAATCACAGTCTCAGTGTGCCCTGGGGACAGGGCCAGCACAGCAGGCAGGGGATCGAACCTCTGACCCCTGTGTCTGTCTTTTTTTAATTTTTAATTTTTATTACTATATGTTTGCTCTCTCTCTCTCTGTCTGTCTCTCTCTCTCTCCCTGACTCCGTCTCCGTCTCCGTCTCCATCTCCATCTCCATCTCCATCTCCGTCTCTCTCTCTCTCTCCTCACTGTTACTACTGAATAGTGAGGCTTTTTTGGGAAATTTAACATATCTTAATCCTTTTCAGTCCTATTCTACTTTCCCTTTCCTTCCCTCCCTTTAATTTCTTTTTCTTTTTGCAGTACCAGAGATCCAACTCAGGACCTTGTACTTGCCAGCAGGTACTTTCCCTCCCTTTAATTCCTTTGCTTATCTCTGAAAGTCTACCTTCTAGTTTTCTATTATGTCACATTTATTTATTCTTTCATTCATTTGCTTGTTTATTGTTTTGGGCTCCACATATAAAACATTTGCTATTTAACTTTCTTAGTAATTAATTAAAAATGAATAGAATTTCAAAGTCAATTCCTCAGTCACATGACTTTCAGGGACTACACTAACCATGTTGAGTTGGCACCTTGTGCCACCATATTGGGCACTGTAGGGCAGCCCTATCTTAATCACACAATGCGGAAAATAGAAGATTTTCATGGTCATGGAAAGTCATGCTAGCCTCTTCTAAATGCAGTCTTTCTGTAATTATGTAAGAGAACAGAAATGGAAAAACTACAGACTATTTCACTGGGAAGAAACAGAAATACAACTATCATAGGAACCTTCTTATAAAAATATTATAAATAATACTTTATCAGTGTATTTTGAAAGTTAGATGCAACTCACAATTTATTAAAACTTCTCTAATACGTTCTCAAAATAGCAAGCTTGAATGTATTAGTAACCATTAAAAGAACCAGTAACTAAAATAGGACCCATCCCCTTTTTCCTGCTGAAAAGCAGCACCCAGCGCAAAGGACTTTACAGCCACGTACTAAAAGTCCAAGGAGAAGCTAATCCATAGTTAAAAGTGGAAAAAGATCCTGACCTGAGGACTTCAGTTCTGCCTGTGTTCCTTTCATGATTGACATTTCAGGCCTTTTCTTTTCTGTGAAGTGGTTAAATCAAAAGGGATTCTAGGGTCTAGGCAGCTCTATGGTGCTGTGCTTCCATGAATTTAAGACAATTGTCTTTTCACTAATCTCATCTGGACAATTTACAATCGTCAAGAATTGATGTGACAACATTGAGTCATCCATATGACCCATTTGATCTGTGATGCTAAAGAAGATTGCCACATAGACCCAGAGGAAAGGGAAATTTCTCCTGAAACACTTGATGGAGTGCTATTCTGGATCTCGAGCTGAATTTCAATTTATTTCCATCTCATTTAGGGAGATTTTGCCACAGAAAAGAACTTACTCGTAGCCCTGAATAACAACACTGTTCAGAGGGGTGCAAGTTGTATATGTGTTCATTTGTTTTATACTAATGCCAGTAGTAAAAACTTAGAGTGGTTCCTACATACCCACTAGTCCCCTGGAGCTGTGTGTGTCATCTAATCAGGTGGATAGATACTGATCCATTACCCAGAAAGGCCAGCAACCTAGAGACTGGGATGTGTTGTTGCTTGCCCGCAGTTATGCAGATCTGATGTGCATCTGATGTGTAGAACTCCAGGTTGGAGAGATCCGAATGCCGCCTGGAAAGAGAAGTGAGTGTCTGTGTAGCTTCTGCAGCACCTAAAGGTATTTAGCTTTGGATTTTATTTCTTTGGGGAGCAGGACCATTCTGAGCCATGTACTTGTGAGAGGTTACTTTTCCAATGCTCCTTTATCTAAAAGATCTGGGAAACTATTTATTTCCTTCAGCAATCAAAGCTATCACTGGGTTGGACTTTATTCAAGGAAGCAGAGCTGGCTAGTGAAAAGCAATATTATGCTGTAATATTAGCCAGTTGTCTAAGTAAAGGGTGACGAAATGGTAAGTGCTCGAGCACTGTAGGATCTCGGTGGACTGGAGGGTCCTCCAAGTATATGCTTTGACCAAGTTAAGGAAGCTTCATACTCCAGTATTTCTCTCCTGCTAGTTTCTTGAGGGGTCCAAGTCCTTATATCCATGACCAGTTGTAGGTTATTTTCCTGATCGCCTTTGCTTTTGTGGCTTTTCTCAAACTTGGTTCCTAAATACCTTGAACTTCATGGGGAAGCAAAGGTTGCGGTGTCAGTCCTCAGGACAATTGGGCAGGGATCAAAATGGTAAGCTATGTATGGAGAGAGGTCCCATATTGCCTGCTTCCTCAGCTGTTCATTCCAGATTCCCTGGGTCAGCCATGACTCACTTCCACAATGTGGACTGTACAGGATGGACTTCAAGGAATTTAGGAAGCTGAGAAAGTTTTCAGTACCTACACATTCAGCTTAGAGTTTGTGGAACATACATACCTAGGATAATAGGGTACTTTAAATGCTTTCTGAGCCTATCAGAAGCCTCCTGTAGAAATGCAGACATGCTTTTTAGGCCCCTTGAGATAACACAGGGGCTCAGAAGGATAATGCGCCCTGGCTTACTATGGTTTAAGCCTTTGTATTGCTGACAGGGCTTACAATGGGCAGGTAATCACTGTCACAATATGTCATCTCTTTCACTCTCTCATATGAAATAAAATACTTACCTTTTTTAAAAAAAATAAAATTTAAGTTATTTCTTTAAATGAAAAAAAATTACCACCATTTTCCTTTGGTCCTATATTTTTGGGAAAGATTTGGTGTCCGTGGAAAGTTGGAAGTGAGTTGGATATGTACTATGAAGGATTTAATATTTGTGTCTTAATTTACTTAAAATATATGTATTCTCAATGATTTACCCTAATATCTCAGTTTGTCTGTGAGGCATTAAATGGATGATATTCAGTGTTTTCTTTTTTTAAAAAGAGAATGAAAGACAAAACAAAACAAAAATTTAGAAATGATAAAGAATTTTACTAAACAAAATAATAGGAATTCAACAATGGTTGTTACATTGCATATTGTTGTCTTCAAATTGATTGTTCAGATTACCAGACATAAGCATGTAAAATTGGTTAAAAAAAAAAAACTAAAAAGGAGAAAAATATTAAGCATTAACTGTTCCTTTCAGTACACCAGCAGAAATGAGCAGTACAATTATCTAAGCTACACTGCATGAGGTCACTGAAAGAAGCAAACCAAGGCCTGGACAGGGACTGTGTTACAGGTAGGGGATAGGGGCCCAGGTACAGAACTACAGATTCCTTCTCTGTTTTTTCCAGGACAGTACTATGATTGAACCAGGGCCTTGCTAGGCACACACTCTACCTCTGAATTACACTCCCAGCCACTCCTTCCTTTTAAATTTTGAGACAGAGTTTCCTTAAGTTGCAGGCTGGCCTCAAACTCATGATCTTGCTGCCTCAGCTTCCCAGAATTGTAGGTTTATAGGTGTGCATGACCATACCTGGCTTCCTTCTCCCTCTTTATCGTACAGCATCACAGAAATGGTTACCATTCTTTGGCTACGTTGGGATGAGCCTCATACCAGATGCCTTTGGTCCATGTGAAAATAGGCCCTCTGATTCCATTCTGCACAGCAGGAAGCTGAGTTTGGACTGAGTCAGTACCCTAACCCAAGGCTGCTGAGACCCATCCAGTCAGACCCTGTGCAGCCAAAACCAGTGAGACCATCCATGGCATGCCCCGCCCACCCCTTCCCTGTCCTCTCAGCACCCGCCTGAGGTGAGCCACATTCCCACCCCCACCCCAGCAGCCTAGGTACTTTCCCTGACTCAGAGCTCTCCCAGACAATTTTGTGCCCAGCCAGATTCACCTTCCTGAAACCCTTCTGTCTCTGCCCCCTTAATGACAATCTGCCAACTTTTCCCTATTTTCAACCACATCAGATTCAGCAGCCTCTACCTAGTCATCCATTTCCTCTCATAAGTGTCCCCTGTGCAGTTTTTATGAGTTTTCCACTACTCTCCGATAATGAGATATTTTTTCTTCTTCTAAAAATACTATTCCTTGCTTTTTCCATGTCTTTATGACTTCCCATTATCCAAAATGCCCTATTATCTGCCTAAATCCTGTCTATTGGATTCAGCCTAGAAATACTAATTTAGGAAACCTCCTCTAAACTTTTTGTTTTGTTTTGTTTTTTGTTTGTTTGTACCAGGAATGGAACTCGGGACCTTGCACTGGCGAGGCAGGTACTTAAGCCACTGAGCTATATCCTCTGTCCCTCCTCCTTTAAATTTTAAAAGTTGTTATCTCCTTTCTCCTGACCCCTTGATACTCTTAGTCCTAGTCCAGTTTTCCCTAGACTCCAAATCTCCATGGCACCCTCTGATGACTTTGCTTCCACTGAGACTGCAGGTTCCTTAGGACAGAGGCGTGTTTTGCCTGGAGAGGCTGAAATGTGGAGCAGGCAGAGGAATGGGGCCTCCCTGCTGCCCTGGGGTGGGTGTCTTACTGTCCTCAGGATCGCTCATGGGAGCAATCCTGGGTTTAGAGGAACAGTCTCTTACCTGAGATTCTGTTTAGCTGGTAGAGTTCATATGTTCCAAGACCTCCCAAAAAATGAGTTCTCCCTTGGCTCCCAACAACAGGGAAGTTGTGTCTTGAGTCAGAACACGTTGTTTTGGAAAAGCTGTCCAAGTGTGCACATTCCGTTCAGAATCACCTTGACATCTGCCCAGCCACTGTAACTCCAGACCTTTCCCTCCTCAGTAAGCCGAGCCTCTTCTGTTTGGTATTAGATGCTTTAATCCTGTTTGGAACAAGGTAAAGTGTAAACAAACAGAGAGAAATATTTTAAATTTTTCACAGCAGAAAATATTTCTGTAAGATGCTTGACAACAAACTGTAGTTTGAATTTTGGGAAGAACATGGCACTTCCTGGGTCAGTGGAGTCACTCTATGATGCTGGGGTTCCCTTGAACATTTAAACAGCTCATTTGAGGATTTTTTTTTTTTTTTTGTATTAGGAACCAAACTCAGGACCTCACACTTGCCAGTCAGGCTCTGTGCTGCTGAGCTACATTTGAGAGAACTGCTGGTAGCCTGAGGCTTGCACCTGCCTGTACATCAGGCTTCTAAGTATTGTGGATTTTTTTTTCACTAACATCTTCCTTTTGCCAGATGTTGGACTTTTTTGTCAGATGAAACTGTGTTATCATCATCAGAGATGAAAAAAAAAAAAGGAAAAATTCAAAATGGGTTGAATATTACATTAGAAGATACAGAGTGTGACACCGTGTACCTCAAAATCATACTGCATGCTGAAACCGTGCTTCCTCCAGCACACTGCTGACCCATCTGTGGATGATCATCTAGGGGAGTCAGTGCTTGGTATACATCCACTAGGTGGGATAGAGAAGTTTAACCCACCTTTAGGAATAACGTTGTTTTGGTGATCAAAGGCAAAGCATTCTCTACCTAAGAAGTCTGGCCAGAGTTTCAAGGTATTAGGGCTGTCCAGTTCAACTGGGGGATGAGACAGTGCCAGCTGTGGATGGAGGAATGGAACAGATACATTTGGGTGGGAGAAAAATAATGGCCCCTTCCCAATTTTATACATTTTGCTTTGTAAAAGGATGCCACTGTATCATGTCTCTTTTGAATAAGAAAGATAGCAGCTTGTATCGCAAGAATCTAAAGCTCTATGGGATCTTACTCCCACCTTGTTCTCCAAACTCATCTCTCACATTCTACTCAGGAATATGAGTCCTCATATTGACAGTCCTGCTTGACTGTCCTCAAATAGACATAGATGTCTTTGATTTTGCTTCTCTTGCTGGAAATTTCCTTCTCTCCTAGTTGGCCTAGCTGTCTCCTTGCATTCACGAAAGCTTGAACTGAGAATGCCTTCTCCCAAGAAATCTTTTCTGACCACCTCCACTCCCTAACTCTCAAAAGTGAAAAAGCTACTCTTCAGTGATTTTAGAATGTGTGTCCATGAATCTCCTACTGTCTGTTAACACTTTGCGTTGTAATCATTAATATATGTATCTCCAGCCAACTGGAACTGCCTTGATCTCTGTATCTCCTGCTGTTTATAGTACCTAGAATATTGTAGATGCCGAGGGGCCCCTTTGAAATAAGGCATAGCAAGAAGGGATATTCCACAAGGGAAAAGCAGAAGCTATAATCTGTCTCGATGAAATCCTCCAATCCCCCAATATATTCTGTTCTTTCTTCATTGTCACCCTATTCTGCTTTCATGAGGGAGCATTTGCTCCCTCATGAAAAGCATAAACCCTCTTGTCTTCAGGGAGAAATTTCATGTTTGGCTAGCCCACCTCCTAGGATTTCTTTTTAATCACAACATGTCTTGAGAGCTGTTATCTCCCCATTTAGATTATGGAAGGAGAAAAGAATGATCAAAGACACAGAGGCTAGGGAAGTTTTAGAGGCAAATTGGGGTTTTTATTTGGGAACAGAGTGGAAATGGGTACGGATGATCACAATACAGGGAAATGCTTCCAGGCACTCCTGGCCATCTTCACATGAAGACATCTTTCATATCCACATGAGATAAAATCACCATAAAGGATCATAAACCACTGTCAGGGTATTTGACAAGCCCCATAGGTAGTTGTTTTGAGCCAGTAAAAGCATCTTAATTGACCTAAATGACAACAGTTATGTTATAAATATGTAGAATTTATGACCTGAGAAGGAATAATCACATCTTCCATCAGTTAAGTCTGCATAAGAGAATCTCAAGGATTTAAGGTAGGGCTGCAAGTTGGAAAAATCTGATTAGCCTTAGCTTTATGACAGACACAGAGCTGAGTGAATCTGAGTGCTTTCAAGTTCCTGATCCCTGGGAGTTAAAGGCAGCCGCGTTTCAGAGTTGGTAAAAGCCACCCAGTCCCTCTCTACAGCTGTCATTTTATTGGCCTTGTAAAGTCTCACATTCACCGTGACAAATCCAAGACCATATACCTGCGAAGAAGAGATGTTTTAGATTATGGGGTGCAAAGGAAGCAGATGGGAGGCCTAGTGAGTGAAAGCATACATGTTTATGCCCAGTCTTCTCTGGAATGTGCAGAGTCATTGTGGAAAGCACGTATGTGCTGCTCCAGAGGGTACTTGAGGCTCCAGCGAGATGCCGTGCTCGCTCTGCTGCTTAACTAGGTGAAATGTCTGGTAGAGTGTGATGAGTTTAGTATCTAAAAACTACACATGTTTTCAAGGTAGTTGAAAACTCAAAATTTGTAAAACTTGTTTCATTTACTGAGTTATTTCGTGCTGTGTTAGTAAGCAGTATGACTACACCAGAAGCAAAAATTTTAAAGCCAATCCATGGAAAGAGATGTTTCAAAAGAAATAAATCAAAGATAGAGATTTGATGTCATGAATCAATCAGCTGATTGTCCAGGGACTCACTGATCCATCTACAGAGTGCTTTTCATAGTAAAAGAGAAACAGCCCGCCTAACCCAAATTTGCAGAGCTTCAAAGGTGAACAGTAATCTCGCAGGCAACGGAGACCTCAGGTGATTTATTTAGCACCAAAGTCTATGAAATTGGACATTTTCTTTAATGAATTTGAGCATGATGCTTCAAAGAAAGCTTTAACTGAAACCCATAGGGAGACCCATTTTCTTTGAACTCAAGAGATGAAGTTTATCCTAGATTAACCAAACTCTTTCCATTTACTCTGTTTTGTTATCTATGAAAGGTCCTGAATTTTGGAAGAAACACTGTAGTGCTTTGGCAGGTGTTACTGGAAACCATGATGTATATTACATGTAGAAACACTTTTAACTTCCAGTTGCTCCATATAGGGTGGTCACCAAGCAAAGATCCAGTTTGAATATGAAATCTTTGCATATATCCATGGGTTCTGAGGGACAGAGGGGTCCCAAGATCCATGGCTTCCAAGGTATGCATACTCCACTTATTACTTCTCAGTGAGTATGAAACAAAAGCTTCTGTTTGGGTTTTATTTTTATCATCCCTTGTTCGGTGCTTATATACCCTAAAACACTACATTTCCCAAATCCGGAACTCTGGCCTTACAATGTGGGAGAAATAGGCAGTCTGGAACTGATTATGACATTATGAAGCAGGGAGACGCAGAAATGGGAGGGGATCAGTGTACAAATGCATAAACCCTGAAGTACACAGAGCCTGGTGTGAAGGACACATCATTTTGGGTTTGGACCCTGCTTTTATGTTTCAGCCTAATACAACTTAGCATTCACTTCGTGTAGCACTTAGGGAGCTTTCGGTATTAACAGAATTCTTTTCTAAGGAAATTTCTTTGGATTCTTTCAGAATTTGTCCAGTTTCCAGGTTCCAATAGGAAAAACATGGACACGGTTTTAATAGAAAAATAGTACTCAGGTTTTTCAGTTGGCGGTCCCCTTGCTCTGGATTGGTTCTGACTGTAAGTGGAGCCGGCCAGCTCGCTGAGGAAGCAGGCGGCCTTTGTAGCCTAATTTCAGGAAAGGTAGAGATGCGAGGCACCTGGAGAGTACAACTGTGGGGAGTCCAGGCCGACTTACAGTCTGCATCTTACTGAAAAATATACCTGAGCAAAAGCTACAGTGTCTGCTGTCCAAGGCCAGCTCTCTGGCTGTCCTTCGCCTTTGTCTAAGAAGAGAAGCTGAGTCTTTCCGTCATATTGCTTCCTCATGATCAAGAGAATCAGGAAAGTGATGGTGGGAGGTGTTTGTTTGTTTCAGTTTTAACAGACTTTTATAGGAAATACATTTTTATGAAAAAATTCAAATAGTTCAAAAGTCTTAGGGCTGGGGGTATAGCTTAGTGGTAGAATGTTTGCTTCTAACACATGAGGCCCTTGGTTCAATTGTCTGTTGGACACTTTTCCCCATTAATTAATAAATGCCTACAACATCATTTGCATTATTTGCCCAGTCCTTAACTATGAACATTTAGATCTTTTTGGATTTTTAACTATTAGATTTCTGAAGCTCTTTTTGCTTCACATGTATTCATATCTCTTTAAAATAAATTCCTGAGTGGGAAGTTGTGGCCTCACAGAGGCTTCACCCCTGTGTTAGGTCTTGAGTGATACCGCCCCACCTTGTCTACCCCTAACGCCTTGGCATTACTTTGTTTTGTCTTGACAACATTACTCTAATACATACAAAACTCTCAAAATTTTTCTTCTGCACTGTAGGGTACAAAGAAACAAAAATACCCACAAGTAAATCTTTAAAATCCATTCAAGAAGAAATGGAAAATGTCCTTGCAGAAATGAACATGATGTTGAGACACTCTGATCACACTCCTCTAGCATGGCGTGGTTTCCCTCCTGACAGGACAGTCCCTTGATTCACACTTAAGAAACTGCAACATGTATGTTTTCCTTGTTTCTGTATTAGGTCAGTTTTCCTTATTTTAGGTAAGATATGGCAGGGGTAGTAAAACACTACGGCTGCTCTCACTGAAAGCTCTAAAAGGCTAACTGTCACTGATCTATGGCTTTAGTCAATGAAAGGAAACTGACCAGGTTGGAAATGGGCAGGAGGTCCTGCTTTCCGTGCTTCAGCCCTTATATAAACCAAACACAGCTCTTGGTTCATGTGCTCATTTTTTTCTGGTCCTGTGTTCTGACTCTGGGACTTCTTGGCCATTGGAAGGTCTAAGGTTTGGGGCCCTTTTATCCTTTTATTAGCGAATTCACTGATGTGTAGGCAGACAGAAAATGTTCAAGTGGCAGGCAGATAAACTTGTTAAGTCTCTGGGAGTCTTTGCTTCCTTGCTCTGGGAGTTAAAAGGCAATTAGGCTTGTAGGTCTTTCCTGGCTTGTTTATTGGCGTTTTACACATGGGTGTTGAAGGGACAGGGCCATATTAAACATTCCGATCCCCCTGGCCGGGGGGCAATGAGACCTCAGCCCAGCTCTGTAAGTCTCCTTAAGAGACAGCCTTGCCAAAAAGCTGGAGGAAAATTGTTTAAATATAGTACCTGTGCTGCCCAATGCTCATTGTTGGTGGAAAATTGCAGTCGGCCAGCTCCATGCTGTGTTCCATTTCCTGGGAAATAGTTTTATGGAAGGGCAGTTGATGAAAAAGTTCATTCCTTCTGTAATTGGTAGCTGCCTCACTCACAATGCTAGTGAAGGAAGGGACACACTGGGAATGTTTTTAGGTGAGCCCACTTGGGGAACAGTGGGTGGGGGCAGAATTCCACAGAGTGCCCTGATTTCGCTGGTTCTGTTCCTCAGCCACCCTAGTCCTGGGAAACAACTGTGAAGGAGACAGTAGGTCTTGGGTTTGGGCAGCAACTTCCCTCTCTCACCCTCTACTCCTTCATGTGGCTGTGTTAGAAGAGGGACAGGAGATTTTCATTCCCACCCCAGCATGGAAATATGTATTTTTCTGGGTCAGCAGGAGAGACTTCTACTAACAAAACTGATGCATATTTCCTCAGCCTGATATACATCAGTGATTTAAAGTGTTAGCCAAGGAATCAGGCAACCCTGAGTTTGATTTTGGGCTCTGTGTGGTTCAAATCATTCTGTGCTTCCAGCTATAAAATAGGAACAAATAGAATCTCTACCATGCTGGTTTATTGAGACACTAACGAAATAACTGGAAAAGTGCTTCCTGTAACACATAAGAAGAGCACAGTGAATATTGTCTTGTTACTATTGAAACAGTTTAACACATATATTCGTATATATGTACAAATATATCTATAAACACACAGTTGAGTGGCAGTTACACTTTTTAACAAAAGTTGGCTATTGTAATTTTACCTGGATAGCGTAGGTAAAATTTTATACAGAAATATAAAAGCCTGTGTGTATAGAGAGAAAATCCTTGCTTGTGCTGGGGACACCTAGAATGTGAGGGTTTTCAGTTTCCACAACTGACCATTGTGCTCTGCTGTCCATGGAACTCCTTTCCTGAAGGCTGCTCCTTGTCCAAAACTTTCTTTCTGAAGAGGGAGGCACCCTGCCCTAATTCTCTCAACTGAAGAAAACACAATAGATAACTGCAGCTTTATTCCCACTCTGACCTTCCAGTTCTGAAACTAATTTGCCATACGTCTTGCCAGCGTCTGTGCAGGAGCTTCCTCCAGCCCAGTGAGTAATGTGGTTCTGATTAAGGACATCCTATAAGACCCAGGAGGGTGGCCAGGGCGAGGAAACCCACCCCGGGAGTGAATTTCCATCATTCAGTCAGATGGGTGATACTGAAGACCAGAAGGTATGGAGAGTTTATCATTGGGAAAACTCCGAAAGAGAATGAAAGCAAATGGCTGACAAATTGGCTGTCTTTTATGCAAAGCTGACCAGCTCCGCCTGCCTCTTACCAGAAAGAGGATATGCAGGCCCTGGGGCCAAATGGCTCTGCAGGCAGTCAGCAGGCTTTTTGAAGTCAGCTAGCAGACCCTCTCTAACAACATGGTCTCTGCTGGACTGCCTCCTCAGAAAGGCATGAAAATTTAATTTTAACCTCAAATATCATGGTCCAAAAAGAGAATTCATTCCTCTTCTTAGTGCATGTGTGAGGGCAAACTATCTGTTATTTAGAAGGAAGGTACTTTTTTTTTTCTCCCTGCTGTTTTGGGAAGGGGTTACAAATGCTAAACGTTGCTTTCCTCTGTGGAGGCTAAGACCTTTCCCTGAGGCTCACTAGGGGTGCTCACTAGGCGGTGGCTCTGAGGAACACAGGGCCCCCTTTGCTGTCCCTGGGTTCTCAGGGCCTCTGCATCCATGGGATGAAGGACAAGAGGGCTGTGGTCAGTAGTGGCATCTGGAGAGCTAGGAGTCCCTTGACCAAATATCTAAGAGTCTGCTAATAGTTGTAACTCTAATATGATTTTCTTGTTAATCTCTGTCAAACCATGAAATCTGATATGTTACCCATGACTAAGCCGTGAAATTTGTCAACTTTGTCTGTGATTTACACAAGCTCTGTATTTTTTTTCCTAAGTCTTAACACAGAACATTGCTTCCCAGCCTGTTCCTCCCAGCAGGCCAGTGGTATCCTATGACAACAAGTAAGAACAGACCGTAGACACTTCTGGTGATGTTGCAGGGACCACTACCAGATAAGATAAGACCTGAAAATGAAAGAATTTATTTTCCTTTGAGGTGATAACTGAACATTGCAGATTTGCTTACCTATCAGTAAGTATCAAATATAAACATTTGTGCTAGTTTCATGGTCTATGTCTTTGGGCATAATAAGCTTCCTTAAAGCTGTTGATTGCGAGAACGTGAAACAAAATATGTATTTTGTAGTTGTAGGTTGTACAGTTAATCTCTCAGGTAGGGTGAGAATTTAGGCTCTAGTTTGAAACTCTTTGCTCTTGGTTATGTGAGTAAATTTGGAGAAGTCAGTTAACATTTCCTCTTTTAGTTTTTTCTTCTGAAAGTAAAGTATGACACTACCAGGACCTAATGTGTAGGTGGCTTTAAGGTACAAAAGGACATTATCTGTAAAGCTCAGAGGTGGACACATTTGTCATTTCTCCACCTGGATTTCATCATTGGTATAACAGACTATTATAGAATGCTGAATAACAAAGTTATCCCCCAAAGAAAATTAAGTTAATAGAATTGGGGGAAATATATTTTATTTTGTCAGAGGAAAAGTGAAAGGTATTTGGCAAGGCATTGCCATATTTGTAGACAGTTTCCCAAATGCAATCAAGGAGCACAGCTCAAAAGAAGAAAGAAATGCTGAAGAACGGGAATGTG
Source organism: Octodon degus (assembly GCF_000260255.1). Classification (NCBI taxonomy): domain Eukaryota; kingdom Metazoa; phylum Chordata; class Mammalia; order Rodentia; family Octodontidae; genus Octodon; species Octodon degus. The sequence continues at coordinate 7,591,654 of NW_004524619.1, forward strand.
GTCTGGGCTGGATGTCTTTTTTTTAAAATCCTGACCCGCCAAATATTTTTTCTTGCACTTAAGAAAAATGCCCAGATCCTCCCCAACTGTCTCCAGACCACTGCTTCATAGAATCTAGGATCAGATAATCAAATGGCTTGGAACTCAGAGTACTTTGTTAACCTTGGTCATCACGTAGCCAGTGTTTTAAAGCTGTTTTTGTTTTGTTTTGTTGTTACACAAAATCTTATCCAGTGCTCCAGAACCCTTCTGCTAGATCTGTGGGACATACTCTGTGGAAACTGTCAGTCAGGCATGTTCGTTACAGACAATGAAAGGAGAGCCCTGGAGCTTGTGGGAGCCGGCGCACCTTTCACCCTGGCTATTTCTTCTTGCTTTACTCACCTCCCCATCACTGCCCAACCTCCTCCCAGCCTACACAAACAGGAGGAGCAGGAAAGCAAGGTACAAAACTTTAAGAGCAGGCCAAATAGCTCAGCAGATTAAAGCACCTGCAAGCAGGTGCACGGGCCAGGGGTACGATCCCTAGGCCTGCCGTGCCGGCCCTGATCCAGGGGCGCGCTAAGATAGCAATTGAGACTGGGCATGGTGGCGCATGCCTGTAATCCCAGCTCTTGGGAGGCTGTAACAGGTGGATCACTATAAGTCCAATCTACTCAGTGAAACCCTGAACACCTTGTAGACCCTTCCCTAAAATACCAAAAAAAAAAAAAAAAAAAAACCTCTTCAGGATGACTTTAGTCCACTTGCCCAGCCTCTCAGACCCTTGAAGTATCACAAACACTGCTACAGAATTCATAAAACCTCTGCCTACCTCAGAAACAGTTTTCTGAAGAGAAGTACAGATAGATGAGCATGTCCACATTTTTCAATGGAGAAGGTCCATAACTTTCATCAAACTCCCCCAAAGGCTTAAGAATCCCTTCCTATAATTTGGGCCCCTAAAAGTCACACTTCCAGTTTTGAGCATGAATTGCAAGGTTAACAATTACATCCACTTGAACCTTTCAAGGCAAATGTAGCATATAATCCTGTGAGTGCCTGAGGTCTCAGCCTTGCTTGTAAAATAGCAGTTGGGCTGTGGATTCTTTAGGTTGTTTCTGCAGCCCTAATTTTTAACTTGAAATCTAACTGGGATGAGGTTCTTACCATGTGAGAACCTACGTAGTTCAAATGGTGAAATAACACTGTTTATTTATAATGGTTTAGACGAGTATTCATTTACTTGCTGAATTCTGCTTTGCTCTTGGCTTAAGGTTGCCAGATTTAACAAATATAGTTGTGTCTTTTGGGGGTAGCACAGTGGTAGAATATTTCTTAGCATTTTCAGGGCCCTGAGTTTAATCCCCAGCACCATAAAAATAAACAACTACAAAGACAGACTATCCAGTTCATATTTAAATTTCAGATAAATACAAATATTTTTAGGTAAAGGGGAAAATGGATTTGCTTTGAAGATGTGGAAATCATCTTCTTTCAAGCCCTAGAATTTTCATTGCAGTAATTGTCAGAAGTTTATTGTAAATAGCCACAGGATGATAGAAATGTTCAAAAGCTTGTTGGCGGCAGTGGTTGTAATTCTAGAAATTGCTCAAAATTATTATACTTTACACTTAAAATGGGTAAACTTGATGGAATAGAAATTATACTATAAGAAAATGTTAAAAATGAAGGGATAGCTGTGTTTCAGTTTTTATTCTGAGTTTCAGACAAATTTGAAAATATGATAAAACATACATGTACTTCTTATAATAAAGTATGTAAGTCCGTATGCCAAGTTTTGCACACTTTGTAGATTTACTGAAGTTCCTCTTTGGATGCCACCTTCTACCTTAACAAAGACTCCACAGGTATCAGGATCCTTTTCTTAATGTTGAGGGGAAGATGTATCTCTGGCCAAAGCATGAATTGCTGTTTTTGGAAGTCTTCAATTATTGACAATGAATGTGACTTCTTTGGACAGTTGCCACCCCCATGGCACTGCCTCTCCTCCTTTTTTTTTTTTTTTGCATTTTAAGGACAGGTCTGGAGGGTGTTCAGGGTCTCACTACTAGATCAGACTCGTAGTGATCTGCCTGTTTACAGCCTCCCAAGTGCTGGGATTACAGGTGTACACCACCACTCCCAGTCTCAATACCCAGGGGCAGGGCTGGCACAGCCGACCTGGGGATCACACCCCTGGCCCCTATACCTACTTGCAGGCACTTTAATCCACTGAGCTATTCAGCAGGCCCTCTCCTCCTCTTTGAACTAGTGAGACATGGCAGGACAGTACTTGTATGGAGAGCCTTGGGTTTTGCTCTTATTTTATATAACAGAAGCACATGCCTGTTTCCACCTTGACTGATGTCTTTAGTACCAAAAGGGTGTCCCATGCCAGCGTTAATGACTCAGTCAGGAGTGCCTCCATCAAAATACACACCAGCGCATGGAGAAACCTCTGCCTAAACACACGCTACTCATTCTGTGCTTTTGGTATCAGCTAAAGTGGGAAACGGATTACTTGTCTATCCCTGTTGACATATCCAGGTATTTGGAGGAACGCTTGTGGGTGGGACGAGGATCCCAGAGGGGGCAAGTTAATTCTCAGTGCTCTGAGAAAATCACTCTTTATTTACCATGGTTTGAGGTTTAGCTCCTCTAGATTTAATTACTAACTTCTAGAAAGTACAGTTGTTTATACAATTCATAAGAGTCACTTTGAGTTCTGCTAGAACCTCAAGGTAAGTTCTTTTCTATTAGTCTTTGTTCTATGTGTTAGCTCTTTGACAAAAGAAACATCAACAGACCCCCCCCCAAAAAAAAAAGAATTGAAGATGAGCTACGGCCCCTCCGAGATCCCTTTATTCTTATCTTTTCTCCAGTGAAAGGATGTCACTCCATGAGCAGTCTGACTTGACCAGAAGTAGTGGAGATGCGAGGGCAAATGGAGAATGAGGGGCCGCAAGAGTGAGGAGCTGGACCAAGCTGATGGCCAAGGGGCAGCTGCAGGAGAGCTGAGAAGCAGCATTGTGCCACCACAGAATCCCTGGGCTCCCTTACACCTCACCACCCCATGGTAATAGAACCTTTGGCCAGACAACCACAGAGCCAAAGCATGCTTGCGCCAGCGAGTCCCCACAGAGACTACTCACATACAAAACTGCACAGTGCTCAGCTCTCAGAACCTCCAGGAGTCCACCAACCTGAGACATGAGGCACAAACTTGGCATCAGGGTTCCAAATTGTTCTAGCATCCCTCAGCTGTCCCCAGCTAGCTTCCTGTGACAGGATGCATCAGTTGTCTTCATGAAGGGATCAAAGAAATTCAAATCTCTCTACCTCAGCCTTGTAGTGCAGGTGGAAATTCAGTGACTTCTAGCTTCTCATTCAAACCCATGCTGAAAATAGAACTCCTGCCAGTCCACTCTGAGTTCCTGTAGGCACTAGCGTCAAGTAAGTGCCTTTCCTTGAAAAATGTTCTAGAAACCCATCAATTTTGCAGATTTTAAATGTCTACACCCACATTTGTCCAAATAAATGAAGTGTTACTTTTTTATTTTTTAAGTAGGCAAGTTGAAGCTTTTCCTAGAGGGATCCTCTCTTCTGAGACTGGCCCCTTCATGTTTTTCACTGTACCTGAATCCAGAAAACACCATTCATATTACATTTCCATTTTTTTTTCTAAGTGTGAGAAGTCAGATACCCACTTTGGACTCACTGTATAGACAGCTGGGGTAGTTTTCGTTTCTAATATTTTCCTGTATATTCTTTTCTTCTCATTTGTCTTTAGACAAAATTATTGCCATTTGATAGCATTTTTCTTTTACTTTAGTCCTTAATAGGTCAGCAAGTCTTAGTGGTTTTGCCAGGAGTGGTGGCACACATCTGTAGACCCAGCACTAAGGAGGCTGAGGTAGGAGGTTTGCCACAAGTTTGAGGACAGCCTGGGCTACATAGTGAGTTCAAGGTTAGCTTGATCTACATGTTTCCAGAAAAGAATTCAGTGGTTTTACAGCTCTGATAGTTCCTTGGGTATTCTTAGTTTTTGTTTGTTTGTTCTAGTTAGCTGTCCTCATAGAATATTTTACATGGGCCCATCACTTTCACATTCCAAGTAGAGAAGAATAGAATACTGAAAGGAATTGTATTTTCAAAGGAGCTATAAAGAAAATCTAATTAGTACCATAAACATTCTATTAAAGCAGTTCTCAACAAAGCACGATTCTGGCCCTACCCTGGATGTTTGATGACATCCTCAGATGTTGCTAATTGCCCCATATTGAGAAAATGAGTTCTACTGGCATCTGGTGGGTAAAGGCCAGGGGTACTGTCCCAAACACAGAAAAAGATCTGGCCCCAACCTCAATAATACCAACGTTGAAACCTATCATTGAAAAAAATTCTAGTTCTTTTACTTTCTCTCAAGACCCAGGGAAAAGGCAAAGAGAAATAAAATGCTCCCTCTTGATGAATGCAAGTGTCCCGAGTCCTTACACCCTCATGAGCCCGGGAGTTATATACGAGGGGACCAGTGAACCAGGCAAAGTGCAAGGTTGAAGGAAGTCTACTCAGCCCTAGCAGCTGTCTTAACTCCAAGAAGAGAAAACTTTGATAGAAGAAGAAGACCAAAAAGTTACAAGGATGTTTAGTTTGTGATAAAAATCATTTTGCAGATGAAAGTGCTTCCTCTTGCCCATAAAATGGTATGTTCTTTAAATAACTCAAAAATTGGAGACATTTAACTGTTGCAAGCAGGAGGCAAGACTGCTACTCACAGCCACGCTCAATTAATTCCATCCTTATAATCAGGGTTGCCCAGGCTGTGGGCGATGACACCTTTCATATTTTCTCCCACATGCTTTGGGAGCCGACCCATGTTCTCAGAGCTCGTGCATCCTCTCAGCATGGAGCAGTTTGGGAGTGTGAAGGAATTCCTCCTGAACCAGTTTTTCTTCCCATATCGACCCCTTTGCTTTCGGTAAGATGGCTGCCAACCACTAGCCTTTATATCTTCTCACATCCACAGACTGTAGGGAAGAGGCCCTTTCCCAAGATTCTCCACAAAGTCTCACTGTGTCTCATTGGCTTGCATGGGATCATGTGCTCATCCCAGAAATAATGCTGGGGCTGGGGAAGTACTAGGGCAGACTGGGTTTGATTTAGGGTAGAGCATATCCCTTAGTAGTGGTATTCCATGTGACGCATAGGAGCTGCAAGTGGGACAGATGTGTTACTGCCTCAAAAGGAAAGTTGGAGGAAGAGAATAAAAATAGGGAAAATAGATGCATAGGAGGATGGACACACACACACACACACACACACACACACAATTTGCTACTAAGAAGCAGAAGACTTAGGTTCTTGTCCTAGCATTCCTAGTATTCTGCTTACCTTGAGATAACTTTGTAATTCTCTTTCTCATCTTTGTCATGGAAGTTACTGTCAAGGAAGGTAGCAGTTAGTATATTAGAAGGAGTGGGCAAACTTCTAACAGTGGTAAAAAGATTAACTTAAGGTCCTATAGTCGAGAGGAATCTAGACCAGCTGCAAACCACCCATCTAGATCATATCAACCTTTGGAAACCAGTGTCTAAATTTATCCCAATTCTCACTGTTGCAGGTCAGAATGGGAAATCTTGTGAGGTCAATGATTAAGGTAATTGACTTGAAAAAGTCTCTAGTAAATGACATAATTGGTTTTAATTACATAATTATGGCACTTAAAGTGTGGGGGTGAAAGGTTACTATTATATTTAGAAGTGAGATCCTCAAATGAAATAAGGGTGTTTAAGCCAGCGTGTCTTCACGTTTCTTTTTCTATTTTTGCCGAGGCAAGCCAGAGTAGGCTGGCCTTGGCCCTGGCAATTGGGGATGATTAGCCTGCGTGAGGCGGTGCTGGGGTTGCTCCTGGTATCATAGGAACCTTTGTGAAGAGATGGAAAGGGCTTCCGTAAAGACCTCGCTGTGATCTGAAGTTAATGAGCAGTGGGAACTCAACTGTCAGCAATTGAATCTGATTGGGCAGGGTAATTATATGATTGCCTCTGCTGTTTGCACATGTACAGGGATATTTTTATTGGAAAAAAACCTAATTGCTTACTTACTTAGTGGAGGGAAAACCTAAACAAATTTGTGTTGTCATAGGTTAAGAAGACATCCTTTCTTTGTCTCATAAATAACTGCCTGCTCTGCTTCTTAGAAGTGTTTTGTTTCTTTCTGTTCTCAGTGAGGGATGTTGTTTGTAGGACTTGAGTTATGTGCTAATATTAAAACATCAAATGGTACTTTGGACCGTGCATTTTTTGTGAGATGACCCTGTGCTTACTGCTCTTTCTTAAACTACCTTACAATGGTTTCTTTCATCACACACAGGCTGCTAGAACCCTGGACAACAACACTCAAGATGCTGGACTTTCACAAACATTTTGTTTTGTTTTTCCTCATATGAAGACCCTTGATAATATTAGCTTCATCCATGATCTGGTTTCCCTTAATTGCATAAGGCAAGCTGGAATTATTATGTCTGTGATAGCCTGTTAGACATAAAAAAACCCACCAAAGTTGAGCATAAAGTGCTCCCTCCCTCTGCAATTTATCAGGGACTCAGAGGGAAGAGAGAGCAAAATGGGAGAGCCAAAGGGAAGATGCGTTAGGGCTCTGGAGTTGGTAATGCCAAGTTGTAGTCCTGCACCTTGTCTCTTTTGAGTTCTAGCTGAGGACGGCATCTCACCCATGCTGCTGGTGGGCAGCAAACAGGCCTCTGCAGATGGGTCTATTTCAGAACCTTGTGGCTAAAGACTATTATGTGTTATTTCCTAAGTCTTTCCCCTTCCTGAGATCCTGCCAGTGATGCAGAAACATGACTGGATGGTAGACTCGTCTGTAGACAAGGCCTCTATACTGCAGTTCTCCATCCTATGGGTAATAATGGATGATGGGCTGGAGAACAAACAGATATCAACCCCTCAGAGGAGTCCAGTGCTCTTGTCTTAGGATCTGGTACATGCTGAACTACCCCAGTCTTCTCTGGCAATTTTATGGGTCCTTAGACTCACTGTTAAATGTCCCTTCTGGATGCTTCTCTAACCCCTCCTGCAATCTGGACTGGCTGCCTTTGCTTTGTACTCCACAGCACCCTCTGGGTTCCCTGATTCACTGTCCTGTAATTGCTTGCCTCATTGTCTCCAGAGTAGCCCAGAGCTCCATGAGAGCAGGGCCTCCATTTCCATTTGTCTCTGCCTTGTCTCCATCCAGAGCCTAGCATGGTGCTTGATTTGTATGTAGAGTGAATGAATGAGGAGAGGAATGCTTGCTGAGTGTCCTAGAAAACTGTGTGTGCTGCCTGGGTTTCCCTACCCTTGCTGTTAATATTGCTTTCTTGTTGCTTACCATTTTCATTGCCCTAGATGATCCAGCTCTGTCGGAGGCACATAGGCACAGCCAAATCTCATGCTGTACATTGATCACCTGTCCAACCTTTGCCTAGAGTGGGAGCCCCCAGTTCCTTCAAGAGATCCAACTTTACCTGTCTGTAAAGAAGAAGAGAGGAGGGAGACAGCAGGGAGGATCCGGTGGCAGTTTAACACCAGAGCAGGTCCAATGTTTACTTTGACCCTTTTGGAGGTGGGTAACTGCAAATGCGGTGGGGGGCTGGGCATCAGAGAGGCTCTGAAGTAATGACCTTGGAGTTTGGAGCTCACATGTACTAAGCTTTTGCTAGAGTGCAGGGTTGCTGTTTTGTATTTAATCCATTGCCAGACTGTTCCATGATTCCCTGTAGCAAAGATCAGTGATCTGCTTTTGTCATCCGCATGATCTAAGTTGTTGCATCAGTCTCCTAGTGGCTGCTCAGTGTTGTTTGTGTCTTGAAATATAAGGAGAGGAGGGTCCTTCATTGGTTGCCATTTAATAACTGTTGTATTTATTATTTGTTTGCCAAAGCCCATGTTTTTCAATACTTTCTCATTTTGCTCCTGTAGCTACCCCGGCCCCACTGAGTACCGGAGATTGAACCAAGGGGCATTCATCACTAAGTAATATCATCAGCCCATTTGATTTTTTATTTTGAAATAGGACCTTGCTAAGTTTCCCAGGTAGGCCCTAAACATGATCTTCCTGCCTCAGCCTCCTAAATAGCTGAGATTATAGACATTTGCCTCTGTGCCAGGTGATCCTATGACTTCTGATATTTTAGATTCCTCTACTGACCAGGTGAACTGTTAACCACTGATGGCAAACATTTGAGAGCTCTCAGTGGTAACAACAGCCTGCTGCAGCATGCACACCACAGGTTCGCTACCACTCTGAAATGTGACTAGACTATGAAATGCTTTGTATCTGCTGACTGGATGGGTTTACCTAGCATCACTACTACAGTCTTATGGTGCCTCTAACCAGCTTCTTCCCCAAGCAGAACATAGCCCTAGGCCTTCAGCTCCAGGTGAGAAAGACTCTTGCTGAATCCCAAAGCCCAAGGCTGCACCTGGCTCAGACCTGTCCATTACTGATTGGCCTGTAGTGATAATATTTGGATAGATAGAAGTTTGCACATAGAAACTAAAGCCTAACATGTGGCAGGACACATGCTCCTTGTGCAGCAGTCTGACCACCTGTCCTAGATCTGATTGATGTGCATCCTTCTTGTATTGGTTTTGATTCTCCATGTACTTGTATTCTTGAGTTGCATTTCTACTTTAGCATAATATGCACATACTTTAGACTTTTTAAGATTTCCTTTCAGAAAAAAGTTTCAGTCCTCTTTTTGTCCCAGTCAGTATATTCACAAACGCCGCACTTTGAGTCACATAGCCACCGGCCATTGTGCGCTTTGTTCTTGAGTTCTAAGGGAAAATTTAGCCGAAGTTTCAGTTTGGGAAAGGCACCAAGGGATGCCTCCCCACCTCATATCATTTCTGGGCTGAAAAATGTAATAGCTGCCTACACAAATAAGTCACATACTTCTGCAAAAAAATCATCTTTGAATTGCATTTAATTTATAGTTAAATTTGGCAGTGCAGTATCTAAGTACCTTACCTTGTCTAATCACTGTGATCTATTTCCTATCAGAGTGCTTCTGTATACGATAGCTTAGTCCTTTTGTGATCATCATGCAGTATGCATAAATGATTCCCATTCAGGTCACACTCAAGCTACTCATTGTTTTGTTTAAAGTTGTTTTAACCATGTCCCTTCATCGATTGATTTATTCAACAAACAGATTTAAACACAGGCTCTCTAAGTGCAGTTCCTGAACCTATAACGCGAATCTCATCCCCACCGCATAGAAAAATATAAATTCTCAGGCCTATCATAGGCCTGCTGAATCGAAACTCTGTGAGTAGAGTCCTGGGAACTAAATATAAGTGAGCCTATGGTGCTTCTGTTATGAGCAAAAGTCAGAGATATTGTTTTAAAATTCTGCCAGTGCATAATGTGGAGGTATGAAAGGTGTGTGGCTACGGTTCTGCCATCCAGGAGCTTGTATTCTGATCAAGGGCAAACGGGCATCAGTTCAGACAGTTAAGCAGAGCAATCGTTATAAAATGTAAATTACATCATACACTCACTTCCTAAACCCCTCCAGGCAGTTCCCTTTGTTCTTGTAATGAATCTAACTGCTTGACTAAGGCCTGCAAGGCCAGGCATGTTCTGTCCCTTACCTTCCCAGTCCCCTCTGGTACCATTCCTTTCTCGCCCAGTACTGTGTCACACTGCACCAGGCTTCTTTCTGACTCCCCCCACCATGTGCCCATTGAATGTAGTGTCTGCACAGAAAAAGGGGAAGGTGGGATGAGAGGGTAGTCCTGCTTTAGTAACAGGCCTGGACACTGAAGTACTTTTTGCATGCAGTAAAATATTTCTAAACTCCTGCCTTCATCAACTTGGATAGATAGATAGACAGACAGACAAATGTGATGATATATTGATATCTTGTACTCTTATTGGACTTACCTTATAGCACAGCCAAGCCTGAAATGACTTGCCAAGTCACTAAGGAATATTGCGTAGTTTTGGTTTCACTTTAGTAGCCTGTATTTTTACTGACTTCTCTCTCTGAGAGTTTACTGGGCTGTTTTAAGTGCTCAGCCACTCCAGGAACTGAGTCACAATGGCTGGAGAGACCAGTGTGAAAGAGTGTTGCCCTGAAACATTTAAGGAATTGTCTTCATTTAGTTTTTGGAAAGATGGTGGCCTTGTCTATGGGGTTTGGTCTTTTTAAAATTATGAACACCAGTATGAATATTTGACATTAAATGGACCATGTAAGAACAAAGTAGCTGTTTGGATTTTTATGGAATTTGAAAATAATGTTCCTCACAATTCTCATAATGACAAAGGAGGAAATTTTTACAATGTGATTCTTTTTAATGAATAAAATTTGAAGCCAAGAGTTCTTAAATGTTTAGAACTTCTGGACTCAAGAATAAGGGTGATTTTTTTTTTTTTTTTGGCTTTTCATCTTTTTCTTTTGACTATCCTAGCTGTAATTTTCATATGCCAGGGTATTTATTTTATGAATGTACCATCTCTGGTTTTGGACATCATTTGCTCATTAGGAAGCCTTTCATCTGAAGCCTTCTTCCAAAGAGCAGCTTGGAAGTGCTAACAAGGAGAGTGAGATACGGGCTTAGGGGAGGAACTCCTCCCCCCGCCCCCACCTGCTTGTCACCTTGTAAATCCCTCACAGGAAGGGAGAAGTCTTCTTATGCCCATAAGTTCCATCATCCTTGAGGGTGTCCTTCCTACTGCTGAGACACAGCCAGTCTGTCCTACCGTGGAGAAGCGCTCCTGTGTACAGGGCAGACAAGGTGTGTCCCCCAAACCCACTGCCTGGGTGCACTTTATTGAATAACTGTAACTTCACATTTTGAATCATGGTCTGAAGGACAAATACTGAGAGCTTGGAGAGCAGAGAACCAGCAAAGAGGCTTCCTCTGGGGCTGGTGGGGACACACACACACACCCACCCACATATACACATACACACACAAGGTCAAAAGTGCAAACTGAAAGGTTTGGATAGGTGTCTAGGTTGGCGGCATGGGACGGAACCAAGGAGACTTTCCCCAGGAAGCTGGCATCATTCCCCATGCTAACTAGGATTCTGCCCACACAGGCTACCACAGCAGAGTGGTAAACAACCAAGTGGGATAGAAACACTGCTGCAGAGTTGACTCTAGAGAAAAAGTGCTTTTTCCCCCAGAGCCTTTGATTTCTGAGTCTGCTAATAGTAGATGTAACATGTGCAATGTTACACTAGCACCGCAGCATGCATTTCTGTCTCTGTTGTGCTTTTTCCAACTCTTGGTACATTGCTCTGACACTCCTTTTCAGGGCTGGTCTGGTCCTTGAAAACAAACTGCCTGTGGGCTCTTCACCTTTTCCTGGAAAATGGTTCCCTGCCTTTCTGGTAAGGGTTATGAACACCTTCCAAGAATCCACCCAGGGATGGCCAGAACTCTGTGAAGGAGAAAGTCTTCCCCCTCTGCCTTCTCTATTTATTTATTTATTTATTTATTTATTTATTTATTTATTTTTGGCAGAACCGGGGATTGAACTCAGGCCCTTGCACTTGCCAGGCAAGTGCTTATTCTACTGAGCCATTTCCCCAGAACCCCCTCACCCACCCTGCCTTCTCAACCAAGAGGCCTCTTCACACACATCCTATTAGTCCTGCTAGTTGGGACACAGTTGGAGGGTAGGTTCTCTCTCTTTGTTTCTTGGTCCTTAACATGTGGACTGCACAGGTCAGGCCTCCAGAGATTGTTGATAAAAGAGAAAAGCGTGTCTGCATATCCAAATGCTCTGACGATGTGGAGATTCAATTTCAAGAACAAGATAAAAGACTTGCCTGACACATTTATCCATCCACTGAGCCAGAAACATTTATGAAGAGCTTTCTTTTTAACCATGCCACCAAACTCAGTACCTCTACTGGGAGAGTCAAGTGTCCATGCTGCTGATTGTAGAAGAGGTAGAACCTGAGCTCTGGCTCCCAACTCGCTGGCCTTCCTGTCCTCAAGCCCCAACTTCATCTGTTCCACTGTCTAGCAGTGCAGGCTCTGATGTGCCTGCTTCTCTTTAAGGAAGGAATATGCTCCCTGTGGAGAGAGCACTTGTCTCCTTGTGGCACAAGGCCTGCCGCTCTAAAGCACCAGAGGATAGCTCACATGTGTGTACACAGACAGGGTGAACTTGAAATCTCAGGCAGCAGGTAAAAATGTCGAGGTGGTCTGAGTAGCCTTTTCAGAATTTCACGAACTCATGAATACAGGCCTTTGGAGCACCTAGGTCCCTCTGAACTGCAGAAGACCAGCTCTATTTCTGAGAAGGGGGAATTCTTTCCATGAAATGAAAGGTCTGTGTCTGTTTCTTCATGATGAAGCTCCCACGCGAGCTTAACAGCAGTTCTTCCCAGATGGCTTTTTTTCAGAGTTCCTAAAGCCTGAAACTATGACAAACAATTCTGGCTGTCTGACTTCTGGGGGGAAGTCAGATGATTAGATACACTGAACCCTATTTCCACAGATTCTTCAAGCATATCCTGCATCCAAGCAGGCTCTACAGTTTAACAGTCAGTAGGGTTGGCCTTTGCAAACCTGACCACATTTAGGTGTGTTCTCGGGTCCCCATCAACACAGAATGGGATTCTAGTTTGGACCTGCTGAAGAGGGACACGTGGTCGCCTTGTGGTTAGCACCAAGCAAGATGATACTCAGTGTTGTCCCTCCTACTTCCTGTCCAGATGCCACATAACAGAACCAACATATTGATATCAGTGGCTCACCACCCATAAGAATCACTCACAGGGCACGGCTATGCCTGCCTTAGTGATGCCTACATAATCCCTCTGGGTGAGAGCCCATGTCCTCCTGGACAGCTTTGGAAGGTTGGCTTTGTGCACATGAATGACCTGCCTGCTTTTAGGACCAGGCTTCGGTTTCTCTTCCTGAACCCTTCATGAGCATTGCAGGCCATTGTTATGACTATGGACACAAGAAGAGTACACATGCTGAAGAGACTGTAATAAAAAGGGGAGAACGGGGCATGGGCACTTGAGGCAGGAAACCTACACGTTCAAGCCCAGCCTGGGTAACTTAGCAACTTCGTAGAACCCTGTCTCAAAAATTAAAAAAATAAAATAAAATAACTGGGTACTGTATAAAGATCCTGGATTCAATTCAATCCCTGGTATTGGAAGAAAAACTAAGCCAAAAGAATGGTACAATGTACGAGACAAAATATTGTCTTGGCTTGAAATCACAGGTGTATCAACAGGAACTGGCCAGGGAGGAGGCAGAGTGAAGATGTGGACACACGCTGCGTCCTCTTCTACTTGCTGGTCCTTCGTGCCTGCTGGCTCCAGAGGCTGCCTGAGCTGTACTCTTAGAAGGCACCTGTTAGTTTCTTGCTGGACCCGTGTAGTCATTTTTCTCTCTATGTAAACAAGTCAGTAATCTTGCCAGACTATTTCTAGTGTTTGCCCCCTTTAGATTTTTCCTGGTATTTGCTAAGCCCTTTTAACCTGCTATATATGTTTTCCAAATGCACATTTCCCATAGACTGATTTATTCAACACGTCTGGGGACATTTTTTGGCTATCACAATTCAAGGCGGATGTGGAGATGTGTTATTGGTATGGAGTGGACAGATCCCAGGGAAATTGGTGAGCGTTCTGCTGTGCTGAGGGCAATCCTCACAATAAAGAATGATCTAGTTCAGAATGTCAATAGTGCCATTTAAAGAACCTGGCTTCAAGGGAACAAATTCTAACATCAGTTGTTCCCTAGGGACTTCTAATTTCACTGGGAGACCTCATACACACACCATCGTCCCTGGACCAAGATAGAATGCTTAAAAATACATGTGTGGCAAATTCTCTGATATGCATATAGACATTATTGTGACTTCTAAGATTTAAAAGCATTTCTGAATTTAAACCATTAGCACTGAAGAACATTACTGTCCTTGGTACCTTTTGATCACCAGGTACTTTTCGGAGTCAAAGGGCACGAGAAATAAAATGAAACTTCAACAGGGGGAAATCTATAGAATTTTATGACGTTTCAAAAGAGTAAAGTTACACCGCTCCTGTCTTTCATGATAAATCTGAAGTTTCTCTCTGGTCTTCTTAGAATGGGTTCCTATCCAGGGGCAAAGTTCTTAGTGCCAGGTTGGCGCTCACCAGTGGCTACAGTGTTGGCGCAGATCTGACAAGCAGATGTTTGTGATGGAAACTTTCCATTCTAGAATATTTCCTTCTGGGGAAGGAGAAAGGTTAGGCCAAAGAACAATGTCCCAGACAATCTTTCCCATTGTTACTTAATGCCGTCATCTTCTTCCTGAAATCTTCAGTAGATGGATCATTTAACAAATACATCTGGCACTGGTCAGGATTTTTCTAGCCACACTTTAATAAGGGATGGATTTAATCAGATTTAAAGAAACATTAGTAGTCATTCAATAATAGTGGCACATCTCTGGAAGGCCCCTGGGAGACACATTACCAAAAACCAGTTTCTTAAGCACACCTGGCAAATAAATGCAGAGTAACTAGTTGATTTTATCAGGGCCTGGGCCTGACACCTTAGTGGCATTTATCAAGTCCTTGGGACCTATACTGTATTCAGTATCCTAATGCAGTAACCTAAGTAGTCTTCATAGCAACCTATGAAGTGACCACTTATGACATAACCATTTTGTAGGTGTGGAAGCTGAGCTTAGGCCACTGAGAAACTTACATAAAGTCACACAGTGATTCTTCCTTCTTTAGCCATTGGGCTACTGATGTGACAGCACTGATGATTTTGATCTAAGAAGCTCTTCTTTTACGCTCTTTCTTTGTTTTTTGTTTTTAGATTGACCAATACAGTTCCTGTGGCTACAAACAGCTATTAAAAGAAATGATTTAAGTCAACTGTAATAGATTAACAAGGGCTAGAATACTAATCATAGAAGCAGTTTGGAGAACAAGACGTTTGCAGGTTGTATCCTCCGTCTCATTTCCAGCCTCCATACGTCATAGACTGTGGTGCAGGTGACATGGAGGGGAGCAGAGTGAAGCTCCCAGTGAGGAATCAAGCACTTTCGCTACCAAGACATAGTTCTAAACAGGTATTGCAGTTTCTCAATGTGGCAGCTATCTCCTGGTGCACACAGGAGGTCACAGTTTAATCATTTGTTCAACAGCCATTTATTTGGCCTCTGTTACCCACTGCAGAAATGATGACAGATCTACTGTCTTACTGAGACTATAACAGATATTCCTCATGTAATGTGATCTGTTCTAGGAGTGAGCACTGTATCTCTAGGAGAAGCTATGGCTCCTATAGACTGCCAAGTCAGGCTGACATCAGCAGATGTTTACTGAGTTCCTACTATGTGCAGGGTGCAGGGCTGCATTCCAAGGGCCACATATTATAAACAGATTGCATTTCAGTGGGGTAGGAAGGTGGGGAATCAGCCAGTGAAAAACCAGAATGACTTTAGGGACTACTGATTTGCATGAAAAAGTATAGTTGATTGGTAGTAGAAGTGACTGAGAGTAAGAGGAGCTACTGGAGGTAAGGTGGTCAGAGAAGGTTTTTTTTCTAAAGAGGTAAAAATATAAGACAAGCCTTGCTGGAAGTAAACGGTTTCCTAAGCAAAGAACAGGGTGGATTGGCCTTGATTTGTAAGGTTCTACCGTTTTATTGTTTATCAGCAGGGAAATTCAGAGGTCAAGAATATATTCTACCACTTCTTGGGATTTGAGGTGTTTGTTGATGGCCACACCCATATTCAACTGTTTGTAAACATTCCATGTGTACTTGAAGAAAATGCATAGTTTTTTGTCTGTTTGTTTTTTTTGTTTTGTTTTGTTTTTGCAGTACCAGAGATCGAACTCAGGACCTTGCACTTGCCAGGCAGGCACTTATGCTGCTGAGCAACATCCCCAGCCCCTAAAAATGCATAGTCTTTGGGTAATTGTTCTTTGTAGGTAAAGCTTATATATTATATAAATGAAATATAACTATTAATGTTTTCACTATTAACTGCTCAGGTTATGAGAGAGAAGAATTAAAATCTTCCAGTCTTCCTAATTATTGTGGATTTGGTAATTTCTTAGAAATTCCATTAATTTTTGCTTGCTCTATTTCTAGGATATGCTTTTATAACTGTATGACATTTTATGATCCAATGTTATAGCTCATTGTGATTTGTTCTTATCTTTAATTAATACCCCCTTCATCCCTATTAATTCTGTTATCTGAGTTTTATCTGAGATTGCTGAAGCAACATCATTTTGATTTGTATGTATGAGCATTTTTTTTTATCCTTATAAAGCTGTATGTTGCTGGTTCATTTTTATGAGCAAATTTTTAATGCAATTTCTTTGTCTTTTAATAGATGAATTTAATCTATTTATATTTGTTATAACTAATTTATGGGTCTTATTTTGCATATTTTAGTATCATGAGATTTTTCCTCCCACTTTGCTACTTTGCCTTATTTGAATTGATTGCAATTTCTTTATGTCTTTGTATTTCTTTCTCCACTGGCTTTGGAGTTACATATTCTCTTTCTCTTCATTTAGTGGTTTAGATATTATCTAGAGGAGAATTTGGCAGACACTCAGGACCTCTTAATGCATCATCTTCGGCTGGTTTAAAGGCTTTCTCTGGTACTCTAGCTCCCCAGTGGTTGAGTCTTTAATGGTGTAAGGTGTAAATGAAAGTGCAAAGTGTGGTCACTCTGATGATTTTATCTGGGAGTATGGATTTCCAACAGGCCTTTGCCAAGACCCGTGCCCTCTTGCCTGAGGCTGCTGGGTAATTGACAAACTGCACAGCTCCCTTGGGTAATTGGTAACATGGTGGCTTTTGAGCAGAGTCACTTGATTTCTCCTGTTCCTTTTCCTTTGTCTGCATTTGAGCTCTTGTAAGTGATGATAAACGTTAAATAGCTCCTGTAAAACTGTTGAGTTGTCAGTTCTTAAACTGCATAAAACACTGACATTTTCATTAGACCCCCACCCTGAGGAATGTCCGGCTTTCATCATAACAGATTTGTTTACTTCTGCGGAGAGTCTTAATGTGCTGCCTATGGAGAAGTCTTTCTGCCACCTGCTCTTAAATGGGAAAGTCTTTGTTTAGCCAGAGAGTTTTGGAAAAAGATTTACAAGAGGGCTTTTCACCTCCCCTTTCTCCTCCACCATCTCCCAAAGAGGTAAGGGATGGGAACAGAATCTTGGAAGAGCTTTAGTACTGATCAAGAAAAATTTTCACCTAAAATAATCCTGCAAAGCCCTTTGGGAGACAAACTGTTGAAGAGATGCTATTAAACCACTATGTTGTTTCAGTGTGTCCTTTAAAAATAAGCAAGCACTGCTATGTCTTTTTGACTCAGTCTTTCTGTTGACGTTTAAAGAGATATTTTAATTTTGGATTAATAATCTCTTATGCATTACTAGGGCTGGTGAGATAGCTCAGTAGACTAAGCGCCTGCTTAGGCAAGCTCACAGTCTGGGGTTCTATTCCTGGCACCACATGCTGCCCCACTCCACCCCCAGGAACACTGAGCCAGCAATTGAGTCCATGCATGGTGGTGCTTGCCTGTAATCCCAGCTCTGGGGAGGCTGAAAACAGGAGGATCACTATGAGTTCAAGCTGCTTAGTGAGACCCTGCACATAAAAAAAAAAATCTTATGCATTACTAAAGAAAATAGTTTTAACTGCTTCACCTTCAAGGTAAATAGGAAGAGAGGATTTTCATCTTCTGGTCATTGTGTTAGATTTTCAGCAGGTTTGTCTACTTTCACATTCCACGAGAAGTATCCTGGCATGGAGCAGCAAGGTTTCTGAGTGGAGCAGGTTGGCATTTACTTTCTGTTTCTAGGACATCTTATCTCTGCAGTCATGAAGGAGTTAATGAACTTCTCTGAGTCTGCATTTTTCTCATCTATAAAAATGAGATGAACAGTAAGTGGGATGATATCTGTGAATTGCACAGTGTAAAACTTGGTCCATAGTAGGGGGCTCTTAGATGACATCTGATGACGATGTTAATAATGATGACGAAGGTGGCGATAGGATAATGGCAGAGAAACAGATGAAGATAATGGTAAGTGGGTGGTAGTGAAAAGAATGTTGATAACAGTGGTGATGTGACAGTGGTGGTGGTGATAGCTGGGTGTTTAAAAAAAGCTGAGAAAGATTACTGTGTAATCAAAGAACTTGAGGAAAAGCAGAATTGTCTATTACTATCTGCTCTACAGTCCCCAGCTTTCTGCTTGTTACTTCTAGTCATCAAAAAGCCCTGATTTAGCAAAATTCCATAATAGGTAGCAAAACACCGAAACCCTGTTTATGCATGCAGTTGTGCTTCTAGGCCTAGATTTCTTTTAGAGAAAGCTAGAGAGTGTCCTTCTGTTGTCATCTCATCATACTGGCAACTTTTTCATCTTCAACTTGTTCATTCCATGGTGGTGCAGTGGCGTTGAGAGAGTCACTTCTTTCCATCCATTTAATTCAAAACAGGATTCTATGGTCATTTCTCCTTCCATTGTCCTAAGAAGGTAGAAAATAAAATAACAAAAGCCCAGGAGGTCTCTGTTGTACTCAGCGAGAACATGAGCATACTGGATCTCCTAGCCTGACCTCAGTCACCTTTACCTTCCTTCCATCTCATTGAGAGCTCATCACTGTGGACTACGGGTGCTAAATATAATTATGATCAGAGTGAATTGTGAGTTAAGCACATGTGTCAATCATTCCTGTCAGTCACACCTAGAAATTTAGAGGAGGCAGCTGGGTTAAGGGTGTACATACCTTCAATTCCGAAAGCCTCACTTACCTATGCACTGTCACTTTTGCAGCATACTATGACCTTTGTGCAGGACTTTTACTTTTCTGTCACCCCAGTACCTTTTGTTGTCCATGCTGTATCTTTCGTTGCCACCGAGTTGGTCTAAGCACAGCTTCCTATAATCTTCAGAAGTGTAGCTGCTTGCCACTTGCTACTTTGCCAGCGCTCCTTCCAGGGGGCAGTCAGGCACACGAATATCTTTGTAATTGTTTCCTCATACACAAGAGCCTGGATTGTAATAGCCCATTCTACTCTAACCTTGCTCCCACAGAACAAGCATTTTTTGGAGCTCTGTCTGCTGAATACTTGTGTATCATCTCTTCACCACTTATCTTTTTACAGTCACTTGGCTACATAGGCATGAAACTCAGAGAAGACAATGCAGGGAAAAGAAAGGGCCAACAGCAAGCTGGGTTAATATCTGACTGCAGTGTCACTGTGCAGAGACAAGACCTAGTTCCAGGTAGAGAGGAGAGTTTGCAGAGTGAGGATAAAGGTAGACACAATGAGATCTGGGCGAGACTGCTGCTGTCAAGGGGGGAAAGTGTGTGTGTTTCTAGGTCCTCCCCATTGCTGCCCTGGCATCTTCTGTGCATTGTATGCAACCTGGAATCCTACAGATAGTCCTTCAGGATTCCATGCCTTCATTGGACCCCATCTTCTCCATCCCCCATGCCCAGTCATGCTCTACAGTACTCTACAGAAATGGGCCAAGGGATTGATTAAGCCAAGGTGAGGATGGTCATGGCTGTGGAGTTGAATCCAAGGTGGAGTTGGTCAAGTGGTTACTTTGCCCTGCTGTGACATGGGACTCCATGTCTTCCTTGGTTATCCATATATCACCAGCATGTCATCCATAACCTGCCACACATTAGGCGCAGGTTGAATTTTTTTATAGAATTTATTTCAATGAGTGAGTACAGAGAGGTTGGAAAAGCTTTTGAACACTTTGATGTTCTATGCAAATGTAAAGGTCTAATTTCCTGTATACCTTTTAGCAAGTACATTTGCAGTACAAAGAACAGTAGAATGTCATGGGCTGCTGGTGGGGAAGTGAAAAGAAATACTATCAACAAAGCTGGGATGGAGCTTCCCGGAGCTGCTCTGACTTCAGCACCTGGGTGTCTGCACCTATTGCGTTGGCTTTTTGATCAATGAGTTCCTAGCCCTTCAGTAATCTGATCCTGTGAAATTTAGTCATTTTTCATTCTAGCTGATGAAAAAATGTGCTCTGTCATTGCAGAGAAGATGCTGAGGTCCTGGTAAGGCCAAAAGAAATGAAAAAAGGATCCCAGATAAAGAAGCAAAGCCTGGGGCTCACCATGCACCCTACCTCCTCCTCTTCCTCACAGCTCTTCCTTTTTCTACCTTTCCCTGGGATTCTACTAGCATGAAAAAGTCAATTACCAGCCATGTCCCAGAGGAGTAAAAGAAAAACATCTGCTTCCAAGCAGAGGGCAGGAGGGAGGCAGAAGCGTCCACAAAGGCTAAAGACATGGGCCTGGTAGGCGTGGAATCCAGCAGGCTGTTTACTTTCAAAACAAAAGCTTACTGGTCAGGTACTTTTCAACACACAAGGAAAAAAATGGAATGAGCAGAGCTTGTACTCTAGGACATGTGAATAGGCCCTGAGCCGCTTAGGCTCCTAGGTGAGCAAAGGTGGCCTCTGCTTATGTAGGACCTCGCGTGAGCTCAGAAGCATCAGGAAGGTTGTCCCAGCTACCCTTTCCTTGTTGCTGGGTCACCTGGAATCCCAGCTCCTCCTCCCCACACACTGGAACAAGCCAAGGAACAGGGAATGACTTGGCATTTCTAGCAAACAGCCTAGGATAGTTGAAGAGATGTCCCTTAGAAAGCCCACTTTGGGCTGACATCTTCTTGAGAACTGTGTCTTACCACATATCCTGACAAAAAGACCTTTGAGACATGACAGGAATTTTCCTTCAGAAGATATGTGCCAGGGAATTAGATAGATGGAACTGGTTGTAGAATTGCCTCAACCACCTAAATGCTATTTGATGTTCTCTCCCCTGTCCTAGCGGCCTAACTACTCTGAGCCTCAGTTTCCTCATTGACAAAATGGGATCAGTGTGATCTGTCTCCTAGGGAGAAGTAAGCAGGATGATGCGGATTGTGTCTGATAGGAGATTTGAGCCAGTGCTTGGGTAGAGATCCTAGCTGGAGAGACCTGCAGGACACACTCTAGAGTTGTTTGCTTCTTTGTATTGCAGGTGTTTGGTTCAGTGGTCATTCTTTATGCCCTTGAGCTCAAGATCTACATCTGGAAAACAAGGTGTCTGACTTGACTTGCATTCATTTGAAGGAGCTTTAGGGTTTTGTTCCAGTCCTGACATCCAAGGGCTGTCCCATGCTTTCTGTCCCTTGCTTCTTATCATAGTGCTGGGTCCCACAAAGGTAGAAACTTAAGGTTGTACAGGGACACAATGGGATCCCAGGTAGGAGAAGAGGTGAAAGGCAAAAATACTTCTCAGTGTTTCCCAGTGGCTCTACAACGAGCATTTACTTTAAATATTTTGTTTGAAAAAAATACTAAATAAGCACAAGTGAAAATCAACCACAATTCAACCCTTTCAGGTTTTCCACAGATGCAAAATAAGAAGTTAAGATCTTATACTCCCTTCCCTGTGGCAGTTTTGCTCCAGCCCCAGATGCCTTGATAGTTGCCAGCTCTGTGTTCGTCCTTCCCAGTTGATCTCCTGAGCGTAGAACACATCCTGTGTATTCACATGTGTACACATGCATGTGCTGCTTTTACAGAGTCAAAGCCTGCTATGTGCATCTTGGGGTCGCTGCAGTTCACTTAGTACTGTAGCTTGTTCATCCTTCAGGTCAGTACACATCACTCTGCCTCCAGTGTTTAATGTGCTCGGGGCTTCCTGCAGTAAAGAAGGTTGACCCCTCTGATAGGCATTAGGCTCTGTCTACTTCTCGGTAGAGTGGAAACTGCAGTGAACACCATTTTCATTTCACTGTGATCCTGCTGCTATTATTTCTGTGCAATTGGCTCTCAGAGGTCTCACTTCTGAGTTGGATGGTGTGTTCTCTTTAAATTTTCATAAAGCCTTCTGAATTGGTTTCTATGATGCTTCAAAGCCCCATCTGTACCCACCAACAGGATGAGAGAGCTCAGATTTCCCCGTGACCTTAGCAGCTTCGCCTATCATCAATCTTCTGGTCTGATGAGTAGAAAATTGTCTCATTCTGTTTTAATATTTCTTTTGCTTACTTAGATTTAGCCCATTTTCTTTTGTTCATTGGGTATTTTTTGTTTGTTCATTCTGAGAACGCCTGTTTGTATCTTTGACCCAGATTTTTGGAGTGAAATAGTCTCTTTAAAAAATAAAAAGTTTTATGTTTATATGCTTTTGAAACTATTATAGTGATATTTTAGACTGTGGGACTTCTCAAGGCTGCTGGGAGGACAAAGATTTCACCAAGCAGAGGTAGGTGAGTGAAAAGTGGCCATAATCCTTCCACGTGCCTGCAGTGCATAGGAATTTTTCTTTCACTTGTGTGATTGCCCTGTAGCCTCCTCTGTGCAGTCCTGGGAGGTAGGCTGACCTCCTGGCTGTCAGACCTTCACCTTGCCCCTGACTGATGAGGCCTCCTCTTAGGCTTGACCTGAGAATCCTGAGCCTTCCCCTGGCCTGTCTCCTGCTGGGACTACTGCCTGACAACATTCTCTACCCCTCTCCAGCCCCCTGTCACTGAGCTGCACACACATGTTAGAGGCCTGGGAACTCATTTATCAGTTCCTCTGGGAACTCAGTGCCATCCGAAAAACTCATGCAGGCCTTGGCAAGTGATAGTTTTTATTCTTACCAATAAAATATTAGTTAGCATTAATTGAGTGCTACCTGTACAAGGCCAGTGATTATGGCCATGCAAGTGGTCCACTGTACTCCACGGGGTGACACTCACTGCCTAGGCATGGTAGATTTAGACCTGCTTCTGCTGGTTGTCTTGTTTCTAATTTTCACAGAATTGCTGCAGTAGGGGCAGCAGTTAATTGTGTGCTAGCTGCTGTGCTAAGTGCTGCAAATACATTATTTTTTAACTGAGGTAGGTAATGTTGCCTTCATCTCTGCAGCCAAGGAAACAGAACCTCAGAGAGATAAGTCCAAGATACACAGCTAAGAAATGAATTCAGATGCAGGGCTAGCTGACCCCAAAGCTTTCTTTCTTTCTCTGTTGGGATCTGCTTACTCCTTGAAGCATCCTCCAAAACAGCCCAGACCATGATTACGGTAGTTCTCCATCCAGTAACCCTACTACAACCCTCCTCTCACTACACCATGGAAGAGCTGGTATAGTCCAAATGAACAGCAACTAAAATGCAAGCATTGGCACAGAGCTCCTGTCCAGGAGCCATGTGCCCAGCAGGGCAGCAGGCCGGACCTCCTGTGGGAGCCCCACCTCAATGATGTGCTCTCACTGCGTTAGGGTTTCCCAGGATCCATTCTCTTCAGCCACACTCAATGCATAGGTAACTCTGATGCAGAAGTACAAGAGCGAGGCCAGTAATACATTTTGCATCTTCTAACTCCAGTGTTGATGGATGGGGAATGGGTCAGAAAGTTTCTCTGGAACTGATTTATCAGACCGAGAGGATTTTTCCCTTGGTGCTGAGTTCACTTCTGCATCAGAATAAATGGATCCATGTGTCTTTTTAGCTTTTCTATTGGTTTACAAAGGCCTAAGTTGAAATTCATCCTTAGGATCCATTTATTCTGATTCTGTTGCCAAGGCTTTGTGATGTTTGTTTCTCTTGGGGAAAACATTCCAAACAGTTTGCATGACAGCTGCCCTTGTGGTCCCTGACTGATACTGGGGTGACTCTGACAGGAAGGAGAGGGTAGGCTCTCTGAACCAGACCAGTGCTGGGTTTCAGAAGCTAGGGTGTCCTCCAAAGATACTACCCAGCCTAGTGCCTTTTGTTAGCTTCCTGGGGAAAAACCAGCAGGGAAACAACCTTGGTATTTGTTCCAGCCCCAAGGTGAGAGTAAGGAGGGAGAAGCTCAGAGTTCAGCCTATGAACGTATACTTGTTTGTCAATCCCATGGGCAACTTAATGGTATCTGTGGCTTCGAATTATGGCTTTGGTCAATGAAAAAGGATGCTTTTGCAATTTGAAAGCCATTGATAGTTCCTTTTCAAGAAGCTTGTACATAGCTAGATACAGCTGGTTCCTATGTGATGCTCCCTGTGATGCTCACCCTGTGTAAGTGGCTTTTGCCCATCCCCAGCCTTTTAATCCTCTCTGTGAAAGAGGATTGCTAAAACTTGCTTTTGATATAAAGCTGTTGCTTGGATTAAATGGGGTAGCACATATGAGTAGCTTAGCCCAAGGCCTGGCCAAGAGAAGCCACTCAGTATGTTACCACTGGCTCAGTAGACAGAGGGAAAAGTACTCTCCACCACAGAGCACAGGGGCCTGGCTGCACTGGTATGCATTTTACCACCGCCTTGAAGAGCAATCTGCCAATAACTAGAGCAGTGTAAATCAGACACTCACCATGATGGAGCAATGCAGGCTGCTACTGTATACTCAAGCAAAATGCCTATACTTACCTGTGTACAAAAAAGACACATACAGTTAGGGCCACTGAAGTTGTGTGAAAGCAAAAACATAGGTAGGTTACAAATATTAGTCAATAGAAGTTTCAATATGTTCGTCCAGTATAGGATATCTTGCAGCATGAAAACGCACTTGGCATGAAGGCAGCTGTGTGAACAGAGATAGATAAACAAATGCACATAGACAATGTCCCCTACAGAGTGATGCGTCCAATATGATAAAACTTGCCTAAAATGCAAAAATGTATAGATTTATACCGTATAGTGCTACCTCAACTCACAAACACAGGCCTTTTTTCTGTACAAACATGGACATGGACATCTTTTGCAGAATCATAGGATGAACTAGGCTCATGAACAGAAGTACCACTGTATTTTCTGATGAATGAATTTATAGAGTATGACATTAGTAAGTATATAACAAACACACATAGAGACAATATCCCCTACTTCAGTTTACTTGGGGGTAAGAAAGGAGTGGAATAAAAACAGGAAGGTGTGGGAGGGAGACTTAAATTCTGGCTATTTTTTGTCAAAAAAAAAAAAAAAGATTTGAGAGGACTATGGAAAATGTTGATTTACTCTACTGGATAATGGGCCCATAAATATTTTTAATATTATCAACTTTGTTCTGCATATTTGAAATATCTTACAATACAAATATTAAATAAATAAAATTGAATTATCTTATGCAGAGAAGGGAAGCTAAAGTGGTCAAAATTCTTCTTTCAGGAATTTATATCTTTTCTAATCACGGAAAGCAGGATAAAGCATTTTGTGATGTATCACAGATGTTGTCTTAATCACCTCTTTGTTGCTCACACACTATACCAAACACTCACAATTTAAAGAGGGAGAGGTTTGTTTTGGCTCACAGTTTGCATAGGTTTCAGCCCATGGTGGGCTGGCTGCAAGGAGGGTGGCACGGCAGAGGAGGAAGGGCTCATGCAGAACAAGCAGAGTGGGATCCAGAGAGGAGGGCAGAAATGCGTATACAAGGCCACGCCCAGTGACTGCCTCCTCCCAGCAGGCTGCAGCTCAGACTCCTGGTGATCCTCCTATCTCAGCCTCCCCAGTGCTGGGATTACAGGCATGTGCCACCAAGTGCTGGGATCACATGCATGCACCACTGCCCAGTTTTGGTAGCTACCACTGGCATGCAACACTGGGGATTGAACCCTGTCAAAACACTTAGACCACTGAGCTATCTTCCCAGCCTCTTGCCATGTTCTGAAGCAATTCTGGAAGCCCTCTTCTGTGGGCATCTTTACAAGGTATGAAGTTTTGAATGGATTCAGGACACTAAGGCAGCCATGAGAATACGAGGAAAGACACTCCCAAAAGAAGGCTTCCAGAACTGCTTCTGAAAGTGTCCAGCACAGTACGATAAGTGTATTTGGACTGAGGGGAAATATTTTGAGGACAAATGATAGTGTCTTTCACTGTGAGAAATTTCTTGAAAATTTAAACAGTCATCATTTTTTACCTGATGAGTCACCAAATTAATCGCCAGTTCTAATTGTGTTTTTATGTCTGTGAATTCAAAATGGAGATATTTCCCTGTAAGAAGTTTTTAGTAATAGTTACCCTTTTGCTTGAGAGTCAAAATGGCAATATAAAATTACACTTTAATTATAAAATCCTTCCCCAGGGTGCCATGGGAGTGATGAGGAGGATTTCTCTGTAACTGGAATCTGCTGGCCTGAGCTGATTTGAACATTAGTGTGTAAAACCCAGGGACAGAGTCTTACTCTAAGGGCTGCTCCAAACACTTCCCCTGCGGCAGAACAGTTTCTAGGATTCTTCCTTCTCCGCTTAGAAGGAAGATATTCTCCATGTTGGCCCCAAACACCCAGTTTTCTCTCTCTCTCTCTCTCTCTCTCTCTCTCTCTCTCTCTCTCTCTCTCTCTCCATCAGCTGGTGCTTGCTTTCTTCTTGGACCTCCACAAACTCCTGCGCCCTCACTGCTCCTCCTCTGGGGCCCAGCTGTGTCTCAGGTGTTCTGGTGTGTCTCAAAGCCAGCCAGCAGCACAAACTTCTGTGTGTACCAGGGTGGAGCCTGTAACCCCCCACCTCTTCTCCAGGAAGCCCCACTTCCCAACACTGCCCCTCCTGAAGTGCCTCAGAGGAGCCTTCCTTCCCATGGCTGCAGACTGGGGTGGTGGTGGGGGGAAGGATTTTCTTTTCTTCAATCTGGTTTTTTATTTTCATTCTGTGGTTCTGCTCTGTTTCGCTTTGTTTATCAGTATCAAAGCTGCAACCAGCTGTGTTTGTTTGTGGATCTTGTATTTCCATGAAACCTGCAGATTTTTCTGGGTCATTCTATCTTCTTAATAATCAAGAAGGTGGTGATTCAGTTGTTCACAAAGAAAGGACTCAGGGCAAAAAAAGACCATTTGCCCTTGGCCTGTGTGAGTTGGAACAGCAAGTATGGCTTCATTATCTTCCACAGTAAAGTGACCCAAGGTACCCTATCTATCAAGGGGATTTATGAAGAAAGATTATGATTTTTTGAGTACACCTATGCCAAAGACCTATTCAGAGGGATGAGGAATGCCTGTTGGAATTTTTAAAAGTCATATCTCCATCATTGGACCCTTAGTTGAATTATTAGGACCCAACAGACACTTGAGGTCATAATCATCGAGTTGCCTGCTGGGGGAGTGCTTGGCTGAATGAAGGCCTAGTTTAGCTGTGGTAAGCCTTACCATTCAGCAGGTCACTTTAAGGCAGTTACTGGACAAACAGCTTGAGCCAAAAAAAAAAAAAGAAAAACAAGAGACTAGATGGAGGCCTTTCTGAGAGATTGAATCCACAGCTATTAATCCATCTTGCAACACTCCCTCCAGCTGATGGTACAGACAGCTGTAGGTACCATTCTGGGTACTTAGAGAACAAGCCAGAGAATCTGGACTGAATCAAATGACATTTTCTGAATTTTATGATAAACCAAGGCACTCAAATCTCTGGGTCTCAAAAACCGAAGGGAAGCTGCAGCCAGCCTGAGAGAGCCAAGGTTCTGTGGAGCTCCATGCCCTCCCCCCAACCCAAAAGAACTGCCATACATCAGGCTCCCAAAACAGCAAAGACAAGATAGTATTTGGATTTGAATGCTCTGGGTATTTTGCAGGTAAGTCTGGTTCTCCTTGTTCATTTTCTGATAAAATTAGAGCTGTTGTTTAGCTTGAGATATGCCCTTCAATTAGATACCCTCCCTCTTAGGATAGGAATCCCCTAGCAGCGAATGGACAATCCCAAATTGCTTGTGTGGCTCCCTACCCATCTCCCCAATTCTGTAAGGAGCTGCTTCTTTCTGTGTTATGTTATACTCTCTTTCATGTCGTTCTATCCGTAACTTTATTTTTTTGGGAGGGGCTCTCCTGACAAAAGGCACTCTTAGCAGGAAAATGTGGGTCACAGATGCTCTGACCACCAGGTTTAAGTGACAGAAGCAAGTGAGAGAGAGAGAAGAGAATTGCTGGCCTCTCCAAGCTTAGTACATCCTCTGGGTCTCCACTTTCGATGGAATAGAGTGAATGGGAAGGAGGCAGAAAGGTGATTATGGAGAATTCTGCCAAGAGTGCTGCGTTTCTCCTGGGCCTCAGCAAGGCAAGGTGGAGCCAGCCAGCCTCTCCACCACATGAATAGCTAACTGTCTTGGCAGCTTAATGAATGAATGCTGGTAGAAAGTGGGCACAGCTTGGAGCGCTTCGTGACTACCGACGCATTGAGTCCTAACCAGAGCTCCCCAGGTGGGTGCTCTTAAGGATCTCATTGTGCAGGGGTGGAAACTGAGTCTATGAGAAGAAAAGTACCTTGTTCCATGCGTCATACAACTAAGACATAGGAGGCCTAGGCTTCAAGACCAGGTCATCTGGCTCCAGAGCCTGGCTCATACCTATCCGGTCAGCGATAGCAATCCTTCTAGAGTTTTCAATGATGACTAAGCCTACTGCAGCAGGCATGCCATAGGTCCATCATCGCAGTTCTAGGCTACCAGATGGGGTCTGTGAAGCTGCATCTCAGCTAATCATAATAATAATACCAACAGCTATCTATCTACTAAGTGCTTTCCCTACCAGCCACAATGAAGAATGTCCTCTGCCTGTGTTACCTCTTCTTATGCTTGCAGTAATCCTGTGAGGTTGCGCAAGTGCTTATTACTGGTTTTTTTGTTTTTTTTTTTGTTTTGTTTTGTTTTGTTTTGTTTAACCATTCATTTATTGATAGATACAAAGGCTACTTCCAAAATTTATGAGTCGTGCTGCTTTATACATGACTATCTGTATGTCACTGTAATCTATTTTTCACCTCTGGGAAATACATCTAGAAAGAAAAAAACCTGAATCACTTGTTACTGTTTTATGTGGGAAAAATTAAGCTGTGGGTGACTTTTAGTTTTCTATTTGATTTTTGTTGTTGTTTCAAGAGAGAGTCTCTCTATGTAGTGCAAGCTGGCCTCAAAGTCATCATATAGCCCGGGCTGGCCTCCAACTCACAGCGATCCTCCTGCCTCAGCTTCCTAAGTGCTGGGATTATAGGCATGTGCCACCACAGCCAATGGCATGGGTGATTGACCTGAGCATATAACCAGTAAGTAGAGCCTATAGCAAAGGTTCTAGCCCAGGAGTTTTTAGAAGCCTGCACTCCTAACTGTTGTTGACAGGGTTTGGGGTTTGTTCTTTTGTTTTGCATTGCAATAAACCTTTATTATTCCCACTTTGTCAGATCAGAAAACTGAGGTCAACAGAGACTAAGTGACCTGTGGACAACCACTTGTGTAAGTGATGTTAAATCATCAAACTAGGGTTCCCCTCCAGTGCTCCGCTCTTACCCACCATGCAGTACACTGCCTTGAATGTGCTGGGAGGCTAAGGCTCAGAGACACCAGTGGGTTTGTCAGGATGAGTCAGCTATTTGTAATTAAGTCAAAATTTGAACCCGTGCTGTGTATGTCATACTGTTTTCACAGACCATTTCAGAGTTAGGCTGAGCTCTTAGGCTCAGCTTGGAGCCCTGAAGAGGAAATGTCATGTGGATTTGTGAGAGGGATGTGGCAGTGTGATACACGGGCAGTCATTTGGGCTTGCTTAAAATCTCATTGCAATGGAAATCAAGCCATGCAAATCCAGTCATCGAGCTAGGTGAATAATTTTTTAAAAGATAATTGCTCTGTAAAAGATTGACAGTCAACTTCTGGATATTACTACATAGGTCCGTGAAAAGATAGAGTAGAAAACTGTAGTAAACCACGTCCTAGCCTGGTCACAAACTTGCCTCTGTGAAGATAGAATTCATCAAAACATCTCTTCATTTACCTATTAATACCTAGAGGGAGCCTATGAGCTCCATGTCAAGGGTAAGAGTCCCACTTCCTGCCCTCACGGGTCTTCTTTTCCAGCAGGGAAGGCCTCTCTATGCCAAGTTCACAGTAACCCCGATGGAGTAGGATACCGTCCTATAGGATGCAGCGGGGGCACAGCATCTAGGCCAGCCCTAGAATTGCCTTGTGCAGATGTGTTAACTGGGCCCTGAGTGGAGGGTGTGAGTGACTTATGTGAAAAGTGGGAGACCATGTTCCCAGCAAAGGGAAGAGTTTTTGTGGCGGTCAGGATGTTCATGACAGCAGGACTGGAAAATTCTGGCTGTGGCCAGGTAGGCTAAGGAAAGGGATAGTGTGCATGTATATTTCAGAGTTCTTGAGTATTGAGTTAAAAATCATCTGTCTTATGGCTCTGGGCGAGGACTCATATAAAAGCAATGAGATCTGTGCCCTCATTGGTAGCAGAGTCCTCCATCTCTAGGGACCATCTGCTTACTCACCTATCTTGGAAGAGAACAGAGAGTAGAGCCTACTCCATGAAAAGTCAGTGGCTCTTCTAAATCTTTCGGAGAAGCCCTGAACCCTTTCTCTAGGAGAAAGAACACAGCACACGTGAAATGCTTCATGCTTCCCAGGCACCTCCTGAAGCTTGCCCAAGAACTTGGGAGGCAAGGGCCACTGACTGGAAGCTGCCTGTTTTCGCCCTCACCCTGGCTCTTACACGGAGCTCATGCTGGTAACAGTCAGTGCATTCCCTATGTATAAACATACCACTCTCTCCTGCACATGCAGACCTGTCCTGCCACATTTAGGGCCTCTGGGGAATGTCCTTGAGTTAATCAGCCACCAATGTAATTACTGTCTTAAAGAGGTCCAGCCTATAACTCAGCTTGATGGATGATCCCAGATATGTCACCTTTCTTCCTCGTGGCAAGACTCATTAATTTTATTGCATGAATATAGATACACGTTTCTTTCCCACTTGTTTTACTCTTTAACTGCTAGAAAAAAAAAAAGAAAGTTGAGCTGGTCATGATAGTGTGCATCCCCACAATTTCAGCACTAAGATGCCAAGGCAGGAGAATTTCAAGTTCCAGCACAGCCTGTGTGACTAAGTGACTTAGTGAGAGTCTGTCTCAAAATCAACAGGGGGCTGGGGATGTAGCTTGGTGCAAAAGGCCTAGGTTTGGTCCCAATTACTGGGGAAAAGGTAGATTATTCTAACTATCTCTGCTGTTCTTTGAGCTGCTCATATAAAACTTCAAGAGCCAGCAAGTGGGAGTCACCTTGCATATCTCTTGATTAGAGAAGGAGCAGGACCTTAAAGCTACTGTCTTACAAGATCCTTAGGATGTGGCCCCATCCCATCCCCCCAGTGCTTCCTCTACCACTAGGCTCCTAGAGGCTCCTCACACAGGGCAGGCACCTGTTGCCCAGGGCCTTTGCTCTATCTCTGCTCCCCACGGAGCATTCTCTTCTGGATTACACCTGTCTCGGTCCCTCACCTTACCCAAGTCCCTATTCTAGTGCTGCCTGCTGAGGGAGGCATCTTTCACCTATTCAATTTGAACAATTCCCACCCTTTTCCTGGTTTAGTTGGCACCTATTTTCTTCTGGTATACTGTGTGTCATGGTAAAATAGTACTTAGTCTATATTCGGGATTTTCAGTCAGGATTGAATGAGAGGACCAGTAATGTTTCCTGGATGGGTTCAAAGAAGATAGGCCCCTCTGTAGTCAATCAACAAACTTATGTTCCAAAACAGAAGCATTTCTCAGGCCTTGAGAAATGAGAATATCATGCTTGCCAAGCTCTTGAGTCTCTGGCCTGCACCCTTATGAAAGCAATTAGCACTATTGATTTAAAGAAAAGATTTCAAGGCTCTCATGGGAGTTGGTAACAATCTGAGGACCCCTGATCCAGCAGTGATTTCCAAAGGAAATGAATTCAGGCTCTCTTGGTCTCTGGACTCTCTTTTCTTCCAGAACTCCCTAATATTGAAAAACCATTGCTGTTTTTTGTGACCGAAATAGGTCTCTTATTCTTAGAATTTCAATAAAATGATAAACTTTATTCTTGGGCCTGTAGCAGTGCTGACCTCCGCAGATGGAATTCTGTAAGATTTAAATATCTCCAAGACAGAAAATGCCCTTGCCATTGTTATCAGATGATATTTGCATTCAGTTTTGGCAATGATGGCAAGACCTTTCTTGCTTTGTTTGTTTGTTTGGTGTTTGTGTTTCATCTGAAATGTATAATCATCTTGCAACTATTTTAGCACCTTTTGAGTTCTCTTCCTATTTCCATGAGGCCGTGTACTCTCTTGTTTGAAATACTTACCACTGCCACAGAGATATTAAATCAACCATTGCAGCTTAGCATGGAATGTGTAGATACTGGAAGCAAGATTTGAGACACATTCTAATTTCCTAGAAATGTAACTGTATGCTGCCTAGGAGCAGGGAGCAGCACAGGAAGAAGCATCCTTTTCCAGCACGGAGCCTGCTGCTCTTCAACGCAGAGGAGGTTAAATCATGAGCTGAATGCAGAGCCTGTGAAAGGTGGAGTATGTGTTCTGTTTAGGAGTCCCTGTAAACAGACTTGTTTTGCTGGGTGGAGAAATGAATCATTTCAGCCATGTACACCAGCTGCAGCCTGTGGAAGCAAACGGAGGGCTTTCCCACAGCATGCACTGTATATTTCATTGTTAGAGCTTTGCATTTTGACAGGTAGTTCTTATCCTCCTGGAAAGAGAGGTCTGAAGCCAGCAGCTGGAGGAAGACCTGGCAAGCCCTGCTGTCTAAATTGAGAGCAAGCATGTGCAACGGAACCTCATTATAACATGACCTGTTATTACGTGGATTTTGATATCCCACAGGGCAAATATGTCTCATAGCATAGAAGGAACTACTCTATGTAGCAAATGCCTGTTAGAACTTGTTTAACTCAGGACCTAGCCCTATCCTTGAAACCAGTGTTAAAAAAGGGTGTGCGCCATTTTTTTTAAAATGAAAACCACATTAAACACATATCATCAAATATATACGTTAAGTAAAAAAAAAAAAATAGGTGCAAGCCTGTTTAGCGCACGACAGGGGCTCACTGAGGTCCTTCTTCTCATGGAACTTGTACTGTAGAATGAGAATGTGGTGGATCGATTGTAAAAATGTTCCCATGTCTCTAGGACCCCATGTTTCTTGCAATGTGATTTTTTTTTTTCGGAATCAGGGATCTTGCAATGTGATTTTACAGCTATTTTCATAAATAGGTAGAATTCTGTTTTTTCCTGCACCTGAATCTAAACTGGCTCTGAGACTTGGGCCCATACAATTCAAGGAAAATGACTTTGTACCAAGTTTAAGCCTAAGTCTCAAGAGGCCTTGTGAGCTCCTATGGAGACATGTGCTGGGGTTCTTGCTTCCCTGCCCTGCCATCTCTGAGAATGCTGCCTAGCCATAGGAGAACAAATCCAGCCTAGCCATGTGGAGGAGAGCCAAGTTTTTCCAGCCAAGGCCATTCTAGGCCAGATCATAGCCAGCCAGTCCCCAGACGCACAAGAGAGCCAGCCAAGATTACTACAGCTACCTAATCAACCTGTAGACACATGAGTGAGCCCAGCCAAGACCTGACAACTCTACTGCTGACCTGTAGATCAATAAGCAATGATAAGTGGTCTTGAGGTAATTTGTTACACAGCAGTAGCTAACTATTACAGGATATTAGACAATATATAAGTAAATAAGTACACACACACAAAAAAAAAGTTTAGTTAGGGACTGAATCTTAAATGAAATAAAATATCCACTTGGATAGGCTGTGTTAGACAAGGAGTTAAGTGGAGTCCTCTAAGAGGAGTAGACAGATGACCCAAAACCTGAACAAAAGCTGGCAGTGGAAAGAGCAGAGGCAAGAATTTTCGTGGAGCAGAGATGAGCATGTTGAAGCAGGCTTTGGGTATAAGGAAGGAGGAAAGGAATGATAGGAGAAAAGGCCAGATAAAGCAGCAGAGACCAGACCCCAGGGAGCCTTGGAGATTGCAGTGAGCAGTTTGGATTTTGGAGCAGGTGCTGGGGAAAGCTATGGAGCACTTGGGCACAGGGGAATGCCCTTGGATTGGTGACCCTCTCCAGCTTTTGTGAGGCAGCAGAAGTAGACACAGGAAGCTTAGCTGGTACACTGCTGCAGAGGTCAGCTGAGGGCTACTGATGACTCAAATGAGGAAGTCCCCCGTGGCAGCAACAATGCCCTATCAGCCTTGTCAGCACCTGTTGCATACCCACCTGTGGTGGGGGCCACAGCTCTTCATCTCCCCATTTCTGGTGTCTGGCACACAGTAGGACCTTAGTAAACCTTGCCTCAGTAAAACTCTTCTCTAAATTTTTGATACCAATGCATGCTATAATGGCTGGCCCAGGCCTTCCCCCTTCCTTTGATTCCAATGGATGGGCGGAGGTGCTTCTCCTCTACAAGAAGCACTCTACGGTGCATCTTTGTTAGTAGTTGTGACCACCCGTTTCTTAAAGGCCACAACCCAGTGGTTCCTTTCCATGGCCTTCAGTGCAGTGCATGCCTGGGCTGTATTTGGAATTCGGAGTGAATCATCTGGTGGCCGGTGGCCATGAGGATGTCTCTTTTTCTTCTATGATGTTCTTCTGTTTTGCACTTCCCACTAACTCACCTTGGAGGTGCTGTTGCTACAAAGCAGTGTTTATGGAATGCCCGAAGTCATGGGGGCGGCAGCTCTGGGGAGCAGATGCTGCCCTCGGGAACCTCCTGGATGAGCTCACGCTCCCCGAGTGCCTTTCGGAATCACAAATAAAGGAATTTTATGAGGATATAACCTTATTATTTTTTACCCCGTCTCTCACTGCCCTTTTATTAGTAGAATTATTTGGGGCTGGCTTTCTCCTTTCAACTGGCATAAATTTTCTTTGACTCAGCTTGGATTTTTTCCCTTTTTTTCCTAGGGAGGGTGGGTGGAATTTAGAATTAAAAAGTAGCAATGCAGTGGGAATGCAGACCTGTCTTAAATTTCACAGCAGTTCATGAACTTCAGGAAATCTGAACACACAGCATGCAATTAAGAGCAGGAGGGGATTTTTTTTTTTAATCGGTTGTGAAAGAGAAGGTGGTCGCCTGCAGAGGGGCTGTCGCAGGCCTCGAGCCTGGAGGCTGTTTTGTGGACAGGGAAATGATTGCACGTTGGTGCACCAGAAGCCTGCGCTTGTCTTTTGATCTTCTGTCACCCCAGCTTGTCCAGGACGAAGCATGGCAAGTCATTCTTTTGGACACAGAGCCAAGTTCCCAGGACTCTGATCAGGGCTTAGGAATGGCCACAGGGCCCCAGAGTGTGACCTTCCCCTGAAAAAAGCCTTCGCTGTACCATACCTAGTGCTGTGTGACTAAGTCCTGTCGCCACTTTGCAGGGGCAGTTTTCTGACATGGTGCGGGAGGATAAGAAGCTGACAGCTGAGGAGGAGGAAGAGGCCATCAGGCAAGGCTGTAAAGAGACAGGGGTGGGACACAAGCCAGCCAGCAGGAAGGCCTGCAAGGCAGGAGGCTTATACTGCAGCTGCTTCTCTATCTGCAGTCCTGGCTCGGAGTTGAAGAGGAAAAACTTGGCTCCTGCTTCTGCTCAGACACGAGAGGATAAGCCTGAGGGAGGCAATGCACTGATGCCCAGGGCAAGTGCTACAGGCCCACAGACCTGGGGCCCAGCCCTGCTGTGTTCCAGCCCCACAACCTGACCCCCACTTCTCCAGACATCAGTTTTTCAACTGTAAAATGGCATCATAATGACTCCCCCAAAAGGCATGTTCTGGATGAAAAAAAATTAGATAGATAGATAGATAGATAGATAGATAGATAGATAGAGTCCCCACTATATGGTAGGTCCCCATAAGTGATAGATATTGAAGATTTTATCATGGTAAGTGCTATGAGCATTTAGATTGCAGGCCTACACTTGAGTTCTAGTTTAGTTACTGAGCTGGCCTTTAAGCAAGCTGCCCAGCAGCCTCTGTGATGCTCAGCCCACTCCTCTGTTAAGCAAGGACAGCAAATCACTGTGTGTTCATTTGTGGTGAAGAGTCAAGCAACCAGTGTGTCTGACACCCGCTAGTGCCCCACTCCCGCCAAAGCCGGGCTCTTCTCTTCTGATTTCCTTAGTAGCCAGCCTTGCTCAGAAGGGGTCATTTTGGTACCCATGCTTTTCCCATGCCCTTGTGTCGAGCCCCACGTAGGCTGGCAAAGCCCCAGAGCCAGAGCAGTGTGGAGAATCAGGGTGAGCTGACAGGAACTGACTGGGGGTGTCCAGGGCCAAGAGTTGGGGATGACAAGCAGGTCAGTGAACATCAGAGAGACCATAGCGACCTCTCTGCTGTGCTGTAGGAATGACTCCTCTCCAGAGAGTTCTCAGGGCACTCTGCTAGGCAGCTTGCGTTCTAACATCTCTGTTTTGCAGATGTGGAACTGAAAGGTTATGTAATTTTCAAGAGCTCCTGTGGGCTGGCAAGAGTGAGGCAGCCAGGCAACAGGACCCCAATTTATCCATTGTACTCTTTCTTGTTCAGGAGAGCCCTGGGTTGGCCATACTGGGCAAGATGATACCTAACAGGGCCTAGTGCCCCACTCCCCCGAAGGCCGGGCTTTTCTCTTCTATTTCCTCAGTAGCCAGCCTGGCTCAGCAAGAGGTCCTTTTGGTACTCATGCTTTTCCATGCCCTTGTGCCTCCTGGAACAGAGGAAGGGTGGCTGCTGCCACTGTGTGCAGTGGGGATGGCACATGGCCTTAGAGCTGGCCCCAGGAAGCAGAGAGATGAGCCTGGGTCCTCAGGGACTCACAGTAGTTTACCGAGGTACAGCTTACTGGCAAGAACCAATAGGACTGGAGTTGGAAAAGGCAGCTTGGGTAGTGACTCAGGCCTTCACAGAGTCACCATCTCTTGAACCCTTCTCTGAGAGCTACCCTGGGAACACCTCAAGACCTCACATGGCTCCACAGGACTCTTCCTGATTGTACATGTGCAGCATAAAAACCAACAGAGACTTAAGAGAGGCATGGTGCTTCAGCCAAAGTCTCATACATGGTAGGTGACAGGCCTAAGATTTGTGCTACACTCCTAGCTCTTCCCATGGCCTTAGAAATCTTTCTTCACAGCCCTTTTATGGGGCACCCGTCCTCTCCTGGACATCTAGAACATCTCTTAGAGCTCATCCCTCAGGAGAAGTTTGTTCTGTGCATGCCCTTGGTTAGGCCAGGTAACTAGGGCAAGAAAGATTTGGTTTGGGCAACATTTCTCAAAGGAACTTTGGTAAAGGAGTATCCCACAGAGATCTCATCAGAGATTTGAAAGAAAGACAGCAGCTATGAAGTGTTAGGACAGTGGTATGAGTCAGACTTGGGTTTTCATCTGGGTCCCTTGGCCATGAGGCTCTGAAACCTTGGGAAGTCTCTTCACCTTTATGAACTAGTTTCTTTATCAGTTAAAGGGAAATACAGAAGTTGTTCTTCCTGGCACTTGCATTTTAAGCAGCCCATACAAGGCCCTTAGTCTTTGTAAGAATTCAATACCAAGTAGGTGCTAATAATGGTAATATTACAAGACTGTGGAAGTTCTTTCAATAAAGTTTGTTGACAGACTCATCATTACTCAAGCTGATGATGTGTGGTTAGTGCCATTGTTTCACGAACAGTAACACTCCAGTTAAGATAACAGGAACATGTGCACTATGGAGGCCCTAGGAGCTGACCAGGGCAAGCAGCAGACCAGGGAAGAAGCTAGGCAGGCCATGGGTAGGCTGACAGAAATGTGCACACCCCCATGAGGAGCATGAGCTGGCTCCTCCAGCCACCCCCCCATCCCCTTTACAGCCGCCTGTAGTCAGACAGAACCTGGCCCGTGTGTACTAGGCCGTGGACCCCAGCATCCTGACTCTTGCAGCATCTGTTGCTCTTCACAGCGTCATTCCAGATGCAGAGGGAGGAATAGAGTCCACCATAAAATTCAACGATCATCTTAATGGCTGACATTTATTGAATGCCTGCTGCTGCCCCACTTTCTGGGAAATGCATCAGCTCAGGCAAATCTCAGGCAAATCTATGAACCAATTGCCATTGTCAAGTGTCTTGTGGGATGGGGCAATGGAGGCACAGAGAAAACTTAATATTCCTCTAGTAAGCAGTAGAGGTAAGAGTTAGGGCCACACCCTCACTCAACCTCTGTATGCTGTCCTGTAATTGGACAGCATGCCCAAAATATTTAATATCAGTAGTAAAAGAGCCCTACAGATAGCAAATACTTGGCAAAACTTCAAACTTTACAGTTAAACCTGCTGAGTGAGTGTTTTGTTCCCTTCTCTGAGGCCAAGAGAAGGTAAGCAACATGTTCAGGGTCACTTAGCCTATATACAAAAGGAGCTTCATAGGCCTTGTTCTTTACATAGCTCCTGGAAGGAAATCTACAGCATTTGCAAGTATCACTTGTCGAGTCAAGATAATAATGAGGAAAAGGCCACATAGTAGGACCCTATGAGGCCCACACCTCATGGTAAAGAGAAGCTGGGACTCTTAAAAGGTTATTTAGCTAAGATTTTTAACCACTTAATAGAATTTGACTACTTGAGAAAGGCTCATGGGGCAATGAAAAGATGTTAAAGCTAGATGGCATGACTTTAAACTTGTCCCCACCCTTCACTGTGTGACTTTATTTTAGACTCCACATACCCAGATGAAAATGGGATATAGGCCCCCTTTGGAGAGTTCTCCTGGAACTTGGCTACCACGCATAGAGTGCTCAGCGGGGCACCTGGTGTGCAGGGTACTGCTATTATTTTCTAGAAGATTGCAAATATTTCCTGAGGGTCAACAAATGACTGCAGGTGTTATTTAATCATGGAATCACTTCTGCCTTTTCTTCTTCATGCTCACATGGGTGAACATGGCAGACAGTTGGGTGTGGGCATGAGGAAAGCTGCACACTAGGATGGCATCCCTGAAATAACAACAGCAATAGCCAGATTCTCACCTCAGATCCCTGTGCCTCTGCTGGCCTGACATTTTTCCAGCTGCTGGCCCAGTGACCAAAGTCCATATAAATAGTGACAGCACCTGCACAGTCCCCCATCCACTTCCTGGGCTGTTCCTAAAGAGCTGCCAGGAAGGAGCCATACAAGGTGAGGCTCCCTGGCCCTTGCCTTTGTTTTCTCTATGAGCTGGAATGTCTCACAATCACAGTGGCAAGGAAAAGCCTGTCTGTGTCCCTGTGCCACCTTCCTTCAGCAGCGCCATCAGTCTCAGCTTCTCAGGCTACACAGGCTCAGTGGGTGGCCAGGAGAACAGCATTCTTTGGGCCTGGAGAGAGGGACTACCTGTGTTTCCACCCAGCGGGTGGCTCAGTGACTTTGTCTTGTGAAGAACTAAAAGATTGAGGAGGCAATAGCCAGGAGATTTCTGTGGACTTCTAGGTTTAAAAAAGTGTTCATTGAGTGATTCGGTGCCTAAGGCATTGACTGAGCAACTACTATCCTCCAGGCTCTGTGTAGTGTTTTAGAATGTAGAGTTTATTCAGGTACAGTGAGGCAAACCTATCAGGAAACAGTGGTCATTGGACATTTTTCAAGAGGAGGCATAGATCATCATGCACGATTATGAGGGGAGACATGGGTCAGAAGGCAGACAGAGCCAGGAAACAACAGTTCGTGTGTAGAATTCTCACCTTGACTAACTCCATATGCTGGTATCTGCATCTAAGTAACTATGTTGAGGACAGCAATGTGTAAAGCAAAAGCC
Organism: Octodon degus; assembly: GCF_000260255.1. Taxonomy (NCBI): domain Eukaryota; kingdom Metazoa; phylum Chordata; class Mammalia; order Rodentia; family Octodontidae; genus Octodon; species Octodon degus. Next base: position 7,631,192 of record NW_004524619.1, read on the forward strand.
TTGCTTAAATGCCTGTCATCTTGGTCTTGTAATTGTGCACCATTTCTAACATCATATCAATTATTACTATACTCTTTAAAATAATTTTTTTAATGTAAGAGAAGAAAAAAAGAGAGACAATAACAAAAAATTTAAAGTTTCTTGAAAGCAAGCGGTAATATTCAATCATATGTCCAATCTCACATAACTATCTATGAATCTGAGCAATAGATTTGACTATAAAAATAGATAATATATCAATCGCTGTTAATCAGCTACTCTTGTCTTAAAAATCTGTAATATATGTATTATTGTATGTTACCCTGGAAAAAAATTAGACAGGAAAAACAAATTCAATATGTCATAAGAGAGATGTTGTAGCTGTTTGGCAAAGTCAGTGACTAAAACAAAGTTGAATCTTTCCATTAAAAGCTACGTTTCATTAATTAATTTCCCTCTGATCCATCCTAAGAAGCCACTTTCCCCCACGGGGCCTAGAATGGGCACTTTGAAGGACATATGCTTGTTCTCGATACTGAATTCAGCCTCAGTGCGTTATTTTTAAAGCCATCGCAGTTGTAGCTGTATGTTAGAATATGTGTAGCCTTCAGATAAGCAATTGACCATGAAATGATACTACACAGCTTTTAATATATACCTGCTGGTTATGGCTGTGCATACTAAACATATAGTATTTTAAAATACATGCGTATACATATAAACACACACACACACACACACACACACACACACACACACACGAAACCTCTGTGGTGGTTTCTATGGGAACAGCAAGCAAAATGGGGTGAGCAGGCCCAGTGAGGCCGGGTGGAGTCACTTCAGCGGACTCTGGGGTGTAGTGCTGCCCTACCTGGTACTCCATCCTGGGACAGTTAGGGAAGGCAATAGTGGAGGGGTGAGCTCGTGGGCGTCACAAGGAAGGGTGTGGGTGTGGGCTGTGAATACTCTGATTCTAGGTAGAGGGCAGGCTCAAAGGCTAGTTGCTCGCTGTCCTCAGGACTGCCTAGCCCTGCAAGGGACAGCTTCCTCTGTGTCAGGAAGGCCTCCAAGGTCACATATCCAAATAAAAAGCCTTGCATAACAGCCAGGGTGTGAAAGGTGTGCAGTACCAATCTTGGTCCTCATAGAGTTCTCAACCTAGCAAGGAAGAATGCATTAAGTTACAGATCATTTTTAACTAATTAAACTGATTGGTACTTTTCAACCCCTCTTCCCTCCCCATTTCTAAAAGCTTTGTTTCCATTATTCTTTTTTTCTCATTTTCCCCATTATTAAACATACTGTAGGATCAAACAGGGTGAGAGCAGACTCAAGGCACTTTTCATAAGTAATTGTCATTGATGGGCTTCATAAAGCCTTCTCCTTTGAGACTGAGGAGAGAGAAGAATCATCCTTTCTTGTTATCGATGTTAGTCAAAGCTAAGCTTCTGAGGAGCAGGATCATGTCAAAAGTAGGGAGAAATCACCAACAAAGCGCAAAGACGACACACAGAGTGGGCACACAGACCAAGGACTTATATCCAGAATATATATTGAAAAATATGAGGTCCCCCATTCAAAGACCCAGTCCAAAAGTGGGCATTGGAGATCAATAGGCACTTCTTAGATGAAAAAAATACAAATCCAAATAAATGCATGAAAAGATAATCAACATCATTGGTCACTCAAGAGATGCTAAGTTAAAGCAACACTGGGATTCCATCTAATTACAGAAAGAGTGTTTGTCATCAAGAAGTCAACTGATAACAAATGCTGTGGAGGGGCTGTGGAGAAAAAGGGACCCTTCCCTGTTGGTAGTCAGGTAGACCGGTATAACCACTGTGGAAATCAGTGGGAGATTCCTTTAAAATTAGTGATTAGAGGTTCCCTTTGAGCAAGCTATTCCTTTTCTGGGTATCTGCTCATAAGAATTAAAAACATACCACAATAATACATATGCATCCATATTTATAGCAGCATCATTTGTAATAGTGAGATCTTAGACACAATCCAGATGTCCAGCAGCCAAAGAATGAATAAGAAAGATGTGAGGTTTTTTTTTAATGTAATAGAGTGCTACTCAGCCATAAAGAAGGATAAACTGGAGCCTTTTATAGGTAAATGAATACAACTCAGGACCACACCCATAAGTAAATGAATTAGACCCATATGTGTAAACATTGTATTGTCTCACTAGTGTGAAAAATGAATAAAGAAATAAGATCCAAAATGTGCAATAGCTATTGTGAATTTGGAAGGAACTTGTTCAAAAGAAAAGACAAACTGTATTAGGGAATGGGGAAATGAAGAAAGAAAAAAATATATATATAGATATATGATTGTTAAGATACTGCTAAATTCTCCTAGTTCATTAAAAAGAAAGCTTAGTGTTAATATTGTCTGGACAAGATATCATACCTTGATCTTCTACTCTGGATAACTGCTAGGAAGCTAGCAGTAGGCAAAATATCCACTATTTTAACTGTCCTGAAAACCTGTTTTGAAACAGTTTCACTGTTTATAGAGAGTTTTCCCCTCTCTTGCTCTCTAAAATAAAAAAGTAAGGAAACACCAACAGCCAACACAAGGGGAAAGTCAAGAGAGGGCAAGGAGGGAAGAGAAAGGGGGGACCCCAGTCACATCCCCATCCTGCTGGCTCAGCTAACTGTAGGCCACCTGCTCTCTCTGGGCATGTTGGGATGAGCTTCAAGATATCAGCTGATCTTGTTAAACCCTGGGTACCTCAGCACAACTGCCTTTTACCATCCCGTGTCATCCTGCCATGGTGGCCCCTCTGGGCCCCCCAAGTTCACTCACATTCCAGTCCCAGACCATTTGGAGCCAACTCAGGAACTTGCCCAGCTCTGTAGTCACTCCAGCAAGTAGGGCACTAACTGCAAATCAGTCGAGGGTTTCACTTCTCCTTTGGCCATCGTTCTTGTTCTGGCAGTGCTTGGATTGAATGCCTTTCTGATGTTGGATACAGCCTTCTCCTCCTGCCCACCTACCTGCCATCCGGCTGGAATCAGGAGGACAAAAAAGAAAACCTTCTGGACCAAGAGATTGAAACAGAGGGTGATTCAGGACACCATTAACCTTTAGGAGAAAAGGGGTCAGTAAATACAAGCAGTGAGGCCATCCTGAAAAGTGTCATCTAAAGGGGAAAGCTATTGACAACATATCTTTCCATCCCCAAACTATGGGCACCTCAAAATGATAATCAAGCTCAATAAATTACTTGTGTCACTTTAAAGAAAGATGACTAGTGAAATGTTTTAAAATTCTTGACCTAATTGAAATCAGTGTTTATATAACTTGCCAAAGTTTAAAAAATGTGTGTGACGGGCAGAAAATGTTAGTTTAAGAAGAGGTTCAAGAACAGCAGATGCAAAAACATGGAAAACCATTCATCTAATTTAATTGTCAAGTTGTGCCAAAAATGCTAACATGATATCTTTGAAGAGTAATTGGTACAAAAAATATCCTCAAAGAGAACTATTTCCATGCGTCTGGCCCTTATCTCGCCCTCCATACATTTTTCCCTCCCATTGGCAGAGTGGCCCGAGCTTGCTGGCTGTTCCTCACCTCAGAGGCCCAGCTTGTTCTGTACATTTTCAGCCACCAAACTGTACCATGATATCCAAACTAATCCAGATTCCTTTTTCTGATTGGCCCAAGGTATTTATGGAGGGTTTTTTCATCCTCCATTGCCCTAAAATCTAGTCTTTGTATACATCTATTTAATCTCATAGGTTGTGAACTTGTTGCTTGCCTGACTCCTAGAGACAAGATGTGTTAGTCACCTTTTCTGGTCACTGGACACATTACCTGATTCCCACAACTTAAAGGAGAAGAGGCTTAATTCGTTCACATACTCAGTCTATAATCAGCTGGCTCCCAGGTAGAGACATCCTGAGGAAAGGACATGGAGGAGCAAAGCTGCACAGTTCTTGCTGGTCATGAAGCAGAGAAACACGTGAGGGGCTGTGAGGATTAGCCCGGCTGCACCTGCCCCTCCTCTGTGCAGGTACACCCAGGAGCATACCTTGCCAGGGCTCCTTAACCTAGTGGAGTCGGCGCCTTGGGATTAATGGTAACCCAAGGGTACCTCCTCACTGATGGAAGACGAACTTTAGGATGTAGCAGTATTTCCTGGAAGGGGATCCAGAGGCAACTGCTTGCTTCTCCTCTCAGTCATACTTACTAGAAATTCCTAGATTTGTCCCAATAAGAGACAAATGAAAGTGAGGAAAAACGAGAATCCATTCCATGTTGCCACTCTATAGGACAAGAATAGGAAGATGCAGTGGTTCCTGGGCAAGGGAGTGAGTGACAAGCACGGCTGTGCAGGGATACCTCAGTCCATGGACTTAATTCTTTCTGCAGGTCTGGTCTCAGCATTTGTTCCACAAGTCTGGTCGCAACTGCATTGCATATGTTTGCTTGCAGTTTTGCTACAGCAAGAACTGCAGAACAAATTCTGCAACCAAAACTGGAGAGAGAATTAAGTTCATGAATTGAAGTACCCTGGGATAACAGCACTCTGTTTGGGGCTACAGCTGGCCCAGGTCCTTACAATTACATTCCTGTATCACCCTTCTACACAGTGATTTTATTTGCCATTTACTGTAATGAGAGACCCAGACCCACCTCTCATCACACCCCAGCCCCCTTTTCTACCCCTTGCCTCTACTTTTCCCTTACATTTAGCACTTCTCACCACCTTGGAGACTACTTATCTATCTGGTTTACTGTCTGTCACCTTAAGGGCATAGATCTTTGTTACATTTACTAGAAACTTTGTCAAAAATGAATAAAATTCAAGAGCTCAGAAAAATACTAATGTAGGGACTGAGAAGATAGCTCAGCAGTCTAAGCACCTGCCTGGCAAGCACAAGGACCTGGACACACTGTGCTGGCCACCAGGTGTGGTGGCACATACCTCTAATCCCAGTGCTGGGGAGCCTGAGACAGAAGGATCAGTACAAATCTAAGCTGCATAGCAAGACCCTGTACTAAATAAATAAAAAAAAAAAAGATAAATACATAATAGCATCTCTAATAAGAGGAAAAATTAGAGAGTTGGATTTTCTACTAGCCACATAGCCTGGTTGCCTATCATAGATCCTGCACATTTACAAAAGGAACCTAATAGATTGTTTTTCCTAAGGCACAAAATGTTACATGTCTTCCTCTGGTCACTTGAAGATCCTGGTACTGCTGGTGTGGAAGTCGGCCAGCCTTGTGTTCTGGACAGTGGGCAGGTTGCCATGTTCCAGTGCTGCTGGGTACGGCTGAATGGACAGTGAGCTCCTCCAGGCCTGTGCCCAGCTGACCTGTGCAGAACATCTTGCCTTTGTTTGTGGAGTCCCACCCCACCAGCCACCACCACCCTCACCCTCCATGGTGCCACCCTGTAGCACCAGGCCTTGGGCTTCTGTAATGCAGAATTTGAAGAAAAATATGATGATGGGGCATGTATATGCATGCATGTGTTTATGTTGTGCATGCATGCGCGCATTTTGGGACTAGTTAAGCTGGACGGGGGGGGGGGAGGCATTTCTTTGGAGAGACGCAGTTATGTCAGAAGAGCTTTTGGGCAGGGATGGTCACCTGGGCCCTTTACCAGTGTTGCTGTGAGTTGTACAGGGCTTTGCCTCCACTCCTTCTGAGGTCAAACTCAAGATTGGGCCTTACTTTGGCTGATAATTATGAACAGTGGTAAAGGGCTCATTTCCAAGCAGGAGCTTCGAGAGACGTGTGTAGATTTTCTTACACTCTCTCCTCCCTTCCTTTCTGACCATGAACCACATGAAGAGGTAGATCTCAGGTAACTCAGCAAGCATGACCCCTTGCCAACATGTAGCATGTGCAGGAAGAGATTGAGATGTTTCACCACTGAGATTTCATGGTTGTTACTGCAGCACAGCCTGCCATGCCCTTACTAATGCCTGCTGAACACCCTTCATTGTTAAAGACAATCAAATAGAAGACTTGAATTTTCAGAGGATCTTTAAAATACATTCAGTCCTTCAGTAAATGTTGATTGAGCACTGACTATGTTTAGGCACCAGACAAAATAGTGGACATACAGTTGTGGACAAAACAAAAACATCTGTTTCTCAACAAGCTTATATTCTAGTGTGGGAAAACAGACAATATATAAAAATAAACCTGTGAGATCTCTGTTGGTGCTACGTGCTTCTGTTTAGTAGTATTAAGAATAAAGCCAGAAAAGAGGAAGATGGGTAAAGTATGGAAAATTCAATTTTATACAGGAATTCCAGGAGGGACTCGGTAAGAATGTCATATTTCCATGATGAACTGAAGGAAGGAAGGGAGCAAGCTTTTCTGGTGTGTGTGGAGGAGCACGCCTGGCAGTGGAGACAGGACATGCCAAAGCCCTGAGCAGGAGTGTGCCTGGCGCACAGTGCCACAGTTCAAGCTGTGGGACATGACTGTAATAAGCACAGGTGAAGCAGTCAGGGTGAGCCAGAGAGGGACCAGCGTCAGACAGCACAGGGCCTCTGAGGTCACAGTAAAGACTGGGTCTTGCTGTGAATAAGTAATCATTGGAAGAGGCAGGCAGATGTTTGTCATGACCTGACTTCATTTTGATGGGATTTCTCTGGCTGCCTTGAGGATATGTAGGAGCAGAGCAGAGGCAGTTAGGCTGTTAAAATAATCCAGAAAACAGATGTTACATGGTTTGGACCAAGGCGATACAGTGGAGGTGCAACAAAGTAGCTGGAGTTGGGATAGGTTTTAAAGCGAGAGCTGGCAGTATCTGCTGAAATGTTGGACATGGAGTGTGTGGAGAAACAAGTCACAGAAGGCTCCAGAGCTTCAGCCCAGCCAGTCAGTAGAGGAGAGTTTCCACCATCTGGAGCAGACAAGCTTGCTGGAGGAGCTAATCTGATAACGATTAGGGGCTCAGGTTTGGACATTTTAATCTTGAGATCTCCACTGATCATAGGTTGCTGAGTGACTCTTCTTCTCCCACCTCCTCACCACTCTGAGCTTAGACCACCTGGGTCCTTCCGCTGCCAGAGGGAATCAGGGTGATGATTTAAGGAGCACTAAGTTGTGCTGCCATCCGCTTGTGCCCACAGAGGGTTTGTCATCATGGGGGATGGAGCTTCTGGGAGTTGGGGGGAGAAGAGCAGATTGCCTTCGTAAGAGCTCACCATATAAGGTGCACTTGGCTGGTGAGGCCTGCACGCTTGTAATGAGCTGACTATAGATTCAACCAAGCTATAAAATACAATAACTATTTTAATGCATCACATCTCCCTGCCAAGGCAGCTGAAGAGAAGGCTATGAGCAATAAAATTAGTCCAGAGAAAGAAATGAAAAACCACTGAACGCAGCTACCTTCTAAAAGGAAACAGATTAGAAAGGCCCAAAGAATGGAGCCATCACCAGGAGTGAGACTCAGCAGACGGGATAAAACAGTTTCAGGGAGAAAGGCCACAAGGAAATTTTCCAGACTGCGGTCTGTTGCTCCTCCAATCACGAGTGACTTCCTCTTTCCCCATGGCTTCACCTTCCTTCAGCTGCCAGGATTTCTCCCCGATGTCTTCTCAGGAAGTCCTCCTCCTCAGGAACCTGGAAGTTCCTATAACTCCTGCCCTTTCCCTTACTGCTGTCTGCTGGATCGCGGCCCATTTCTTATGGCCTCACCAGGCCCCACCCACCCCAGCTACCTTCATCTCCCAGCAGTGTTCTGCTTCTGCCCTGGTCTCCAGACAGTTAAAGGATGGGGGTTTGCAGTGAAAGTCAAGTCAAGCTCACCTTTAAAACCTTCCAGTGGAATCGTGTTTTACCTGGATAGATTCAAAATGATGTATAGGGTTTCCGAGTGCCATATGAAAAATTAACCTGCCCACTTCTCGAACCTGAACCCCACCATGTTCCATTTTTCTTTGCTTAGTTGACCTTCCATCTGTCTCAGTGTACAAATCCCTCTCTGGCTTCAGGACCCTTTTACAGACGTAACCCACTGCTTGGAATTCTCTTCCCTAGTTCTACACATGGTGGTTGAAGCAGTTTTCTCCTTATTCATAACACTCACGACATCTCCATCATTAATTACCATGCATTATATAGCCCTGAGTAGTTGGCTTGTGGTAGTTATAATCATGGGAATGGTCTTGTTTATATGCTTGTATATTTGTTTTTCACACCATATCCAAGTACTATAAGAATAAAGACTTTTATTTCCTTTTGAATTTCCAGTACTTAGAATATCCAACATACACACACACGTACCTATATATGTATATTTAAACACATTATGTGGATATTGATAGCGAGCATTAATAGAATATTTACTTAGCGCTAGAGTTTGTAATGCAAAATATTTGCCTACTTTGTTCTTCACATGTGCATCCAGCAAAACCTGCACAAAGTATTAAAACTTTTTCATGATGTATGAATGAATTGAATTATGCATGAAACCCATTTTTCAGGTGACTGCTTAAATGTTTTCCAAAAGTCTGGAGGTTGGGGAGCGTTAAAGACAGGATTTGAACCCATGCAGTCCCATAGGGCAGATGTTCTTGGCCTATAATAGAAGTTCCATGAATGGACGCCATCACAGGAAAGTCACATCTACCAAAGTCCAGAGCTAGAAGGTACCAGACATTTTCCCTCTGGCTCGGAGACTTCTGTTCTCCCCTGGATGTAACAATTTGAAACATAAAGAAAAAGAAATTTGGAAGCCCAGAGGAGTGTGCTTTTGGATTTAAAACCTAGAGGAGCAGCAGACTCTGCCCAGCCCCGACTGTCTCCGCTCCTGAGTGCGCTTCTACAGATGGAATCTTCCCATCCAGCTCTGCGCAGGCCGCAGGGCTGTCTGGAATCAAATGATTATTTCTGAAAGTATTTTATTTTAAAAGCCTTTGAGTGACAAATGATTTAGCAAGTTTTCAACACTGTGCTTCATGTGGTTTCAGTTGCCAGGGGGTGACTTACAGCCAAGCCCGGGAGCTGTAACCCAAGTGAGCCTGCGAGGATCTAGGCAGTCACATCTTCTTTATGGTGTTTAATAAAGCTTAGCACTCTTTCTTTTCTGAGAGTTTTATTACGGTCTGTATGGCAGCACCGCAGCTGGCTGGCACAGGATACCAGCCCTATCTACTAGAGGGCAGTGTGGAGGAGGCAGCGGTGGATTCGTGGATTCCCTGATCCCACCCAGGCCAGAGGTGCCTGGTAAGGGCAGAAAATGTCATGTGGTATGGCAGCACACACCAGGAATCTCAGCCACTTGGGAAGCTAAGGCAGAAGACTGCAGGTTAGAGACTGGCTAGGTAACTTAGCAAGACCCCTGTTTTAAAATTTTAAAGGTGAGGGAGTTGACTGGGATATAGTTTAGTGGTAGAGCATGCTGGGTTTGATACCCACCTCTCCCCAAAATAAAAAAGTTTTTAAAGGCCAGAAAGGGTGAACTCTGTATTCTCCATTCCTGGTATAGATTGCTCCCCTTTCTTCCCAGCAGGCCTTATCTACCTTTTGGCCAATAAGTTCTCAACTTGTAGGTGAAAACTTTTTTGAATACAGCTATCTAGTTGTATGAGGTAATATCTCTTTTATTTGCTCTCTACCTGCCTTTGACGTGTTTGCTCGGGAGTTTGATTTATTGATCCCTTAGCTGTTTTACTTAGAGTATACCTATCTTGTTAGGTTTGGGTTAGAATGGCAGAAAGTTTCAGATAGTGGTGAAACTTCTTTGTTCATATGTAAAGTCTGGTGGGATGCAGTCCATGCCAGTGCTGGGTGGCATGGTAGCATCAGGACCCAGGCTCCTTTCACTTTTGCTCTTCGATTCTGGGAAAAGGCTATGCACTCTGTGGCCTGCATCTCGGCACCTGTGGATGAAGGGAAGGCAGCACTGGAACCCAGTGGTGCCTGCTGACCTAGGTGCTCTGCGTGGCCACTTTTGCTGTGCCACAGAGCTGTTGTCACTGCGTTGGAAAGCAGGTGGCCAGCAAAGCCCAGGAAGCTCGCTCTCGGACCCTGTGTGGGAAACACTGGCAGATTTCTGCCCTAGGCCATAGTCTCTACCTTCTGATTAAAAATAGCTGCTCAACTTCTGACCTTCCTAGATATATTCCAGGTTATGATATAGAAGAAGAGGGCTCCTTTTTCTTTTCCTTCCTTCCTTTCCTTTTCTTTTCCTTCCTCCCTTCCTTTGCATAGTGCTAAGGAGTTGGGAACTATATATCCTAATCAATTTCTCTCCCCCTATGCTATATCCTCACCCCTCCCTTTTTTAAAATTTTGAGCCAGGGTCTCACTAAGTTGTTCAGTATAGCCTGAAACTTGCCATCGAGAAGAAGACTCTTTCATGGGCACTTCTTTCAAGTTATCTATAACCCTTCTGTTTGTGTTTCAGTAGTCAGAATTGAGACAAATAGTTCCACACAGCTTTGAGAGAGGCTTAGAAATGTGCTCAGTACTCTACTAGCCATTAGCCCAGCTAAGTCAAAGTTTTCATTATTAAGAGAAGTGAACAAAAAGTAGGTGATCCTGGTTAATTGACTCAGTTGGTTAATTGTTCAGCTATGAACAATGTCTCTGTCACAAGAACCCTGCAACGTGAATATTTTTATTCCCACATTACAGCTAGGGAAATGGAATCTCAAGCAGTTGAGTAACATAAGAAACCACGCCCTAGTTCATAAATGGTTACAATGTGGGGTCTGGCACACCAGTTAGAATTGAGTATTAGAAACGTGGAAACATGCTTGTAGTGAGGAGCAAGGGAGGATGGGCATCTGGAAGCATGGACACTTTGCAATCTCTCATTAGTAATTTTTTCACCCTACTAAAACACTGTAACTGGACTTCCAAGTCTCCATCAGCCAAGCCTTTCTCTTCTTCTAGGCTTTGATCACTCTCTCAAGACCAAAACAGTGCCTTCCTGGTTCCAGATAGCCACAGATCTTCCCATTTTCGAAACAGCAGGAAGATGGCCACGTCTTTGCTCAACACGGAGATTCTGTCAGATGAGATCTGTGTCCCATTCATCAGAGCCACCCAGCACTATCCATAAGCCTGGAACAGAGTCAACACTTAGAAAGCTGTTACTAACCTGAACACAATTAAATGGTGCAAACTTTTGAAGTAAGGATCACGTCGTGCTTCTTTGTCCAACTCTTTTACGGCCTCAGTCATGCTGCAAATATCATAGTTAACTATACCAGTGAAAAGTAGTTCCTTTCCAGGTGGTGAAGGCCCAGCTCAGACTGGTTAAAATGGAAATGAACATTTGCTGGTTAGCATTACTGGAAGTCTGGGGAGGGATGGTTTCATTTGCAAGCACAGCTGGATCTCAGGTCTCTCTACCTCAGTGTTTCTTTGTCCACATCCTTACTGCATTAGTCTCTCTTTGCTTTTCTGTGCATAGTGGCCTCATTCCCTTCTACCCTAAGCTTCCTTTATATGGCTGAAATGGATGGGGTGTCAGCAATTTCTCCACAATCCATGCTCCTCTTGCCCCAGGAATGTGAAGAAAAAGGCTTCACCTCTCTCACACTCTCTGTATCTATATTTTCTTCTCTCATCATTCACTTGCCAGCTTTGACAGAAGATTCAGACAGCATGTGTAGCCATCACTGAACCAAACACTATGACCAGGAATTGAGAAATCGGATTACAGGTCCTGATCAGGGGCCCATCTTGGGGCTTGAGAGAGTGTGACAGCTCTGTGCAGCTGATGACATGGTGGGGAGATTTTCCATGCTGGATATGCAAAAGCAAGCAATTTTTTATGTCACTACTACAGATGTGGCCCTTGAAGAAGAAAAAAAATAATAAAGTCCCTGAAGACATGGAGCAGTTAGTTCAAGATGGCCATTTCTGGGACAATGGTTACTTCACTTAAAACTAAGAGATATTATTATTGCTTCTTCTTTTATTTTTTTTTTGGGGGGGCACCAGGGATTGATCTAAGGACCTTGCACTTGCCAGGCAAGCACTTATTCTACTGAGCTATCTCTCTGGCCCTATTTTCCCTCTTACATATACTCTTGCTGAAAAGAGAAGAGAAGACAAGACAAGACAAGAGAAGAGATGAGACGAGACGAGACGAGCACCATCGTCTTCACAAATGTGTGTGCCTCCCTCTGCTATCTGGAGCTGATCTTTCTTTGTACATCAGTTGCTATTTATTTGGGATTCATGTGTTTCTTTGACCTTCTGTGCAAGGTTGATGGATGGGTTTTTAAGCATCTTTAAATGAATTACAATATATGCCAAACTTATATTTTTGTAATATCTCTGCCAAAGTGGACGACAGCAGATGGCTTATTCCCACATTCTTTCGGAATGTGCACGTTCATAAAATTTTACGCCTGTCAGTTGGTAATTTGCCAGCATTCATTCGCCATCACATCATGATCATTTAAAAAAAAATTTTTTTAATTCAGATATTAGCATGGGCAAAAGTGTCTCCCACTAGCCTTTCATTTTGGATATTTTGGTCAGAGAAAGAAGAACTCCTTAAAAGAATAATAGGAAAGAAATGAAAAAAAGATAGGAGGGTAAGCAGGCTGGGGAGCTTGACACCGCTTGGTGTTGCCCAAGCCTTCAGCGCTCTGACCTGGGAGGTGGTTTGCTCTGCAGACAGGGTATGCAAAGCCCTTGAACTTTTTGTGTAGGACATCCCCAAGCTCAGCTCAACTCTGCTAGCTTGTTCTGTTAACTGAGACTCTTGGGTGAGCGTGACAGTACACAAGTGTTACTGCTTAGATCTGAATGACCCCCAAGGCCTTATGTGCTCATAGATGGGGCTTTGGGGATATGGCTGGACTGTGGGTCTGTGATCCTGGTTTAATCTACTGATTAGCACAGTTCTGGGCATGGATGATGGGTTGTAGCCTTCAAGGAATAAAAAGGAAAAAGAAGGAAGGCTTGCTGCTTCCTGCCTCCTACATGTACCACAAACTGTCTCTCTTCCGCCATGCTACCCTGCCCTAGAGCCAGCTGACTATGGACTGAAACCTCTCCTAACAGTGAGCTAAAAATCAACCTTTCCTCCTTTAACTTGTGGGTGGTGGGTATTTTGTCCCAGCACTGAAAAAGTAATTAAGACAACAGCTTAAACTGGCCTAATTAAAAAGAGATGGGAGGAGATCATTTTTCAGCGAGGGGCCTATTGACCTCAGATCTAGCTGGATCTAGCAGCTCCTATGACTCTGTTAAAGAGCTGTCTCTCTCCATCACTCACCCCTTTTCCAGTCTGGATTCGTTCTTAACTTGGTTCCCATACTTAGGTGACAAGAAACTGCTATCAACTCCAGGCTAGCGCTCTGCAGTCTGAGAGACTACTCCTCTCACTTCCAGGGAAAACTCAAGGTAGACTCTTATCAAGCTGGCTGAGGTTCTGCGCTCATCGATCCCTGAGCATGTGTCATACATGGCCAAGGATGCAGGACTGCAGCGAATCAAGCCTACATGTGTGCTCCCTCTCAGAGGGGGCGTAGACTGAGAGTAGAAGAGGGGTTATTGCCCAAAGGAAACTGGAGGACACAAGGAGGGACAGAAAAAGTGCAGGAAGAAAGAAGTATAGCTCATCATGCCTCTCTTTCCAAAAGGGGGAACACAGAATGGCAGAACCATCCCCCATCAAAATTAGGAGCAGAGAGTTAGGGAAGAGGCTTCTAGAAGGACTCATACAAGTCATGAAGCCTGATGATGTGCAAGCATGTTCTAACTTTCATTTTCAAGTAAAATATTCTGCAAAACACCAGCAAAGGCCTTTGGTTGAAAATAGTGCTATATGACTTAGAGCCCAGTTTTCTGAATCTCCCTTCTTAGCCCCCTCTAACCCAGATAAACACCCACAGTCTCTGAAGATTGTCTGTGGACTTCCAAGAGCCCCGTATGAAACCCCCTGAGCATGGACAAACTATAGTGAACATACAGAAAAAAATTTAATTAGGGGTAAGGGTCACACAGTTCATTACCTCTCAAAGTACAACAGAACTTGTTCTAAATTCCAGGATGTTTGGTTTGGAGACCAGCGCTTTCTTCTCTGAGAAGTGATGGCTTAGTGAACTTCCTACCAAAACACATGCCACTGTCACCTAAACCTCCTGCCTAGTTAGATGCAGCCAGCTTTGTCTTCAGCCACAGACAGGCTGATGAGCAAACCTTCCAGACATCCTTGGTCATGGGCAGATCTGAAGGTCCTGCCTCACCACTGTTGAGTCTTGCTGGGAGAAAAAGTTCAATGTGCTCAGCAAAGAGACATTAGGGACTTAATAGGCCCCCAGCTTGCCACAGCATGGCCTAAATGCTCTGCCACACAGTGTGGTTTCCCTTTGATCAGATTTCTTAACTGGCTTGGTAAGATTTGACCTGATGGACCTTTTCATCTCTAAAACTTTTTAGTTTCTCTCTCTCTCTCTCTCTCTCTCTCTCTCTCTCTCTCTCTCTCTCTATTTAGTACAGGGTCTATAGAGTCTCACTGCAGAGATCAGACTCAGTGATTCTCCTGTTCTCAGCCTCCCAAGCGCTGGGATTATAGATGTGCACTGCCATTGCCAGTCTTCTCACTCTCCTCTTTAAATCTTTTATATATTTGGTACAGGGTCTTTCTACGCAGCTCAGTCTTGTAGTGATCATCCTGTCTCAGCCTCCCCAGCACTGAGATTACAGGTGTTCACCACCACATCCAGGGTTCCAGGGCTGGCATGGCATGCAGCACTGGGGATGGAACCCAAGACCTTATGCTTGCCAGGCAGGTGCTAGGACTGCCAAGCTATCTCCCCAGCCCTAGTCATCTCTTTTTGTATAATGACTTACTTGGTGGCATAAGCAACTATTTCCTTAGACTTCACACGTTTGTGGGTCAGGTACCCTGCTGGAGCTGAGTTGGGACATTTTGCTCGCTGGTACTTGGAGAGGTTACTTGGTGACATGCAGCTGCTGGCCTGGAGAGCCTGAGTGGCTCCCATCAGATGCCTTGTGTGTGTCCTTTCAGAGCCTCCCCTGGGCAGTCTGTTCTACTACATGGTGGCCAGAAAAGCAAAGTGGAAGCTGCCTGTCTCATGGAGCTGGGCCATGGCATGATTCTCCCAGACATCCTTGATCCAAGCGGTCATCGGTCAGAGATGCTGCAAGGAGCTGGAAAGTAAACATCCTCCTTTCTCATGGCCATTTTTAATCCATACTGTGATGTCAGTAGATCCAGTGAATTCCATTACAGCAAATGCTGCTTACAGTAGTATCTCTACAGCCCAAGGATTTCTCGGCCATACCTGCAGGTTGGCTTAGTGGTGGCAGTGTCCCATTTCCAGTGCAGGGACTCTTCAGCCACAGCCTCCCAGGAGGGTAGAACATGTACCTTTCCATCCCTGGAGCAGAGCCACTTTGCTGGATGTGCTACTCTGGAGGACCTTGTGCAAATGCAGATGTTGAGACAGCAGGTATCAGGGAAAGCCTGACTTTCCAGGCATGTTTCAATCCCCCTGATGGTCGGAGGGTCAGACTTTGGCAACAAGACCCTTGAGTGAGGACCTTTTAGCCCCATCTTAGTAGTTGAGCCCATTCTATGAAGGAATCCCAAGTTAGAGCTCTACACATATTTACAGAGATGTTCTAACTGAAGTAGCTGGCAGGGTGGGACCTGGGTTCCAGCTAAATGTCGTCCTCACAGGGTCCTAAGAGAGTATCTATGAAGGGTTTAGGAGTCTCAGAACCTAAAATCAAAAATATGTAGACTCAGTGGGAAGCTAGAGTAAGAAACGTTAGGAGAGCATCAGCTGCAGTGTCAGCTAGGATCCCAATGTTTCTACAGGATTTTAAGTTTTACGAAGCTTTGAGCTCACATTATCTTTTAGGTGTTCTGGCACCTTTATAGGATAGCATTACTGTGGTGGTTCCTGCTTCATGTGGAAAGGATCTGAGCCTGAAGCAAGGTGAGCCCAGGACTCTGTCTCTACCATGTCTTGGCTGCAGGGAGGAGTATGGGACATTCCAGGAGGACAGGTGGACACATGGGAAAGATGGGCCTAGTCCCAGCCATAACATGGAAGTCCGGGTGAGTGATGCTAATCTGGCATTGGGCTGGCTGTGTGGCTAAGAGAGCCCACACCCAGTCCTGACTTCAGATCCTCTTCCTCTGTGCTTGGCTGTGTCAGCCTCAACCAACCCAGTTTTGCCATGAGGCATTGGCTGGCAGTAGGGCCCCAGGCTGGGGCAAGGGGCTCAGGAACAGTATCCACCCTGCATAGTGAAGCAGCTAGCATAGTGATGATGGTGAACCTGTTAGAGCTTTCAAGGATATAAGCAGCCCGCCTTCGCACCTTTGCCATTGGTTTTCTACCACCTACCAAGGAAAAACTCAGCAAGTTGCACACCCCGCTGGGCAGTGTGATTCCAGAGGGAGTGATTGCTATGACTGAGAACATCCGGCAGCCCCTTGCCTTCAGGTGTGCTGGTGGGGCTGGGCTGCCCAGACAGATTCCAGAGAGGATTCTCATGTCAGGGCTTATTTAAATTCTCCCCATCCCAGTAGGATAAGGATGCTCCTGGCACCTAGTGGGTAGAGGCCAGGGATGCTGCTAAGCCACGCCCTTTACAGCCACTAGCTGGCCCCCATGTCAGTAGCGCTGAGCTGAGAACTCTGCTCCCACCTGACATTCCAAGGTGGTTTTTGGAGTAGGACCTCTGGCCCTGGGTGACCTTATTCTAAAACAGAGATCAGCAAGCTATGGCTTCTGAGCCAATTCTGCCTGGAATTGCCTTTGTAAAGCACCTGTTACTGGAACTTAATGATACCCACCATTTACCCAGGGCTGCTTTTAGAGTTCAGGAGCAGAGCCGAGTAGGCAAGGTCCAGAGACCCTTGTCACCATGCTGTGCTCCTGTCCGAGACCGAGGGCTTGCCTGCCTGGGGTTGCCTGGCATCAAGGATGAAGGCGTGTGGCTCCTGGTACTGCCTAGCTTCAGGGCAAGCTCCTCAGCATGACCGAGATAACACCCCCCACCCTGCTAGCAGAGTGCAGATGGCTAAGATCATGTCTGAGCACTTCTGGTTGGCTCCTTCCAGATAGAATGGCCATCCATATGCAGGGGGTAGTGCTCTGCTCCCCTAGAAACTGGTGATTCAGAATGAAATATGGCCCTGCCCAGGGAGAAGGAGAATCAGGCCAAAGCCCAGGGTCAGATCCTTGCTAGAAAGGAAGGATTAAAAAGAAATTAATCTCTCTTGTTCTCCCTTTGTTTGCCATCACCAGGGAAGCAAGGCCAAAAGCAAGGAGGACATTGATAGATAGACTAAAGATGCTGTCCTTTGACTCCTCTCTGGGTGGAGCTTTGGGCTCTACTTCTGAACCTGGCCCACTACAAGGCCTAGGCCCTGTCCTCCCAGGATTCCTAACCTAACCTTGTTTCATGGGCTGAGCCTTTTGTGGATGCATGTGGTGTCTGATAGAGATGATGTCATTTCCAGAGCACTAGAAACCAACAACCCCAGCACTGGAGCTGCCAAGCAGGCACATACAGATGCCTAAAAGATGATAAAGTAGGCCTCGGAGAGGTGGAGTTTAGGCTCTGGGAGGCAGCCCATGCGTGCCACTGTGGTGTCAGTCTCAAGGTATGTGGGCATTGGGGTGCGCATGTATGTTCTTATCACCACCTCAACATTTTCCTCTTTCCTAGCAGTTATTGGGAGTGGAGAGTTGTGGCTCAAAACCACACTCCACAGATACTTCATGAGATCAGAACCTCAGTGTTAGAGAACTGATTCTTTGTGGGAAGAAAGAAAGGAAACTCTTTCAGAAGGGTGAATGGGCAGAGAGGACAGCATCTCCATGGTTCAGACCTACAGAGAGATGCCACATCCATCCATCCACCCAGGTGAGCAAGCAGGATGAGGGAAAAGTTAGGCAAAGAGGCACCAGGGAAAACTATGTTGCTCCGGGGAAAATGGCACTGGTAGGAGCTGTGCACCTTGGTCAGTCCAAAGGTGAAGATCTCAACGCTTGCCCCTCCTGCCTCCCCGACTGCCTGCATTTGGCTTCTCTAGCCACCTCTACAGAGCTTGCTGAGGGAATAATTGGATGTGTTTTGCAGAGTGAAATGCTAACATCTCCCTGCAAACCATGCCCACTTTTGGTTATTTGCATGTGAACTCTGCTTTGGGGAGGGATGCAGAAGAGCAGTGGATCAAAAGTTTGGCATGAAAACTGCTGTTTACTCGTAGGTCTCTAACATATTCCATACTTCAGAGATCCAGCATAGATCTCAGAGGAGAACTTGGCCCATCATACGGTATGAGGCACATATTAAAAACATATCCCAAACATGTACACTCTCAGGCAAGAGCATTTCAAAGCAAAGCAAAATATTATTTAAAATCTGGGCCAAAGGCCACAAGCAGAGAAACTTCTCTGAGACAGTTACGGATGCAGGGCAAGGAATTATAGTGATCTGACACACATCGGATTGACTTCTGCTGACTTCAGAATGTTGCATGTGGCTGGCCAGCCGTGTTTATTTTGCATCTTGTACCCATTGTGAAGGAGGAAATGAATTGTTAAAGGGGAATTCAGTGGCCGGAGCATCTTCTGGAATCTCTTCTTTGAAACCACAGATGTTTACAGCTTTTGAGTCCTTGCTCCTGGGCACTTGGAAGGACGTTTGGAGATAAATCAGCGTTCCTACAGAGTATAAGAATATTTGGGCTCTTGTTTCCCTCATCTGCATTCTTTTCTTCTTAGCTCCTTCCTGAAATATTTCTTAAACACCTTCTACATGTCCGACGGTGTACTAAGTGCTAGAGATATCATGGTAGGTGAAAGCGAAATTGCCCTGCTTTGTGGGTCTTTCATTCAATTGGAAAAGACAGACATGAATTAAAGAATCACAATTAAATGGCAACTCTGGAGAGGCAGAGAGGCAGGAGGAGTTGTTCAGGGGTTGGTTAGTATTTGGTGTCTGCCCATACTGTTGTCACTACTGAGTCTCCACTATTACAGTGAAGCTACCCATGGGAAAGCCACACATCTAGGAAGCCCTGGAGTTGAGATTCAAGCCTTGCCATTCTGCCTCTGGAACCCTTCACCCCTGCACTAGGAAGTGTTGAGCCCAGGCATGCAGGAGGGCTTCCATTATGAAGTCGCGCTGGGGGCACTATCTGGGGGATAAACTGGAATTGGTTTGGTTAACAGATGACCTTTCTGAGGGAACTGCACATGCAAAGGTCCTGTGGCTGTAGGCCACAGGGGATGCATAAAGCAAAGGAGGCATGTAGTGGCAAGAAGCAGCAGCAGGCAGACCAGTGGCAGTACTGACTAGAATGTTCTCCAGCCTCTCTCAGATGGAATTCCTGCCTATGTTGGATGGCTTTAGAGAGGGCAGGGATGCCAACTTATATGTGCTGATATCTAGTGAGAACAGACTTCATGAGGAAGCTATGTCATATATAAGTAATCCTCTGCAGGGGCAGCCAAGAGAAGTAAAACCTAGAATCCTCTGCAGGCTGAGATCTGCTATAGAAGCCCTTTCTCTCAACAGCTGGACCTCAGGAGGCCCTCAGCCAGAACACCTGCCAGTCAGTGATGAGGGAGAGTAGTCACACAGAGAGGTGGCATAACTCAAGTGTCACCTGTCCTTGTCTCCCCAGGTGCTTGTCTGTCAGTGCAGTGTCTGATGTTCCAGAACACGTGTCTCCTTTAACTTTGCACACTTGGGCCCCTTCTCTGGCCCGACACTTGCTGGTTTCCACCCCCAGTTCTGCTTCTCCAATTCCAGCTCTACTCCTAGTGGGGCTGCCAAGACACCACTATGAATCCCCCCACCCCCGGCTCTTACTCTGTCAGCAGAGTGCTTTGTCCTCCTCTTAGCATTTGCCAGGTTTTTCTTTACACGGTGTCACTCCAGCCCATGTCCGTCACACCTCTCCTAGAGAACTGTAAACACTGCACCCACGTGTGCACACATGTTGTCCTAAGCACAGTGCCAGTCTCCTAGGAGACCTTCAGTAGCTGTTGGCTGTTGCTGATTGGCTCTGCTCCTTCACCATCGCAAACCTTCCTCTTTCGAGGAGCTTGAGATCCACCTTCTAGCCTATTGGGATCCTGATGTGGCCAGGGTCTGATTTCTCTCTCGCTGTACCTGTGCACGCTTGTGTGCACTGCTCCCTCCTCAGGCTCCTTCTTGCTGATCCTGGACCAAGCCAAAGGGCCCCTCTTTTTCAACAGTGCAGCAAAGCTCTCACCTTAGTTTGCTGGGTCTGGCTGAGCCGGGCCAACAAGTGCGCCACTGTTACTGGCCACACTGACTCAGTGAGCGGACTTGGGAACAGAAGGTAGAGGAAGTGGGTCTTCGCTCTTTCTTACAAAAGCTAGGGAAATGGATGCTGGAGGGCAAAAACCCTCTGGCAGGGCACGGGGAGGCTGGGCCACGATGCTTGTGAAAGGCTGCAGCTGACATTGTTAGAGTGTGACTGTCCAGGGATTGAGACAGAGGATGATTCTGGGCAGAGTTCACGTACTAACCGTCCTCCAAAGGCCCAGTAAGGAAAGCCCCATTTTTAAAGGCTGGTTAAAGAGTTAGGAGACGCAGTCCAACAAGTCACTGGGGGCTTCTGTCTGACTCTGTCCTTTCAACCAAAATGAAGTATTTGTCTGTACTGAAGGGCTGCTGTGCTCTGAGTGAGGAGCAGAGCTTCCTCCTGTTCTGGGAATTTCCATGTCCCTGTGGGGTTATCAACGTGCTGATCTGTCACTGGGAGTCAAGGGCTTGAGTCTGGGGCTTGGGGGCATTCCAGGTTCCACCAGTCCTGGGGCAAGTCACATTGGACTAGCTAAATGGGCTGCTTGCTCCTGATAATGGCACCAGCCACAGAGCAGCATCCTGAGCTAGCAGCACGCAATGTCATCTGCTTACAGGTTGTTCATTCATGAGGGTGTAGGAGGCTGTCCGGTGGGCTGCCAGGGAGACCCCCAGAGCTAGATGTAAGCTCTTGATCATTCAGGCTCCCTGCCTGGTCCGCAAGCTTTGTGAGGGTGGGGATCCTGCCAGTTTCGCAGAGCACCCCACTGAGGGCTTCACTTTCTTTCACTGTTACCATAATCTGGAGAGAACCCAGCACTAGGTCTTAGGATTTTTCCCAGGTCACCTGAGTGGCATGACCCAGTTGTCTGATTCTAGAACTTCTCTTAACTGTCTTCCTGGGCAACCTACACTATCACTGATGTACCAGGATCCCTCCCCCTAAAACCTGAATGCCCTGGGAACCATTTCTCTTCCTGGAGGTCACTCTGGACTCTACTTTTTTTTGAGTGCCCTCGAAAACTGGCTGAGTTGAGAAGATGCTGCTTCCTCTCCTGTCCTGCCTAGGCCTTGGCCTCTCTGCAGGATCATGGCCTCTCTCAATGTAAAGCTCAGATGTGCTCAAGCTGGACTCCAAGGGCTGCAAGGGCTGCCCCTCCAGTCGAGACAATAAATACACATTTCTGGCATGGTTTGAATTAAGTGAGAATTTCCCGTTTTTCATAAACATTTACAGTAGTTGTGGATGCAGAGTTGAAAGGTTTAGGGGTTTGGTGTTTAATTAGAAACAAATGCCCTTTATGGTCCTGTAAGGAAGGGCAGCAGGTCTCAGATTATTAGGATTATTTCTGCTAGTTGTGCCTGCATTTTGAGTTTTAGTTCATGGCACCTGGTGCTGACTTCCCTGAGGTAGTGGGAAATAGGGTCTGCGGAATCACTGGTGAAGTTTCTGTCTTGGAGCCAGGCCCTGGGCCGGCTGTGGGCCGCAACCCAAGGCCCCCTTCCTTCCTTTCCACAAGTGGTGTGATGAGCCCAAGGCTTAGGAAGCCAAGCAGCTGCACCCTCTCCCGGGGCCTACATGGAGGGGTGTTTGCCAGCCTTGCAAACCCAGGTGCTCAGAGGCGAGGCCAGCAGTGCCTGGCCCATCCCTAACTGTTGGTTTAAAACAAGGCCAGCCCACAGCAGGGAAGCATGTGTGGAAGCCTGCCACTGGGAAGCAGTGAGGACACAGCCCAGAGTTGGCAGATGGCTTTGTTTGGGGATGGAGAACAGTTCTGAGCCATCCCTGCACAGGCGAAGAGGAAAGTGTCGCTCACAGCAGCCAGGAGTCCTGCATACCTCAGGAGAGGGTGTTCCCCATTCGGTATCTCTTGTCACTCTCCCGAGGGGCTCATGCTGACTGCTGTCTCCTTCAGGTCCTCCTGGTGCTTCCCTCCTCAAGGCAGGTAGACAAGAAAAGCAAGGAAAATACTGCAAGAGAAACAGGGAGCTTCTGCCTCTCAAGGATATCTTGAGGCCCCAGAAAAGAAATGCCTTTGAAAATGTGGTGACACTGAAGAAGAGTTGTGGAAGTTTACAGTCAGAAGGACTCTTAGAAGCTATTTCAATTTACTTTATAGTTGGGGCATTGGAGGCCCAGGGCAGGCTCTTCTGTCTTCATAGATGGAGAACCAGCGCAGGTCCCCTGTGGCCAAGAAAGCCGTCTGCTCCCTCAGCGTGCACGAGGATGTGTGCAAAAACATGGACTGTCCCTCCAGGTGTGCTTCTACTTTTCAAAAATGTTGTGTGGGCTGGCCAACTAGCTCAGAGAATCAAAGTACCTGCACGCAGGCACAGGGGCCAGGGGTTTGATCCCCGGGCCTGCAGTGCCAGCCCCGCCCCTGGGGTGCACTGAGACAGCAATTGAGACTGGGCGTGGTGGTACATGCCTATAATCCCAGCTCTTGGGAGGCTAGAAACAGGAGAATCACTACAAGTCTGATCTAGTAGTGAGACCCTGAACACCCTGTAGACCCTTCCCTAAAAAACCACAAACAAACAAATAACAACAACAAAAAAGCCCAAAGATACTGTGATAGATAAGTGCAGGTGGTGTTAGATTATCTTCTCCACAGAACAGGTCGAAAAACACCATTCTTTCGTTCAGAACAGAAAATTTGAAAATTTTAATGTAGTTAAGGAAATATCTACAGAGCACCTATGTTACTACCTCCTAAAGATAACTCTATTATTAACACAACCATGGTCTCCAGCCCTTTCCTTTGCACTTAGGAAATTAGGCTTTGAAGCAAAGTCTGGGCTGTGAAATTTGAGTCTGAAAGCTGCTGCTGCTTAATCTGGACCTGGAGCCAGTCATTCCACCCTATAAAGCCTCGTGTCCTCATGAGGTCTTCTGAGGACTCAAAAAATTATTACTGTAGGACATTTCACACAGTGACAATGTATTTTAATAACTCATCACTGTTATCATCTTAAGAAAAATAGAAAAATCTGGAAGCTCCACAATAGCAACAAGACAAAATTATTAAGTTACAAAGCCAAACAAAATGACTCTAACCTAGAAGAATGATTACAAATTATTCTGCCACTCATGAAGGAATTATTTTAGTAGGTTTTTAAGCTCGCTTTCTCCTTTGGACAGTTTTGTTTTTTAAATGTGGATTGTTTTCAAAGGAAGGGCTTATTAGAAAGTATCATAAAATGAATCTTGTGTCTCTTCTCATAAATTGAATCCTATGTCTTGGGTGAGAATTTCATTCTGGGGTTGGGGATCAGCCAGCAGAAATGAAATGAATGGTGTTATGAAATTGGGGGATTTTTATGCCAACAGCGTTGTGATCAGAGGCCCCTTCCTTTCTTCTTTTTTCCTCCTAATTTGTTGGGTGGGGTTATTTACACCAGGCAGTTTTAATAGAATAAAGTCCTATAATGAACATTTTCACATAAAGTACTTTTTCCCATGGTTCACCCACCAGGTTTACACAGCCTGTAAATACAGCAAATTAAAAGGACCCCTTTTCTCTGGGGTGCCAGAGCCCCGACCCCTCAAAGCCAGAGAAGAATGAGGGGGAGGAAAAGGAAAGACAGAAGGAGGGGAAAGCAGTAAATGGATGTAAGTGGAAGTGGAAGGGTGCAGCATGCAAATGGAAGCAGTGGGAGCCAGGCAAGAAGGGAGACCGCCTCAGTCCAGGCTGGCCCAGGGCCAGTTAATGCTCCAGTCTTGCTGGAGCACAGGGGAAGTGTCTCACTGAGGCCATGAAAACTGAAATCAGGCCTCTCCTGAGCCTCGGGCCCTGAGCCCCAGGAAGTCCTCTGGAGTCTCAATCACACAAGAGGCTGGTTTTGCTCTGCAGGGCTCTAGCTGGGCTGTGACTCTCAAGACAAGCACTCCATTCTAAAGCTTGACTTAGAGAGTAGACGGGGTATGAAGGTGTGGCCTGGGGTTGGCCTCAACATAGTTTACCAACAAAGAAGACTAGCAAAAGGGGGCTGGTGGAAGCGAACACATTTAGGAGTACCTTGACGCCACAGAGTTTAAATAATGATTGAATCTGAGTGATGGGTGTGTGAAGCTTATTTTATATGTTAGCTTTGGTGGGCCATGGTGTCCAGAGATTTGGTTGGACATTATTCTGGATGTGTTCTGTGAAGGCATGTTTCCAGTGAGATTGACACTTACATGACTGGACTTTTGAGTAAAGCAGTCTTGCCCTCCGTCATGTGAGTAGGCTCAGTCCCTCACTGGTCCTGAAGCTCATCATATAGTTTCTTAAATTGTGTGTGCATGAGAATTTGGAGCTCAAGGACACCTGCGACCAAATCTGCCTCCATCTCTTACTAGCCGTGTGGCCTTCACCCTGTCAGACCATGGGTGTCCCTAGCTGCAACAAGGGACAAGTCTCAGGATCTGCCTCACCCCTGGGGAGGGATCCCTGTGAAAGGGTTCTAACCTCGTTAATATCTGTGCACTGACTTAAGTATTTCCTGCTCACTGCCTGAGCGGCTGGAGTTTTGACCTTGAATACAGAGAGATGAGGTCCCTGCCTTCAAGCAGCCCACGTGGCAGGAGAGAGACAGAACTAAAGGAGCCCTGAGGTGTCAATGTGACTAAAGTTGGGGCTGCCGGAGGGCATCCCAGAGACATGCAGGAGACCAGCAGCATGGACCCTGAAGAGGAAGGGGAGGAGACAGGTACTGGGAGAAGAATGGGAGAAAGCGAGGCAGGGCAAGCCAAGAATTTTGAAGAGAGCTCCAGACCACGTTGGACCAGGCTGGATGTCTAGGTGCAAAGGATGGTCCACACCATAAGACACGATGTGCCGTAAGAAGCTACAAAAAATTTCCCATCAACACAATCTCTCCTCTACGCCCCCCATACATGTGTATGAGAGAGAGACGGTTAGACAGAGTAGGAGAACTAGGGTGCCTAGAAGCAGCTGCTCATTTTAGTTTTATTTTTTACTGCCAACAAAAATATTATTTATCAGGATGCATCAGTTACCTCCACGCTCTCTAAGGACAAGGCACTGTACATTAAACCTGTATTGAACACAGCATGCTTTCTGCAAGCAGTCAGCCACCCAGGAGGACTGCCAGCCAGCCGCAGTCTATGGTCCAGGCCTTTCCTCTCATGCCACTTTTCTTTCTTCTGAAGCCTTGGCCCAGGTTGTAGCTCTGTGCCTCAGTTTCCCCACCTGGGATGTAATAAGACCTGATTGAACAGCCCCATAGGACAGCTGTGAGCTTAGTGATATCAGAGCTCATAAATGTGGAACTGTGGAAAGGCTTTGAAAACTTACAAAAGCACAGGGAAAGGAGAAAAAAAAAAAAAAAAAAAAAAGAGGTAAAGCAGTGTGTGCTCCGCATCTGGTTTCCATATTGGCTCAGGCATTTTGCTTTGGGAGAGGTGCCTCAGAGACGCTGCTCATTTCCAGGTTTAGGCCTTGGGGTCCCCAGTGGTGGAGACAAGAATTCTTAGATAATGAGAATAACCAGGGCATGGCACTCTACGGCTTGTGAAGTCCTTTTGCAGGAGAGACTTCCACTCGCCTCCAGCCCACACTGGTGGAGCCATCGGACAGGCATCAAGGGCCCTTGCTGTAGATCAGAGCGGGAGGTGAGGGGCTCTTTGAGTAAGTGGTAAGGACACCAGCCTCCTTCTTTACAGCCAGGTACAGCTCTCTTTTTAGTACCTTCACTGGGTGTAAGTGTGGCTCGTGCGAAACTGGTATGCCTTTAGAGATCAAGAGATGCATTTTGTGCGACCTGCATGTGGTGTCTTCTACTTCTGACCTTGTTGCCAAGATTTAAGAATCTGATAATTCACATAAAAGTCTAGCTTTTCTATTTCTCTTGAGAAATAGAGACTCTTACCACTGTGGATCTTCCTTTTTGCAAACAACATTGGTCACGGGGAGAAGTAGTTGTCCCTTTTGTTGTTGCAAGAGTGCTCCTAATTTGCCACTGTCGGGGGTGGGGGGCCTGGCCAGTTAGTTGGCTCAGGTGTTTTAAGTGTCTACTCATGCAAACGAAGTCAGGTGCAGGATACTGTGGTTCGATCCCCACCTCCACCTGCCTTAGCAGAACCACTCTTAAGGCAACCTGAGCCAGCCAAAAAAATAAATAAATATAAAGTCCTTCCAATTTGCCACTGTCCCTTCCTTTCCTATAGTGAAAGTTTTGCTCATCTGTTAGCCAAGTGAATGGTGCAAATTTAGAACCTATATCCTAAACCACCTCCTTGTTTGAGAAAACTGGGTTCCAGAGAGGTCAACTGATCTATCAAAGGCTACACAGCTTTGAATGTCAGAACAGGAGTGGAGAAAGATTCTAAATGGTTTCTTGCCTGGCTCAGTCCTTCCCTCCTCCCAGGGAGACCCCGTGTCACCTCCTCACCTAAACAGAAATGTCATATTCACAGCAGAGGCACTTCATGACCATTTTCTTTCTGTTGTTGTTTTCCAACCCGGAAGAAAAAGTGACACTAAGTGTAGCAGATAAAGGGACAATCAGAGGTAACTGTGCAGGCATATTTAGAAAAGTCCCTAGCTCAACTGCCAAGAACCCAATCAGTCCACTCTATTTAACCTTTGTAATCTTCCGCAGCAATTGACAAAATGATAGGGAATAGGGCCGGTGAGATAGCTCAGCTGTCTAAAGCACCTGCTTAGGCAAGTGTGCAGGCACCATGGTCCGATCCCTGGCACCACATGCCATGCCAGCCCCACCCCCAGGGTGGGCTGACCCGGCCACAGGAAAAAAAACATGGAAAATAACTCTAAGATGATTTATTGTCACAAATATAATCAGAAAGTAGAAGAATACCTGTTTAGGAGGTAAGCATTAGGTCATCCTCAGACAACAGTGATGTGGAGGATATCTCCCAAGTGCTGGGCTGGGGGGAACTCTATCTCACTGTGGGTGCTTACAGAGCCACAAGCCCAGGGCCGTGGGTATGCAGCCCAGGTGTGCTGCCCTAGGGTGCATGTGCACACAGTGCTGTTTTGTGTCCAGAGACCTGCTGCTGTCTGCAGACTGACCCCCACCAGGCAGCTCACACCCTGTCCCGGCAGCTTAAGGAAGGTCACTGGCTGTGCTTTCCACGGTCCTCCGGAGCAGAGGAAGCTCTGGATGGGAGCAGGGGAAACGGCTTTTCTTCCTGGCTTACCTGGGTCACCCTATCTGTGCTGTGTCACCTTAGGCCTGGTACTTCACTTCTCTGAGTCTGAAGTGATTGTGGAGACGCTACGAGAAGCTCCTTCAGCTGCATTTTCTTTTTAATTTGCTGATTTCTTTCGAGAGAATAAGGAGCCCATTCCCTTGGCCTGTGGCACTCAGAGGCCTGGAGCCTCCTCTCCTCCCCATCCTTTCTAGGAGAGGCTGTGCTTGCTTGCTCTTTTTCCTTCGCTGGCCTCGTGACACTTCCCTGGGCTGAGCAGAGCTCATTCCCCCACCGAGAGATGCTCATCTTCATTACTTCTAAAGAGGAGCTGAAGGAGCAACAGGGAGACTTTTATGAGAAAGAAGAGCAAAACTGGTTTTCATTAAATGTGGCTTGATGGAGGTGAACCGGAAACATCCACTGCAGCAATGGCAGCCTTTCAAAGCCCCCCTGCAGAAACGATAAGCTATAAAAACAAATGGCCCAGCAACAGAACAAAAAACAAGGCTCCAGGAACATTTGCTGGGCTGTGAGCCTGGCCCACGGGCCCTAGCCTGCATCCTCACAGGCTGGTGGAGAGGATGAAGGAAGCTGGGCGTACATCCCTACCCAGGAGACACCATGGCAGTGGGTAGTAGGACAGCAGCTACTGAGGAATGAGAGTGGGCCCGGGTGTCAGCAGGCGGAATGTGGCCACGGGGTGCAGGGCACCATAAGAAGCCCTTCCTTACGGGCATTCCCTGCTGTCCTGCTAATGCACCGTAGAGGTGCATGACTGTTTGACTGTTTCAGTTTGTAGCCAATCAGGAATAAGGGGGTTCTAAGATGTCGAGAAGCGTCCCAAGATCCCAGGGCTGAGTGGGAAAAAACAGGACTAAAGCTGTTCCAGAGAAAGTGCCCCCAACCACCTGTGACTCCTCCTCCTGCGATGAAATAGTTATGAACTGGAACTGAGTTACAGACCTCCGGAGAGTCTTGGAAATAAATCACAAAACTACTAAGTCTGAAGTCCCTGTTTGCCACATCAGGTGGGAGGAAATGCTCATGTCAGGGCTGGGGACAACAGGCACATCTTCCTCCCTTATGCCTCCCTGGCTGGCTATGCTTCCTCAGTTCTCTCCTCTGTGGAACAGAAAGTGTCACAGTGCAGTGTTAATCAGTGTCATTGTGACATTTAAGTAGATGTCACTTGACCAAAGTTTGTTGAGCACCTTCTATGAGCAGGTACTGTACTCATCCTTAAAGATACAGCAGTGGACAAAGTAGACTAAAATCCCTTCCCTCACAGGACTTGGATAGGGGCGGGCAGCAGAAAGAAGTCAGAGGGTGATGTGAGTGCCTTAGAGGAGAACGAAGCCCAGAAGGGCTGGGAGCTGGGGCAGGGCTGTAGGCCAACCACGAGAGTCTCCTTGGGGGAGAAGACCAAGTGGGGTGAAGGTGCTGCTGGAGGGGGAGGGGCAGCAAGGCCCTGGGTGGGCGCAAGCTTGGGCTAGTAGGCAACAACCGTGAGGGCCGGGCTTCTGGAGAGGCAGACTGCCACGCACAGTGCTGGTCTTTGGGCAGCTGCTTCACCCCCCCCCCATTCTTGTTTCCATTATCTTAACAGTAGGGCAGAAGTCTGGACCACCCTGCCTGACCACAGCATTGCCCTCAGCAGCAGGGGTGGTGATGCTGCTGCTGCCCATGGGCTCCTCACTTTCTGTCATCCCTCCCATCCGTGTGCGTATGTTCGCTTCTCACATGTTACCGACTCCCTGCACATGCTCAGGGGCCCTAAGGAAGGCACCCGCTGGTCCTGGGGGGTTCAATTCTCCTGCTCCTTGAACTCCGAGGAACCGTGGGGGCTCCCACTTTTCTAGCCCAGCTGTGCTCGAGCCACAGGGCAGAACTCTGGGTGGTGCTCTGCACTACCCTGGCAGGAAGACCCGGTGCGAGGGGTCACAGAAGGCCTGAGCGGGGCTCACTGGCCTGTTTGTGTGCCTCCTTTGCCTCCTTTGTTCTTTGCAGCATTTATATACTGCCTCTGCCCCATGTGGCACACACAGAAGTTCCTTCCTGGAGGGCAGAGATCAGCTGATTCAAATGCCCTTGAGGAGCATCAGCAGGGGACACAGGTAGCAGCAGGGAGACCCACCCAAGGATGATGGCTCCTCACATGCTTGGGTGCTCAGCTCTTCCCCAGGCTCGAGGCCTGACACCGCGCTGCCCTCCATCAACTGACATCACACAGTCCCACCTGGTGCCATGTGCTGCAGGCCTTCTACAACTCTGCAGGGATACAGTAGGGTACCAGTGTTCACTCCCTGTTTCTGAACACTTCAGCCTTTAGTTCTGTCCCCAGAAAAGCCTGGATCTGTCTGGTGGAAGGAGCTCTCTGGCTGCCTTTAGAAATGTAGTGGTGCAGAGAACCCTAGTAGGAAACCGTGGCAGGAGTCCAGGAGAGCTGTGGCCATGGTGGCAGCGAGGGTGGAAAATAAGTGGGGGTTGCAGAGATATTCTCTTCAAGGGGTGAAAGCAACAGAATCCTGTGGTAGATTCTGTGGAAGAAGAGGAATCCTTTGGACAAAGCATTCATATGGACAAAAAATAAAAACTGGGGATACAAATGAAGGTGCAGTTCAACACAGAGCTGGGCTGGCCAGATAGCTTAGCAGATTAAAGTGCCTGCTTAGGCAGACTCAGGGGTCAGAGATTCCATCCCCTGGTCTGCTGCACTGGCCCTGTCCCCGAAGCGTGCTGAGACAGTGACTGAGACATAGTGGTGTCCGCCTATAACCCCAGCACTTGGGAGGCTGAAAACAGGAGAATCACTACAAGTCCAGTCTGTGTAGTGAGACCCTGCAGACCCTGCACTAAATACAAAAAGAAAAAGAAAAAGAAGCCAGAGCTATTATATATTATGTGACAGTAATACAAAAATATATGACCACAAAACTCTATACCTTTGGTAACAATTTAAATGCATACCAAAGCTCATGTCTGATGCTGGTCATAAGACCTCCTGCAGGGCATTTATCCTTTCTAAGACATAGTTCTTTATTAATAGGGATGATAACATCTGTTACATAACAAGCAGCACCCATGACTAGGATGATTGTTCCATTAAGTATTGAGCTGAATTCTTTCAGGAATCCTAGAAGTGCCACATAAGAGCAAATATCTGGTAAGTACTTCAGGATTCATGTTTATCCTAAGTGACTGCCTCAGTGGGGGAAAAACAAGTAACACCCAAGGGGACAGTTTACAGAGGGACCATCTCCCCACCACTGACAATGATACAGGGTGGAGAAGGAGAGGTGTGATTGGTAGGGAAGGATTATCTTTCTTTTTTAGAACCAGAAGCAAAAGGTTGATGTGACAGAGCTGGAGGCTCGGCTAGGGAAGGGGGATAAATGGCACCTCAGTCACTAATAAAAAGTTGTTGTTGAGGTCTAAGAAACCCAGTGACTGAGCTGTGTGCATGACAATCAGAACGACCTTTTTCAGTCTCTAAGCAGGAAGGTCTTAGAGCTCAGGAGGGAGTACAGCCCTCGCAGGGAAGCTGAGACCGGAAGCTTGAGGGACTGACAGTCATGTGCTTCAAAGGGAGGAGGGGAGAATCCCAGGCATGCCTGGTGATGTCTAACATCTATGTCACTTTCTAGAGACCTTTCATCCTAGCTGCCATTGCCCAGGCAGCCCCCGTTGGTCCCATACTACCCTGCCTTGCCATGGTCATTGGGAATGGGTGAGCACCTGAGCCAGCAGCGGTGAGCCTTGCCACTTGGTTGGTGGGCTGTGAAACAGGCTCCAGGGACAGAAAGGATGGGCTAGCCAGGCTCTTACTCCTGGGAATGGGCATTGAGGAACATAGAGATGTGAAGTTGATGGACTCTGAAGGTGTACAGCTGTAAGAGAGGCCAAGCCTGGTAAGGGCAGGCGAGGTAGCAAGCCGAGGCAAGGGATAAGCAGAACGCATGGGGAACCAGAAGAAGGTCCACAGAGAGAAACTGGGGGCGAGTAGGGCCAACACTAGCAGGGGCAGCCTGTGTTCATACTATCCCAATTCCTGACGCTTCTCCAGTTGCAGGTTGGCACAGTCTTTCTCTAAACTCGATTCTCTTAACTTAGCTTTAATATTCCCTGGATTTTCACACCGAGAGATGTATAGTGGAAAGTTGACTACTCACTGTGTCATCTACATGACCCACCTCTGTGGTCTGCTCCAAGGGAGGGGAACCTGGAGATGGGCCAGCGCCTCACCCACCCACGGCAGGCAGGCCCTGTGTGAAACCATGCCGGAGCCGAGCTGGGGAGAGCACAGCAGTGACCTGGCCAATCACTCATCTTTATGAGAACATCCCCCACGTGGGAGCCTTTTCTTTTCATCAGGATGTTTTTCTTGATGTCCAGCCGAAACATTCCCATTTTTTATTTCTTCCTATTAGTGTAAGCTCTGGCCCTTGATATCACTGGCTGATTCAAACCCTCTCCCCCTGCGGCTCTCCCTCCAAGTCCAGATATTTGACTGCTTACGCGTGGATGGCATTTGCTGCTACTCCCCTCCTGGACGACTCCTCCACAGCCCATGTTGTTGCTTCATCCTTGCTCCTCCACTGCCCCCAGAGATGAGGTCTGGTAGAGTTCAGGGACAGATGGAAGGACAGATTAAACTCTGCTGGTGTAGGCGGGCAAGACATTGGGCCAAGAGAAGGGAAGCTCTTGGATTTGCAGAAGAATACCAAGGATCTAGGAGACTGGGGTAGACATGAGACCAAGCAAACCATTCCTGTGGGGAGATCAGGAGAGGGATCTCTGATTCATCAGGGGTAGAATCTGAGCATGACTGTGTGGGAAGCCCAGAAGCTGTTCTGGGTGGAGGGAGCAAGCAGAGGGAGATAATGTTGGCCCCACTGAAATCCACCAAAAGGAACAGAGGAGGAGGTTTCAAACGGCCATTTGGGGGTCAGGCACAGCTATCTGGTCTGCTTTTAGGCAGGTTGTTCATTGCCTTGAAGTGGATAAAAAAGGTGACCCAGGCCAGCTGTCAATGAGAATGGGGAAAGGGGGAATTCATTTGGGGGATGCTCAGGGTTCTCCCTTTTCCATGAAAGGAGATTGATAGTTAGAAGCAGGACGTACAGGCTGCAGAAGACGCTGCTCTACGGCCCCAAGGCTGCACCTGGCCTCTGTCCTTCCTCACAAGTGCTGCTTCCTGGGTAGCAGGTCCACCCTGCCCAGTTAGTACCATCCATAGGATGCACTTTCTGCCTGGGCCCATGTTCTTTGTTTGATACAGTCCTCAGTGGCCTAGAGATCTAGGATCCAGGTGGCAGCAGCAGCAGTGACCTCTGTTAAAGTTGTACAGGAAAGAATGTGAGTGGACATCTGCAGGATACAGGAGAAGGAGCCAAGTTCTGCAGATTTGGATTCCAGTGTTGGCTTTGTCTCATATAAGTGTTGAGGTCTTGGATTAAATTCTCAGATTTTTCAACCCTTGGTTTCTCCAACTCTAGAATGGGTTTTAAATATCCTGTAGACAGGATTACTTTGCAGATTGAAAGTTATAATTGTTATTGATTTATACAGAGCTGGAAAGGTAGTAGGTGCTTGGTATAGGATGTTTGGCTACATTTACAAAACTCCTTAAAGCTCTTTCAAGTCTAATCAGTTGAAGTAGTAATGTTTGGGGAAGAATTGGTTCCAACAACATTGACTTGGCACTGTATGCTTTAATTTAATTTCAACATTTGTGAAACTAACCCGGGAAAAAAACATTTCCACTTGGATTATCTGGAGCGTAAGGACCATCTTTGTCTGACTTTTTAGTCAACCAATTCCATATAGAGGCTAACTTTTAGATTCTGCAGATGGTTTGTGCTGAGGACTGGCCTGCTTTTATGTTGGAGAAGGCAACATAAAGACTGTGAAGGCTGCTCTTGACGAATTATTAAACTGTCCCATGAACTTTATTTGCAGAGATAATCAGATGCACAATCCAGATAAGAGCCAAGAACAGGAAGGACTATTTCTTGCTTTTATTTACAATGGAAACTCAGTGGCTTTTCCTCAAGGGTCCTCACCACAAGTCTCTTGTCATGCAGGATGCAGGGTCCAAGCCCCAGCAAGCGCCAGCAGTGTGACTTGACAAGTCAAGGCCTCTCCTCAGAGCTGTGGTTTTGCTGGGACCTAAGGGGGAGCTGGACTGCTTGGGGCTAGCCCAGGGTCTTTGTAAAAATGAGTTGTTTGCCATCTTAATTTTTAAAACATGGAATTTGAAGTTCTGGCCAAAAAATATCAGCAACCTTGTCTATTACACGTAGCTTGCATAACAGCTGGTGGTCTGGGAGGTTGATGCCTTTGAAAACTTGATGACTTCATGGTTTGAGGTCCCAAATGAAAAAAAAAAATTTTTTTCTCTCAAATAGCATTTCAGGAATGGGGACTCTTATTCAGAGGAAGACCTGAACTGAACTCAAATCTTGATCCTAATTCCTCTGTTTCTAAAATTCCCTTCCAAAGGAAACCTGTGTGTGTGCCCATGTGTGTCTATCTGTGTGTGTCCGTGTGTGTGCCCATCTATGTGTGTCCATGTTTGTATCTATGTATGTCCATGTGTGTGTCCATGTGTGTGCCCATCCACATGTGTGTGTATCTATGTATGTGTGCCCATGTTTGTGTGTACATGTGTGTGCCCATATGTTTATGTCCATGTATGTCCGTGTGTGTGTGTGTACCCACACAAGTGTGCATGTGCATATTGTTTACATCCGTATCTCTTGTTTCTTCTTTGGAATGGAAGCTGAACCCTGACAAGGGGAGCTGTTCTCAGAGGGTCTTCAGTCCCTGGAACGCACGGATCAGCCACCCCTTCTGGGACTGTCCTCCCTGTCTCCCAGAAATGGCATAAGCTTTGCATAAACATTTGGTCTATAGGGGCCCAGTCCTCACTGACCTTGCTCTTTAAAGACACAAAGGCATTTCTTTCCCAGAGAAGAGGATTTTGACTTTAAAAGCAGCTATTCACCGAACCATTATTGTCTGAAAGCAGCTTTGAGTGTCACTCCCAAGAGAGAAGGATAAAGAATGGGAAAGCTGCGAAGGGCCTTCAACAAACTCTCCTTCACCTCCCTCAGTTTACAGATGGGAAAGCTGAGGCCCCTGAGAAAAAGGCCCCAGCTCTGAGTCCAACAGTACGTCAGTGGCTAAACTCCCATTAACTCAGGGTTTCTTATTCTTCTGAATGAGTCTGGGCACTTACCTGCCTGCCCCTCCCAACCACTTCAAACTCTGTTTCAGCCTTACCAAGGCAGGCACTGATCTAGTCTCCTAGCTCTCACTGCACCAAGCTGTTGGCCAGAATACCTGGGGGAGGTGTGACATGATCCTCACAAATGCCGCACTTCGACTACCTGGAGCCTTACTTTCCCAAGTGAGGTCAGTTTTCTCAATAAAAAACAGAGTCTTTTGAAGCCATAACAAATGCACATTGCTCTGCCCTGACTGCGGTTTCCTCAGTCTCTGTCTTTCCACTCAGGTAGAAAGCATGTATGCTTGGGGATAGGACCACGGGAAGGGCATCCGGGGAGTCCAGCCCACAGACCACTGGCCCGGCCTCACAGTGACCCCAAAGTGTTCCTAGATGCCCTGGGAACCTAGAACAATCTTTTTCTCTCACTGGGCTTTCATAGTTTTGTTTATAAGACATAGAACTTTATCACCATTTCCCAAAGTACATTCTGAGAAATACAGGTTCCTGATATCCTAAAAAGTTTAGAAAAGAAACCAAACCAAAACAAAAAAAAAAAAAGCAAATAAAAAAAAAACTCCACAGGATCTATTCAATTCATATTATTCTTTTGTAAACATTTAAAATGTTTCATTTGGCAATTCTGAACAAAACAGATACATTGTTTCATTGCAGGACTTCACAAAGCCTTCTTATGAAACTACCTTAGAAAATCTCTAAGCGTGGATGAAACAAATCTACACTATTTCTCCCAAGTATGTGGTCATAATGGTCTTATCTAATCAAGCGCCTGGCCTCAGCTTGACAAACGCAGTGCAGATAATCTCTCAAGCTATGTGGCTTTGGGTATTTCTCCTTTGGAGCTGGCATTGTGCTTCCTGCATACCCTCTCCTTTCATTCGCACTGGCATTGTTCTTCTTTTACATATTAGTCACTCTATTTTCTAAAATAATGGACAGACCCACTTTCAGGTTTTTCTCTCTCCTTATCAGGGTGATTCTGTTTGCATTTTCTCAGCTTATGTTTTTTCAGATGCAGAAAATTATGTAATTAGCTGTGAGGTCTCAGGCCATAATTGGGGAGACATTTCCCACTTAAATTAAAGGCTCTATGTGCCCACCCAATCCGTAATTGTGTGGATCTTTCGAAACTCTCTGTTGGCTTCATTTAATTGTTAAACATTAATTTAGTTGGGGGGAATCTTCAAAGGGGTAGGGACTGGAGGAAGCATGGCTGGTAGGACAAAATATTAATAGGTGGCTAAAAGCAAAACAGTAATTCTTCCCGTCTAAGCTTGCAGCCTTTGGTCGTGGGGGGCGGGGGAGACGGGAGGGAACAACCAGGGATTCTAGGATTATATAGGTTTAATTGACTTCAAATGACCAAAAAGCCACCAGAGGTAGATTTACCTTGCCTTTATTTTTTGCTTGAGGATACAGAAAGTAAAAACAATTAAAAAAAGAAAGAAAGAAAGAAAGAAAGAAAGAAAGAAAGAAAGAAAAAAGAAAGAAAATGCCCTTTTCCAAGATGATTTCCAAAAGTGTTCGTTAAAGGAAAAGATGGTGTTCAACAAAAAGACGCCCCCCCAAAAAAAAAAAAAAAAAAAAAAAACAGAAAAATCTCGTTTTGCCAGCAGTTCACTCACACAACTGTTCAGCTCAGCAAGCGCCAGTCCAGACCCAGGAGCAGTAGAGCAGGACTCAGCACCTTCCAGGGCATCTGAGTGGAGGTGGGAGATGTGTGCAGTTGCCATGGTGATTGCTGTCAACAAAGGTTGCCCCTGGTGGAACCTCTTTGGCCCCATGACCCACACACAGAGTTGGAATAATAGACTCTGTAAGTGGCTTCTGCTCTGCAAATAGAGACAGAGCTGGAAATCAATTATTAATGAGCTAGGTGACATTGACATTCATCCACATTTAATAAGCACAGCCCAGCAACCAGAGGAGAGTGAGTTTTGCCCAGCAAAGTCTCACGGGTTGGTGGGGAATCCAGAGAAAGAGAAAAAGTGAGGGACAAAAACCCAAAGAGGAAGAGAAGATGGGCCATAGCCACTGAACAGATTTTAATTATTTAGGTTTCTCTGCTTGACATTCCTTTTGATACCAGCTTTTATCGTAAATGACCTTAAAGGATTTGACATGCTGACCATACAGAGTGTGTCCTTTCCACCTCCTCCCACATGCGTCTAGGAAGACAAGCCCAAAGCGGTAGAGCTGCCTGTGACTGGGGGAGGGGTGCGGCACTGGGTGGGGCGATCGCACAGCCTGCGCTTGTGGTTCAGAGCGCTTGGTTTCTAGACTTCTCTGCAGAAAAGTTAAATGCTAATGAAGTTTAGAAAAAAAGTAAAACAGTGTGTAAGCACGTGTCCACCTGGCCTGTGTTCTGTGTGCAGAATAAGCAGGACTTTGGTTTTTAAGGTTTCCTGCAGGAATTACACTGGTTTGTCTTTTTAATTTTTCCTTCCAGGGCAGTCTTCTTTATATCAGAAACAGAGGTACTGAGCTGTCTAAGTTGCTACAGCTTCTGTAAGAAGGGAGACCCATCCTTATATAAAGGATGATTTGCTCTGCCATAGGGATGGGAGCAAATATACTAGTGGGTTTCTACGACCATTTTCCAGATTAGCAATCTAGGGCCCAAAGAAAGGAGCTAACAATGAAATTTACCTAGCTGCAAAACTTTGAACGAAAAACATTTGCCAGCCCAGACTTCATCCAGCCTTAGGCCTGCCACCTGCCCCTTCGGGACCCCTAGGTCCTTTCTAGAGTCTGTCCCTTCATGGGAACCCATTGGCCTCCATCTCTATGCTCTAAACCCTTCCTGCTTCTAAGATTGTTCTTTCAGCAGCCTTGTCAGGTGTGGACACTGATTGCCTGTGGCACCCAGTGCAACAGTTTGGGGTGAGCTTGCAGGGACATGTAGCCAGCCAGCCGCCTTGGTCTGCAGTGAGTTACGGTGTCCGTGGAGCCCAGACCACCTCCTGGCTGGCTAACAAAGGAGACCGAGGTGCCCAGCAGAGGCTGGAGTCAATTAAAGGCTGTGACTTGGAAAAAGCTCCCCCTTGCATCTCCCTTTTTAATCTGGACCCTTTACCTTTTGATATTCTAGACGCTTTTCTTTTGCCCTCTGTCAGCGTAGAAGTTTTGAAGGTGCCTGATGTCTCAAGTCAATAATTATATGTGGCAAAAGTTCTTAAGCTGCAGGTTTAGATGCTTCTAATTTCAGGGCAAAAGCTTGAGGTTTCACAGTCCCTTCCTAGCAGGCAGGGTTTAGAGCCTTGAACAGAGGGGGTGGGGAGGTCCTCCACACATGGAGAGCATTCTAAGGTTGGCCTTCCCTTCCAGCAGGACTCTGGCTACTGAGTAGGAGGGTAGCTGCCCCCATCCTCAGGGTTTTCCCACAGCCTAATGTCTAGTGTGGTCCCCGAGTAGCGGGCAATTCACATTCATTTCCACCAAACTCTTTAAGTCTCAGTTGTCACGCATCACAGTCTCCCAATTATGCCTGCAGCTCCTTTGACAGAGACAGAGCGATTCAGATTCTGTAAGGGCTCACTCTAGGCCTCGTGCTGAACTAGCCGAGGTGAATCAACTTGGATTTATTGGGCACAGACTGCGGGGACACAGCTGTGGACAGAGCAGGAGGGACCCTCACTGTCCTGGAACTCACATCAGCATCTGGGAATGGGGGGCTGGAGGAGGCATGGGGCCTTGGGGGCCAGGAACAGAGGGAGGGCCTGAGCTAGGCTTGGCGACACACACCTGTAATCCAGGCACTCAGGGAGGCTGAAGCAGGATGATTCAGGAGAAAGAAGCATTTGAGCCCAGCCTGGGTGACTTAGCAACTTAATGGGACTCTGTCTCAAAGCAATTATTTAAAAAAATTCTTTAAAAAATAGGAAAGAAGGTTCGGCCAGATAGCTCAGCAGATTAAAGCACCTGCAAGCAGGCACAGGGGCCAGGTTCGATCCTTAGGCCTGCCTTGCCGCCCTGCCCCCGGGGCAGGCTGAGACTGCAATTGAGACTGGGTGTGGTGGCGCTCACCTATAATCCCAGTGCTTGGGAGGCTGAAAATAGGAGGATCACTACAAGTCCTGTCTGTGTAGTGAGACCGTGTAGACCCTGTACTAAATACAACTAAATATGAGAGAGAGAGAGAGAGAGAGAGAGAGAGAGAGAGAGAGAGAGAGAGAGACAGAAAAGAAAAAGAAAGTGGGAAGCTACCAAAGGAAGGGATCTACAGGCTTTTACTTTAGAAAGTTCACCCTAGCCGCAGTGGGGACAATGGATTGGAATCAGGGATTCAAACATATTGTTTGTCTTAATAACAGGATGGAAGAAGGTCTGGGTGGGTGGGGAAGATGTTGTCACCCATCCCCCAGCCAGAGGAGGGTGTCACAGACCACTCACGCCTATGAGACTTGCGTGTGGATTTCACCTCCTCTCTCCCTCAGTTACTCACTGCCTTGGATGCAGGCTCCAAATGCTTGTGTCCTGGGTATAACTTCTTTTGCTCTGGCAGCCGGCCTTCATTGTGGCTTAGGACAGACGTTGACTTTATCTCTTCCTGTCCTTTTTCTTAGCTTTTCTCTCCAAAAGTAGTATTCCTGGGTATGCACAAGCTGCTACATGCTTATGGTTGTAGTGAATTTGGAAGGGGTCTCTTGCGAGAGAATTTCATCAGGTTGGCTCAGGATATTTATTTTCATAGTTTCCTGCTTTGCAGTATTTTAGGGAAGATTTCTTTCTTTCTTTTTTTCTTTTTTAACTGGGGAAAAAAGTATATATTTAGAATTAGCCAGCTGGACTTGGTTTAGATGATCCCAATTTTGTTGGCAACATCCAATGCATCATCCAATAATTGGGAGCCAGTCGAATATATGCCTTCTCTCCATCAGGCCTGATTAGGGTATTGACTTTGGCAACATCGGTGTCATACAGCTTCTTTACAGCTTGTTTGATTTGGTACTTATTGCTTTGACAGCCACAGTGACCACGAGCGTGTTGTTGTTCTTGATCTTTTTCATGGCTGGCTCTGTGGTCAGGGGCAAGTTGATGATGGCACAGTGGTCAAGCTTGTTTCTCCTGGGGGTGTTCTTCCGAGGGTATTTGGGCTGCCTCTGGAACCGCAGTGTCTTGGGATGGAAGAAGGTGGGTGATGTTCGCATCTTCTTCTTTTTATGACTGTGGATTCCTTTCAGCATGGCCTTCTTGGCCTTCAAACCTTTCGCTTTGGCTTCAGCTTTGGGAGGGGCAGGCACTTCCTTCTTCACCTTTGGCACCGTCTTGGTAAAAAGCTAGGGGAGATTTCTGACACCATTTAGAATAGGAGTCCAGTTAAATAAGTC
The DNA here is from genome assembly GCF_000260255.1 of Octodon degus. Lineage (NCBI taxonomy): Eukaryota > Metazoa > Chordata > Mammalia > Rodentia > Octodontidae > Octodon > Octodon degus. The sequence goes on from NW_004524619.1 coordinate 7,671,198, forward strand.
AAGCAAGGTAGGGGGTGACAACCCATGAGGAAGGGAAGCTCCAGCCACTGAAATCATGAAGTAAACTGTGTCCTAGCTTCAAGGGGATGAATTGTGGCCAAAGCAAAAACCCTGGTGGAAGAGGCTGCCATGACCAGTTGCCCTGAACACATGTCCCCTGCTGTTAAAGGTGCTAGATTCCAGGGTCAAGAGTCCTTGAAGAGACCCCTCTCTGCCCTATCATGTCTTCCGCTGGACACAGGCTTACCTGTTTTTCTCAAGAGCCACAGAGACCATCACTGTTCTGTGTGGATGCTGTTTTCAAAATGACTGGGCAACACTGTGTCATTACATCATAGACCTTCAGGGAATAGCCTGACGCCAGCCAGAAGACTAAGGATTTGAGTAAGACTGGAAACCATATTCTAACTACTCTTTAATGATATATTGCTTTGTGTCATTAGGCTCCTTAGTACATGATCTCATTAAATCTCCAGCTACACAGAGCAGAATTCCTATCACCATTTCACGGAGGAGCAATCTGGGCTTCAGAGATGATGTCACTTGTCTTGTGCACTTAATCAGTAAGTGGCAAAGTTGAGGCTCAAATGGCACACATCTGATTGTTGACACCGCGTGTGAGGCAGCTTGCCTTGCCACCTTTGCTTGCTGAGCAGCCTGCCTTTCTCAGGGCCTTGCTTTCTCTCATCATTAATATGATGTAGAGCTTTAAATTTAATGGAAGTCTATAAAGGACTCTAAAATATAGAATTCAGAGGTGCCCTGAGTGAAGTGAGAGTTGGGGCAAGTTGGAACAAATCTAAGACTGTCAGCTCATACTTCTCCTCAGAAAAAGCATGCCTCTCTCCAACATTGTTGGCTCCATCCTGCCCTCTCCATGGGCAGCGCCCCATGGGTAGAAGCTCCCTCTGCCTCTGTTCTCCTGTCTTGTCCTCCCTCCCTATTAACTTTACTTAGTATCATTGCAACCCTTTAGTCTGTTTCCTTTGCCTTCCACTGTCTATGGTAGCAGATACTCAGGGAGCAGGTTCAGGATCAGGATGGGAATGTGGTTCCTCAATATACCCAGTGGCCTGAGGATTAAATGCTAAAATATACATTCTGAGCTCAAGCTCAACAAATGTTTGCCCCAAAGATAATTAATAGGAATGTTGTTATCTTTCAAGATATACAATGGAGATGAAGGGGCCTTGAAAGAATGTTGAGCCCTAGTTAGGGTGCTGCCATATTCTATTTCTGCCCAGGGTCCAGAATGACCCACATACCTTGAGCTCCTATTGGATTGTGCCTATGCTGCCCCAGGGCTCTGCCACAGCCTGGCCACTCCTATATCTGGAACCCCTCTGCCAGTTCATGGGGCACATGATTGCTCAACCAAGGAATGCCCCCCTAATTAGGTAATCTTATAGCCAATGCTATGGGCTGAAATAACATTTTCTGACCCATGTCCCAGGATTCTGTTGGCCAAAAGTCACCCCATTGAAGGAAGGTTTTAGGCAACTGCAGGAGCTCTTTCCTGCTCTGTTGTAAGCCCTGGGATGATGAGGAGCCTGTCTCTCTCTGTAGCTGCTATGATCTTAGCATTTCTCTTGAGCCAAACTCCTGTAAGTTTATTGTGTTTTGAAATAAATGCAAAAATGAATTAGCTCACAAAAATGGTGCACAAGCAAGCTAGGAGCGGTACCCCTCGTGCATCTTTGAGATGGTTGTGCATCCTACAGGGGCCAGCTCAGATGTCGGGTCTGCTCTGGCTCCGTCATACAACATCTAGGTATCTTTAAACAACTGTCATGACCTGCTAGGTCCTCACTGCTGTCCCTCTCAAATGAGAATGAAAGGAGCACAGTATGTTCTCAAATGGGACTTGGGGAAAACTGAATGAATTAAACACATTTAAACAGCCTTCGTAACTACACTTGGTGTCCAACTTGGGCTTCATTAATATTGTCACTGTATTATGCACTTGAGAGGCTATTAGACAAAAAAGCTTGCTTGCTTCTTTGTTTATTTGAGGTCATAGATAGACTGTGCCCCAGGACTAGCCCATGCCTACAAAGTCTTATTACCGGTGATGTTAGTAATGACAAGAGGAAAATAATCACATTATATTGCGTTGGTCACCAGATTCAGAGAGTGGGAGCTGTAAAGCCGGAAGGGCCCTGGTGAAGGCATTATGAAGTTGAACAAGTTAAGCCAGGTCACTCATGGAACACTGGGACACGATTTCTGGTCCAGACATGAAGAGAAGTCAGCCCTGAGCTTGTCCCCTTTATGAGGGGGCTACATGTCGTCAGTGACTTTGCAGTGGCCCTCGTTATCTTGACGCCAGGAGGGAGACCTAAAAGTCCCAAGGAAGGAATAATGGGGCAAGCAGAGGGTCTTGTGCAACCCTTGAGTCTTGGCAGGAAGCTGCCCTGGCTCTGGACTGTAAGCACGGGGAGTCGGAGATACTTGTCTGCATTTTATTTTCCCAGTCTTTTTATAGTCACAGCTAATGACTGAAATTTCCAAGCCTTTCATACAAACAAGAGGAGTGCCCTCGCCATAGATTTGCTTTGTGCCTTAAAACTCTTCAAATACATTGAAGCTAGAAAGAGAGAAGACAATTATGTCCTATGGTTGCCAGTGGTAACTAAAGGGAAGGCACATCATTCAGGAAAGGCAACCAAGCGGGGAACCGGTATCTGTTACTGAACTGGGATTCTCAGCCTCAGCCTCAGCCTCAGCTGAGCTATCCCCTCAGCAGGTTGAAATGGAGGGAAACTGCCTCTCTTGCTGGTGAGGCCCGGGGCATCTGTGATTTCTGCATGTGGTTAAATAGCAGCTCACTCCTGACTATCTTCTTAAGGGAGCCAAGAAGCTTCAGAAGGGAGTACAGGGCCAGAGAGCAAACACTATCATTGTAATGGTTGTCCTTTAAATCAAGAGGATTCCTGCTCTGGCATTCTATCAGGAAGTCAGGATTCATTAATATGAAAAATGGCACCAAGTACGCATACACACAGCATTGATGTCCAGGGAACAAGGGAAGGGTGGCTTTCTGTGGGGAGGCGTTCCCAGAAGTGATGCCCAATTACTCCTTTACAAGATGGGAAACTTGCGCTTGCTTTGATGAGGGTTCCCACTTGTGACTCAAAGGTTGTGTCAGTTCATTCCAAATCATATCGGTAAGGGATGGAAATCTTGCCTTCTAGAGAATTACTACCCTTGTAGATATCCTAGCCAGTAAGTCCAGCCCAAGGAGTAGCAGGCCACAGTTCCCAGAGTGGATTATATACTGGACTCTTTCCTCCCCATTCCTCCATGGCTCTCCCTACCCTCACCCTGTGCCTTTCAATGGAGGCAAAAATCTATCCGTGGACTGCAGGAGCCAAGAGACTTGGAAAAAATCAGAGAGGATAGACTCAGAAATGCATCGTAATAAGGTTTCCTGAGCAAGCATCAGGTCAGTTGGGCTCTGGAGCCCCATGTGATGACCTCACAATCAAACTATTTCTTTGTAGCTCTGGTAGAATCCAAATTGTGCTCATGTGTGAGGTGGAAAGGTAGTCTGGTGAGATAGCAGCCCACCCCCACCTCAACCACTGCCTGCAATAGTTGGGCTTCGTTCCTCTCCTAACACTTGGATTTGATTTTCCAGGGCAGAGCAGCCTGTGCACAGGTACTCCACTGCCAAGCATCCCTTCCTTTTTATTCCCCTCCTCTTCAGTCCCCAGCCTGATGCAAGGAGACAGTGTGGCATTGGATGCCAGCACTCTTGGAACTTTTTGTTCCTCCACCACAAGCTGGGTTCTTTCAGGAAGACCTCAAAAGGCTCCACGTACAGGAAGATAGATGAGCTGAGGGAGCGATGAGGCTGTTCTTACACAAGATCTCTTAGGAAGTGCCTGTGCCACTTCCCCCGAGTGCACCCGGGGCTCAAGCCATAGCGGGGGCCACAGCCAGATCCAGCCTGCCACCTAGCTTTATTTTATTGGATGAAGTCACACCCAATCATTTACTTGTTGTTTGTGGCTGCTTTTGTGCTGCAATTGCAGAAGTGAGTGGCTGTGGCAAGACCGTAAGATCCACAAAGCCTGCAGTATTTGCTCTCTGGCCCTCTACTCCCTCACTGACCCCTAAACCTATTAGGTGCCTCAGAGTAAGGTGTCCCTGGATTTGGGTCAAACGAGATGGTGGAGGCAGCTCAGTGCTTTAGCTGCAGGAAAACCACACTCGTTTGTTGATTCATTAATCCCAGGAATCCCTGGAGTGAGATAACACTGTTCATTTCATTAGCAGCATTAAAATCTTCTCCATAGTCTCATAACCTAAGAAATTTGGTTATAGCCACCACAAAGAAGGTGACCCTGCTAGAAAATGGTTATCCTTTAAAACAAGAGGACTCCTTTGATCTCATAGTCCTGGGATCTAAGTTTACAGGGAGGAAACTGAGGTCCAGGGAAGGCAGAATCTTGTTCCAGGTCACACGACAAGTTAGGGGCAATGTGAGGACCAGAGCTTAGGACTCCTTTGCTGAGGCGCTTGTTTCTGCAGTTCCCCATCAGCAGCAGCTGCTGGTCCTGGCTCCACTGGCTCCTCTGGGAAGCAGTAGCTGGCTGTGTGGCTTAGCAGTAGCTGCCTCTGAAGACCGTGTACCCGGCTGCTTCTGAAGTGCAGCCAATGGTAGTGATTATTCACGTAAATTGCACCTGTCACCCCTGTATAATGCCCAACTGGAGGTAATGCGAGCTCCTTGAAAGAGGAACCCCTTTTTTTCTTCAGGGTGATTATAAATTAGATATGAATGGAAGCTTAAGAATCTCCCAGGGAATTCTTTATCTTGCATATATTTGCTGAGTAACCTTTGCAAAGGTTGGGCTACTCTAGGAATTGAAGCACAGCTTTGATGTTCAGGGATTCCAAGATATTTGGGGACTACAGTATAATAATTCCAATTGTTTCCTCTAGGACTTTCTGTACACTCCCATGACTTAGTATTTAGGGAGTCAAAATACAGGCTGTGCTCCAGAGTAATCCAGCAGCTGACTGGAGAACTGACTCGTATGCAGAGCAATATGCAAGGATGTCTAGGGTTCAGCACATAGGTTAACTAGAATTTCCTCTAACTCTCAACAATTCAGTGTTTGTGACTGATGCAATTTGGCAGATATAGAGAGAAAAAAATCAAAGCATCCAAAGGTACAGTTGAAGGGTGGACATGCATTGATAATGAATGAGATAGGATTCCCCTGGCACCAGCCACGTGACTCGCACCTCCTGCTGGACCTCCACATGCAGACTCAAAGGCTTGTCAGCTTCAAAGATTAGCTGGGCTTCAGCTTCCTGCGGTTCCCTTACCAGAGTACAGCTTTGGACTTGGCCTCTCTGAGATTCACTTTTCTCATCTCTTAATTTAAAGCAGCAGGTCTCAGCTAGGAGCAGTGTCATCCCTACTCCACTCCCAAGACTGAGTGACAAGGTCTAGAGACATTTTTGTCCACTACCACAGGATGCCACTGGCACCTATGCGGGAAGAGGCTAAGAATGTTGCAGAGCAGCCTGTAATTCACCAAACACAGCTGGGTGTGGAGGCACACACCTATAATCCCAGCACTCGGGAGGCTGAGGCAGGAAGATTACTGGGAGTTTGAGGCCAGCCTGGGGTACATAGTTCAAAGCTAGCCTGACCTAGCAAAACCCTTTCTCCAACAAACATTCACCAAATAACCACCCAAAACATAGAATTACTTAACCAAGCATTCTTCTTCCAAAAAGTCAGAAGTGCTGAGGTAGAGAACGTGTGGCTTACAAAAGGGAATTAGGCTTGTTTTGTGGTGGTTCTGTGTCACACTTGGTACCAAACCTACGCCTAATAGAAACTCAACAAATATGTGTGGAGCCAAGAGAGGTATGACCATGTGTATGACTGAATACTATGTCCCTTTAATAAGAGTACTGATTTCTTTTCCAATTAAAATATCTTCACAGTTGTAAAGCAATGCCCAGCTCATCGTAGGTACCCAGTTAATAGTAGCTTCCAATGATGCTAGTCACATTTACCTGAATTTGCTTCATGCTCATTTTGAATAAGAATTCATTTGTTTTCATCCTTTGCCAAGATAATAGGCAGTCTGCGCAGGCAAAAAGCCCAGGGGGGCTTTCACAAATATTGGTTTACAAAGACTCGTTTCATCCTCTGTTTTTGAGATAGGTAAGCCAAGGGCCACGCGCTTGTGCCTTAATTTCCGCTCCCTCCGGCAGACTTTTGCTAGGGAGGGTTTTGTTTCTCTAAAATTACTGTTTCATTGCTTGCTGTTCTGAAAGAGCCTATTGGTTAATATTAATACATTTTTGTCTTGGACCATTTCCTTCTGGCGCTGTTTTCCAACCTGCCACCATAGTTTGCTTCATCCCATCTCTTGTCACTGGTGCCTGTGAAGCTGTTTCCTACACTCGTGTCCTCCCAGCCTCCAAGCAGGCCTGCAGGCACCATCTCCATTTGACAGATAAAGATGCTGAGACTTAGGAAATTAAATGCCCACGAAGCCCTTGCTTCTGGCTCCACCTTATTACTCCTGCTAGGATTTGAGACCTGGAAGAGACCTAGGGACACAGAAAAAAAGTTCACTTGTCAAAAGCCACCCAGGTAGTGGTACCCAGGCTCCTGATGATACCTTCCAGATGTTTTCTGCCTTTCTTTTCCTACCTGTGCCTGAGAAGCATTTTGCAGTTGAGTCTTTCTTCCTTTCTTTACTTCAGGAAAGAGACACTGAGTGTCACCATACTCTGCTGTGGTGTCAGAGGAATTTTCTGGGCTGGGATCTTGGTCTGCCCACTAACACTGGAGAGCTTATAGTTCAAAGCTAAATTATTATGAAATTAAAATTATCTTATCAGAAATGGAGATAACAAGCATCGCCCTATGTCACAGAGTTATCATGGTGGCCAGCTGAAATAAAGACAACAGAATTTGTGAACTATATTCTGGTAAGAATTTCTCTAAGCTCTTTCCTATCCCAAACCCAAGCCTAGAACTACCAGACATTAAAATTTCTATTATATTGACACATTACTCCATGATAAAACTTAAAAATGGTAATCTTACTGGCTAATATTTGTTGAGCCATTATTACTGTTCAAAAACTTCATGAAAGTCACTGATACATACAATCTCCTCAAATTCTTTGAAGGCCTGTATGACATACCTAAGTTTGTACTATTTCTAGCTCACAGATGGGACAGTTAAGGCCCAGAAAAGTGCATGTAGGTCCTTATTAAAGCCTGTGTAGCTTACCACTGCCTCAGATTCAGTTGGATCGAAGAGCCCAAGATGTCATACATTCACATACTCATTTATTAAGAACCTCCTTATGACCAGCACTGTGCTGACCAGCATTGCATATGCAGGTCAATGCTCCCTGATCTACCACCCCCTCACTGAGGCCAGAACTGGGGCGACCAGGATTATCTTCTCCTCCAGGAAGAGGTGTGGGGACATGTGTGCTCCTGCCATCCCACAGGGCTGTCAGCTGTGTCAGCTGGTGTCCCTGGGAAGAGGATGACATTCCTGCTTCCAGCTAGGAATAGCCGATCAGCACCAAGGGAGGGCGGGGAGGCTCCGGCGCAAAGCCACAACTGTACAAGCACAGCGATTGTGTGCTGAGCCCCCTGAAGACCCTGGCCAGGGACCAGTCCACTTGTGTTTCCTGAGTTGTTGTCTGCCAGAACCCACTGTGAGGGACTTTTGTCCTTCCAGGCTCATCTTCAAGGGTTTCCTCAGGACAAGGTTACTGCATGGGCTAAGGACCACATGGATTGAAATCTCTGAAAAAATCTGTTAGGGCTTTCATAGTACAAACCCAACTGCTGCCCGTGGATAAATATTGACATTTGCTATAAATTCTCTCACGGGTGGTCACCCCTGGGTAAATTCCAACTCAAGCCTCTGAACCCAGGTGCTCAACCAGGTGCAAGGAGCCAAAGGCTAGGGGAGATGCTCCTGGAATCTCAGATCACCTCTCCTACATGGGCCATCGGTGGTCTTAGTGCCAAGGAGCTTGAAGTTTAGATCTAAGGGGAACAGAATAACAAGACTCTACCATGGCTCTTATAGTAGTTTCCTAAGGATGCTGGGGTGAAACGTTGTGGGCTGGATGGCTTTAAACAGCAGATCTATATTTTCTCATGGTTCTGGAGGGCCAAAGTCCACAATCAAAGTGCTGGAAGAGCCATGCTATCTTTGTGGAATGGGAGGAGGATCCATCCCTGCCTCCATCCTTTTGGTAGTTGTTGGTAGTCTTTGGTTCTTTATCTTCTAAAGAAAGCACCCCACTTTCTGCCTTCATCATCACATAGCATCCTTTTCATGTTAAACCTGGAAGTTACCTTCTGTGAGGAGTCTTTGCTGACCCAGTGTCGGGGGCCTTCCAACTGCCTCAGCACCCTGCTCTCCCACCCACACTTTTAGCTCACACATCCCGTTGCAATGAAGTTGTCCATCTGCTTGTCTTTGGCCCTGACTTGGGCCAAATCTCAAAGGGGTCTGTGTCTTCCTCTTTCAATCCCTAGCCTAGCCTCATAGCCAGCAAAAATAAATGCTTCTTGGATGAAATCATCAGGTGAATGAACGTGTAAGCAAAAAGTGAAAATAACAATAGCCCAGTGGCCCAGTGTGAAAATTAAGAACTTTTCTACCTTTCTGCTAGTGGCTGCCCACCACCTGACTCTACATGGGGCATAAGCTTAGTGGGATAAGGTTTGGGAAGCCATTCTGTGTCAGGGCTTAGTCAAGACTAAAAGTTACCAGCAGGGTGGTTACTGGAGGAGTCTTGGTGGTCATCCATGTGGCCAGCTGTGGGGCCTCTGAAGACTCTACTGTGGCCCTGTGGTCTCTTTTTGCACTTTCAATCCCTTTTCATTTTTCAGTGAAGGTGGGAGGCAAGCAAAGAAGCAGGTAAACCTCGCTGATTTCCTCTGCTTTGGCACAAATGTGGTGCAGCTCTTTTGCATGATTGAATGCCTCAGCCCATGAAGAATAAAAACTGTAATTCCTTTCTTTTTTCATTGTGTTTAGCCAAAACAAGCTGTGAAAGAATGTAAAATATATCATTTTGTTGGCACCCATTCACAAGTGAGTCAGTGAGCTTGCTCACATTTACAGCTAAAATTGGATCCCAACCTTCCAAAAATTTATGACAACTGCTCCTTCTTGTGGCTTAAATGTTGACATATAATTAATTTAGGATTTCTTCCTGAGGCTTCCTGTCCAGGTTTGTACCTGCCACAGAAATATCCTTGAAAGTTTATCTAACAGCTGGAGCTATGAAAAACCCACTGAAGCTTTGTGGGGCAGGGTGGGCCGTGCCAACAGGAAGAGCCCAAGAGAAAGCAAGAGGCTGCCAACAGGGCTAGCTGCCGGAGGTGCCCCAGGTCGGAGGCATGGAATTTGCTGTTTGAAGAAAGCTTAGGCAGCCTCCTGCCACTGCTCCTTCCTGGCCCCAGTGGTGTGTATGCTCCTTCTTCACTCTGCACAGTTCTTTCCAGGAAGGTGACTGGTCCTGAACAACCCAGGCAGGTGCTTTTCGCACTGGGGTTCAAGCTGGTCCTGATGTCCAGCTCTCTGCTCTGTATGGATTCCCATAGAGGTGGAGGCAGTGAGCATCACTGCTAACTGGACTTTGATATCTGTCAGGTGCCAGCAGAGGACGGGCTAGGCATCATTCATTTCATTTATCTTCTCAACAACTTGGGATACTTAGAGTTACTGTCTTCACTGCGGAGATGAGAAAGCTGAACTGGGACTCAGAGAGGTTATGTGTGCTACCTGAGGGTCCCCAAACTAAAAAGAGGAAGACATGACAGGTGGTTCACAGGTATGGAGCTCCTGTTGGGCCCTGACTCATACGTGCATATTTAGGGGCTGTGACATCAAGAAATTATCCAGTGCAAAGTGTCAGATAGTTCTGAGGCTGAAAGCCACTGCCATACAGAGCAGCAGTGGAAATAAGTACCTGGCAACTGTTTGTTATTGTCAGTCAGTGCAGCTCTCTCCTCAGCCACTTAGCATTCTGATACTTTTTTGAGCACCCACTATGTGGCAGGCAACTAAAACACCTGTAGTGAGCAAGATGCACACAGCCTGTCTTCATGAAGGCTATGGAGGGTGCAGGGAGATGATAACCAGACAGGAACCCAAGTGCATGAAGCCAGATTGCTCTCAGAATCCGGAGTCCTGCAGAAGGGGGTCTTTGAAGTTGATGTCTAGGGATTAGCAAGAAGCAGCCAGGTGAAGGGCAGAGGGCTAAGGGCCCAAGGCACAGGCAGCCATACATGCAAACGCCTGTGGAGGTTTCAGCTCTGTGCCTCTTTCTGCAGTAGGATTCCTACCAACAACCACCCTCTGACCCCTGAGGGTAGGTTGGCCTGCCATGCAAGAGCTTAGTACACCCCTGTGGGGTTTACAGTACAGCACGTAAGGCTGGATCCCAAGGAAGGTGTCTGCAGCAAGGCTGAGGCCTCTGATGTGTCAGGTATCATGTGGGGGCTGCCCGAGGATGCTGGCATCCTCAGTTTGGCATTAACTTCAAGGGTGCCCCCAAAAGCCACTGGTGTCTTGTCTCAGACACCCACTTGGTCATGCCCCAGTCCCCTGGCCCCTGGCCCAGTTTTACCCAGAGGCATTTTTCCAGCCCTCAGCCCTGGATGCCAAGCTCCTGCCTGCCAGGACCTTGGGGTTTAATAAGGAAATATCTAGCCAGCTTGTGTATTATGAAAATGCATTTTGCTGTTTGATCTTCAAAGTGACCAGCAATAAAATCAGTGCAAGAATTCCCTCTCGGACCACCTCTACACCAAAGTGGGAAACATTTGTGATTGCTGGAAGCCCCATAACAGCTGGGAGAATGGTCCATCGCAGAGGTCCTTTGTAAATATGCTTCATGACTCACGGAGCCCCTCAATCACCATGATGCTTCCAGGGTTCATTTAGCTCCATGACTTGGAGCTAGAGGGGAGACTGAAGCCCTGTGCTTTGTGTGCAGACTCATGAGGGCAGATTTTGTCATGGGACTTAACTAAATTCAAACCAGAGAGCATCCTGGTTTCTTTCTTTCTTTCTTTTTTTAAAATTATTTATGTGTGTGTGTGTGTGTGTGTGTGTGTGTGTGTGTGGCCAGCTCAGCCCACCAGGGGGCGGGGCTGGCTGGCATGTGGTGCTGGGGGATTGAACCGCGGTCCCTGTGCTTTGCTAAGCTTGTTCTAAGTAGGTGCTTTAGACCACTGAACCATCTCACCAGCCCCGCATCCTGGTTTCTGACACTATGCAAATATGCCTAGCCTTAGATTCCCTCTGAAATAACACCTATTTTTATCAGAGCCCTCATTTTTGAGAGGGAGATATCATTGTTTCTCTTCAAGGTGGTGTGTTGGTCAGTGGGCTTTCTGAGCAAACTCTGTGTGGATGTGCAGAGATCTTGGAGGTATCTTGTCTTTGTTTCTTAAAATTCATACTGGAGCACAATACGCAGGGCAGGTACTGACTTCAGATTGGCCATGATGGAGCTCATACTTGGACTTGAGGATGACTTAACTTTTACTGTGGAAATCCTGTTCCCATCCACACATCTAGCACAAAACCAGTGATCCTACAGATGCCCCATAAACCTTATTCTGTAGCATCCTAGCTTGTACTCCTGCTGACCATGCAATCTATCTGACATAAAGAGGCACTAGTGATGTCTGTGTGGGAATGAGAGTGGGAGCTGTGTTATCAATAGCTTGTTCCATTGTCCTAGGAAGATGTCATTTTGCTTATACTGCAGTAAAATTTATTTTGCACAGAGTGGCTGAGAAACAAAAATCCCATGAAGCCCAGTGGATTTCATGTGATGTTCCCACAGCATTTCAAAGTTACCTATGCAAGGATGAAGGCAGGAAGGCAAGCTCCCATGGAATGGAACCTAGGAGTGGGAGTTACCACGTGGCAGACATCCTGACCATCGCTGGGGAGCCCATAATTTGGAGCAAGACAAGCTTTGGGCTTATATTATGGCGGTGAAGGCAGCCTCTCCCAATAATCTTTTTAACATCCCACTTCTTCAAAGACAACTTGGACCCCAAAGCCTTCAGGCAGCCAGAAGACATGTGAATATCCCATCTGTTGTGTAGAGGCCATAGATTGTAATCCTCCAGATAGTTTACTCGATCTCAGAATGATAAATGATCAATCACTGCATTCCCCCTAATGAAATTAAGATGTTAAGATATATTGCTTGGGGCTTCTGGATGGGGATGTTTTTTCATTCGAATTTCCAAGAGAAAAATGTATCACTTCAGAATCGCTGCTGGGAAAGGGAGAGATTCTAGATCTCTGCTAAGGCAAAACGTTTGATGGTGGGGAAAATACTTCAGACATTTTTTTTTTTATAAGTGACTAATCAGCCCAAACACCATGAATCTGGAAGGCCATAATGCTAGTTCTTGGAGGGGAATGGAGTTGCATGTGCCTTGATCTTCTACAGTGGACATTTTGGAAGGAAGCTACCAGTGGCCTTAACACTGACAGACAAAAAAAACTGACTAGAAATCCATTTCCAAGCAGAGAGTCCAGTGAGAACCCTAGAGAGTCATGGAGATCCACAATTACTTTTCAATTAACATAGTGCAATAAAAGAAGTCAGCATGGATGATATAATACATACATATATATATATATATATATATATATATATATATATATAGTATACGCCACCAGGGATGCTACTTCTTTGGAACGCCTTTCCACTGCCCTCCTGTGAGATCAAGCCAGGGTCCCAGTGTGCTCCTGAGTACGTTTGCCATGCCACCGGGCAAGGGTCACACTGTGTCTCTCTCCCTTCTGGCTGTGCTTTCTGGGGCAATAGGCTGGTTAGTGACAGCAACTTTTCAGCGTGTAAGACTGCGTGAGGTACAGCACAAGTGTCTGTGCTCAGGGAAGGTTGGTGGGCCCTTCTTGGTTCTCAGCATAACTTTAGTCATATGTTCCATTTAATTATCTGTGGAATACAATGTCTGCTATGCGCACTTGGTACACATTTCATCGGGTCAGAGTTATTGGTTGTCTTACTCAGCTACAATATTCCTAGCACTTTGTTTGGCTTCTGGTAGATTTTTTTTTTTTTTTTAAATGTGAGAAGTAGGAATAGAAGAAGGAAAGAAAGGGACCAAGAAAGCAGGGGGGAGCAAAAGGCTGGTTCTTGTGCTTTTCATAAATGTAGTTTAAAAACAATATAAAATCCAGACTGAATTAACATTTGTAACTCATTTAAGAACTCATTTCACTTGCAACTCTGCAAACCAAAAAAGGTAGCATTTTTCCTTCCCTTTATTCGCTGTTGAATGAGTAGGCCTCAAAGACCCTGAATAAAGGGCAGACTTCCCTGGCTGCTTGCTGGCTTGTGTTTTGACATTTCTCTTTTCCTTCCCACCTACCAGAGAGGCACCCCTCCTCCGAAGCGATTGCCTTTTGTTGCAGAAAACTGATTTGGTGGTTGCTTAGAAAACAGTGTGCAGCGAGTTGAAATTATCGTTAATCAAATGCAAAACTCCATTCAGCTTCTATCTGCCAAAAATAAATAGTTTTAAAAATGAATTTCAGATTGCTGACAATGATGACTGTGTTTACGGTGGTGGCGTTGCCTGCCCTCAGCCGGCCATTGCTGGCGGCATGCACCCAGCATTTAGGAATTAAACAGAAACAGATTGAACTGGGTGCATTAGCTGTTGCCACATTGGAACGCTAATGGGCTTAGTGACCACAACCTACCCAGGCCAGAGTGTGTCAACAGCCAAAGGACCAACCTCAGTTGCTGTTTGTGCTTTGCTCAAGTTGTTACAAGCTTAATTCTTTGCAGCTTATTTTTCCTGCTGTTTTGGCTTCTTCCTTGCTCTGTCTTAAAGAGGGTAGCAGCCTGTGCAGGCTCTGAGAGCGAGGCCACAGGGCTGTGGTAAGAGATCTGCAGAGCAGCATCTCCGTCTCTGAGGCTCCATGACCTGTGAAGCAGAGGCTCTGCCTCCTTCCTCGCTTCCTTCCTTCCCAGTTGCTTCTCATGCACATTCCGGAAACAGATCAACCCTAGAGCAAACGCAAGAGCCTCTTGATGCGCCGCTCATCTGGAAAAGAGAAGCCTTCCTGCCTTTCTTGCCCTGCATGAAAGCATGCTGCATAGTGTTTGCACCTCAAAGAGGGTTTCTTTGCACCACAGCCAAGCCTTCAGCCCTGCCTGAGAAACAAGGTTAAGCATTTCCATCTCTGGGCAGCCCATCCGAGCCTTGAGTTGCAGGAAGTTGGCAGTAAAGAGGTTAAATTGCTCAAAAGGCTAGATCTGTGGTTTCCTGCCCACACTTGCTCTGGCCTAAGGCAGTGCTTGCTGTTTGGGGAGGGGGGAAAGGGAGGTCTCCCCTGGACCCAGGTGGCCAGCAGGCAAACCATGTTATTAAGAAGCAGGGATGCAAACCTTGATCTTCAAACGAGACCCCCCTAATTAGTTGCCAGCCTAAGAGTAAATGGCATTCCACCTCGGCAAGGCGGGAAGGGTACCTTCAATTCCTGGAGACTAATTGCCATTATTGGCTTGATGAAGATCCTGTCGTAAACACTGTCATCTGAGCTACTTCTGGTTGGTAAACTCGAGATATGGAAGAGTTCCTTTATGTTTTAAATTCTTCTGAACACCTCTCCATCTTGGAAGGGACATCTCTTTATGAACGTGACAGTGTTCCTAGCACCCAATTTCGAGGTGGTTTGTATGTAATATGGCAAGCTCATCTTAAACCCGAATTGTTGATAAGAGATTTTAAAAGATGTTTTGCTTTATTATCATCTGAATTTAAATGTGCCATCTCAACAACAAATCTTCACTTTGAGCACAAGGGATTTATCATGAAGATAATGAGGCTTCGGTTTTCAAGCCTCTCAAGTACTCAAGCCTTTGCCAAGACCCTACAAGGAGCCCTGTGATATGCTTGTGAAGTGTATGTTCTGTCATGTTTGAAACAATTTGTGTATTCTTTTTCTTAAGAAGCATCTCCCACATGGTATAAACATTGAAACACACAAACCCAAAATATGTTCTATAATACTTGGAGTATGTTTCTTACATTTACAACATCCTGTTTCTTTTTACTTCTGGCCTGCAATATCTCCCCCTGGTCTCAGCTTATTAGTACTGTTTAGCATTTACACAAGGAAGAGCAAACTTCTCTAGGCCTCATACAGGGCTGTAGGCCACATACTGGGCTTTCAGTGGTGACTAAATTGACTCTTGAACTAGAACTTCTAAAAGCACGGAACCAGGAAACCTTGGAACTGTGTCCTGTGAGGCAGCCTGGAAACACCAAACTCAGGTGTCCAAAGAAGCCAACATTGGATGCGGTCTGTAGCTACATCGATTTGGGCTTGTCACTGGGCCTCAGGGAGCCCTGAGGTTTTATTATGCAGATACTATCATAAGCAGAGTATGAGAGATAGGGAGGAGGAAGAAAATAGCCTATACTCTCTGAATATTACTAAGAAAGCGTGACTTTTTGATTCACCTTGGAGATTGACTTTTAATAAGCATCACTGAGCACGGAGGCATCAGGCTCAGCATTAACATGTGCAGTGGTTATGATGCAGGACCACTGGCTTATTACGGCACATGCCCCTTTCTTCTGAAGCAGAGCTCCAGAACTGTCCTTAGGAAGCCAACAGGTCACTATCATGCAGGACCAATTCCTCCCTGTGAGTATTACGAGGTGAGGCAGGAAGGTAGAAATTTCCATTCACAGACTGATAATAGGTGCTTCCAGCTCACATTGTCTGCAAGGAAAGCAGATGGTTCCCCTCTGGAGGTAGCCTAGTAACTTCCCACAACTGGCTGCAGCCCCAAAGTGCTAGCCCTACCCTCGAGGAGTCTCCTAGGATTCCTCCGACAATTGTCCCTCTATTCAGAGCATCCACATTGTTTCGTTAATCAGCCCTCATCTCTGATGTCATGAACAGCACCCCCAAAGATTCCCAAAGCATTATTTTAACTGTATGTTTCACAGATTTGAGATGTTAGAAATTGGGTGCCCAACTTTGGGTTAGTATAACTCGTCCAGGAAAGAAACACTAACATAGGTTTTGACAACAAAACCAGGTTTTGTTCTATCAGTTACATTTAAAAGATTCCAATTTCAAACCAAACACAATGTGTGGTTATTCTGTCAGCGATTTATATAGCCACCAGGGCGCCACAGTTACACACTGCATACATCATTGTATTTTTAAAATGTACTTAATGAACATTTTTTTTCTTTTCTACTAACTACTTCATTGCCTTAAATGAATGCATTCCAATAGAATTTGTAACAAATGACCACTTTGTGTTTGCATTAATGCCAAACACGTTTAACAAATTTTTAACAAGGAACCCTGGCAAAATGCCAAACTCCTAGAGGGACACTGAAAGAATGCTATAAATTTAAACTAGATTTTACCTTTTCACTTAGCTCAGCAAGTGTCTTAGGTGTCCCACTATCTGAGGATTGTAGCCTTTCTATTTTATGTCAGATAAGTTGTACATTTTCATTATTTTTATTACTTAGGCTGTGCCTGTTTTCCTAGGACTTTTAAACCTATGCATCTATATGTGAAATACTATGAAGCAGTTTAGAAATAGACCTTTATTTCTGCAAAACTGTTCCTGTCATATATATATATATATATATATATATATATATATATATAATCTTTGTTTAAAAGAATGCAATGAACCAGTTACAAACAAAAACAATCAGAGCAATGATTCTCAACTGGGGGTGACTGTCCACTTTCCTAGGTATTTGGGAACATCTCAAATCATTCTGATTGTCATGACTGGGAGGGGGGCATGTTACTGGCATCTTAATGCAGAATAGCCAGGATGCTGCTGAGCATCCTACAATACACAAGACAGCCCCCTCCCCAACCATATGAATGTCCATAGAGTGGAATTGCAGAACCCTGGAGGACAGCAACAGGGCCTCTACTATGAGCTGTCTCTCACGTTAAAGAAGGTATGCAGTTAGAACTAATTACAACCAAACTATTTGCACTTAGCCATTGTTTATTTTTTTAATTTTTTAATAATTAGCCATTGTTTTTTATAGTAGTTTTGCTTTTTATTTTTTTTACATTATTCATATATTTTCCTCAATTTATTATTTGTTTTCAATGTCATTTGCCCACGTAGTATATATTAAATAAGAATGCAAAATGAATTAATGTGTAAAACATAGAAGACTCATTTAAAAATAAGCATATGCAGGTATACCAAATACAAGCATATCTAAAATCTGAGTACTTCTTTTTAATCCTAAACTTGAATGGTGATTAAAAAATTATATTATATTCTCTGAAAAAGTCATGTCTATACTGAGAAATTTGTTAGCCATTGTTTTAAAAATGGCATAGGGTATCCAACATTGGTGTTTGGTGGCAGATTTCTTGCTTTTGTCTTTGCTGCTTTCTGACCTGCTTGAGAAGTTAAGATCTCTGTCCATCACAGCTTGGCTCAAAATATAGACTGAGTTGCTGCTGGGATCTGCTGTTGGAGGATTTGCTTGACCAGCTAACCCATGCTGTGTCCCTACTGGGGAGCCATAGTTAGGCTGGACCTATCTCTGAAGGCAGCATGGTGGGAGCCAGGCACTACAGGTCCACAAGACAGCTGTGGCTGGTTTCATGGAATGCCCTTACACTGCAGTGGCTCTGTACTTGTTATTCTGTGTAGTGGCCAAGTATTGGTTCTAGCACAGTATTGTGATATTAAAATAAGTCACTATTAAAAAGGAAATTTATTCATGTTTTAATTTTCTTTTTCTTTTTTTTAAATGGCCAGCTCAGTCCGCCCTGGGGATGGGGCTGGCACAGCATGTGGTGCCGGGATTAAACCTTGCTCCCTATGCTTGCCTAAACAGGCACTTTAAACTGCTGAGCTATCTCACCAACCCTCATGTTTTAATTTTCTTTGTGGTTTATTTTGGTGTGGTCAGTACAGAGCACTTTACATTGAGATACATCTCCAACCCCTATTTAATATTTTATTCTGAGGGTCACACAAAGTTGTTAAAGTTACTCAAGCTGGGCTCAAGCTTCCCATCTTCCTGCCTCAGCTTCCCGAAGTGCTGGGATTGTGGGATAAGAATGTTGTTGAAAGAAAACGCTAATTAAATGCTGAAAGTATTGTGGAGGGATTAGACAACTGGAAAAGTAAGGTACAAAAGACTAAGGTTTAAGAACTGCTGGCCTCCTGTTAAAAGGAATGGGGTCTGAGGTCAGACAAGTGAGTTCAAAGGAGCCTCAGAAAGGTGGAGAATGTGACTGAAAACATTCAGTTTCCTCATCTGTGAAGCAGCCCATTCACCACCACAACCCCAGCAAGCTTGTCTGAGGTAATTCCAGCACAAGCAGAGAACACAGTAGCAGACAGCGTGCACCCAACATGAGCTGCTGGAACCTCTGAGCACAATAATAATGACAAAAATAAATGGTAAGGAGACATAGCCGTAGGTGCTGCTGTTTCCGTGTATGGATCACATATCAGTGAGAATTCCTCTATGCAAATAGGGGTGAGTTTCCCACAGCTCAGAGAAAGGGAAGATGGAATGGAGTCACATGCTTGGCTCCTCCTTCCTAGCTGACTCTGTCATGCTAACAGCAGTTTGTAATTCTGAACACCGGGCCAGTGGGCCGCCTCCCCCAGCCCCCGCCCCAAGCCCTCTGGGCTCTGAAGTGTTACATTTTATTGCCCCTTGGAGCTGTAGGAGGCCACTCTCAAGGTAAAATGTTGCTCTCCACTCATATTTTTGAATTATGGCTTCAAGGTGGTTGCTCCTATCAAGAAAATTAAATGATTTAACATAATTTGTTGCCACTTTGATCACAACAATAATAAATAAATCTTCATGAGGAAAACGGGAAACCCATTCTACCCTGTTTTAAAAGATGTTAAGTAATAACACAGATGTAGTTGTAGATTTTTTTTTTTTTTTTTTCTGAGCAGAAATGGCTGTGTTGGACTTTCTATGAGCCGGGTTGCTCAGTGGAGCTGTTCTACAGGATGCCCAGGGCCACGGGCGGAGGACGGCTCTGTGACTGTGGTTAATTAGTCTATCAGGAGCTCACCTTTTATGTGGGCACCATGTGCAAGATGTTAGGGGCATCTACCGCTGTTGTGAATGGGTGTCTGTTTTTGTACCTGGGGGCACACTGCACACATTTGGAAAGCACATGGGGCATAATGGACATTAACCCAGATGTCAAAAATAGCCTGCGTTTTACTACTGTTATTAAACAGTTTCCCCTTTAACCCCTCCATGTTTACCAAAGACCCCTTTCTCCCAGCCTGTTTCTGCAAATCACTACTGAAAGGGCAGGGGAAGAAAGCCATAATCCGGCAGGTGTCTTTATTCCAAAGAAAAACAGTCTGAAGGAATATTTGTGAGACACCACACATTTATGGCCTGTTCTCCCAAGGGTGCTTGTCCGGGACAGAATCTCACCCTGGTGCTGGCCAGCAGCGCCCACAGCTACCCACCCCTGTGCCAGAGGAGGAGAGCTAGCCTCTTAGGGCATACTGTTTCCACAAAAGAAATAGCTTTGTATTTTTGTATGATGCTGCTTATAGCTTCTTTGGTTTAAAATATCCAAAAAGTATGAAAAAAAATTCTAAAAGAGAAAACTTTGAAACGCCTCCTGGACATAAAAGTGAATAACAACTTTGGACAATTGCCAGTTGTGCTGGTAACTCACTATTCTTGTGGACTATTGGACTATATTGGATTAATTTGCTGAGTTCAGGTACCTACAATATTTGGATTGGCATCAAGTATGAAAAGGTCCTTCAAAGACTTCTCCAAATATAGCATCTCTAACAGCAATGGGACACCCCTCTCTGACAAAACAAAACAAAAAAGGATGAAACAAAAAATATTTTTTGTAGTTAAAAAAAATGTATATACAAGATGGTTAGGATAGATATACAGCTACTTTCTCTTAGTTCAATGAGAAGAAAGGTTTGTACTAATATTGTTTGGATAAGATATCATGTCTGCATCTTGTCCTCTGAGTAACTACTATGAAGACAACAATATGCACTTATTTATTATTATTATTATTATTATTATTATTGTATTTTTAGGGAAGGGTCTATAGGGTGTTCAGGGTCTCACTACTAGATCGGACTTATAGTGATCCGCCTGTTTACAGCCTCCTAAACTGGGATTACAGGTGCACGCCACCACGCCCACTCTAAATTGCCATCTCAGTGTGCCCTGGGGGGTGGAGCAGGCACAGCAGGCCTAGGGATTGAACCCCTGGCCCCTGAGCCTGCTTGCAGGCACTTTAATTCACTGAGCTATTTGGTTGGCCCTGAATGTATTAATTATTGTAACTGTCCTACTAACCTGTTTTGAAACTATTTCATTGCTATTTTATCTTTTTTTCTCATTAAAATGAATAATTTTTTTAAATTAATATTTCAATACATATATATTCAGCTTTTTTCCTGAGGAGGTGTGCCCATCTTTCCCCATCAAAAGAAAATCATATTCTAATTGTCACCAGTCTCTTAATAAAACATAAGCATGCTTGTCCCAGCTCCCTGTTCATTTCCTTTATGGCCCAAGTTTTAGTCTCCATCCAGGAACTGGTGTGTGTGTGTGTGTGTGTGTGTGTGTTCATTGTCTCTCTACCTGAGGGTGTGCAGGCTCTGTGACAGTGTGGATCTTGTCCATCCTGGTTGTTGTAATGTCCGCAGCACGAAGCACATGCTGGACACAGGGAAGCCCCATGTTCTTTTTCTATTGTCACACAACCAATTACTGCAAGTGGAGTGTACAAAACCAGGGTGCACTTACTGTTCCACAGTGTTGTAGGTAGGTCAGAAGTTCAGAGGGGCTCAACGGGGCTCTCACTTAGGGTCTCATAAAAGCAAAATCAGGACAGACCTGGCCGGACTTTCACAGGAAGGCTCTGGGGATGTGTGTACTCCAAGCTCACTGAGGTTATTGGCAGATTTCAGTTTCTTGTGGTTCTACAACTGGGGTTGCTGTTTCCTTGCCGGCTGTCAGCGGGCGGTCACCCTCGTGTTCCTCCTGAAAGGAATCGTGCAGGTCCTAGCCTCATGCTCTCCCCTCTTCCCTCCCCATCCCGCCTCCCCCCACCACTGTTCAGCATAGTGAGTCTTACCATGTTTCCCAATTCGCTCGCAAATTTCTCTTGTCACAGTTGAAGTCAAGTGTCTGCTTATCAAGGGCTTGTTCAGATCATCTTTTGTTTAATTTCAAGTCACCTGTCAGTAGCTTTAGTGACCTTTGTAAGATAACAGAGCCATGGTCTAATATGCTTGGGCTCTCATGGCCAGGGATAAATGTAGGAAGTCTTGTAGGGGGGCCTGCTGAGGAGATTCTGGGGTTCTGTCTACTCTTACCACCCTTTAATATCTATTAAAAAATGAGCAAATCACCCTGCGCCATGCACTGTACAAACCACAAATGGACGCTCAGGAAACAAGACTGCCCACGTAGAGCTTACAGTCTACCTAGACACGTGAAAGTGGCCCTTTTAGATCTAAGTCATTCCCTGAACTGCAACCCCAAACCCACTTATTTATCACAAAGTGCCAATGCTGCAATTAAGCCTGGATACCAATGTTTTGGTTTAGGAAAACAACAACAACAACAACTGCTATCTGATGATCTGATGCTAGGTTGCTGGGGCAGTGTGGCGCCCTGGCCAACAGAGAGGACTGCATGCCTGCTCCGGCATGTGTGCCACAGGCTCCCCACCACTGACCTGGCCCACGGCTCTTCAGTCAATAATAGAAAGCAAGCCACATTTGTAATATTGAATTTACTAGAAGCCACATTTTAAAAATTGGCAAAAAGTGGGAAGAATTTTTTTTTAAACATTTATTTAGTGTGTGTGTGTGTGTGTGTGTGTGTGGCCAGCTCAGCCCACCAGGGGGCGGGTCTGGCTGGCATGTGGTGCTGGAGGATCGAACCACGGTCCTTGTGCTTTGCCAAGCTTGTTCCAAGTAGGTGCTTTAGACCACTGAGCCATCTCACCAGCCCAAGTGGGAAGAATTAATGGCAATGTATATTTGGTTCTCTTCAATATCTCTACATTGTCATTTTGACAAAGTCAATATAAAATTTGTTCCTGAAATAGTTTATATTCTTTTTTACATGTTGAGTCTTCAGTATCTGGCTTTACACAGCACATCTCTTTTGGGGCTGGCCAGGGCTCCCCGGCCACATGGGACCAGCAGCTGTCACATCCTGGAGTGCACGTGAGGCTTCCCGGGAAGACACAAAAGTCTAAGCTGAGACCAACAAACAGGGTAGTCAGGCCGGTGCTCAGTATGAGAGTGTGTCCGACAGAGAGGTGTGTTTGCAGGAGGAGGGAAAAGAAAGCTTTAGTGCTGAGGCAGCTGGCTCAGCACAGGGGGAAGAGAAGTGCGGAAGGCCAGGGCAGAGAGGAGCGTGAGAGAGGCCTGACGGATACGTGCCAGCGTGGCCCCAAGCCTGTGGTCTTCTATCCTGAGAGCCGCAGGATGCTGTGGCGGGGGGAGATTATAAACAGGGGTAGTAAAGCTTCGCTGGGGATGTGTAGAGAAAGTCGTTGTCACCATGGAAACAGTGCTGTTTAAGAAAATCTAGAGTTGGGTTCAGGAAGAGAAGATGCCGGAAGGGTTAGGGCCATTGGCTGTGACCATCTGGGTGACAGAGCACTGAACTGGTCAGGGATTATCTTGCAGTGGGTGGCAGTCAGGACTGCCTCATTGCTGGAAAGCAGAACTGCTTGTTTGCTTCTTAGGAAGCATATTTTTGCTTGTCCCTCCACAAGTGATCATCTGCCTTTCTAACTGATGAGATCCCCACCCCCAGTGCAGACTGCGTTGGCCTCCCAGTGAATGGACTGTTTGATTTGAGGAGTGGTAGCCCTTCTGGAAAGTTCTCTCCTCTGCAGCCTGAGCCTTACCCAAAAGCAGCACGCTGTAGTTGGGAGGCACTGTGCTCTGCTCTGTGACCTGTTACCCAGCTGGAAACCTTTCTCACAACTGAATAAATGATTGTTCTTTGCTACTTTATCTTGGAAAAACATCAAGGACATAGGACATTCACTGTAATTATTTTTCACTCACTTCCCCATCTGTAGAAAAATGACCTGTGCATTTTAATACTACTTTGGGTTTCCCTTTAGCCTTTTAATATATTGGCCAGCCCTTTAAAAGAATGGTTAAGAAGTGCTTAATGCAGAAAAGAATTAGAGCTATGCACAGCTTGTGAAACAGAAAGCGTGCTCTGACTTACAATTTTCATACAAAGTTTGCAGAGATTTTATACGCCAGAATGAGTAATATGATCTGCTCTAGGAACTCCCTAACTTTCTGGCTCTGCAAAAGTCATTTTTTGCCCCGATTCAAGTTTCTTAACCAGAAGGGTTACACTGAACTCCTCAGAGCATGAATTACCAGAGTTCACCCAAGCCACATGTTTCATTTACACTGCAAATGATGGCTCCAAATAGTGGCCTACCTGTGCAGACAATGGGATCTTTAGTGTGGGACCTGAGCAACACTGTGCAATAACCACCGACCCAGACAGCTCTGGCTGTCTATATGTAAGGGTGTGTGTGTGTGTGTGTGTGTGTGTGTGTGTCCTCTCCCTGCCACAGTCCCCACATAGCTGCAGAATTGTCATGTGCCCAGAAGCCCCCATAGCACATGAAAGCCCTATGTGACTCATAACTGCACAGGCACACGCAGCCAGGCCTTGCAGGGAAGGAAGCCACCGTCGCAAGGGCAGTGTGGCTGGCCCCCTCTTCGCACCCAGCTCCCGGTTGCTTCTGAAGCTGCAGCTGTGGTCCACACTCAGGGTCCTGCACCAGGATAGTGTGAACCCTGGACACTGCTGCGTACCTGTTCCCTGGGGCATGACGTAGGTAGATGAGTGACTGTTGTGCCTTTGTCAGCACACATCCTACGCACGGCCATTGGATGTGAGGATGAAAGCCAGCTTTGTTCAATCTGCTCTAAGGAGATTCTTTTTAAAATTTTTATTGTGGCAAAGCATGCACACCATAAAGCTTACCATTTTAATTTTTTAAATAAAGAATGCATATCAGTGGCCTAAGTACCATCATAAGTTTCTACCACCATCACCACTGTTCTTTTCTAGAATTTTTTTTAGCACCTCAAACAGAAATTCTGCACCCATTAACAAATAACTCTCCACTTCCTCCTCTTCCTAGCCATGGTAATTTATAACCTATTTTCTGCACCTATTAATTTTCCTATTCTAGATCTTATATAAATGAATCATATTATTTGTCTCTCTTGGTCTTATTTACTAGAGTTAGCATGAAGTCTTCCAGAGCCATCCATGCTGTAGCCTGCACCAGAGCTAATTTTTTTAATAACCAAGTAATACTCCCTTGTATGTGTATGTCATACTTCTGGCTACTGTGAATAATGATGCTTTGAATATTTGTGGACAAATACCTGTCTGAATGCTTGTTTTCAGATTGGGACATATACTAATGAATGGAATTATTGGCTCTAATATTCTCTTAAATTGTTGCTCTTAGACAACTTATAAGGGAATATTAAAGTTTCCGGTGTCTTGCATGTCTTTAAATCTCTAATCTCTATGGATCAGGTTATGAAAACATAACTCCACAGTTATTATAGAAAAATGTGGGGAGAAAATGTGATGTGTAATTTATTCATGTAGCAATAATCACTGGAACATTCTGATGTATTTCCTTCCCGTTTCCTTTCAGACAGTGGGAGTCACATGTACATAAAGGTGACACGGTTTGAAAGAGGTCTCTTCTCAGATGCACTTGTAGGACATAATTGACCTTTCTATTCCCTCTGTCTCTTCTCTGGGCTCCCTCCCCATTGCCTCCTCCCTGCTTCCACCCAACCCCAACCAAACAGAATGTAGAGAAGCCACTGCAAGATGGCTTTGGCGGGATCAGCGGGCCCTGTGGCCACTTTCTTTCCCTGCTAAATCATGCGCTCTCTTGTTGCAGCTGTCAGAAGGGCCGACTAAAGGGGAAGCACAGCTCTGCGGCAATACTCTGATAATCTATTGCAGTGCGGGTCATGTCACTGTCCAACACCAGGAGCAGCTCAGCAGAACTGAAGGGGCGAGTTCACCTTCATCGTCGACCATGATTCTCTTCTACTTCATATTTCCTTCATCATCTCCTTGTGGACTTGGATATATTGGAAAGGAAGGATGCACAGGAGGAGAAAAATGGCAACTCCTCCATTCTCTCATGGGATTTGGGCATTTAAAATGTGTCCATATATTCTGAATGTCCTTGCCTGATAACATTTTGTTTCTGTTACTTAAACCTCACTGGATATGTTGGAACTCCATAGGATTCTTAATATGAATTCAGCTTCTGCTGGGCAGCAAGCATCATCTCCAGCTGCTCTGCTGGTTTGGTCTAAGTGATCATTCCTAAAGCATTAGATTATCAAACTGTGTAAATTTGCTGTGAGTGAGTGGTGTTGGCGGTGTTTATCATGATGTGTGGAACCTCTGACAAACCAAAACACCAAAAATCGCAAGCCTTTGCCCTCCTCTATTTCTTTAATGTGCTGTTTGAAGAACCACATTTTGAGGTTGTAACCAATAGTTACCTCTGGGCCAGGTTGGAAATGAAATCAATTTTTTAAAACCACTAATACTTGCCAAGAAATCGCCTTATGAGAACATGGTGTGTGTCTCTGACAATGCGTGGCACATCTAGATTGTCATTCATAGCTTTCTCTCCCTGCTTACTGGAGAGTGGCAAAAGCCTGAGGCATCTGAGTGTCTCCCCTGTGTGTTTCTTTCTGGGCCCAGGGGCTGGGATGTACCGAAACTCGGGCTCCTACCATTCCCATATAGGCGGGTCTCCATGAAGAAGCTGGGACTCATTCACGCTTCCAGATCCAAGTGCTGTGCAAACAGCATTAGCCTACATCATCTGTAAACAAAGGGTCATTTCTCTCTTTTGTTGAAAGTACGTCTCCAACATGGATTCCAAAGCATTTTCAGCATTCAACATGAAATCGTTGGTGAATGCAGAACAATCACAAAAGTTGTGTATCTGTATATAGCTCTATACAGCCTGTCTGTGGATAACGAGTCATTACTTAAAGCACATGCCAGGGAAAGAGACCAAATTTCAAGGTCTTTTATATACAGTAACATGGTTCTAAGGAGAATTAAACTCCTACCACTTCCTCTGAAGATTAACGATATTAAAGTCATGAGTCTGGCAAATTTGCAACTCTTATACTGACCCACTCTCTGGTCAGAGGAAGAAGCCCTTCCACGTGTATGCAAGTGGGAGAGAAAACCCTGCATTTTTTAAAGGACAAACAGTGAATTTAAGCATGAGTGGCCTTAATAAATATAGTTGTCTTTCTTTGCTGCTGTGGAAAAGATTCTAAACAAATGTTCCTGAAGTCTTGCATTGAATTTAGTCATTACTATTCCTTTTTAAAATGTTGGTGCAATTAACTCTGGGCATCTGTGCGAGCTGTGGAGATCTTTAAAAGACAAACACCTTATTGGCAGGGAAGATGAACCTGTGCCTGAGCTGCACCTTTCCTGGATGGTGCCCAGAGTTCATGTATTCAAGCAAGTTTCTTTCTTCCAGCTTGGTTCTTATTGTCAGCAAGTATACTAAATTGTGTGAAGCTTACATGTTGCATAAAAAGTCCAAATACATTCACGTTTGAAAAGTTTGTCCTTTAATTCTCAAAGGGACGTAGGGCTTGGTTGGCGAAGTGAGCAGAGTTCTTTGCGAGATGAATTCCTACATTCGGACACAATGTCCCACTGCAAACCCAGGCCATAGGCTCATCCCCATGAACGGCTTGTCCTCACTGCCTCCTGCAGCCAGGTCCTGACCTGAACTCTGCAACCGAATACTTGAAATAGGAAGTAGGAAATCCAGTAGGAAAAATAGGGTCATTGAAATAGAAAAACAAAATATAAACAAACCATGTAGAGTTAGCTCTTTCTATGTGTGTGCCAATTTTGTCACAGTTATTGTTTGGGGGGATTGTTTTCTGCCCTGCTTTTGTTGATTAAAAGTATTATTGGTCCTCCCTTTCTGCAACCATATCATTTACTCCCTTAAAATTAAATCCTATCAAATATAGCATTTTTTCTCATTTGATGTAATATTCTCTTGACATTTGGAAGTTACAAAAACATCCCTTTTCACATATTAAAAATAGTCTCTGGGTTTACAACAAACACTGTGACGTTGAGAAGGTATTTTCTTTGTGCAAACATTAGCAAATTCCCTTCTACTTACAATGTAGTGAAGAGTTTGGGCTAACATTTAGGACAAGTTGGTCTAAGACTTACTATGTGCAAAGCAGGCTTGTACTTTATACCCCCTTTTGATTTCTATGTACAGTCTCAATTTTGTATTTAATGATTTTTGTGTATTCAATCTGCACGTTTACAGCGTGTCAACTTCCATTTGAAAGTGGGTTTTACTTTTTAAACAGTGTTTATGATGAGACCTCAAATGTATTGACATAAGCTCTCTCTGCGGTGTTCTTGTGTAGAGTGGTGTTTGAATGCTGCCAGGGGTCAATGTATCTACCTTCCCGAGACCCTCGTTTGATAGTGCTTCTTGTAATATTTCCTCAAGTGAGTGGCATGTGGGTTGTGATATTGACCATGTGATTATGGACATCGATGTGAAAAACATAAATAAAACTAAGGAACCCTCGAAACTACCAGTGGGCATGTATTAGCCAGTTATTGTAGCCTTTGTTCAGTAGCAGTACAATGTACAAGGTATGTACAGTTCCTGAATTTGTTATCATGTGTATGAGAAGTACTTTGTGCTGATCGCCTTATTTATATTCATCAAATAAACCTTATTTCTTTCTGAAGTGAGTTCATTCCATCTCTAATAAATGCTTCAATCCTAGTGGTTTCTAATATTTGGGGGGGGGTTATGGGTTCCCATTTGAAGAACCCAATGGATTTAAAGAAAAAACAGAAGTTTGTGACCCACTTAAGTGAACAGGGAAAGATCTAAGTCCTTTTTTTTTTTTTTTTTTTTTTTCAGAACAAGGGATTGAACTCAGGCCCTTGAGCTTGCCAGGGAAGCACTTATTCTACTGAGCTGTCTCCCCAGCCCTTAAGTCCCCTTTAAGGATGACTGGATATAGAGGCTCAAAGCAAGAAATGGAGTCATTGGCAGTATCTTCTTTCTTCCTTCCATTTGTTTCCCTTCCTTTTGTGCCCTGCTTTCTTGCCATCCTTCCTCCTGGTCCCTCTCTTTTTCCATCTTTCCATACCCTCCCTCTCTTTTTTCTTCTCTCTCTCTCTCTCTCTCTTTCTCTGGATTGGTTTTGGTCTCCCCTGAGCTATCTTCACTCATGCCAAAAGCATCTCTGAACAATATTGAGTATTTGTTTTTAGAGTACAGACAGTCTCTCTCCAAGCATCACTATCTGCCATCTAAAAGGACACTTAATGGTCCTTTTTGGATCATGTGTCCAATTATCATTTTTAAAGGAGTTTGCAGGATGTGATGTCATATGATTGACAGCTCTCCTAACTGAGAGTGGTAGTTTCCAGTGGGAAAACACAGCTTCCCTACGCTACAAGAGAGGGTCACAAAAACTGAGCAGGGTAAAAACTAGCCCTGCCACCATCTGTGTGCCCACACACAATCCTCCATGCAAGCATCACAGAGGATGCTCTCTTGGCTGGGGATCCTGTTAGAGTCTGCCAAACTAGTTCCCAATGGTTTGGATCACAGCCCACAGAATTAATTTCCAAATCTCACCTGGAATGAAGGCGAAGAGTGATTGCTAGAGACTATGTGATTTACCATGTAATCCAACATCCTCATTTTATCAGATGGGGAAACTGAGTCCCAGACATAAGTGACTACCCCAGACATACATGGTAAGTTCGCTGGGAAATAGAACTACACATCTCTGAAGGCACTCTGGGAAGGAGAGAAAGCAACAAAAATCTTCCAGTTGGGGATGGTGAAATAGTTCAGTGGCGTATACATGTACCTGGCAAGTGTAAGGTCCCGAGATTGATCCCTGGTTTGACCTGCTGTTCCTGCCCCGGATGGTGCGTGCCTGTAATCTGAGCACTAGGGAGGCTGAGATAGGAGGACAACTATGAGTCTGAGCTGTGTAACAAGGCCCTGTATAAAAAGAAATTTTAAAAAATAAAGAATAAAAAGGCCTTCCAGTTGTCATGGACAATGCAGGACAAATATCATTTGATTTTAATACCACATGGGTTTATGGTTTAAATTCCTTCATCATCAGGTATATTTGGGGGGACCAGAAAAGTTGTTTACCATTGTGATTCTGTTGCCCTTTTGTAGAAAAAAAAAAAAACCTTCAGTTGGACAAGAATAGATCTTCCTGAAGCATCTGGCTTGCATTCAGGCCTCGATATGTAAGCCCAGCAGGCCATAAGGAGCCTCTGTGACTCACAAGTCAGTCCCCTTGGTGAGAAAAGAAGCTGCCCACATGCTGCTGAACTCAAATCACAGGATAATCTGTCCATGCAGTTCCACTGAGGCACACAGTCTTAATGATGGTCTATTGAGGTCTGGACCCCCAAGACTACTTTGATTGCTTCTAGTGTCTACGAACGGCTGTTACCAAAGGAATAAAGACATGTTCTACCTTGGGATTGTTGATCCACAATGGCAATCATACAGATGATAAATAAACATGGATAATGAATAATTGAATGTCTGTTTGCTAGGAGCCAGGCCATGATGTTAAGGACTTATGTGCATCCACTGCCTTGATCCTTGACAGCAGTCTACTGATGTGAGTACTGTCATGATCGGCCTCTCACAGTGAAAGAAGTGGAAGCAAAGAGATGCACAGGAACAGCATGTGATGCCCAAGCACTTCCTTGGTTTCAATGTTGTGCTTAGTGCTGTGCTTCTAAGAACTCACTTATCCTCACGGTATTCCTATAAGGCAGGTGCAGTCACAAAGCCCACTTTATAAAGAAGGGAAAGGAAACCCATGAGCTGGCCTGCCTCATCTGGGACCTCCATGGGGCAAGACCATCTGCTTAGGGATACAGTGAGCACAAGGTGAGATAAGTGGGACATGGGGTGCTGAGATGTGGGGCCCCCTTAACCTGCCCATGCAGCAGTGCTTCCATGTTGCATTTGACCCCTGTCATGGCCATGGGGTTACTGTACCACTCGCTGCCATAGTTCACATTACAAGAGAGTCAGGGCTGGCCGGATAGCCCAGCAGACTAAATTGTCTGCAGGCAGAGTGCGGTGCTCAGGGTTTGACTCTTGGCGTGCCGTGCCAGCCCTGTCCCCAACTGAGATGGTGCTTCAGACTGGGTGTGGGTGGCACGTGCCTGTAATCTCAGCACTTGGGAGGCTGGAAACAGAAGAATCACTACAAGTCTGATCTACATAGTGAGATCCTGTAGACCCTGAAACAAATACATAAAAATCTGTGGATCCCAGTGGAAATCAAAGTCTAAGTGGAGAGTCAACCTGGACAAAGCTCAGCACAAATTCAATAGCTTTTCCTGAAATGCTTGGGACTGAAAGCATTTCAGATTTGGGGTTTTAAAGACTTCCTGAAATATTTGCATATGCATAATGAGATGTCTTGGGGAGGGGACCCAACTCTAAACACAGAACTCGGTTTTGTTTCATATACACTTGTTACAGATGAGACAGGTTGGACTTTTCCACTCCTGTCATCATGGCTTTACTAGAAATGTTTCAGACTCTGGAGCAGTTTAGATTTGGGATTTTCAGATCAGGGAAGTTTAAGTTGTACACTGGATTTAGCCCTGCTGCCCAGGGGCCTCTTTCTTTTCTGCTAAGTTCTCAGTTCCTCAGCATCAGTTCTACTGACTTCACAGGCATCGCCCGGCATCTATGGCCATTCTGAGTGCTTACGGTAGAGCATCTGATGACAAGACACTGAACATTTACTATGGGTGGGAGAAGGCCTTAGGGGCTGTGCTAAGGGGTGAGGGCATAAAGGTATTGGCCCCTGGTTCTCAGCATCACTCACTTGAATACCATACTTCTGACGTTTGCTGTATCTAAAAACAATGCATAGTCTCAAGTCATTTTATTTATTTATTTATTTATTTGTATGTATGTATGTGGTACAGGGCCTCACTGCGCCACTCAGACTCGTAGTGATCCTCCTGTTTTCAGTCTCCCCAGCACTGGGATTGCAGGCATGCACCACCACACCTGGACTCAATGGCTGGCTCAGTGCTCCTGGGGCCGTGGCTGGCACAGCATGTGGTACTGGGGATCGAACCCCAGTCCCTGCACTTGCCTCTGTAGGCACATAGTCTGCTGAGCTGTCTCACCAGTTCTCAAGTCATTTTAAATTAAATAGGCTCGCAATTATACTTATATAATATACTTTAAGCAATAGCGCCATGTCATAAATGAGAAAGTATTCCCATTTGCTATACGTGAGACCTAATCAAATATTAAGAATGGAAAACTGAAAACTAAGAAGAGAAATGATTTAAAAATAATTAAAACAGAGCTCAGAGCCAGAGATATTCTCTTCTTTATTAAGAAGAAACACTGGCAAAGGTTGAGAAAGGATTCCTAGGGCTAAAGCCTCATTCAGGGTTACTGAATCAGAACAATTGAAAAATGATCAACAAGGGAGTGTGGTCCCTGTACCTCAGAGTTATTAATGCTATATCCACAATCACTAATGTTATTTCTAGGTCCCTCTGTAATCTTTGAGTTTTAGGCAATCCTTCTATGAATACACTTTATTATTAAGTTCTTTTTTCCTTTAGAGCTCGGTGATCTACATGCCTGCCTGGCAAGCACAAGGTCCTGACTTCAATCCCCATTACCACATGCCAGGTAGGCCCTGGAATCCCAACTGTGCCCAGGCATAGTGGTGCACACCTGTAATCCCAACACTCGGGGAGGCTGAGACAGCATGGTCACTATGAATCCCAGGTGTGTGGCGAGACCCTGTATAAAAAAAAAAAAATTAAGTTTTAAAAAAGGAAGTCTTAGTGTCTCAGTTACTTTTCACTCACTGCTGGAACAAAATCCCCAACAGCCAAAATTAAGAAAGGAAGGTTTATTTAGATCACAGTTAGTGGAGGTTTCGGTCCATACTTCAGTCCATACTCAGCTGGCTCCAAGGCAGAGTAGCACATTGCAGAGGGCAGCAGTTCATGGCAGCAGAAAATAGCAAAGCAAGGGGAGGAGACACAGTGGTGGCTTCTTACGAGCCTCTTTGCCTTCCTTCCGTGCTGACTGGGAAGACCAGACCTCCTCCAAGGAAGTACCAGGGCTATGAAGATCGGAGCTCCTCTAAGGAAGTGGGGTGGCTCTTAAGATCAAGTACCTCTCAGGAAGCGGCATGCAGAATCCTTCTTCAACCCCTCCGCATACCCTTTTGTGCTGAGTCTCTCTAGGGAGGGCCCTCCATGCCCTAGGGAGGGGCCTTCCACATCCTAGAGCATGCAGTCCCTGAGCCATCCAGCCAAGCTTCGGACCCCTCAGGTTGACACAATGTATCAACCACCACACTTAGACTTACACAAAAATCAAGTATATAATATAGTGTGCCTTTTTCTCCATGTACCTGTAACTTCCACTATTATTAAGATCTTACAGGAAAGTGGTACACTGGCCACTCATAAATCAATATCAATACATTGTTAACTGAAGTCATTTACATTTTCTGGGTTTTACCCTAATGTCCTATTTTCAGTTCTGTTAAGAATCAGACATTCTGGTTAGTCATCTCATCTTCTTAGGATCCTTTTGGCTGTGAGGTACTCAAACAGCTCTTATTTCTTATGGCCTTGAAAGTTTGGGGGAACACTAATCAGGGATACTGTGATGTCTTAAAGTGAGTATTAACTGATTTTTTTCTCACTTAACTGATTGTGAGTTATTGGAGGTAAATCCAGAGTTTATAAAGTGCTTTTCTCATGGCTGAACTAGTATTTTCCCACTAACATTACTCTCTGTTCTGTGTGACAGATTTTTTTTCAATACCAGGGATTGAACTCGGGACCTTGTGCTTGCCAGGCAAGCACTTATTCCACTGAGCTATCTCCCCATCTCCCTGTGACAGATTTTTTTAAACTACATTAACAAATGGTTGGGTCTCTCTGTTGCCATGGTCAAGAGGCTCTGTGCACTATGAAGTACCCAGAGAAGAAAAATATTCCATAAACATTTTGGATTAAAATTATTCAGATCAACAGGTTTATTGTTTGGACAAGTTTTTCTTTTCTCTGTGGAGACATTTGCCTTCTCCAGCTTTGCCTTTCTCTTTGGATTACATGCATATCAGAGGCAGGAAAGGTCGAAATAAATGGGGTGGATCCTTTCCAAATGTATGACAGAAACAAACAAATAAACAAAAACCCACATACACACTAGAGTCAGTATAGTTTAAAACCAGATGTAATTGTGGGCAATGACATTGACTCCACTTATGGGAGACGGGGGACACAGACCTTGATAAATTCAGGATAACTCCTCTGGGCTCGCACAGTGGTGATGCAACCACATACACAGAGAAGAAAGGAGAAAAAGTCAACAGTGAAATACAAAATATTGGGAATCTGAGGAAAGGATGTATGAATGTTATTTTCATTACTTTTCCAACTATTCAGTAAGTTTTAAATTATTTTAATTATGTATTTCAATTAATTTAATTTTTTGGTACTGGGCTTTGAAGCCAGAGTCTTCACACAGAGTTATAACCCTAATCCCTTTTAATATTTCTTTTGAGACAGGTCTTGCTATGTTGTTCAGACTGGGCTCAAATTTGTACTCCTGCCTCCACTTCCCAGAGTCCTGGGATTTTAGGCATGTACCATTGCATCTAGCTTAAAATGTATTTTAAGTGGTGAACAATAGTGGTAGGCATCGAGTGCAGGAGACGGGAAGAGTTAGCTATAGTTGTCATTCGTCAATATTGTCACCTCTTTCTACAATGTTACACCTGCAGCTTTGCTCCAGGTCGTTGCTACCTACCTGACCTCTGAATATATTCAAGATCGCAGCTTCTGTTAGAGTCCTGGTTCCACCACATGCTATAGGCTGATTACTTGCCCTCTCTGTGTTTATTTTTTTTCCTAAAATTATAATTCATTCCTAGAGAGGTTTTATCTTTTTTATGTATTTGGCACAGGGTTTCAGTATGCAGCTCAGACTCATAGTGATCCTCCTGTGTTCAGGCTCCCCAGTGCTGGGATTACTGACCTGCGCCACCACGCCTGGACTTGGTGGCCCGCTCAGTGCGCCCAGGGGTGGGACCAGCAGGGCATGTGGTACCAGGATCCAACCTTGGTCCTTGACTTACCTAAGCAGGCACTTAGTCCACTGAGCTATCTCGCCAGCCCCAAGAGAGGTTTTATCTTTAACAGTGACCAAATGAGCACATACCACAATGCTGGCCACCTACCAGATCTTGAAGAAATGGAAATGATAACTATTGTTAGCAGAAATACTGTGAAATATAGAAACACATGATGAACTACACTTAATGACCACTTGCAGACTCTCAGCCGTTGTCTCACAGAGCTGCTGCTGAGCTGGTCTTGTTCAGATCGCATTTGCCACGTCAGGGTTTTCCTCAACCACATTTAATAACCAGTTTCCAGATCTGGATATTGGGGGCTGTAAATTTCCCTGGTGACTGTTGCCAATGACAGGGAAGGAAAGACTTGTGTAATTACATGCCCCCCCCTTACTTCCAACTTCCACAAAACATCTGAACTCAAGTTAAGAATAAAAACATTGGACAATAAAATGCCAAGTTTTTAAAATGCACGAGCAGTCTGACCAACCGCTATATGAAATGTGTGCATGGTCAGAGAATGCAGAAGCAGGACCAGTGCTGGTATGGCATGAGCAGCACCCTCAGAAACTCTTGGTTTAGATGGGCCCATTTCTTCCCTGCCACCCAAACAGTGCATGTTCATATATCTCCAAGAATGATGGCTTTAGGATGAGCTATGGGTTGGCCGGGAATCAATACCTTTGCCTATGACCAATATCCATCTTGTGTCTTTCCTAAATGATTCTTTAGCAATTATGGTTGCTTCTGAGTAGTGGTAGATGATTCAACACTCTTCAAAGAAACTGGCTTCAAGAATTCTATGGAAATGTCCTATGACAGAAATTAGAAATTGTGGAAATACCAAGACTCCGCAACTTCACTTGGAAATGCCAGTGTAGTCCTTTTCAGGATGTTGGACTTGGGTGGCAAACTCTTATTCATGATGCTTGAATTTCTATGCATCTTAGTTTTCAGTTTACAAAAATGGAGAAGGAGGTGTGTTAGTGGGATGGAATTCTACTGTCTTAGGATTCCCCTGAAGTGTTTGATTGTTTTGGAAAGAAGACAATGGATAAGCATTTAAATCCTCTTCTTTGCAGTACCCATGTCTTAGCAAGACATTTCTGTGGAAGGAATGGATCACGCATTGTGTTTGCGAAAGGAGATGACCACAATGAGCAGGTCCACAGGGTTGAGGAACGCTTCAGTGGCAATAGACCAGAACTGGAATTCCACAGGGTGAACGACCCCCAATCTTATATACTTCCTGAGACCATGAAGTCATAGAACACCCATTTCTCCAACATCCATATTTGGCTTCCCAAAGAGAATGAATTTCAACAATCTAAAAGTGGCTACTAGGAATTCTTCAAGAGTAAGCCCTCAGCAGTACATGTGATGGTGTGTCCTCCCAACTTAATGGCACAGGCCTTAGCTTCTTTCGTTGGACTATAGCTTCACAGAACTCTTACTTTGCCTTGTTGTCAAAACTGAAAACAGAATAATCCATTTGAAATCACCAAAGACTCAAGTAGGTAGAAAGGAATAAAAGTTTGCTCCAGGAAAGATCTCCTAAAGATTGACTAGGACAGATTAGTAGAGCATTTTCTGTGCCCTGGAACTCTTAGCTCTAAGTAAGGATTTCTCTTCGCTCACCTAGAGGTCTTCTCTTCAATCAATACATGACTTTGGATCATAAGACTTCATCTACTTCAAGGTGAACTCACAAAAGAAGAGAAACCACGTGACTAAAGAATGATCCTGAGCTCACTGGTAAGTAAGTGGGCCCACAATTTGTGTAATTTAGAAATAGTTCATGTTCATCTTTTCTCACACTCAACATCAGGGAAACTGCACACTGCTGTGTAAAACTTTTTATGTGCTACAGCTATCTCTGTAAAGAACAGATAAACAGGACTTTTTCATAGCACACATTTACCTAACCCTCAAAGCTGTTCTCACAAGCAGGATGGAATGTAACCCAGCTAGGTGAAATAGGTAGCCATAGAAATCTTGTTTTAAAAAGTCATTTTACACGTGGGGAATATAACTGGACTTTAACATAGTATAGTAGCTAGCCAATCAGTTTGTACATTTGATGAGAATTCCAGAAGATAATTGCTTCATTCCCAGGTCTGTCCCTGGCTCGCCATTTGACCTCATACTAATTACTTAATCTTTCTTGGCTTCAAAATTTCTATTTTGAAAGTGGGAATAATAATACCTTCCAACTACCTATCTCATCTGTGTATTGAGTGGATTAATGGGGTCATGTTTGTAAAGTCCTGGAAAATTCTCAAGGGAGAAAATGTTCTACCACTCTGATTCTGGTTAGTAGTTTTTTTAGAGCTGCATTTAGTGAAGTCATTATTATAGAAGGATGTCCTGCTCCCTTATAACTGTGGAATGGCCCATTTCCAAAGCAGGAACTTTCATCCCTATGAAATCTCTGATCTATTTATTGTCCAGTAGCCTGGAGCTCCTGAAGTAAACTATACTTTCTCCTCTGTCCAGGGAGCACACAGAACTCTGAAAAGGGAACTACAATTTCATGGCCATGGAGAACAACTCAGAGCATGTCTGCTTCCACAATCCATAGCTGCTCATCGAGGTCAGACAGACCTGTGGCAAGCCCTATTCCTGCTACCCCAAGCCAATGGCTCAGTCTTCCTGGGCTGCCTCTACGTCTGGCAAATGGCAAGTTGTCAGGCAACATTACCCGCGCAAGAGATGCAGGTGATGTTAACTGTGCCTCTTCTTTAGTGCCATGAAGGATTAGGAGTGGCCATCCTCAGACAACTGAAAGCCAATTCATCAAAGCTTGTGCTTAACCAGAACCTGGCCAACCACAGCCGCCCATCAATAATAGCCTTGCTCTATGAGCACTCTGGATGTGGGAAAGCAACAAATCAAGAGGGAACAACTTGGTGTAGTAGAGTTTTGTAAATTCCCAGAGTACATTTTGCTGTCGTGACTGATTCAGCCCAATCTCCTGGCCTCCTAGGCACAGAAATGTAGACGAGCTTAGAAGAGGTGACACTGAGAACTACATGTGAAGCATTGCGCTAAACATTTCAGAAGCAGGGCTTATGTTTCACTGTCCCAGAAGCACACAGAGGTGGGTACTGCTGCTAATACATTCATAGAAGGGTAAATCAGAGTTCAGTAGGGCGAAGTCAATGATCACATTATTTAATAGACAATATAGATTCTAATCCTCATCCTGGTTCCAGAATTCTGTCCTCCTTAGTACTGTCAGATACACAATAATGCATACCATGTATGTAATTTAAATTTTTTCAAATAGTCATATTTTTAAATAATGAAAAGAATCAGGATAAAGGAAAATTTTTATAATTTCAACATAGAAAATTTTAATGAGATATTACAATTTTGTACTTTTTTTGAAACCCTGTTTATATTTTATACTTATGGCCCACCCTAACATAGGCAAGGCTTAAACTGTGTCTCTAACACACAGCCACATGTGGCTTGTGACCATTGATTGTACAAGGTCACGTATCTATGGCTGTAGCCACAGTTTCAGTTTTGGAGATTGTGTAAACTAAATTTATCAGATTGTATTTACTGGGAAAGAACCTAATAAATTTTCCATGTTCAACAAAAGTAAGGAAAGGGGGTGTTTATGTATGTGTCAGGAGATTTTGTTGTTGTTGTTTTTTCAATTTATTTAGTACAGGGTCTACAGGGCCTACAGGGTCTACAGGGCCTCACTACACAGATCAGACTTGTAGTGATTCTCCTGTTTTCAGCCTCCCAAGTGCTGAGATTATAGGTGTGTGCCACCACACCCAGTCTTGTTTCAGGAGTGTTAATGTGTTAACTTTTACATTTTTTCATTTATCAAACCATTTTATCTCAAAGAAGAGCTCTTTTCTAGAACACTCTACTGAGCTTTTACTTTGTCATATATGTGTCATATAAGACACATACATTTACATAAGCTTATGTAAGTGAATAATGAATGAATGAATGAGTATATCCACTACCGTGAGGAAGGAAGACCACTTAGGCAGGGAAGATGTATAAATTCCAGAAGGACAGGATCTTTATGTACTTTTTTCTTACCTCCATAGTCCTGCCTTGCACACAGGAGACTTGCAGTGTTTTTCAATGCAGCACATGGATAGATCCATACAGAAAGGACAAACCAGGTATTTTAAATTATATTCCTAATGGGCTTAGAGAGGACTGGCGGTATAGCTGAGCGGCACGATCCCTCCCTAATAGGCATAGGCCATCCAAGGTCCTTCTTTCTCCTCTCTGAGAATTTGAGTTGTAAGACCTAAAGGTGACCCCTAATGGATTTAATTTATCTAAACCATAGAATTTATTATTACAAATAAAACAGCATTAGAAAAACCACAGAATTCAAGCATCTACTTATAAAAGACAGTTGCTGACATTCCCACTGATGGCTGCAAATGTGTCTGAGCCATGTGTCCTGGGGATGTGTCCCTCAGATGCTGTACCATCTGCGGCTCAGCCTCAGAGCACCCGATCTAAGATAACCTTCTCTTATGCCTCTGGCTTCTGCCCCACCTTCTTGTTCTCTTGGCGCTTCCGAGATCCTACCGGCAGCCTCACCCTCACCCCTGCGTTCTCCTCCCACTTGGTGCCATTCATACCTCCATGTGCCGCACCTACATCCTTCTCTTGGCCTGACCACATGCTCTACCTTAGGGGAACCCGAGGACGGGTCTCAAGTCAGGGCTCTGTTAGCTTCCGTGGAACTGCTCCAAACCCCAGGACAAAACAGGTATTTTCCCATTTAACCTAAATTGTATGTTTGTCATTAAATAGTAGTTTTCCAAAGATAAGCAATACTGCTGTATTCTCAGAACTTCAACTTCAGGTGAGAAAGCACAACTCAAAATGATGTTAACGAAACACACAAGGACTGGCAGAGGGCACCGGTCAGGGCACCAGGGGAGCAGTGGGCTCCAATAAGGTCTGAAGCTGGGTCTCATTTTTCTCAGCCTGTCTGCGCTCCGCTGCCCTCTCCACTGCCTTCATTTTCAGAGCTGCCTTTGTGGTATGGTGCTCCCTGATCCTTCCTCCAGAAACTTCACATTGACAACCACAGCCCGCCAGCTTAGAAATAGCCATG
The DNA here is from genome assembly GCF_000260255.1 of Octodon degus. Classification (NCBI taxonomy): domain Eukaryota; kingdom Metazoa; phylum Chordata; class Mammalia; order Rodentia; family Octodontidae; genus Octodon; species Octodon degus. The sequence goes on from NW_004524619.1 coordinate 7,710,711, forward strand.
GAGGAATGGGTTCTCATCCCACGATTGCAAAAAGCAGACAAACAAACCACAAAACAAAACACAAACCCTGAGAATGTTCATCTCATCTACGACACATGGCTCTTCCCAGAGCGGTGAGCCGAGGCCCTGTTCTGGGTGATATTGTCAGAGGCACAGGTGTGGCTTCAGGGGCCCGGTGATAACCCTGCTTCGTGAGGAATACAGTTGCCGCCTAAGAATGCCAGCCAGAACCGAAATGGTGAATGCACCACTACGCTCCTGCGCCGCTGGCTTCCAAACAAATAAAAATAAGCCGTCTAATTTTGGACTCATGAATATTTCACCAAGTGTAGGCAGCAGGCAAATGACAATTCCAGTAGAAATGAGTGGCATCATCCAAGATTAGAGAGGAAAACAAGTCTAACACTTCTCCATTACTCTTCTGGGAGAACTGGAGTGGCCTCTCTCTTCCTTCCTAAAGTCTTTCTTGATCTTTTCTTCCATTATCCCTTCCTCCTTTTTTCTCTCTTCTCTGCTTTCTTCCCTCTTTTACCTCTGTGCTACTTTCCCCCCGCATCTTTTGTCCTTAGGAATCAGAGTTCTTGAATTGGAAGACTCACTTAAATTCTGCCTGTTGAGTTGGGGATATAGCTGAGTGGCACAGCGCCTGCCTGGCAAGAGCAAGGTCCTGAGGTTGATTCCCAGTACCAAAGTGAACAAACAAGTGAATGAATGAATGAATGAATGCTGTCTGATACCTTGAGAAAGTTGCTTCATTTCCTTCTTCCAGCCTGCTTTCCCCACCCATGTCATCAGAATGAAGAAGTCTCTTGGTAATATTCTGGTGGGGATCCGTGATACCACAGATGACTGTGCCTGGTGTAAGCGCTCGGGGAGAGAAATGAGGAGAAGTCTAGTTTTCAATGAGGTCCTCAATATTGCAGAGCAAACTGTTTGGGTTCCAAGGTCTTACTTTCTCTGACAGAATGTGAAGAGCCTTTCTTCTCTGAGTCTGCCGTTCGATGCATAGCAGCAGCATGCCTTCTAACAGTGACAGACCCACTTTGTCACTGACCTGTCTTCGGGTAAATTTCAAGGCTTAATGTTTAGGAAACTCTTTTTAGCCTTTTTCCAGAGATATGTAGCTCAGACTTTTGGCCAGTGACCTTATGTAAGCAACACTAGCATCCAGCATGTGTTCATAAGCATCTTAGAGACTTTCAAGTCATCCATGCATTTGAGATGTTCTAGAGCCTGTTCAGGTCTGGCACTTGGCAAGTGCTCAGTGATCATCTGTCAACCGAAATGGACAAGCCAACGGGATCCGACACACATGGTAGTAATTCAACAAGTAAATGAACGAATGAGTAGCCATTACATCCAGGCACATTAAAACAAATGGTTGAAGGTGCATAATAGGTAATCAACAAATATTTGAATGAGCAAACATTGAATGATTGAATAAATGAATGAATAACTAATAGCATATCTATTTGTGTATGTCCATTATTTTCCATATGTTTTAATCTGCTCTTTTACTTTCTGCGCTATCATACAGTAAACTGACTCTCTAAATTTATGATTTGCTTTTGTGTTCTGTTGGTGAATTTTGAAAGATGTCAGTATCCTATGGATTGAGTCCCATTTTCAAACAGCCTGGAGAGATTTTCAAACTTCTTTGAATTGAGCATGCAGAAGGGAGGGGTGGCACTTGGGTAGTGATTAATCTCTTCTCCGGCATAGCTGCATGACTGAGGAGTGAAGGCCATTGTGGGAGGGTTGTGTCCCTGGGTTGAGCAGAAGAGGGCTGGTCACAGATAGCGTGTCAGCAGCGCCATCGTGTTCCTGGGTGTACTTGGTAGCTATATGTGCCCACCAAATAGGTAAGTGTAATCCCTTGCCATTATTCAGTTCACTTTCTTGAATTCTGTGGTATTTCCAGTGAGTGACTGCTTTTCTTCTAGTTTAAGGGGAAATCTTGGCTTAGATTAAAACCACTCACTTTAAATACATTCAGCAACATCAAGATCTTTTGCCTTGGGTGGAAGTGTTTCTCATAGTTTTCAAAGTCAGTGAATTATCACTTGACTTTAATGGACACCTAGAGATGATTTCATTGAAGCTCAAACAGTGGAGAAAAGCAACTTTTATTCAAATGAAATGATTTATTGATATAGTTGGAAAATCATAGCAGTCATTGATTCAGCACTGATGATCATTATGGCAAAGTACACAAAATTAAAAAGATTAGGGGTAAAGTTCTGCTATCTAGAGTTAATTTCAGTCCCTTTTGAAGAGATTGGGAGATTTGAATAGAAGAAAAATTATATTAGAATAATTCAAGTTAAAATATAATAATATGTGATCTTGCTACGATAAATCAGAGTATTAAGACGGCAACCAGCTTCCTGGTTATTTTGTATGCAGTTTGGGGTCAGAAAAACCAACTAAATGATTCAATGGCTCAATCCGATCCATTTCATTTCGAGATGTTGCTGTTTTGTGGCTCTCTTAAGTGCTTTTTTTTTTTTTTTTCCATCAGTAGCTTTGTTTTAACAATTAAGAATGGCATGTGTTGTTGGAAACATACCTTAGTAAGGTAAATACAGAAAACAGTGTGCCACTTCCTCAAAAGCTAAACATAAAACTACTATGTGAACCAGTGATTCTACCTGTAGATATGTATGTAAGGCAATGAAACTGGCGTCTCAGTGAGATACACTGTACTCCTGCAGTCTAATGTTCATTGTTGCAAAAATAGTATATATATGGGGGAGGGGGAGAAGCAGAGACAAGCCCTATGGGGGAGAGGCCAAAAGAAAGTGTAGGACATTCATAGAATTTGAGTGACATCTTCTAAGAAATGGTCTTGTCTTTCTTCATGGGTAGATGAAGTATAGCAGTTAAATTCCTGTAGTTGAAACCCTGATTACTGAGGTCCAAGCTCTTGCTTAGCAGTGATGGGCCATGGCTAACCTTATCCCTTCAGTCATTGTCTCAGAGTATATTTGCTAAGCCAGTCATCGGCCAGTGACAGCTTTAAACAAGGCAGATGAGACCCGCCTCCTGGAGCTTGCATTCTAGTGAAGGCAAACAAAAACTAGACAAACAGATGTGTGCGAGTTAAATGGGATCATTTTAGAGCAGAGTGAAAGATGGAAAGCATCCACAGTGCAGGGGCAGGGAACCACGAGAGAGCTGCAGGGGCTGCTTTAGGTGGATGAGCATAAGAGTGAGGATGCCAGAGGGGAAGAGACAGGGAAGACACACACAGTATGACTGCAAGAGCAGGGAAAGGTGCTGTGACTTGTAGAGAGAGGCACTGGCGAGGGGGCCCTCAGTAGGCAGAAGGACAGGACCAGAACTCGTCCGGCAGAATCAAGGTTCTTTTCAGAGAGCAGAGGAGTCCAAATCCAATGCCCAGCACAAGGTGTGACTCTGGGTGAGCTGTGCAAGGCGGATGGCATCTTCCATGGGACAGGAACCATGAGAGTCGTAGCTGTGAAGTAAGGCAATGAAGTAAGAACCACTCTTCCACAGATCCATTGAAGATGACTTGAAGTGGGTGTTCCAGGTACCAATTCTTGCCCATTAAAATAGCTCATATTTATTGGAATTGTGACATTACACCTTTTTCTCTATGCAAAATAAGATCTACCTCATGAATGAAACCAGATGATGAATATAAACAGGCCAGATAGGGCTGGCACTGGGCACATAGTAAACATGCGGTAAACATTACCCACAATTATTATTGTTTATTACTCACTAGTAGTACCTCAGCACTTACCTGTCTCATTCTCACTAAATTCTTCCATGTAGCCAGGGGAGATGCGTATATAATTGCCTGCCACATTTTTCTCTTCCAGTGTCCCCCAAGTTGTCCTGTCCTTCTCAGAGTCTTCGAGGGCCCAGGGACAGACATTGCCAATGTGGTAGCTACCATTCATAGAGCTGTCACTATAGGCAGGTGCTAGGCTGAGACCTTTTGTACATTCTCAGTGATCAGACACCATTAATATGTTTGTTTCTTCTCTACTTTGCAGATAAGGAAATTAAGGCTCAGAAGTGACCAGATAGGGTCCCTCAGTGAGCAAGCACAGAGCTAAGGTTCAATCTCCTGCCTGCTGAGCCCGGATGTCCTTTGAGACAAAAAAAGAAAAGAAAATCACAATGAAAGCCTCTGTCCAGACCCTTCAAAAAGCACCTGAGTCTAAAAATAAAAGGGGCTTCAAAGTTAGGTCTGACCCCGCACAAGGAGAGCTGGCAGTTCTTAAGGAGCCTCCTGGAGTCAACTCTGAGTCCCAAAATGTCCTCTAACCTCAAAGGGACCCTTTGTCCCCCATGGGGCAGTGGCTGGTGGCAGCATAATGTACTGGGGTTACTTTGACTGTGGCCATGTGGTGTGAGGAAGCCCCCACCCCTTTCCGGCCTCTTTGTCCCACTGAATGCTCCATCTGTGAGCCCCCTCACAAGGCCCTGCTGGTCTTGACTCTGAGGTGAAGGAGTAAACATCCTGGGGCTCTTTATTAGTTTATTTCAGAAGATGGAGCCTGTTTGTCCCTGGGGCCCTTCCCTTTTTTATGGCCTCCAGCCCTTCTTGACAAATTCTAGTGACTGGAGAGAAAACCGCTTTCTACAGCAGATCATTAAAACACCACCATAAACCCAGGGGCAATAAAACATTATTTGCCAAGCATAAAAGAAGGGTAGATTTTCCCAGAATGACAAGCCAGGCCCCGCTTCCTCCTGCTGGGAAAGGCGGCACAAGGGTGCAATCCTTCCTAAATTCCTTATCTTGCACTCTGCTTTGTGAAATAACCCTGTTGGTTGGGAGAACCGCCAAAAATATCGATTTATTTGTTCCACAGACTCAAAAGCATTTTTAATGAGTGGAGCACGGTGCTGCCCTGCCAGTGTATCTTCAGATGACTCAATCAGAGAGCACACACCGTCTTGTATACAGTTTGCAAGGGGAGGTCTGGCGTTCCACTTACTGGAGCACATCAGTCAGGAAACATCCCAGATGGAGGCAACCACTTCCCCTCCCAACTGTCTGGCCCCTTCCCAATCAACACCCACAGAGGCACTGGTCCTTAACATGGAGCCCAGCATCCTGGGGTAGCCTCTCCCTTTAACCCCCACTGGAGGCTCAGTGGGGATTCCAGTCCATTCCTCTCTACATCAGCCTCTGAAATAATTCCTCAACCTATTCACCTATTCATTCATTCACTCATTCATTCATTCACTATTGAGCACCTCCTAGATGAGGGTCATTGTGCTGATAACTGGGGTCACAGCCTTGGAAAACACAGATGAAGTCCTGCTGACACGGAGCCTGTTGCCGCGTCATTTCAGCACACCTGTTGTTCGTATCTGCAAATAAAATTCACATTTCTTATCTATTTATGTATTTGGTACAGGGTCTCGCTATGGATCTCTGACTCATAGTGATCCTTCTGTTTTCAGCCTCCCCAGTGCTGAGATTACAGCCATGCGCCACCACGCCCAGACTCTGTCACTGGATTAGCGTGCCTGGGGATGGGGCCAGCATGGCATGCTAGACCAGGGTTCAAACCCTGGTCCCTGAGCTTGCCAAAGCAGGTACTTAGTTCACTGAGCTATCTCACCGGCCCCCTTGGGACCAGATAGGTTCACTGGAAAATTTGAATTTTTGCAAGTTAAAATGAGGTCTGCAGAAGTACCCAGAAAACAAATATGTTCATATTTCTTCAGTGAAAAGTTGGAATATTCACTACAAATGGTCTTGGAAGGAGTTGAAAACCTGTTTCTGGAGCTGCTTTATCTAGAAGAGGCAGGGTCATTCATGGCCGCGAGGGAGGATTTTTATCCTGTCCTCATTTCCAAGGTGGTCACACTTCATTCTCGTGTTCGCTGATTGCTATATGCAGGTGCTTAAAAAGACTGGGAGGTGCCGAGATGTCTTATGCCTTATCCACAACTAGAAAGTGGCAGTTCTTGTACAGCAATTAACCACTAAGAAGAATATATGCAGTGTATTATTTGTTGAAACTGTACTTTCGATTTGATTTGAAACTGTCTCATTGCTATATGTTTATCAATAAAACTTTGAAAAGAAAAAAAAAGTGGCAGGGCAGGGACTAGAACTGGAAACTGGAGTTGGCACTCCTCACCACTAGCGGACAACATGTTCGACCAGGAGAATCACTGAGGAGAACTCTTGGGGTTGTATCTGACTCAAAAACAGCTGAACCAGAGAAGCAGGCGATTATGTCCATAATTCAGAAAACAGCATTTTAAAAAATGGTTTGTAGTTGGCTAACTCATGTTTCTCAACTAGCTATAGATGGACTCAATTCTCAGGTTGATGGGCTTGCTTTTTACGGAGTGGGCTCATCTCCCTGAATGCCACTGGACTCCAGGGTACTCTGCCGGCTGGCAGGTTCTGCGCCCTGTTGGAGCTCCAGCCCAAGCCAGCCACTTCCTGCCGCACATGCTGCGACATGCTGCCTGAGTCCTCTTAGATCCATGGCCCCATGGCAAAGCTGGAGTGCTTACCCAGTGGACATTTGGGCTCGAACGGCCAGGGGAATCTCAGGGGGCAGCCACTGGGCAAGATAACTGGGGGAGAGAAGGAAGAGTGGAGGGCTACTCCTTGGGGCGATTCATCAGGTGCAGAGGTATCCTCTCTTTTTGTATCTTAGCCTCCTTTGCCTCGGGTGGCAGAATTGAAGCACATGGTAGAACTGTAAAGCGCTCAAGGGTCGCTAGGTGGTCAAAGCCCAGAGAGGGTTAGAGGAAAGAGGACTCAGGAGGTTGGGGGTTGGTGAGGGGGATGGGCGGGGTATCCCGAGGAGCTTTGAGAGCGGGGTCTTTCTGTCCTTAAGGCTCCCTGTGCCTTTGGAGAAGGAACAAGGCCCAATGCACGGGCATCCATCTTTTACACTCTGTGGAAAACTCCAAAGGCCGTCTTTGCACTGCAAGCCAAGGAGGTCCGAGGTAGGGGCGCTCGCAGTGTTGGGGAGGACAATAAGGGACGGGAAGAGGCCGCACAGCGTGGGGCCAAGTCGCTGGAGGCTCCGCCCGCGCGCCCAGAGGGTGGTCAGCCCGGGGAGGCAGTGGGGGGGGGGGCAGAGCAACTCAAACCATTGTCACCCCGAAGTACTCAGGTCACAGATTTTGTCCCTTAAGGTCAAGTGCATGACAACGGATGGTACTGAATATTAGTGCGCGCGCGCGCGCGAGAGAGAGAGAGAGAGAGAGAGAGAGAGAGAAAGAGAGAGAGAGAGAGAGAGAGAGAGAGAGTGTGTGTGTGTGTGTGTGTGTGTGTGTGTGTATACGTGTGTGTGTCTTTCACCTTCAACAGCCGGAGGACAGGAACAACGCAGAAAACGAACTGCGCTGCGGGGAGGCACTGTTTCGAGGTGCCGCCCCTAGCGAACAGGAATGAGGCCCCCCCCCCTCCAGCGCTGCGGAATCCCGGCGACCCCGGCATCTGGAAGCGTGTAGAAGTTTCGGAGCCCGGACCCGGTTTGGCCGAACTTCGCAGCCTTCTCACCTGAAAGCCCGCACCTAGACACGCGCGACAGGAACATGCGTCGCGCCTGGCGGTGCTGGGTCACAGCCGGGCGCTCAGGGCAGCCACCCGGACTCCTTCACCCCGGGGTCCGCAGGACGTGCGCGCCCACCCAGTCCTCAGCCCTGGGGCTTTGGTACTCTCCCCCGGACGCAAGGACGAGAAGTCTCCCATGGGGTTCCCTGTCTGGACACAATCTCTGTGGAGCCCCAGTGGCAACATTTTGGGATAAGCAAGCCAAGGGGTTCAGTTCGGAAAGTTGGGGTTCAGCCTCTCGCGGTCGGCAGCATTGAAAGCTCAGCCAGGCGGCGGGCAGGCTGCGGCTGCGGAGCGGACCTTTCTCTTTCAACAGATGCCTGGGGGATGGGGAGCCCAGAGAAAGAGGCCCCAAGGGGGGTACCCCGCCTCCCAGCACCCCAGCCCGTAGTACGGCTTTAAAATCCTGCGGAGTTTGTCATAGGCCGGCCACTGCACGCATGCGCAGAACACCGTTGAGCAACTCCCCCCCCCACCCGCTTTTGGTTTTGCAACTTTAAATTTTCTTTTTTCTTCTTCTTGTTCTCTCTCCCTCTTCTCTCTCTCGCTCTCTCTCTCTCTCTTTTTTTTTCGGCCCAGAACACTCGGAGAAAGAGGAGTCCGGAGAGAGTGTGGGAGAGGAGGCAGTTGGCCGGCAGTGGGCCAGGAGGGCCGGGGGGTGGGGTGGGGGGGACACGGTCCCCGAGTTCGGTCAGTCGGTCTGCGGCGTGCAGGATCGCGTGGAAAACTGCGGTGGGCTCCCCGGAGCCGGGCACCGCGCGACCACTGCCCAACGAGCTCCCTCCTCGCCGCGGCTCGCCCTCCCCGCGGACCCCGCACGGAGCAGGAGGTGGGCGGCCTCGAGGGCCATGGACTGCCGGGGCTGAGTCGCCACGGAGCCCCGGGCCCGCCCTTGCGCCCTTGCGCCCCTGCGCCTTTGCTCCGGACAGGGACGAAAGAACAGTGGGACAATAACCCGAAAAAAGAAGGGGGTGAGACGGAGAAGGCCAGCGTCTCTCAGGGCAGCTACCCATCGCCTCCTTCACCTACCCGCAGGAGCAAGTTGAGGACCGACTTTCACTCATTTTGCGAGCCCACTTTTGCTAGACCCTAAAATGAAAGGACAGAATTTGGCGCTGACCCTTGCAGCTCTGCTGGCGACTGGTGCGTTTTCAGTGGCATCGCCCGGAGAAAAACCCCTACGCTCCTGATTGTTCGGTGGCCCCAGCGCTGCAGCGTGTGTGTGTGTGTGTGTGTGTGTGTGTGTGTGTGTGTGTGTGTGTGTGTGTGTGTGTACAGACATCCGCACACGAACTCGCGGCCGCAGGATCAGTCCCGGGAAGCAGACGCTTCGGCCACAGACCTGGAGAGGAGGAGCTGCAGAGCGGGAGGCGTGAGCCGCCAGGAGTTTGCAGAGTCCGTAGTGTGAATGAACTGGGGCACCTGGGCGCGGGGAGCGCCCCCCCCCTTCCCCGCCTCAGGCCAGAGTTAAGTAGTGGGGCATTTTTTTCACCCTCTTGTGAAGAATTTTTTTTTTTTTTTATTTGTTGTAAAGTCTTTTGCACAATCACGCCCACATTTGGGGTTGGAAAGCCCTAATTACCGCCGTCGCTGATGGACGTTGGAGAGGGAGCGCCTCGCCGCGGAGCAGTCGCCTGTGCGCCCTCGCCGGACCCGCTGCTCCCGCCGTGCGCCCCAGCGCCGCCGGGTCTTCGCTGCTCGCCCGAGCATCTGGGCGCCCGCTCGCTTCCCTGGCCTGTCTCGGCGCGGCCCCAGCCTGGGAGCCCCAGCCTGGGCGCCAGCGCCTGCTTCGGCTCCGGGTCACTGCGCCCACCAGGAGCGCCCAGGAGGACTCCGCCGCCCTGCTCGCGATAGTCTCCTCCCTGGTTCAACCCCGCCGCTCCGCTCGGATTCCTCGGCTGCCCTCGCCGGGGTGGCGACTTCCTCCCCGCCCCCTCCCCCTCGCCATGAAGGTAGGTGTTCGGGGCGCCGCCGGCGTTCGCCACTTTCTTTTTTCTAGAAGTCAACCGAGCTAGCTCTCCTTTTTTCTAGAAGTCAACCGAGCTAGCTCTCCCTACCCCTCGTCATCTCCGACCCCTCCAGAGGCTGAGCCCCTGCGCAGCTGGCAGGGACCCTTACATCTTCACTTCTGCCCCCCACCCCCACCCCCTCATAGTCTCGGCGTCCCGGGAGACGCCTCTCCTCACACCAGCCATTCTGCGAACCTTTTGGACCCTGTAGGAAAAGTGGGGAAGAGCGATGGCAGAAACCCATAGTGCGGTTCATAGAAGGCTTTCCTTTTACCCCGAGAACCTCGAGTGTAATTTACTGTGTATTTTCAGTAACAGGATAGTGATTCAATTCAACAAATATTTATCAGGCGCCCACTGCGCAGGCACCCGGAGAGCGTGAGGCCGGGGCTGGTAAAGGGGTAGAAGGAATCTGTGGTTCCGAGACCCGGCTGCGGGGTTGGGGCCGCTGACCCCCGGGCGGCGCCCTCCCCAGCCCCACCCAGCCCCACCCCCATCCTCATCCCAACGCCTGACCCGGCCGCCTTGCGAGCCCCTCTGGCCAAAACCTGGAGTGATTTTGTGCCCTGTACCTTTAAGAGTGCTTGGCGGGGGGCCAACGGGCACCCCAGCTTGGAGAGCGGGGTCGCGTTATTAGCATTATTAGCCGCCGCGGGGTGAACTCGGGCACTTTGCATTGGTGGTGGGGGCGGGGAGTTGTGGTCCGGGTGGCTCTAATCCCGGCCGGCGCAGAGAGCGAGCGCGTTCGACCCTCTGAGCCGAGCCTGCCTAGTTCTTTAGAAACTCTCGGGCCTCCGCGTGGGGCTAGCAGGCGGGGGACAGTCACTGAACTCGTGTTTGTTTTAATTGTCAGTTGTATGTTAAAGTTACACACCCAGGGGTCACGGAGAGTTCACTTTTACGAAAAGTTAACTTTTTCCCCTTGCTGTATAACTTGCTATTTTCCAAACAGTCTCTACTCCCTCCGCCTTCCAAGTTTAGACCCTTATTTCCATTTTTCTTGGTCGTTCCCATTTTCTGATTCCTGGGGAATAAGGTTAGAATGGGTATTAAGATATTTCCTGAAAGCAAACAGTCTCCCTCCTCAAGTGGCGAGGGTAGCTTTAAAAAAGTCCAGCAGAAAGGCTGTGTTTTCTTTCCAATCTTAGGAGCCACTTCTCTCCCGTCTTTCTTTAAAGGACAGCTTGCTGTTGGGAGGTGACTTGGGCCCTGCAAAGCGACTGCAACTCGTCAGTCCTGCGCTTCCCCCAACGCGCAAACGCCGGCTGCGGAAAACGCTGGAGATTTGGTTTCTAGATGTCCTCGACAAGGGAGCTTTAAGGGGTCCAATGCTGCTAGGGGCGCTCAGAGAGCTAGGGCAGGCTCTCTGTGCGTGGGCGTGTGTGTGGGGGCAAAGGATCAGTAGTCGTCAGGTCCTAAGATACTAGCCTTAGTTTTTCTTCCTCACGTGTCCTCAGGAAAGACCTTCTCTAGGAGGCCCAGCCTGAGTGGCCCGCAACCTCCTCCAGTCCCCAGGGCACTCGGGTACGGGAGGGGTTTGTGTCCTGAGCGCAGAACTCCGAGCGGTACCCGCTGGCTTTTCTCCCCCGCTGTGCGGTGCCGGCTGCCCCCTGTTGGCCGTGTGGAGGTAGAGCTCCGCCAAGCTCTGAGCCCCTGAGGGGCCGGCTACTCTTCTGGTTCCCTTCTTTGCATCCCTAATCCTCTGAACCACTGCACCTCCTCGCCTAAGCATAGCCCCTCGGGGACCCCTAGAGGACGAGTGCCTTGAGTGGCTGCTGGAAGAAGGGAGCTGTGGGTCTAAGGCAGCAAAAGGGGCTCAGACCCCTGGACGAAAGGAAGGGATGCTACCTTCTGTGGAAGTAGGAGGGAGAGTACTCTCTTAGAAGGCCTCTGGTGTGGCCTCAGTTGTCTCAGTCTCTTTGTGGCCCCAGACACGTATTTTCCCTCTCGTGGCCTTAGATTCTTATCTAGTCTAAACGTCAGCGATTGGACTTATTTTCAGTGTTCTTTCTTCCTCCACGGACTCTGCGCACCTCTGGACAGAGTGGCGCTTTCCCAGAGAGTCAGATCTCCTGTGTGACAAAGTGTAAGTGGTGTGTGTGTGTGTGTGTGTGTGTGTGTGTTAGTGCAAGGCGATGTGGCCAGGAAGCAGGAGGACCACAGAGATCATGCTTCCCGCAGAGCCTCGCTGTTCCCGGATCTGCTGTCTGTTCTGAGGTCCAGGCATCCGAAGGTGGACGTGGACCTTGCGCAGATTTGGTCTCCAGGAGCAATATCTGTCTTCTTTTGCGCAGTTCTCTCCCCCGCCCAACCCCTCGGTGCTTGCGCGCGCACACAGACACGCAGCACTGTGGACACACGTACCCGCGCAGGGCTGGCTGTAGCTCCCAGGCGCACAGTCTCCAGGCATGGGTAGCAATGCCTGGAGCAATGCCTGGAGACTGCTCCCCGAGACCTTTGTCTGCTCCCCGAGAATGGACCTCCTGCTAGCCTTGGCTGGCCCGTTCTTTATCCCTTTCGCTTTTCTCGCAGCTTTTCTGGGCATCCCGTTCTTCTCTGCCAATGTCCGTGGGCCGCCGCAGGTTTCTCCGTCTCTCCCCTTGCTTTAGGAAGAGATCAGATTGAGAGAAATAAGTTTTGTTTTGTTTTGTTCTTTCCCCAAGAGCAGAGATTTTTCTTGGAGTTGCCATCCTTTTTGTCCCCGAGAGCCCTGGTCAAATTCATTTCTTCCGCTTAGTTGGTGTCCCTCCTCATTTCAATCTGCAGACTTGGGCTGTCCATGTAGAGTTCAGCAGAAAAGAGACACCGAGACCGAGGGAGGGAGGCAGGACCAGCGACCAAGAGTCCAAGGTTTTGCTGAGCCTTGTCGACGTTTCTGTTAAGGGACTGCCTGTGTGTTGGGTGCTGTGCGGGCTTCCCCAGCCACGAAACATCTGATCTAAGCACCTTTCCTCAACAGATTGTCCTTTCTCTTACAGTCAGTCACCTAGGCCAACACCGTTAGTTGATGTCTTTAATCCCACGCAAAAGCTATGGGGGAAATTTTAAGGGGACACGGCTTGGAGTTGGTCTAGGTTGGAGACTGAGACGACCCAACGCCCTTCCTTCTCCTCACCCCAGTCCTGCACTGAGCCTCTCAGCTGCCCCCTGCCCTCCTCTTCGGAGCACGCGAGTAACAGATTCCCAGGGGCCTTTCAGAGTGAACTCCTTGGGCCCTTGTTGGAAAATATTTCGTTCATTCTTTGGAAACTAAACTTCTGACCAGAACTTTGTTTTAGCCCTGGTGTGACAGTCTCCAGAGAGGAGAGGTTTCATTTCGTACTGTCTTTTCGGATCAGATCTTTGGTAAACAGATAGGGATGTTATACCCTACAAAGTGGATGCATTTATTACTAAGCTCGTTGTGGGTTTTCTCAGAGTCTCTCAAACATGTGGGGCCTTTTCTGGGTTGCGACGGGATTGGAGCGGGAAGAAGGCCAAGGTGTTTCCGGGCAAACGCGCGAGGTTAAGTGGAGACGCTACTCGCGGGGTTCTCCGGCCGGTGCCACTGGGACGCCCCGCCTCCTCTACCCTGGAGTTGGGCAGACCGGACGACTGGACTCCCAGTTGGGCCCTGCTCTAAGGAATGTGGCCTTTCCCCAGGAGCGTCCAGCCGGGAGAGGGTTCGGTTTGTGTGGCTTCGGCTCTAACAAAGAGATCCGCTGTAATCCTCCGAATCTGTTATCAATTTCTTGGCTGCCCGGGCCCCGCCCCGCGCCCCGCCCGCGGCAGACCTCAGCAAGTGCCCGCAGTCGGCGACGATCTGGGCCGCCGGCTCCTAAGCACGTCGGAACGAACCTGTGTATCTGTGCACGCCCGTGAGTGTGTAAATGTGCAAGAGGGTGTGTGTGTGTGACTGTTTGCGCGCGCGTGAGGCTCCGGCCGCCGCTGGGGAGAGTCGACTTCGCAGCCGGGCTGCGCGCCGCAGACCTCGCTGCCCACCCCCGCCCCTGGAAGAAACTTGACACTTCGGGCGGGGGTGGGGAGCGAGACTGAGCCCTAGCTCTCCCGGGCTGGGGAAACCCCAGACTCCCATTCTCCAGGATGCGCCCCTAGCTTTGCGGTGCTTTGCGGACGACAGGGCCCGGGCGTGCAGCCCTGCTTGGCTGGCGCAGAGGACCACATAAGCGTGGCCTCTCCTCGAGCCCCGAAGGTGTCCCGGCCCGAGAGGCGGCGCGCAGCAAACAGCCGCGGCGCGCTCCAGAACTCTGGAGCGTTTCCGCGGTTGCCTGGGACCCTCGATCGCGTAGCGCTGGTCCCAGGCCGGGCCCTTCCGCCGCCTGGAGGAGGCTCACCTTTCTTTCCAGAGGAGGGATCTCCCTCGGGGGCTGCGGGCGGTGCCGAGTCCAGCCGAGCCGCAGACTTATACTTAGAGAGATATGAAAGGGGAATTTGGAAACCCGCTCTTCCCACCCGCTCTCGCCTCCCCCGTCGCCGCCTGCAGGTGGAGAAGTCACCAGTGGGGAGGAACGGCGCGGAAACCTCCGAGGCCGACTCCTGGCCCTGGACTTCTCCAGGAAGGGACCCTACGCCGCTGGCCTCCTGGGTGCTGCGTTCCAGGAGTGCAGCTGCGGCTCCCGAGCCGGCGCATCTTTGGCTCCGTCGGGAAACTCATCCTTGTCACGCCCGCGCCCCTGTCTTTCGGAACTGACCGAAATGGGTCTGAGTGGGGCGGGAGAGGCGAGGCTGGCGGCGCGTGGCAGTGCTCCAAGGCCCGGCTCGCAGCGCCGCGCTCGCACAGCGGGCGACAACTCCAAACCAGGAGCAGGAGAAAATCGAAAATCGAGTGCTTTGGGGCTTCTCGTCCCCGAGTTCCTCGGCACTGCCACGCGTGGGGACCAGACCGAGCGAAAACTCTGAATCTGGGGGGAGGTTGGAGAAGGGCGGGGAAAGGCTTTCCTCCTAGAGCGTCCCAGATGCCCCTTCTTCCCTCTGGGGCTCCATCTCTTCCCGGTGGGTCCGAGAAGGAGGCCGCAGGCAGGAGGGGGCACTCTTTTCCGGTTTCCTTGGTTAGGAGAACAGCCCTCTCTTCCATTTATCCCCTCCCTCCACACCCCTTCCCCTCCTCTCCGCCCCAGTCCGGCCGAAGCTTGTCCTAAAGGAAAGCTGGGCTGCTCTAACCCATCTGGAAGTGGCTTCCCCCAAATCGGCCCGTAAACTGATTACGAAACATACGATGTTAATTCGGACCCGCATTTCCCAGCTGGGCCTCGGCGCGCGCGTCCCCCGGGCCTCGCCCCCCACCCTTGCCCTTCCCTCCCGTCCTGCCCCCACCCCCACCCGCGCGGCCACCCCGCCTCCTCCGCCGCCGCCGGCGCGCCGCACTCGCCTTCGCGCTCCTCTTGCCCTTGGAATTAATGCTGGCTCCACTTGTTGCTTGGCCCAGGTCGGGGAGAGGACGAGGGTGGCGGCGGGTTCCCGGAGTGAATTCCTGGGGAGGGACGGAGTGCAGCGAGGGGGTGCGGGACGCCAGCGTGCAGGAAGGAGGCAGCGCCTGGCACCGGGGCTTTGACTCAACAGCATTGAGACATGTTTGTAATCGCTGGCGCGCCCCGCGCGCAGGACCCCAGCGAAATCAGATTTCCTGGTGAGGTTGCGTGGGTGGATTGATTTGGAGAAAGAAACTGCCTATATCTTGCCATCAAAAAACTCACCGAGGAGAAGTGCAGTCAATCAACAGTAAACTTAAGAGACCCCGGATGCTTCCGTTGTTTAAACTTGTAAGCTTCAAAATTATCTGAGAGGCAATAAACATCTGCTCCTTTCTTCCTTCTCCAGAAGTCCATTGGAATATTAGGCCCCGGAGTGGCTTTGGGGACGGCTGGAAGTGCAATGTCTTCCAAATTCTTCCTAATGGCTTTAGCCATATTTTTCTCCTTTGCCCAGGTTGTAATAGAAGCCAATTCTTGGTGGTAAGTTCATTCTATGTACATATTTTATTTTATTTTTTTTAAAAAGAGTCGTTTGTATGATGCTGCCATGTGAGTTTGGGTGCATTTCTGGGATGAGTATGTGTATAGTATATTTTTATCTATGCGTATTTGAAGTCAGGATTTTCTTCTAACTTGCTAACATTGTAAAGCTTATCTTTGGTTCCATAGGGAATTGGAACCTAATAAATCTAGGCCTTTTTCATTGAAGCCCCCGTTCAGGCGTATGTACAGGCATCATGTAATAAAAGGAAGGCGAAATTCACTTCTCTAATAATTGTAAGCTTGCCTATAAAATTTACTTTTTGCCACCTCTAGGTAGTAAAAGTGAGTTAAACCTTTACTTTTCTGACTGGAGGTTATTAACCTATAGAGTCGAAGGCAGCAGAGCCATAGGATAGGAGGACAGCTCAACTCCAAGTGGAGAAGTGTTTGGGCTTGAAATATGATCAAAAGGAGGGGAATTGGAGTAGTCAGATATCCCTAAGTGGGGCTTTTTCCTGGAAAGGCCTTGTAGATGGACTGCACAATATCCAGAGGATTACTTCGGAGAGCGTTCTGGATATTTTTCCCCTGTAAATGAACAGCATTTTTCTGACTGTCAAACATGACTACTGTTCACGCAGATTCCCTGAGTTGGGTCCTTCACAATCACATAAGGAGCCCTTTTAAAAGCGTCTAGAAACTCAACTCTCTTCTTGTCCTCTGTTCTTGCTGTCTCTTCCAGTGTTTAGTTGGGGCTACTTTCAGCATTTGTGCATTCAGGGCAGATAACCAACTTGTGGGGCAAAGCAAGTCACTTTCTCTAAGTCAGCAGCTGGTCCCCCCTAAACCACCATTTCTCCCATTTCTGAGTGGAGGTTGGAAATATTGTTCCACTATAAGGCAGCTAGGGGCAAGGAGAGGAGGGAAAATGTGGAGGAGCCAGGTGGTGGATGGAAGCTTCACAATACCTCCCTTTTTTGAGTGGAGTTTAAACAGAGGAGTTTTATAAGCGCTTCTCATACTTTGTCATGAGGACAAGCAGGAGAGAAAAGGCATCTGTGTGCTTCGGACTATGTATTGCTGACATGCTTTTGGGGCCCTACCTCAAGAGCTCGTGTAAATCTTGAACGCACATCTCTCCCCCCCTCTGCAGGTCGCTAGGTATGAATAACCCTGTTCAGATGTCAGAAGTATATATCATAGGAGCGCAGCCTCTGTGTAGCCAACTGGCGGGACTTTCTCAAGGACAGAAGAAACTGTGCCACTTGTATCAGGACCACATGCAGTACATTGGAGAAGGCGCGAAGACTGGCATCAAAGAATGCCAGTACCAATTCCGACATCGCCGGTGGAACTGCAGCACTGTGGATAACACCTCTGTCTTTGGCAGGGTTATGCAGATAGGTAGGAAGCCACTTAAAATCTATGGATTTCTTCCCCCCAGAAAAAGTGCTCAGTGTTTGCTTGCATGCTTGATGGGTAAGGTACCTACCAGGCTGTGTGATGTGTTGGGAATTTTTGTCATTGTAGGAACTGTTAATTGTGGTCCCTACGTGTGATTATGAATTTTGGGCTTTTCTAACCGAATCAGGAGGAGCATCAGAGACACCTTAATCTTTCCAAACACATACTTTTTCTAAAATGTATTTTGTTTAAAGCAGCAGCAGAATACTCATTTTGGTTTCTCAAAAGTAAATGTGGAAGGCTGAGTCATTTAGATCCTTTTAGACTTGAATGCTGTTATAAATTTCTTAAGCTACAATTCAAAGAACCCTAACATCCAGCTAAAAATTGTCATCTTTCAGAATGCTGCATATGTTAGCAGCGAACGAGATTTTCATTTTCTTACTCTAGATACTTCTTAAGGATGCAATGATATATTTTGAGTCCCTGAAAAATTTTAATTAGAAGTGATCTCATTTATGTATTTGATTTTGACAGTTGACAGAAAAACATATGCTTGAGCTCTCAACCTAGAGACCTAGAAAATGTTTCAAATGTACTGCTTACAGTTTGAAATTTAATTTTAAATATGTTGTTGATCTTGTTATTCCATTCAGGGAGACGAGCACTGAAATTATTGGGCTAAAGGCAAAACTTTAAAAAAACTCATTGGCCTCTGGTTTGGTTTCATAGTTAAGGGCTGTTTGACAGATGTAGTCCTACATGCATTTTCTGGTGTATTTCAGGTCTCTGTATTTTTATGCAAATAAGTCTTATGATTAATATGGCTCTAGTCATATTATAATAAGAAATAATTTATCAAAGCAATTAACTGTTTATATTGATTGAAGATAAAAAATTGGCCTAGTATCCATCACTGATGGATAAAATACTTTTTCTAAAAACACTGAAAAGTGCATTCATTGAGAACAAAAAAGACTTGTCAGTGGACGTTTGAGCCAGGGGGCTTCATAAACTAAACTGATTCAGGATTTGAAACCGTTCCTCTAACTGAATGGGAAAATGGCCTGTGGCCCCATCCTGCAGGTTTCCTAGAGCTTTGTCCTTTCTGTTAATGATTAAAATGTGCTAATGTACATACTGGGATCGGAGTGGAGGGGCCAGGCTTCAGGAGGACAAGACGGTCCCTGCATACGGATTGTCTGGCTTCTGGAGTCAACAGCGTTTTTAGTGGAGACTTAATTCTCCTACATTCTGGTCTTGTTGCGGAACTAAAGGCATTTTTTTGAAGAAAAAAAAAAAAAAGAACTCTATCAGGATTGGCTAGTCAGCTTTTCCCTTTCTTACATGCCCTTCTTCAACTGTACCTCACAGAACTCTGGAGCCACTTTTATACAGGGACACACGTTAGCAAAAATCATACACCTCTGATGTTAACCAGAAGGAAAAGCACTGTTGGAGCTGTTTTTCTGTGTAGCCACTCGAACACAGCTTTGATTTAACATCTTCTTCTCATCTTCATAGATGGCCTGTTTAGGGTCAAAATGTTCAGAATAAGCTATCATTTGCTAAATGAATTTGAGTTCTGCTGGAGATTTATTTTAAATGTGGTCCAAGATTCAAAGAGTCTGTTTTCCCAGAAAAATTCTTATGCAAAAGCCTGTATTTAATTGTCCCAGGAAAGTACACTATGGGTCATGGGGTAGGTGGCACTTCTGTCTGTATTGATGGGGTGTGGGTAGGAGGGTGCCCCCACAGTCTCTGAGGGGCCTCCTGGAAGTTTTGGGTGAGTCAGCAGCTGTCCTGGGAGCGATCAACAGGACCAAGGCCAGCAAGGCCCTGTAAAACCTGCTGCTGGGTGGCTTGTGATGGGACACTGAGGAGGTCTCTCTTGCTTATTTGGAAGAAGGGATGGAAAGCAGGCAAACTAGATTTTTATAGAAGAGGAACAAAGACCCAACTCCAATAGTGAGGGAAAGTCATCAGGAAATCTTTGAGGAGAACGAGCTAAGGGACAATTGTAAATGCTTTTGATACCCAAAGATGTATATGTGCCCAGCCCAAGCATGTAGGACCCCAAAGACGCTGAGAGTAATTCTTATCTGTCAGAATCTGACCCTGAAAGAGGCCAAGGTCTGAGAAACTCAGCTGGCACCTCCAGCCCCCGCCTCAGCTCATTTTCCCAAGGTGCCAGTTGCCTCGGAGGCACCATACACAATTGTCTCATGAGGGGCCTGCTCTTCGTTTTGGAAACTTGCTCATTTTTCATCACGCTACCCTTTCCTTCTAGCTTTTGTGCCTGGCTTGTCTTTGTTTCCACACTGTGAAAAGATGTCAGGAAGGCACCATTTTTAAGGGGCGGAGGATCCAAGTAAATGTGGATTTACACAGAGGAAGCCCAAGTGAGGCAACTGCATCCACAGGCTGGTAGCCAGAGAGCACTTTTCAAACTGACGTCTTCTTGCTTCAGTAACCAGTTAGCTTAGACCGTTCTTCCAGGTTTGTATTCTGTGACAAAGAGGGAAATGCCGAATGTAGACCATGAAAGAAGCAGCATTATCTGTGTTTTGTATGAAAGCCTTCTATGCTCTGCATACTCCGAGGACAGTGTCTCATTTCCTTCTGTCCCCAGAGATCATTTTATCTCCTCTTTTTCTAGCCACAACTTCTTTATTCTACAAGTCTTTCCATGTTATCAGTGTTAATCCTAAGATAATTCTCTAGGATCTTTCTGCTCTCCTCATTTGTTTGCATTTTCCTGACTCATTTGAGCTAGATAAACGGAATGCCCCGAAGGAACTTTCTGGATCTTCCTGCCAGCCACCAGTGTACTCAAGTTATTCATTTTTAAAATATGGGATGGGGAGGGTCTGCGGTGAGTCAGAACCACTGCTAGTGCTGGGGGGGCGGTCACAGAGGGCCTGACTAAGGTGTGGGCCAGAGGAGCCCACAGAAAGGCTGGTGTGTGGGTCCTTGGCTCAGCGTGGCCACCCTCCTGCAGCACAAGCCTTCTGTTTGGGGCCAGTCCTGTTGTCAGCTGCCTCCAACCCCAATGTTAGTAAGCTCACCAAGTAAGCTGAGGAGAAACTGATTCCAGTATAGGGATTTCAGCTCCAGAAGGGACCTCTTTTGGGTAGGCGTTTATTTCAGTACCCTTACTTTACAGTTGAGGAAACTGAGGGTCCCCTTATTCCACCCCCAGGCTCAGCTTCAGCTGGCTGTTAACCCCTTCTGTCTCATAGCATGACAGTTTTTTTTATCAAGTGGCTTCTTATTACATGTACCAGAGTTCTATATGCAAGTGGAATTTAAAGCCGGCTCTGATCACCTGCAGTTTTCTCCTTACAAATAGGGCACCTAGAACTGTTATAGGGAGATACTCTTTGCCAATATCGAGGAAGAAGAAAATTCTTTCCCTCTAGTTTTGTTTTCACCTTCTTGGCGTCATTTTAATACTTTGCGGCAAAGTCTGTGGGTCAGGGTGCTGGTGGGTGGGCTGGGCCAGGGTGGAGGAGCAGGGTGGTGGCAGCACAGGCATTAAAGACCAGGGGGCCGTTTGAAGAGTGGACACTCATAGTCTTGCATGAGAAGTACTTGTCCAGTTAGCTTGGAATGTATGAAAAAGCGCACGTCGTTGAGGCCTCTCAGTGAACAGGTTAGAACTGTCCCAAGGGAAAGGCAAGGGCCTGTGCCGAGACAGACTGTGCCGCGTGATGGCAGAGGAAGGAGAGGTTACAACAGCCAGAGGAGGAGGGGCGTGCCAGGCCCAAGCTAGCGTGGCCAGCACCAGTGTGGTCAGGGCAGGGGCTGGCTTAGATTGCAACCCTATGAGTTTCAGAGGCACTAAGCCTAGAAAATTCCATGCTCCTCCTGCTCAGAATGAAAATAATATCAAATCTTAGAAGAAGAGTAAAGACAGCTACCCCGATTCTGAGCTTTCCTTCAAAAGAGCTGCAGAGAAAAAGCAATCTAGGGCTGCCAGAGACCTGCCTTAGGCCCAGAAATGTGAGAGTGAAGACACCAAGCGTCTGCTTCTCTGTGATTTGTTGCTGGTGTGGCTACTGGCAGGGTGGGTCCTTGCCTGGGTGTACGTGAGGGGTGGTGCCCATGGGAGCGGCCGGTTTGAGCTCTTCCTGCCTGCTCTCCTGCTGGGGCTGGGGCTGGGACTGCAGTACACCAGGGCTCTCCCAGTCCCCCTGCCTCAGGTGTACCCCAGAAGCTCCCTCTGCTACGCCAGGGACTCACCCTGCCCACCTGAGGGCCTAGAGACGCCATGGCACGAGTGGGGCCAGAGGTTCTCCAGCGCCCCTTCCCCAGGCTCCTCCCTTGGGGGACAAACCGGAAGTGCCTGGGGCTCTCCAGGGCGGCCGGGGCTGGTGCGCGATGGGCTCCCCCGCACCTCTGCCGGCCAGTGACCCCAGTCCTCGCCCTCCCGCCCGCCCGCTTGTCCGCAGGCAGCCGCGAGACCGCCTTCACCTACGCCGTGAGCGCCGCGGGCGTGGTGAACGCCATGAGCCGCGCGTGCCGCGAGGGCGAACTGTCCACCTGCGGCTGCAGCCGCGCTGCGCGCCCCAAGGACCTGCCGCGGGACTGGCTGTGGGGCGGCTGCGGCGACAACATCGACTACGGCTACCGCTTCGCCAAGGAGTTCGTGGACGCGCGCGAGCGGGAGCGCATCCACGCCAAGGGCTCCTACGAGAGCGCGCGCATCCTCATGAATCTGCACAACAACGAGGCGGGTCGCAGGGTGAGTGCGCCCTCCGCCCGCAGCCCTTCCGGCCGGCCTCTGCCCGGCTTCCTTCCGCCTCTCTTCCTGCTTTTCCTTTTCCTGCCTTAAAATATTCTCCCGCCCCATTTCAGCCTCTTCCTCTCTCTTCCCTCCCTCCGGTACCCTCCCTCTTCTGTCTCCTGTCTGCCCATCTCTTCCCAGGGCCCTGTCTGCACAGGGACGGATGCGCCCCAGGAAGCCCACCCAGGCCTGAGTCGCCCTCCTGGAGCTCAGCCCGGGTGCCTGAGGAAGGTCCGGCCCTGGCCTTTTAGCCTGTGCCGGTGCTGCTGGCTCTCGGAGCCCAGAAACACACATTGCAGGGCTCGCAGCTCTCTCCTTGCTATGGAAAATGCTTCTTCTGGGGGTGTTTTCCCAAATTGTGAGAGTTCATCTGTATCCTACTAGGAGCCCTGCTATGAGGGACCTTTTCCCTTTGCACTCCAGATGTCATCGGGTCTGACAGATTGAGGGTTTTAAAAAGGGATTTTCTAAGAAAACAACAGCATTTTTTACCAGTGAGGAATTTTATAGGTCTGACCATGGGGCCAGGGATCTCTGGGGAGGAGAGGCCCGCACCCAGCCCTGCGAGTCTCCAGGGTCCCCTCTTTCCTTCCCTTGGCCAGGATATGAGAAGCTACCCCCTAGTAGTTAAAAAACCCCCCCCCCCCCTTTTCCTACGGTTCAACACATGGCATTTTATGGCTGCTTTAAAATGAAGGGGTGAAAACTTAAGTTTGGCAGCCCTGAAAACCAGGGAGATTATTTTTTCACAGAACCCAAGGTAGGTGCCAGGAATTTTCTGGTCAGGACTTTCACTGTTCTGTGTTTTGGGGTGAGGGAAAAAGGAAAATAATCACAGAGTAGGCCAGAGAGGACTAGAAAGAACCATAGGCCTTTTGGCCCTGTACCCACATTTCAAAGATTGGGAAACTGAGGCCAAGAGAAGACCTCCGTTGTCTGAGGAAGAGAAGGAATGAATTGAAATACAAGTCTGTGACACTCGTGCTACGCAGACTAGCGGTGAAGAGCTAGAGGTTTGGGCCTGAGAGAAGGGAGGGTTGAAATCCACCTCTCAGTGTTCCTGTGGGTTTCCGGGCCTCAGTTTCCACATTTACATGTATCAGTCAGTAACCGTGACAGGAGTTCTCAGTTGGGGTCACAGCAAGGACCAAGAGATCATAGAGAGGTTTGAGCCATAGGAATTCACCAGTACTAGACTATACCTAACCTACAGAATAATATTTGAAACACTCTGAGGTTTTGGGTTAGTGTCGGCCAGCAGTAAGTCCGGATAAATGATAATGATTAAACATGATGTAAAGGATGTGGAAGTCACCGATCATGTAGATGATTTCAGAGAACTCATCTGCTCCTCAGATTTGATATTAAATACTTGAGGGTGACAAGGAAATATTAACCTGCCAAATTTTGCTTGCGCTACTGTGAGGCCTCAGATGATGGCTGCGGCTTAGCTGTGTGTGGGCTTTCTCTTTCCCAGGTTGCTCCTGCTGTGGTGCTTGCAGCGTGGATTGACTCTCTGGACAGTGGCTGTCTCTGAGCCACGTGTTAGGGGGTCACAGGTCAGATCCATAAGAGCTGGCTCCCACCCTGGTCAGCGACACAGGTCTCCAGGACAACAGCGTGCTGATTCTTCTGGTTCGCATCCAGTGCTGTGCCCATAGCCCTGCCTTCTGTCATCATTAGTACTTTCTGAACACTTCTGTGCTTGGCAGGTCATCAGGGCCTTGACACCCAAGGAGAGAGGGTGAAGGGAATCTAAGTGGTGAGAGGGGATTTGGGAGAATTTGCAGCGTACTCCTGATATTATCAATTCACTTAATATCTGCATTGGAGCAGAGAGCTAAGCGTTGGGCCCTCGAGGCTGAGGTTACAGAGAAGACAGCTTTTCTCTGGGATGGTGGGGGTAGTGGTGGGAAGTGGGCCCTTTGCCAGGAAATCATATTAGAATTTCTTCAGGGCATTAGCTTTTTATTTTCCTCAAAGGGGAGCAGAGGTTAAATATGTTTGCAGAACCTTCCTCAGACTAGTGGAGAGCTTGAAAGTCTTGATGCCGAAAGAGTATACTTTGGCCTCTTTGAAAAGAAAGCCCTTATGGATCCCTGGAGGGAGAAGGTAACTGTTTGGGTGGATGCGGCCTCCAGGTTCTTGACAGGTCCTGGCCAGCACACCTGCCCCACGCGAACTCCGGAAGGTTGCTGGCCCGGGAGCTGCGGGCAGTAGGGGTATAAATAGGCAACCACGACCTCCCGGACTGCTAGGCCCAGTGCTATGGGGCCAGACCCACAGGAACTGCCACTGGGAGGCCGTCGCTACTGGGCAGCTACCCAGACACCATGCCCCCTTTACTTGGGCAAAGACCAGACTTACTGAGTGAGCCTTGGTGCCAAGCACTTTCCATGCCCCTCCTAATTGTAGCCTAATGGTGCTGAGGGATTGGTACCCGCTCCCTTTACAGAGGGAAATGGAAGCCTAGGAAGATGCAGCCAGTTTTCTAAATGCAGGAGCAGAGGCAGGAGCCGAATCCATATCTGCCTGGTTCCAGGGCAAGTGCTCTTGGCCAAAGGAGGCCATCAGCAAGGCAGGGGCTAAGCAGGAAGCAGAAGTGAGGGCCACTGAGATCCAGTTTCCCTGCAGTCTGGCTGCATGTTTTGTGCAGACCACCTGCCCTCTCTGTGTCCCTGTACCATCTTCTAAACCAGTCCATATAAAGCTGCTGGAATAATTCAGGGAGAGCAAGAGTGAAATGGCCTTAGTGCAGCTAGTAGCACTCAGCAGTAAGCAGCAGGAGAAAGATTTGAACCCTCATCTCCCTGGGGCTGGACCCTCTCCCCAGCTCTACACTCACCAGCCGGGCACAGGTTTAGAGACCAAGTACTTGAGCTTAAATCCTGGTATCCCACTTTGCAGTGGTTAGAGTAGGGATCCATCGCTCTGGGCCT
This sequence comes from Octodon degus, assembly GCF_000260255.1. Classification (NCBI taxonomy): domain Eukaryota; kingdom Metazoa; phylum Chordata; class Mammalia; order Rodentia; family Octodontidae; genus Octodon; species Octodon degus. The sequence goes on from NW_004524619.1 coordinate 7,735,379, forward strand.
CACTTTCTTTGTCAAGTGGGGATGCTAATAGCATGACCTTCATAGTCTGGCCACAGGAAAGAAAGTGCGGACAGCACCTGGGATGTGTATTCATGGGCTTCTGCTGGTGTTTCCCTGTTAACGAAGAGACAACCTTCTGCAATGCTGTATTTTTCTCCTGTCCCCATCTGAAAACTGCAGCGTGGTTGATGATACAGTGAGCGGCTAGAAGTATATTTACTCTGTACACTTTTTAAAGAGGGCAACACAGTACACAACTTCTGGTAGTGGCGAGTGCAATAAAACAGCCCCTTATTCAGCCGGTGGTCTCCATGGAGAAGATGGACAGGAGATTTGTTAATGTAGCCCACGCCGGCATCTGGGGTCCTCCTCGAGTTTGCCTAAGAGTTTGCCTGCTGACTATCCCTGTTTCCCTGCAGACGGTGTACAACCTGGCCGACGTGGCCTGCAAATGCCACGGGGTTTCCGGCTCCTGCAGCCTCAAGACGTGCTGGCTGCAGCTGGCGGACTTCCGCAAGGTGGGCGACGCGCTGAAGGAGAAGTACGACAGCGCCGCGGCCATGAGGCTCAACAGCCGGGGCAAGTTGGTGCAGGTCAACAGCCGCTTCAACTCGCCCACCACGCAGGACCTGGTCTACATCGACCCCAGCCCTGACTACTGCGTGCGCAACGAGAGCACGGGCTCCCTGGGCACACAAGGCCGCCTGTGCAACAAGACATCGGAGGGGATGGATGGCTGCGAGCTGATGTGCTGCGGCCGTGGCTACGACCAGTTCAAGACGGTGCAGACGGAGCGCTGCCACTGCAAGTTCCACTGGTGCTGCTACGTCAAGTGCAAGAAGTGCACTGAGATTGTGGACCAGTTTGTGTGCAAGTAGTGGGTGCCGACCTGTCGCCCAGCCCCACGCCCAGGACCCACTTATTTATAGAAAGTACAGTGATTCTGGTTCTTCTTTTTTTAAAAAAAAATATTTTTTATTTTTCCTCAAGAATTGCAACCGGAACCATATTTTTTTTTCTGTTACCATCTAAGAACTCTGTGGTTTATTATTAATATTATAATTATTATTTGGCAATAATGGGGGTGGGAACCAAGAAAAGTATTTATTTTGTGGATCTTTGACAAGGTAATGATACAAGGCTTCTTCCGATAGGGTAGGGTGAGAGGGAGGTAACGCTTACCCTAACCTGGCTGTGGGGATGCAGTACACATCTAGAAGGCAAAAGTAATGCCTACTGTTCCTAGTTCCATAGTTGTCTGGGGTGGGTTGGATCCAGCCGGAGCAGAGCGCTACAAACGTGTGTGTGTGGTTCAGTTTCTGTGACTAAAATGAATTACAAATGCGCTGGTGCAAGAGCAAAGTTCTCGAGAAAACCAAATAAAAAACGCAAAAAATGAGAGTGACCCAGTTTCCTAGGGGCCATCCATCAGCCTGCTCTTTCTATCTTCCATATTGTGATTTAAAATGTAAGAGCGAGCGTCTCGTAGTTGTGAAGAAGAACAGGTGCAGCGTGCGTCGCATTCTGGTCAGCTATCCCCTCTGCAGGTGATCTCTGCTAAGAGCTTTGAAACTTGGAGAGCAGTTAAATCAAAGCAGGGGAGTGGAAAAGGCCCCAAGAAACAGACAATTTGGCGTATCCTAGATGGAGTCGTGAAGGTGTCACCCCACGTGATGTGAATACCAGGCTTTTGTTTTTGAAGGCTGGGTTGAGTTGAATATGAACAGCGGTGTCTTGTCATTGTCTTAGAGACAGCCTTGCTTCATCAATCTAATGGAGATAAGGTGCGAGTTCTATTCGCAGCTCTTCAGCCCAGACCTCAAGATGGTTGCATGCGGAGCAGAAAAACCGACTGAGGCGACTAAGGGAAACCCAGCCGCTCCTGTCCCCAAGGCCCTTCTGGTCCCTCTGGCCCCAATGTGCTGCTGGCTTCACTGGGTCCCCTTTGATTGTAGGACAGAAAATGAAACACGAGGAGTTCCGGGAACTAGTTTGCTACTTAGGGATTCGTTTCTAAATCTTTTACTTTAAGGCGCGGTAACTTCTTATAGTTCGATGACATTCCTTAGCTCACGGAGTCCACCACAGGGGTGTCGCAGTGTTTCACTGTTAGAATCCTGTGTTTAAACCCTCCATCCACTTGTGCTTTTCCTAGTATACTGCAGGTGCACCCTAAAACTGTTCCTAATATACTGGAACAGTTGCGTTTATGAGGGAGCAATGTGGTTTAATGGTGCCTGATATTTCCAGTCTTTTGTACATATCATATATATATATATACATATATAAATATAAATATAATTATATCTCAGTGCAGCCAAGATTTATATTTACAGTTTACTCTGGGCTTGTTTCTGTCTGGAGCATTGTTGTCCTTCACTGCAGCCCAGTCAGGAGTTTTCCAAATGTGTTTTGAGTCTTGTGTTTGGCCTGTGGCCCTGCTGGGATCGTACCCTGAGCACCAGGAAACTTGTCTCTGAGGGAGCTCGGTGGTCTGATTCGCTGATGTGCACGTTGGCTTGAAGGTTGCTTTCCTCTGTCCTGCCCGCATCTCCCCTCCAGCTTCCCTTTCTGTGTTCTCTGTGGAGAGGGCATTATTTGTGCGTCACTGACCCGGACGTTAGTAGATACAACCTAGCGGCATCTCGCTTTGCTTAGTGCGTTCCACAGAGTAGAAACGGGTTCCTGTCAGATCTGGCGGTACTTGTTTGAGTCTGGAAGGAAGAGCCAGCTCATTGAATAGATAGCTAGTTCTTTTTTTTTTTTTTTTTTTTTTTTTTTTTTTTTTTTTTTTACTAAGGACATCTCTTTCCCCACAGCGCTGTCAACTGTGTTTCTATCTCAGATGGTCATTGTTTTAAGGATCTGTCAAAATGCAGATCTCTGTGCCCTTCGTGGGCTCGGTGCCTTCACGCCACCTCAGCCAAGTAGTTCTTAATTTATTGCACAAGGATGTTCACATCCCCGCAGTTGCAGTGAATTGCAAGTAAAAGATCTTGAAATTAAAAAGCACTATTGAGTTTAAAATGTCACTTTTTTGGTTTTTATTCTACAAAAACCATGAAGTACTTTTTTTATTTGCTAAATCAGATTGTATTCCTTTTTAGTGATTCGTGTTTATGAACAGAGTTGAGTTTAACAATCCTAGCTTTTAAAAGAAACTATTTAATGTAAAATATTCTACGTGTCATTCAGATATTGTGTATATCTTCTATGGCCTTTATTCTGTACTTTTAATGTACATATTTTTGTCTTGTGTGATTTGTATATTTCACTGGTTTAAAAACAAACATTGAGAGGCTTTTGCTAATGGAAGATAGAATATAAAATAAAACATTACTTGTATATTGTTAAGTGGTTTCAGTTGTCCTTGAGATAATTCACATGGAGACTTCAAGAGACGTTGTGAGGGCTAGCTTAGGAAAGCTACATGCTAAAATAACAGGAGAGTGGAGAATTTTACAAAAACCAAGCTATTTGGAAGCTTCAAAGGGTTTCTATATGTAGCAGAACAAAAAAGGGAATTCTCTTTTCCTATATATGTTCCTAAAGAAAAAAGAACAAGTCAAGCAGATGGCCTAAAGCTGGGTGGAGGATGGCTCACATCTTTCAGCATTATGCACGAAACTTAATTGTGTTTGAGCGCGTTGCTGTGGTAGCACCCGGAGAGGAGCTGCGGAGGGGCGGACTTTCATTTCGTCCCCTGCACCCTGAAAAGTATCTTGGTGTTCACTCCTGCGCGCCTCTCTCTGAGTTCACTGTGGACCGCGTGTGGTGCGCTTCTGCACCTTGGAAAGCTGTTTTATGAAAAGCAAGCCCCAGTCCACAGAGCACGAAAACTTGGGAAACTGGAGGTTTGTTACGTTAAGTGCAATTCGTGGGAGTGCTCGTGCTTTCTGGAATGTTCACCGGGGCTGGCATCTGCACAGATCCATCTTTTAGTCCTTTGCTTTCCTCTTTCCGGATGACCTTGTAACGTATTGAAACCTCTTATGGATGCCAAGAATACATTATTTTTCAAAAAACCAGTAGATCAACATATAGAGTGTTTAAAATAGCATTTCTGGGCAAATTCAAACGCTGTGGTTCTAGGACTCACATCTGGTTCAGTTTTTCCCGAGTTGTATATTGACCAGTGTTCTTTATTGCAAAAACATATCCTAGATGTAGCAGCGTCAGCATATTTTCCTTCTCATCCTTGAGTGCATTCAGAAATCTTCCCAATATGGAAAATTAACCAAAAAATGAATACATCAGCAGCGACAAACAGAGCCATGTTCCAAATAACCATTATGGGCTCAAGGAAAAGAAAGGTTTTCTGCTCGAGTTCCGTTACCCTGTTTGGTTCTTTGAGCTCCTTGGCTGCCCGAGGCCGGCACTGGGGAGGTGTGAGCAGTCTCTGGCTCACGACTTTGCCACGCTCAGCTTTCAGGTGGTCTCTGCAAACTCAAGCAAGCCACTGGCATTAGCAGACATGCCGTGGTAGGAGGGTGCTAGGTCCTCCAATGGAAGACTGGTACCACCGGCTCCTGGGAGGTGATTTGCAAAAGCAGTCCCCAAAGACCAGGTGGCCCACAAAAGCAGTGGATGCAGAGCTAGAGCAGGTGCCTGGAACTTCAAGCACATATCAATGCAGAAAATCCTGCGTTAATGCTGTAAAGTATACATTAAAATATTTACTTTTTTAAAAAAGTATTTTCTAGTCTCCCCTCTGTCAGGTGGTAAAAGTGTCCGCTTCTAAAAATCAGATGAAACAATTTTAATTCAGGAAATATTCAGAGACACAGGAGTTGAGACTTAGAAATGAGATCTTATGACTTACCTATTGAAACACACTTCATGTTTACATCTGGTGATTTAATAGTGTTTTAGGGAAACATCTTGTTAACCCACTTTAAAACATGGATGCAGAGTAATTAAAGATCAGTATGATTTTTTTAAAAAAATGTGTCACTTGGAATCTAGAAGATCAAATGGAAATCCTGTCTCAGTATCTCAAAAGCAAAAAGAAATGGGGGAAAGTTGCAGTTTAGACCATTTTTATATGCAGTGTACAATTTGCTGGGCTAGAAATGAGAGAAAGATTATTTATTTTTATTCATATCTTGTGCTTTTCTATTAAAATCATTCCATGAAATCCAGTGCAGTCGTGTGTGTGTGTATGTGTGTGTGTTTGCCAGAGAGAGTTGCATATCAAGGTGTGTTGGGAGCTCGGATCACGGTCCAGGGATGGCAAAACTATGGCACATGTGCTGCGGCGGGCTCTCATATCACTGAAAGCTCTGGGCTGGGGAGATAGCTCAGTAGAATAAGCACTTGCCTGGCAAGTGCAGGGTCCTGAGCTCCATCCCTGGTACCACAAAAAAAAAAAAAAAAAAAAAAGAGAGAGAGAGAAAGTTCTAAAATATTCTCCATGACTGGCTTAAGGCATCCAGAAAAGACACCAGTATTTCAGGCCTGTAGACAATATTATGCTTCAATGTGAAGGATTTATTTTGTACTGCAGAGCTCGATTTCTTCCATCTACCACCAATTTTTCCATGTCTTGTTTGCCCTGCTGCTGTTCACCTGTAAGAGTTGCACTGGGAGGTTATACCGCAGGTAGACAGCTCATGCAGAGAGGTGGGATTGCCGCACAATTCTAGGGTGAGAGCAGACAGAATGGTCAGAGCAGAAAAAAAGTAGGGAGTGTTTGGGATACAAAATAGACTGGGTCACCTGGAGTATTCTGCTTGTTGCCTTTTGCATTTTGCTGTGGTTGCCAGTGAGTTTCTTAGATCAGAATTCTGTATCTTGGTGCCATTGACATTTTAGGCAGAACCACACTTTGTTCCAGGAACTTGTCCTGTGTGGTGTATATCAAGGTCCCGGCATGGGCTCATTCGATGTCAGTGTCACTTGTTCTACTTGTGATGGCCCAAAATATCTCTGGGTATCACCTAATATGCCTCGGGGAATGAATCCTCCCCCATCTCCCCAGATGAAAGCCTGGGCTTCAGATGGAGGGGCTGAGGGGTTTGGAGCATGTGGAGAGTCCAGGCTGACCTAGCAGGGGACTGATTGCCTGGCAAGGGTGAGACCTCCCTTGTGAGTGTCACAGGGTAGGGCTTGGAGATCTAGTATTGTTTCTGGAATGAACTGGCTTAGAAGCAAAGAATGTAGGTTCTGGGGCCAGGTGCTTTGGGTCCGATGCCAGTACTGCCCCTCACCTCCCTGTTCCCTAGTGAAGGTGGCAAAACCTCTTTGTGCCCAGAACCCTTGGGCTTTATAATGAGAGCCTCTGCTTGTGTCTTAAGGTTGTTGTGAACGTGAATAGGTGTTTTGAGCAGGTGTTACTATGCATGAAGAGTCCAATAAACTAGCTAGGAGAGGAACAGGGTAAGGAGAGGGACATCAGATGAACCCGAGGGCTCCGCAGAGACAGTGTGGCCGAGCTGTTGAACATGTTCAGCACAGTTGGCTTGCTGGGAGGAAGGCACCCGTGGGAGGCTGTAAACTTGTGTCCTGCCTTCTCCATCTTCCTTCCAAGACATCCAGATGTGCTGTCCTTGGTTTGCGTAGCAATGAAAATAAAACACTCAAACTAGCTGCCAATGTTTAAATGAGGAGTACAGTATTTTCACATTAACATTTGTGCCTCTGGATTGAAAAATGGGAAGAGCTGGCCACTTAAGTGTGTGTGTTCCGAGTCTCCTGGAGCAGTAACCAGCTGGATCCAGCAGCCTCTGTTCCCTTTTGGATAGGGCTGGGCATCTGCGCTTAGTCCTTTATGTCACCTAACTTGGCCCCTACAAGCTTTTGCATTTGTGTGGCCCCTCAGTTTGGGTTGATATTTAAATGGCATGACTTAACTCTTGAAGACTAGCTCCAGAGCCAAACAATAGCAGCAACTTAATAAAAGGTAGAATTAGCTTGCAAAACAAAGGCAGTAAATCAGCCTAAATTTTCCTGGCCACATAGCCAAATTAATACGAGCTCCAAGCTTCAGCTCCTTGTTGAGCTGCAGCTTCTAAAGAGCCATCACTCACAGACCCGGAGAAGCTCAAGAAGAAGCAATTCGTGGCCAAACAAGTTGGAGAGCCGGTGAGTGATGGCTCAGGGCCCTGCTGAGAGATGGAGGAAGCTCATTAGCATATTGGCAGCTCTATAATCAGAGTAGCAGGAAGGAACCTGCTGGCGCACCTGGCACTCGTGGCACCTGTTGCCTCCCTCTGGGTGAGTTGGGAAGCGTGCAGGCGGCCTCTCTCTGGCTGTGCTCTTGAAATCTAGCGTGATGTGGGCTGGTGCTGGCAGGGAGGGCTCCCCGCAATATGCTGGGGCCCCCTGAGGGGGTGGTGATCCCCTTCCCAACCTGGGAGGTGAGATGGGGAAGCCAGTGCTCTGGGAGGTACCAGAAGAGGTCCTGAGACAGGGATCAAAGCACGGCCAGAGGAAGAAAGAGGAGAAAAGTAGGAGGAGAGTGGAAATAGGAGAAACAGGAAGTATACAATGCAGAGGGGGCAAATACGGGAAGAGAAGAGCCAGCTGTCCTTTGACCACCACCTGCAGACAAATCTCAACTGTACTAGCTAAAATAAATAAATAAATAAATAAATAAATAAATGTGTTCTGGGCAAGTAATATTAGACAAGTGCTTGTTCCTGCCTGGCCCTTGCTAAGGGTTTTATCTTTCATCCCGCTTTAGAGAGATTCTCAAGAATCTTCTGAGATGGTTCTTTGACCCTCATTTTGTAGATGGCGAAATGGACAGGTGGAGAGCTGAAGTCTGACCCCAGAGCCCACCTGCGCACCGGAAGTTGGTGCTCTGGCTGTGTCCCTGTGATGCTCTTCTACGATGGGCTTCCCTCCAGGTGAGACTTCCGAGGGAGCTGTGGCTCTGTGCTCCCCGACCTTGAGTGTGTAGTATGGGAAGACCACAGACACATTCTTCCAAGGGTATTGAAGGCACACTCGCGGACTGTGAAGTCCTCCTCGTCTGTTAGTGTTTGGCACAAAAGGGGGTTTCATAAGAGACTACAATCAGCATTTCCAGGCGGTAGTAGAAAAGGAACTATTGGCCAGCCAAATAGCTCAGCAGATTAAAGGGTCTGCTTAGGCAGATGCGGGGGCCAGGAGTTTGACCCCCAGGCCTGCCTTGCCACCCCACCCCCGGGGTGCACTGGGATAGCAGACTGGGCGTGGTGGTGTGTGCCTGTAATCCCAGCACTTGGGAGGCTGTAAACAGGAGGATCACTATGAGTCTGATCTTTGCGGTGAGACCCTGTACACCCTGTGCTAAAATACAAAAAAAAAAAAAAAAA
>NW_004524619.1:7744421-7754987 GCF_000260255.1 Octodon degus
TTCAATCCCCCAGCACCACATGCCAGCCAGCCGCGCCCCCTGGTGGGCTGAGCTGGCCACACACACACACACACACACACACACACACACACAATAAATGTTAAAAAAAAATAAAATAAAATAAGAAAAAAAGCAGTCATGCTTAAAAAAAAAATACAAATACAATGATTTCCCCTTTCTTCCTCAGTTTGCTCTCAATTTGTTACGAAGCGTCTTGTTTTCTACTTAATGTTGTTATAAACAAAGAAAAACAAACTTGGCAAGAGCCTTGCTGGATGGAATCCGGCCTGTTTTCCTAGGTGGCTGGGAGACACCCCAGCTCTTGGGAGGAAAGAGGTCTTTTGTGGGTAAGGACTGCTCAAGACGTGCCCAAGGTGCCCAGGCCTCCTTCACAGACGAGCAGCTGGTCCTGGGCATTGGCCGGGCCTTTCTCACCTTGTAGGCACCCGTGTTAGCGTGGCCAGCCTGGAATCTCTCACATCTCCCATGACATCACATCCCAGGAGGGGGAGCCTGAGAATCCCGGAGGCCTAGACCCGGAAGGTACTTTGCATGGTTCTGCCTCTGCGCTCTCTGCTAGGCAAAGCAAGCTGAGGATAGCCGAGGGGGAGGGGCCTAGAACAATAATAAAGTCACCTTTCAGCAGCACCATGGCTGGCAAAATCACACTGCAGAGGCGCATCTGCATGGGAAGGGACACGTTGTCGCGGCCTTCTTGGCACTGTGGCTTAAGTCCATGGGGTATAGTGGTACTCACCCTCCCCTCTCTGAGATAGCACCAGTAACAGGATACTTCACCCTCCCCTCTCTGAGATAGCACCAGTAACAGGATACCCTTCTTCCACCCGACAAACCTACCATCTACTGGGTTCAGAAGGAAGAACAAAGCTACTGATAATCTCAAGCCCTGGCTCCAGGCTCTGGGTCCTCTTCTACTTACGCTCTCTGGGCTTTGCTAGTCTCATCTGTAATACAAAATTATGATACTGTTATGGGTTATCGGTGAGGACTGTGAGGACTGATAACCCCACAAACAAAGGGAGGATGTGGCCCAGCAGGTGTAGGGGTGGTGATGGTGGTCTTCCCGGGCATCCGGGAGAAACCAGCCACTTTCTCACCACCAGCTTTCAGGGACTCATGAGCTTCCCCGAGTCAGCCAATCGCAGGGCCCTCCCTCCAGGGTGCTGGGAGGGGGCTCCTACAGGCTCCAGATGAGGTTCTGCCTGGGAAGCCGAGGGTGGAGAGGTGGAGGAGGGGCTCAGCCTGGGCTCAGACTTGCCAGCTCCTCCCCCTCTATGGGAAGGGCTGCAGGATGCTTTCCCAGGCGTCTGGAGAGGCCTCGACAAGATTAGGGGACGGGTGGGACGCACCTCTGCACAGAGCAGGCCCGTGGGCCCAGGAGGAGTGACACACAGCACTGCCAGGAGGCCCTTGCGGTGTCCCAGGCTGCCCAGCCCTGCAGCCACCGCGTTTCCTGGGGGCTGCAAGCTGGGTCCTTTTAGCAGCTCTGGACTTCCGCTGGGCTACCCTTTCCTCTTCCGTACATGGAAGTAATCGGCCCTCGACTTTGGATGGGCTCCCATTGCCGAGCACCTACGTTCACCCACCTTGGTGTTAGATTTTTCTACTCACGATACTTTGCTTGATCCCACATTGCGAGGTAAGAGGAAACGTCCCTCTCCTCCTCACAGATGAAGACATAGAAGCCCCAGGAGAGCGAGACTCTCTTTACCACAGAACAGGCAAGGCCTGGTGTGCCTGCTTGTACCGTACAGACCTTGCTTCCTCTGGGACCTCAGGGCGCCTCAAGGCATTGAGGGCGCAGAGGAGGGTCAGAGACCACCGAAGGTCTTATCCTGACCGGGAAGCCTGCGGCAGGCTTCACCTGTGAGCTCCTCACATGTGTGCTGTGGGAGGCCCCAGTGGTGGCAGCAAGGCGGATTACCTGTAAGAGGCTGAGGCTGACAGAGTCCTGGATCCAGACGTTGTGGCCGGCCCTACAACAATTTCACTGTCTATATGTTGTACCACACTAGTTGTCACATTGCGGCATGGCTTTGGGCAACTCCTTTGTCCTCTTAGGGCCTTGTCCCCAGTGACTTGCATGATAGTTTGGAAAGGGTCGCATGAGTGAGCTTGCTATATCCTTTGGCAAAATCACATCCCATGGGCAAATCTTATATTGAGGACCTCAAATCCCAGTCTTTGAATATCAGATGAAAGCTTGTGAAGTTTAGCCTCTGTTACTTTGTTGTTGTTGTTTTTTTTTTTTTTTTTTTTTTTTGGTGGAACCGGGGATTGAACTGGGGTCCTTGCGCTTGCCAGAGAAGCGCTTATTCCACTGAGCCATCTCTCTGGCCCTGCCTCTGTTACTTTGGCCCAGCACTGCTACCATGTAGGGAGCATGTGTTGCTCACTTTTCTCTGGTTGCTGAGACAAAATACCAGATACGCAAAGTTAAAGAAGGAAAGGTTTATTTAGCTCATAGTGTGTGGAGGTTTCAGTCCATAATGGGCTGGCTCCAAGGCAGGGTGGCCGATGGCAGAGAGGCAGCAGTTCATGATGGTGGAAGATGCAAAAGCAATAAGGGCCAAAAGGGAGGAGCATGAGAGAAGATTCTTTCTGCCTTGCATATCACACGTGGGCTACTCAGCCTAGGGTGGGGGGAGCACTCACAGCCATAATCCCAGCATTGGACAATGGATCAATCACAAACCAGATTGAGCCTCCTCTTCGAGAAAGCACCCTCCATGACTTCGTGAGACTTGGTGGGGGGAACCTCCAGACACCAGCCATACCAGAGTGTCTAATTGGCCTGTTCTGTCTCCCTTCCGCACACACCCAGCGTACCTGGTCCGGGTGCCTTATCGAGCATGGAGCGGAGGCTCAGGAAAACAAGGGCTTTGGAATGAGAAGCACCTCCCCTGCACAGTGTAGGCCAAGACTCTTGACCTTTGGGACCTTTCATTGTCTCTTCTGTCAGCGGGGTCGGCCTTATCCTCTTGCAGGGGTTTTGTGAGGATTACAAGGCAGTGGTGTGTCGTGATGGTCACACGCAACCCCTCAGGAGATAGTAAGCATTATATTGTCATCTTAGCATGGAAGCAGTAGCTTCTGCCCTGGAGAGAGCAGCCTGATGCATTGTTTAGTGGCAGATATTGTACGAGGTCATCCAATGTGCTGCTCCTCTCGTCTCTTGGGCTTACAGCTGCTGAGAGGACAGGCAGAGCAACAGCGTTTTGCCTCCTGCCTGCTCCGCAGCAGTCTTCAACATGGGAATTTCTGACGTAGAGGTGGATTTCCTACTGTAGGACCTCTTCTGACTTCCAGGATACAGGAAGGGTACGGAGGTCTCTGGGTGTATTTCTCCACTCCACACTTCCCATGAAGACCTGTGTGTCAGGCCTTTTATCAGGTGCAGCCGGACAGCTAGAGCAAGGTCTGTGCCAAGGTGTAGTTCCAGGGCAAACCAGAAAGCAGAGCTTCCAGGACAGCGCCCCTTTGCTGGCCGTACAACCACACTCTGTGCAAGTTTTCAACGAGTGGTTTAAACCACTTGAATTCAGGTCTCGAAAACCAAGAAACCAGTTCTGAGTGTTTTTTTTTTTTTTTTTTTTTTTACCTTTCCCACTGCTTCCTAAATTTCATTAGGACTGACAATTTGGATATCCACTTACAGTGTAATGTGATTTGAATGGCCGACCATAACTTAGAAATGGAGGTTCCCCCTCAGTGCTGTGGACCAAGGAGACTGCTGGAGATACTTCCCAGGCCGCGGGGTCCTCCCTGCAATGGGGTGTCCTCCCTGGGAGCTGGGAGGGGCAGCTTCTTGGCCTCCTTCCTCTTGGTCCCACAATCATTTTTGTTTTAGGAGGCTGAGCTATCTTGTAGTTTTCGGCATGCTATAAAACATGCTCAACCACAAGGCCTCTCTCTGTCCAGCCAGGGTGCCGCACCCATCCGTGGCTTGGGGGAGTTGATAGGGTGCATCTCACTTTGGGCTTTGTAACAAAAACAGAGCTGATGCCTAGAGATGGGATGTGCAGGTTCATTTTATTCCCTATCAAAGTTTCCTGTGCACAATGTGTGTGTGTGTGTGTGTGTGTGTGTGTGTGTGTGTGTGTGTGTAGCTCTTACTGTATCATGGGTTGGATCCCTCTTCCTGCCTCAGTTGGTGACTCCAGGTATATAACTGTCCTTCTCTGAGCACCAGTTTCTTCATGTGTAAAGCTCAGCTGGGGTTTCCTGCCTTGCAGAATAAATTAGCTAAAGTACCTGGAACTACACTGACCATTCCTGGAGCCATTAAAGTTCAAATAAATTAAAATATGGAGCTCTACAGTGAAGCCAGCCTTGTCCTAGGGTCTCAATAGTCACACACCTGAAATGACAGGGTGGCTACAGGGTTCCTCACCATCATGAAGAGTTCTGGGCGGCACTGGCCTAGCCCAACACCACATGCAGGAGATGCTCCAAAGGATATTGAGGACAATGCATACCCTTCGCTGCCTCTCCCTGGGATGAGAAACCTGCAGTCAGTGTATGTGGGGAACTAAGTGAGGGGGCAGATCCTGCAGGGAGCAAATCCTGAGGAAAGAGACTTTGAAGCTCTCAGCTCAGCTGCCTCGCTTGCGGACTGCGCGTGTGTGTCTAGTGTCCCGACAAGAGAACAAAATCCTTGGAGAGGTGGGAAAGCAGGATCCAGGCTGGACAGCACAGCCTTCCGCAGGCAGCAGCTGTACACGGCACCGTTAAGGCTTTTCCCACTTCACGCACGTAGTCCACGTCTATCTGGACCCAGCAACGAGAAGACCCTGAGGCGCCGGGAGGACCCTGCTAGGTTTCCTGGAATCCACCGAGCCCGGGATTAGCACTACTGAGTGTGTTCTTAATGTGCCAAGAGGGCGGTTCTCCTTATGTTCTGCGAGGGAGAGACTGGGTGGGAGAGAGAGGAGAGCTGGACTTCCATGAAGTATCCGAAAGTGCTAACGCTTCTTCTTTGGGGTAATGCCACATTCTCTTTTATTAGTGAGATGATTCATTATATGATAATAATAGCCAACTGGTAGAATTTTTCTTTCTGGAAAGTATTTTCCTACTGTTTACCATGCTGTTAAGTTTGTGTTGTTCTAATGAACTTCTGATTAGCCCTGTGAATGTGTCGCATTTAAGAGTCAAAAGTGTCTAACTTTGCAGTATCCAAGGCCTTCACTCTCTTCCTGTATCTAAACTTGCTTCATAGAGGAAATGAGCGGGTAAAACTGGTCATGTGTCTGTATGCGGGGAAAAAGTACAGCAAAGGGTTCCCAGAGACTAGGTGACAGGGTGTTGTAGGTTTATTAATCGTTCATTCTAAATTTTTACAATGAACATGAATTCTTTTTGCAGTAATTGAAGGTTGTTTTTAAATATGAAAACAGATGAATGACATGAGGATTGACAGGCTTGTTCTAAGCCCTCCTGAACACTGTGGAAAAGATCATTGTTAATTAAGGGACAGTTTCATGCCTGAAGGTGGGAGAAGTTTCAGCTTCCAAGGGTCCAGGATTGCTCAGCTGTTTGGCATTTTGAAACCACACCTCACTCCCTAAGATGTCACAGGAGCTGTCTTCTAGGCTCACTCCTGGGAATCCAAACAGGGATTCCTAAGGGAATTTTCCTGTGTGTCTAGTAAGTGTGTGGTTATGTAGATCAAATCAATCAGTCTATGAAGAATGAATCAAAGAATCTAAGTCAGACTCAAGGCTTTACATGGTGAAGCATAAGGAAGGAGGTGAGGATGGTGATGGTATGTGGCACACTGATTTGGGTTTCTTTTTTTTTTTTTTTTTTTTTCGATTTGGGTTTCTTTAGGTATCTGCTCTGGCGCTGGAAAAGCCAAGTAATCCTTGGGGGGTGGGGAGGGGATGAGAAGTGATGTTTAAGAAGTGATGCTAATGAGAACAGGAACTGGATTGCCTGGCCAGGAGCTGAGGGGAAACCGGTGCCCTTGAGCCAGGGGAGAAGCGTTTTTGCTGGAAGAAGGTAGTAGAGGAAGATACGTGCCTCTTGGTTGGAAGTGCATCTTGGGGTTTCCCTGTGGTTTGCACAGAGCTGCCCTTTCTGTGGCTGTTTTCCTAGTGACTTGAAGATACAGAGTGATTGGAACTCACTGATTTGTCCACTTGATCGCTTTTTCTGGAAGAGAAATTTTTATGATTATGTCATGTCCCTCTACAGCCAATGTTTGCACCCCAAAGGCTCTTGGGTTTGGCTGTAATCTGGCCATGACAGTCTTCTTTTTTTTGGTGTGTGTATCTGTCAACCCTTTTATTCTCCTCTTCTGTGTCCCAGGGTGCCGGTATTTTAAACAGCCTGAGTTTGAGCCAGACAGTCTTTTTATTTTAACTGAGGAGTTAAGTTCATTATATTGATTATAATCATTCTTATTTTGAGTTTTCTATGTGTCTACTTGGTAAAAAAGCATTAAAGTCAGATCAGCAATTCCCTGCCAGCCTTTTTGCTAAGCAGTTTGGGCCAGCCTCATGGTCACTTTTGTGGTCACTTGGCCAGTTTTGAACTCCTAAGGATCCTCCTGTCACAACCTCCTGAATGCTGGGGTTAGGTGTGCACAACCATGTCCAGTTCTGGGCTGGTGCTGAGATGCTGCTCCCGGGTTCCGGGGGTGGAACCTGGGACCTTGCACTTGCCAGGTAGGTGCTTATGCCCCTGAGCTCTCTCCTGGCCCTGCTCTACCCAGTCTTTACTGCATCCCTTCCTAAATTGCCACCACCATGTCCCTCTTCCCACTAGCAGAATCTGTGCTTTGCATCTTCTAAAGTAACTTTAAATTACACAAGTGTAACATGTAGTTCCAGATTTGCAGCACCCAATTATTTTAGATAATGAATTTTATTTTCTCTAAGCCAGTGTTTTATTTGTTTTGGTATATTGTAAATTATTTATTCATGTTTAATAGCATCTAGGGATTTTATTAAAAAAAAAGTTTAACCCTAAAATATAGACTTTTGAAGGGTTTGGTTCTTTGTGAGTAGAATTTCTCTTTTAACACAGAGTTGTCCTTTGCTGGACACTTTCTAAAATTTCATTTTCATGTGCCTTTTAAAATAAATTTAATACATATAAAGACACAAGGTTATTGTGATTCCTAATAGATGATAACTTAGAGAACTGTGAGGTGGGGGAAAGTTTTGAAAAATCTAGCCAAATAAGCAGAAGGTGTGGGGCTGCTTTACCCTGTTTAAAAGGGACCCTTGAGCCAGCCAGATAACTCGGCCAACTAAAGTGCGTGCTTAGGCAAAGCACAAAAGCCGGAGTTTGATCTCCTGTGTACTGCCCTGGCCCTGCCTCCAGGGTGCGTTGAGACCGAGAATGAGAGTGTGCATGGTGGTGCGCCTGTAATCCCAGTGCTTGGGAGGCTGAAAACAGGAGAATCACTGAGTCTGATCTACATAGTGAGACCCTGTGCACCCTGTAGACCTTGTATCAAACACATTAAAAATAATGGGGATCCTTTAGTCCCGTCCCTTGGGTATAGGGCAGCCTGGGCTAGTGATGTTTAACTTGGAGCAGGCTTGGATTCAAATCTAGGGCTGCACGGTTACGGCTGGAGGGATCTGAGTCAGATCCCAGCGCGGTCTGCTTTCCTGCCTGCAGTTTCAGGGACAAGGCCACTTCCTAAGGGTGAATGTGGGGTTGCACGTGAAGGAAAGCTTTTCCCGACCCACTCCTAAGCACTGGGGTTTCCTGCCCTTGGCCCATGCGCTCCACGGGGCCACACCGTCCACAGGACAGCTTTATTTGCTTTGCTAGCTGCAGGTTAGTACCAAAAGTCAAAGTCAAACCCAATAACGCTGCATTTCCTAGGTTTTTAAATTTATTTTTTATTTTATGTATTTATGTAATTATTTATTTTGTATTTTAGGGAAGAGTCTACAGGGGGTTCAGGGTCTCACTACTAGATCGGACTCAATGATCCGCCTGTTTACAGCCTCCTAAGAGCTGAGATTACAGGTGTGCTGCTACGCCCAGTCTCAATTGCAGTCTCAGTGTGCCCCGATGGGGGTGGGGCCGGCATCGCAGGCCGGGGACCCCTGTGCCTGTTTTTTTATTTTTTTATTTTTTATTTTAGAACAGAGTCTCAGGGTCTCACTACACAGATCTGACTCATAGTGATCCTCCTGTTTTCAGCCTCCCAAGCGCTGGGATTATTAGTGCGTGCCACCACACCCAGTCTCATTCACTGTTTCGGGAGCGGGGCTGATAGGACAGGCTGGGGATCAAACCCCAGGTCCCTGCGACTGCATAAGCGGGTGCTTTAGTCGCTGAGCTATCTGGCCGGCCCCATTTCCTAGTTTTTAAGGTTTCTTAAGCTAGATGATCCAATCACAAGTGCCAATTCTCCGTTATGAATTCGAGGTAACGCATCCAACATATCGTAACACTTCACCAAAAGATGAAAAAGAGAACACTCGATGCCGGTGAGCACGCGCGAGAACGCATCCCTGCGCACGTGGCACTTGGTAGGGCCGCGAAATGGCTCGCGCAGTTCATTCCCACCTACCTCCTGCTGGGAAGTCATCATAAGGAAGCAATCAGGAATAGGTGGGCGAATAAAAATTGATGTAGCAGCGCGTTCGTGGAGGCATTATTTATGGCCGTGTGATATTAGAAACTACCTAAAGGTCTAACGATGGGGAAGCGTTTCGATAAATTATGGCGCAGCCAGATGATAAAATAGTTTGCCCTTCCAATGTGGTTTGCGAAGAATTTTAATGACAAGGGAAAACAGTTCTGATAGGATATTGAACAGAAAAGGTGGCCACGGAAGGGCACCCACAGCGTCATCTTGGCTATGGAAGGGTCTTCAAGGAGCCTTGTTCCTTCAGAGAGGCTTAGGAAGATTTGGGCAATGTACAAAATGTTAATGGTGTGTGGTCTCTGTGTGGCAGGCTTAGGCATTTTCTTCTGTAACAGTGTTTTTTTTTTTTTTTTTTTAATAACATGCACTATTCCTTTTGTAATTGGAAAGAGGAGTTGTGCTGTGGTGGTTGTTTCTTAAAGCCTGGTTGGGGCTCTGGGCTGTGAGGTTGTCAGGTACAGCAGGCCTCCTGGTCAGGGTCCAGGGCGAGGTTCCTCTGTGGGTTAAGAGGATGAGGCGAGGTGGTAGGAAGGCTGCCCTCCTGCCCTGGCTGCGGTGTTGAGGAGCCCCAGGTCGGAGGAATGCACCGCTCCTCACTTCTGAGCCTTTCTTGTCAGGAGAGGAGGCAGGCAACATGGTCTGGCCATCATGAGAGATGCAGGCGGGGTGACCGGCAGTGTGGGGTGTCTCCTCTGGGGTCTACCTTGATGAATAAAGCTGGGTACCTCAGAATTCATATCAGAGGTTGCCTAGTGATGGGATTACAGGTATGCACTATCACCCCTGGACTCAGCTGCCTACTCAGCACAACCATGGGCGGGGCCAGTGTGGCATGTGGTGCCAGGGATCAAACCCTGGTCCCTGAGCTTGCCTAAACAGGCGCTTAGTCTGCTGAGCTAGCTTACCGGCCTTTTCAAGAAATTTTTATACTTGAGATAATAGCTCCCTTTTACAAATAAGGAAACAGGCATAGAAGAGTTAAAAACCTTGAAATAAAGTAAAAACATTGAAGAGATGTCTGCACTCCCGTATTTATTACAGCACCATGCATAAAAGGCAGGCTAAGGAATCACTGTAAATGTCCAGCAATGGACAAATGGGTAGAGAAAGTGTATAGACGCAGTGGAATGCTATGTAGCCATAAAAAAGCAAGAGTCTGTCATTTGCAACTGCAGGGATAGAGCCACAGGACATGGTGCTAGACGAAATAAGCCAGGCACCGAGAGACAAGCAAAGTATGATCTCACTGCTGTGTGGAAATTTAAAAAGTTACTGTCATAGAAGTGGTGAAGAGGTGGTGGTTAGCAGGGGTGGGGGTGAGTAGGAGAAAGGGACAGAGGAGCCTGGGCAATAGGGATTCTGCACAGGCAGGAGTAAGTTCTGGGGTTCTGGGGGATAGTGGGGTGAGTATAATTAACCACAACACAGAACGTGTCCCTATGGGCAGAGAAGGGGATTTGTTTTTTCTTTTTTTTTTTTGGTCTTTTTGAGACAGAGTCTCACTATGCAGTTGAAGCTGACCCTGAGCTCACTTTGTAGCCCAGGCTGATCTTGAACTTGAGAGGATCCTCCTGCCTCAGCCTCCTGAACGCTGGGATTACAGGTGTGTGGCACCATGCCGAGGGAGGAGATTTTGAATGCATTCACTGTGGAGAAATGACCAAAGTTGGAAATGATGGATACGCAAATTGCACAGAGCTGATCAGTATGCGATGTGTATGTGGATAAGATAGCACATTACTGTGGAGAGCTGCGAAGGACCGCACCTACAAGATGGCGCTGATTTCCACCTTCCACCCCCCGTGGGTGAGCGCTCTCTGTGCACAACAACTCCTTATATGGCCAGGGCTGCAGTCAGGATTCGCTTCCGCATATGCTGGACCCATGGGCGAGCCCCACGTGGCGCACTGGGATTGGGCTCGGGA
>NW_004524619.1:7756981-7790633 GCF_000260255.1 Octodon degus
GGGGGATTGGGGAGGAAGAAGCTTGCTGTAAGGGGCCTGAATAAACCGCTGAAGGAAGAGCTGTGTGTTGCGTCTTCCTTGCTGGCGAGGTCGTGTGCAACACATTACAGGTCATAAATACACATCACATGATGTCAATCAAAAGAAACCAGAAAAAAAGAAAACGTGAAGCTTGTCTGAAGGCACAGACCTAGAAAATGGTAGTGCTGGGACTCAAAACTTTGCCCACAGTGTGTTCTGTGACTCACTGGCGTGGAGGGGCAGAGACCAGCCGTGCAGTCCCCAAGCCTGGCTTGGAATGGGGTGAGCAATCTCTTCCTCTGTGGTCCCTGGGGTTCTCTGTGAAAAAGGCTGATTCTTGCTGTGGGGACTGAGGTATAGATTCAGTCTTCAGTGAGTACTGCACAGGTATCAAACGATCTCTGTCCCCATGCTGGGTGCTTTTGGAGTTCCTCACAGGGAAAGCGTGGGACATGGCAGATGGGTGGAAGGAGGGGCCCAGAGGGGGGGACCCTGCGTCTTGGAAGGTGGGGCAGGCAGAGCACAGCACCTGTACAGGGGCCCCGGGGGAGAATTGGAGGGGCAGGAGCCTCAGTCCTGTGGTTGTGCCCAGTGTCAGTGCCTGGCCACGAGTGGCTCAAGAGACAAAGGCCACGAGGGGAATGGGCCCCACCTGTCAGGCATTAGCATTAGGGTGAGGTGGGTGTGGCCAGGCTGCAACTGGCTCCAGATGGTGGGGCAAGTCTGGGCCCATGTACCCTGCACCCAGGAGCCAAGCGCTCATTAAAGAGGAGGGGAAGGAACAATTACCAGCAAACTTCTGAAGGTGGAGGCCACGAGGAGTGGGGGTTGGGAAGGGGCATGTTCTCTACTGGGGCCCTGGTGTGCCCGGTGTGCAAGAGGGTAGGGACAGCTCCTGAGGTCACTTGCTGTGGTCAGGACAGGGCTGGTGAATCGGCCAGTGTGGGCTGGGAGGGTGTGGGGAGGTACCCTGGGTCGGAGCTAGAGGGGACAGGAGCTGGGAAGCCCTGGTGAGCCCCGGAGCAAGGAGCAAGGGCAGGCAGGGCAGGCTTCAAAGAGCAGGAAGGTGGGTGGGGCCAGTGGCTGAGCCCGGCGGACTGAGGGGGTGGAGGAGGACCCCGGAGCTGGTGGTGTTGGCCTGGCCCTGGGATGGGAGCGAGGGACCATGTCCTTCACCCAGAATGGTGCTGTTGAATAAGAAGACAATGCCTGCCACGTGTGTAATTTAAAATTTTTCCAACAGCTTGCTACAAACAGAAAAATAAAATTTAATTAATAATTTATTTGACCCAACCATGTGCATTACAACAACCATTGGCAAGTTCCTGTCTTCTTAGTTTTTTGAACTTCTGGATCGTTTCTAGTGTTTTATCTATTTTTAAATTCTCTTTAAAATAAAAATAAAAATAAATTGGCTGAAGAAAACAAAACATTTCGGCATTCAATTAATGTGGAAACTTCTTGCCTATTTCATAGTTCTCTTCTATAGTACAGCTCTGAGACTGGGGGACTTTCCTATAGCGTATCTCAACTTAGCTCAGCTGGACGCACAGGTCCCAGGCGGTACCTGGCCACAGGACCAGACCCCCAGGAAGCTGGCCTGTGGATGAGCACAGCTGGGCCTTTCCCTGCTTGCAGGCCATTTGCATCTCGTCAGCCACTGGAGGGTGACAGGAGGCATACCCTCTGCAGGAGCAGGAGGAGCCGAAGGGCCCCTGGCCCGCCTCCTTTGCTTGCTGCTCTGCTGAGCTCAGGCATGCCAATCTCCTCCACATGCCCAGAGTTGAATATTAACCCTGGCTTTCTCAGGGATATTCTAAGCAAATGAAGTTTTTATTTTTTAATTAACCTTGAGACCATAATGTTAAATGGAATAAATCAGATACACAAGCTTAAACATCATGTGGTTTGGCTTCTATAAAAAGCCCAAAGTATAAAGGGCAAAATAAAATGTAATAGGATGTAGGGAGAGAGATACTCTCAAAGAGGAAGGGGGTGAAGAGACAGAGGGAGGGAGGAAGTAGGGGATGGAACAGGAAGATGGGTTACAGACGTGCCAGCTCCCCGCAAGGAATGCAACAGTACTACAAACATGTACTAATAAAAGTTAAAAAATGAAAAAGTTGGAAACAAAACCTTAATCGCTTTCTATTTAGAAGGACCCCTGTCCCATGGAGGAGGGAGGTGGGTCAAGGAATAGAGTTTCGGTCCCCTGTCGCTGTTGATGTGGTGGCAGCTTGTGTGATAGTGTTGGAAACCTAGATTTGATCTGCCAGCTGCAGGTGACAACGGAGACTTCGCCAGGAAGACAGCAGGCTCCAGGGCGAGCAGGTGTCGTGGGGAAGCGAGGCCTCCTGATGTCAGACCGCTGGGCCGCCTAGGTTTGGGGAAAAGGGATTGGCAGAGGCAAGCCACCTGTGTTGCTCTGAGGCCAGTGAAGTGAAATTGGAGTCAGGTAGTTCTGGGATTGCGTTTAGTGCAGGAGGTGGAGCCAGGAGCAGCCATCCTCACCAGAGTGAGCCCGGAAAGGTTCTCCGAGGGATGAAGACGGAGGTGAGGCCTCCTGATGGGCAGGCTGGAGTGGCGCGGCCCAGGCATGGGAGCTGGCGGGCGGGGGCAGCGCCCTGGCCTAACTAACCCTGTACTCCAGCAGGGGCTCACGTTCTCCCACGGTTGCAGTTCCCTCCACCTCCCGCATCTAGACATTTCCCAACCAATCTGCCCCCTTTCTGATGTGTTCTAGCTAGGTGTATGAACAAGAAATAAGAGCCGCGCAGCGCTGGGTAGGAAGCAGCTCATTTTAGCACTGTGTTGGGCCGAAGGCTCCGCCCTATTCATTTCCTCCTTTCTCACCCCAAGAAGGAGCCCTCCGTGGTTCTTTCTAAAATCTGGCTCTTACAGCTACCTCGGGTGTGCAGTAGACGTTGATACTCGCCTGCCTGTTGGTCCGCGGATCCACCAGGGACACTCCAGCTTACTACTTTTCTGAATGCTTGCGGAGCACCTACTACAATTTGATTTGTATTTTCCTAATGCTTAGTAATTGGTGAAAGCGGTCTTGATTGTGTGGATTTTCTGAAAGGAACTTGGGACCTCCCTGGGATTCAGGGACTATGCTTTGGGAACTGCTGTTTTAAAGGAAAGTCATGGAACTATGAGAGCTTAAAAGGAGGAAACCTGATTTAGGCGTGGGGGCAGGACACCAATAAGGAGGGCAGAGAGTGTTTCAGACCTGGCTGAGGCAGTGCAAAGGCCCAAGGGTAATAAGAACACAGCGTTCTAGAAGAGCCTCGTATTTCCTCTGCCTGAGGTACATTGAGTAGCTGTGGCTCCGTGTCATCCCTAATTTCCTGCCACCAAAGGCAGTGGAGGTGCCAGGAACCAGTGCTCCCTCTTGTGGCTGGTGGTCTAGAAGGGGACAGCACTTTCCCTTTCCTGTTCAGCATTGCTAGAAGTGCTGTGGTGGGGAAGTTGGGTTTGGTCTTTGAACATCTAGCCTGGGGGCAGAAATCGGATGGGGGAAGTTGAGGCAGCGGGAGGTTTAAGGTCAGCCCTGAGGGTGGCAACCCAGGCCTGGTGGAAGGAGTGCCTGTGCTAGGCTGGAGGTAGAGGGGGCTTGGAGGCCTGGAAGCCAGACACACCTTGGGCTCTGGTAAGCCTGGGAAGGGCCACTAAGGAAGGCTGGGAGGCTGCGCAGGGCATTGCCTACTCTGGCTCTGGCTATGAGTACTTCGTTGTTAAGGTCACATGTTAGATTCTGAGCCAAGACTCTGGCAGGTCACTTCATCTTTTTCAGACCACCTTAAAAGGCTGCCCTTCTTAATTAGAAACAGGTTCTGGAATCCTTCTGCCTGGGTCCACATCCCAGGCCCTTTATGAGCTATACACGTGACCTTGGCTGTATCACTCAGCCCCCACACTGGCATGGTGATGCACACCTGTGATCCCTGTACTCTGTGAGGCTGAGGGAGGAGGATCAAGCGTTTGAGCACACTCTGAGCAGCGTAGAAAGGCCCTATCTCTAAATAATAAAAGAGCTGGGGATGTAGCAGTCCCTTTGTGCCTCAGCTCTTCATTCCTATGACAGGATAACATTATTACCACATGAGGTGGTTGGAGAGACTCTGAGAGATGTAGGTGCCGTTTCAGAGCCTAACTGCTGTTACCCACGGGGTCGCTAGTCCCCTTCGGCCCACTGCAGATACTGCCTGAGGGGCACAGCACCTTAGCCCCGGGGCCACCCTGGGCTTACCTGCTCACACCCGTGCCTTCAGTCTCCCCTTTGCCCCCCCATCTGTGTCCTGCTCAGATGCCCACCCTGCCCTGTAGCAGCGAACTGGGGCGGGCCGTGAACAATGCTAGCAGGGGAGCAGAGGGTGGGAACAGACCCATGTGGCTTCTCCTGAATTCTTGGTAAGGAATGGAGGAAGGAGAGAAAAAGCCAGGAAAGGGCCCGTCTTGCATCTGCAACCTGCTGCTTCCGATTTTGTTGCAAGTGTGTTTCAGCCAGAAGAGAAGAGTGTGTTGGGTTCTCTGCTGATGCTCTAAAGCCCACGGGAGAAACTGTGAACCAGAGGCAGGAGGGCTGAAGCGGAGGCCAGCATGACCCCCTTCTCTGGGAAAGCAAAGCGCTGAATGACCACTAGTCCCCCCGGCTAAAGCTGAGGTGCCTGCCCTTGGCAAGGCTGCTCCTGCGGCTTTGGAGGAGTCCGGCTGTGTTTCACGGTGGACAAGCAGACGCTGCTGACTCTGCTCCCTGCTGGGGGCAGGAGGCCAGAGGGGCACAGAACATGACCACAAAAGCCCAGCTCCCCCACACCCAGCCACACCCCACAGCCCTCCCAGATACGGGCATATATGAAGCTGCGTGGGCTCACCTGAAGGTGAGCTAGTCACGGGCTTGCTGAGCGTTGGCGCTGGCACCGGGGCTGCTCCTCCCCGGTAAGCCACATCTGCCCGGCAGGCCATCCAGGGTAGAAGAGCAAGGACACTGGAATTGAGCCTTCTGGAGACTGAGTTCCTTATGGATGGCACTGAGCACTGAGCATATCGAGTGCAGCTCCATCTCTGTCCATGCCACCTTCATGCCATATAATGTCAGCTCCAGTCTCCTTGGGAACGGAGGCATGGCCCAAACATCTATGCTCGAAGGTTCACCAGAATAGCCGGCCAAGCTCTCAAATACTTTCTGAAATATCTCCCAAACTCCTTCATGCCTCAGATGAGCCACCAGGCAGCTAGCAGAAGGACCGAACACAAATTTCTTTCTAGATCTCTGCATCTGGGCTAGTGGTATTTCCATGGCAATGCCCTAGTGATACTCGGGATGATTTTGCTTAGCCCCTGTGGGTGGAGGTGGGCATGTCACGCTTTAGGTCTGTACTAGACACTGGGACCTGGCGAGCAACTTCTATAGAACTGATTTTGGGAGTTGTTCAAGCTTGAAAGACCCTGGAGAGGATCTCTGGGATATGAACTGGGTAATTTTATGTTTTCATGCAGATAGCACCTGCCAGGAAGATGGGGAGCCAGTGTCAGTGGGGCCTGAACAGTGACCTTCCTACTAAGGTCACTTTTTTGTTTTCCACAAAAGTCAAAACATTTACAGTAATCTGTGGAGTCCTCTCCTCTCGCTCCCTGCCTGGGCATTCCCAAACTGAGCTCTCTGACTAAAAGGAAGGAACTGGTTTTCAAAGGCTCAGGGTGGCTTTTAGTTGATCAGAAAGTACTTCTCATGAGCCCCACCTAAGGAGGTGTGGTGACTTCCTGTAATCAAAACGCATCCTCCTTCCAGGACCCTGGCCCATGCTGTCCTTCACACTAAGAGGCAGTAGCACTCACTGACATGTGTCAGTTGAGAAGACAGGACTGGAAGGATCCTCATATGTGTTTGCCAGATGGCCAGCGGGACATGGACCACACAGCTGCAGAAGCTCTAAGACATGGATAGAGAAGCTGTGAGTTCATGGGCATCATCTTACGCACAGCCTCAGGTGGCAGGCCTGGTAGATGCCCTCTTTCCATCCTTAACCTACTCCTGAGGTCTAAGACCCTTCAGTCTACCCACATGACATCCAGGAATTGAACTCAGGACCTCGTGCTTACTAGGAAGGTGCTGTATCCCTGGTCTAGATCCCTGGCCCTCCTTGGACATCTTGAAAACTGATTTATCTCCCTGCTCTAAGTACACTGCAGCACCCCAGCTCTTCGCAGCTGAGCATCGTATAGGCTGGAAGCGTGGCTCCCCCACTCTGTGCTTCCCTTTCTGCATGTCCAATTTAGCATCAAGTTTGATGGCCTGTACTTCCAAGAGCTAGCTTGGCTCTACCCACTGTGCACTTCTGTGATAGCTCTTGTAGGATCTCCTCTCATGTTCTGGCCAGCCTGGACCTGCTCGGGGTCTGAGTCTCCTCCACTTCCCTCTTGCAATCCTGGGCCAGCCAGCAACCCTGTGCCTCTGGTTTCCCACCTGTAGGTCCCATTACTAACCCTTCAGGGTGGTGGGCTAGTCCGGCTTGGCCTTTTCTCCTCTTCCTGTCTCTCAGTCTCCTTGCCTTAAAATTGCTCATTTCCTGGCTCTACTCTGACAGGGCCTAGTCCTTGCCCTGCTGTTGCCTGGGCATCTCCCCATGGCTTTTCTCAAGCTAATCTCTGTCTCTCGACAGCTGCCAGCTTTAGTCACATTAGTCCAGTGTCACTTTCCCTGACATCCACCATCAGTATCTCCTTGTTTTTCACCCCAGTGACATTCTCTGTGGTGTCTTTCCAGTCTCCTCCCACCTTATTTTCCTGTTTGGTCTGCTGCTTCCCACAGCGCAAAGCTTTTTTAGTAAAGGGCCAGATAGAAAACATTCTAGTCCTTGTAGCTGTATGGTCTCTTTCATAACTGCCTACATCTGCCGCTTCAGGGTGAAAAGAACTCGATTAGATAATATGAATGTGGGTGGGTCTGACTGTGTTCCAGGAGAGCTTAGTGAACTCGGAAATGTGGCATGCATCTCATTTTCTTGTCATGAAATAGGATTCTTTTGGTTTTTAAAACATTTATAAAAAAGTACAAACCCTTTGCTGCTCTTAGAGATACATGTAGAGGGATAGGTTTATCCTGCAGACTGCAATTTGGCAGCCCTCGAGGAGAAGGGAAGCCTCATGAGGCTCAGGGCCTTGTCCATCGCAGTATCCCAAAATGCTAAGTATTCTAGGAATGGAAGAAAGGAGAAGAGGATGTACATCTCTCAACTTGGTACCCTCAAGTTTCTGAAAATGAGGAACAAAAGAAGGGCAGTTGTAGAGGGAGGACAGAGGAAGACTGGCTCTAGGGACCTCCGGGGCCCAAGCCCATCACCCTGCCTCTGGCTGGCCAGGGCTCTCTGACACCAGGGCCTGTGTGTGCTAGGTACAGCTGTGCTTCTAGGTTGACCAGAGCTGATGTTTCTGGGTGGGGTCTCCTAGGAGGACAGACTGGCCAGGCTTTGGCTCTGGCACTGGGAGCTGACATCCAAATGCATTGACATTTGCGTCCTTTTATGAGGAAAATTATTCTTGATCTTTAACAAGGAGAGTCAACCTCTCAGTCCCACCTGTCACTGGTATCATCTGGACCTCTCCGACCACTGGCTCAGAGTCCATATTTTTCTGATTTCTCTAATAGCATTTGTCCCCCTCAAATAGCTTTGACACAAAATGCTTTTTAAAATAATACTCTCAGAGGGAAAATATTTGGCTCTGTCCCCCATAATTTATGATGGAACCTGTTTATTGCCTTGTGGTCATTCTGTTGGCGGTCATCTGATGCTGCAGACTGCTGAATGAGGCCCCTTTTGGGCCATATCTCTGGACACCATTAGGAACATTGGAAAGTTTAGACACACTCAGGCCACTGATTGAATTGGGGGGAAAATATAACTAGATCCTGCATCTGACATTGCATCAAAATCTTGGATGAGTTAGAAGAAGAAAAGATTGATGAATATTTTAAAAAGCGTAATTTGAGGGGATGCGAATGCCTCTATAAATATTACCAAGATGGAAAAATAAAGACCAAGTTGATTGTATGAGAGTTAAAAAAATAATTTCAATACAGCAAAAATAAAAGAGGAAATTCAAGGAAAATAATGAGAAACCACAACTCGGGAGAATTGTTTGCTGACAAAGGGTTAATTTCTTTAATGCATAAAATGCTCTAATCAGTAAGGGGAAAAGCCCAACTGAAAAATAGGAAGATACTAGGTGGTGGTGGTGGTTGTTGTTGTTGTGTGTGTGTGTGTGTGTGTGTGTGTGTATGTGTGTGTTAATATAACATAGTATATACATCTATCTTAATAGAAACATGCATACAGGACATAAACAGGTGACTACAAAATAAGCATAACTGCAACTAGCCAATAACTTCTTGAGAAAATGTTTAATCTTACTATTAATAACCCCCCCCAACTTGGAACAACTTAAGACACTATATACTGCCTGTGACAAAGATCGAAATTATTTTAGTGCGTGCCCAGTTGTTGGTGAGAAGGCCTCGCCCTGCACTGCTGAAGGCCCAAACTCAATGGATCTGGTTCTAGAAATTGAGATTTAGAGAATAATTGGAGCTTTTCCAAGTTGTCATTGCCTTTATGATGGGGACCCTGCCTGGCTTAGTCATCAGTGATATGTTCTAATAAGTGCTTGATAAGAGGTGGTTGAATGGATGGATGTGGGAGTGAACGACCCTAAAGAGATACACACCATGGGTGTTAGAGTGTTTTGAATGGCAGAACCTAGAAACGTTTTCCATGTTCCTAGATTGCGTTTTGCTTCAATAGTAACAATCTAGGTTGCCAAATAATAGTTTAGTGAATTGCCTGACAGTTAGTTGCAAAAACTGTTGTTAATTCAGTCAAGATGACACCTTGAGGGGGTAGTATATTTATCCTGGGAGCATATTTGTTACTCTATGTTGAACTGAGAAAGAAGAACCTCAAATGCTTCCACTATTAAACAGTTAAGTATATTCAGGGTGAATAAGTGCTAGATTTTTAAGATCTTGATAGACTGATTACAAATATGAACTCAATGACAAAATGCCTTTCCTCCAGTCTTCTCTGGTGTCATGATTTCATAGAAAATACTGCCCTTCCCTTTAGCTGGCTCCACACGGACGCATGTGGACCCCAAGCCCGGCAGTCAGGCCCAGTACCCAGAACCTCAGAGCATAGCATTCTTTCTTGCAATCTAACTAAACTCTACATTGGCTTCAGGTGGCCCCCGATGATCAGACACAACCTATTTTTGGGTTGCATGTGTTCTCAGAAGAAATCTTTAATTAAAATGAGGGAGGTTTAAAATGTGTTTCCCTCTTAATATTGGTGCCTGCTGGACTGTTTTCCCTAATGTCATTAATCACCAAGGCAAGAATGTCAGAATTCACAGTCAGTTAAAATTCCTGTTGAACTCCTCCTTCGGCAGCCCTGTAAGTCCTGTGACTCAAAGCATCAGGTCTCTCTAGATTTTGGCACTGCCCCTCAAGCCAGTGACAGTGAGAGCTTCAGGCAATTGAACTCAATCATTTCTTCAGAAAAGACCACCCAGGCAGAGCAAGTCTGCCCCAATGCTCTCTAGATTTTGCTGTCAGTGGCAAGCTGGTCATATCTAGGCTGAGAAGGCAGAGAATGTTCCCCGGTCCTGAGGCCGTGAAGGGCTTGATACTGCTCCCAGGCCTCCATGAAGAACTGAATTAAGCAGCAAGTGATGAGAGGGAGAGAAAAGTTCCAACTTGCTTGGTATTCTACTCTAACACCTGCACAATTTTTCTGGAGCAACAAGTAAGAATACCTTTGGAAATTGGAGAACTAGATCAACTTCCTTTTACCTACAAATTGTCTTACAGAAAGTGACATAGATTAGACTTCATTTTAAAAATGACATCATGGGCACCTCAGACCTGCTGGGGCACTATTCTATGTGCCCCATTATACCTAATTCCTTTAAGCCACAGCCGCCCTTGGCTTTAGGCTCTGTTTTTATCCATGTTTCACTGATAAGGAAACTGAGGCACCGAAAGAATGTGCACCTTCCCCAAAACTACTATCTGGTGGATGTCAGAACCAGAACTGGAACCCAGGTAGCCTGGTTCTGCCATTGGGTGTGTAGTTCTATCTTCCATTTTATGACTTCATGATTAACTGGGAGGCGTCTTCCTCTATTTCTAGTAGATTTTAACTAGAGTAAACCTCTGAGAGGATCACGTTCAATTCTTTCACTCTAGTTACTGCCCTTCTCCTAAACTCACATGCTGTTAGAAAGTCGTAATTTATTAGACGCAAGGACACTTTTGTACAGTGTTGTTTTCACTTTCAGAATCATGTTCTAAGGAAGTGAACTAAGATGTTTGCACCAAGATCATTGTCTGTGTTCTGGGATCATCAGATCTAATAGCAGTTTCAGGCCTACGGGGAACATTCCACAAAGAAATAGTAAGTGAACAAACTGTAAGGTATACACACACACACAAAGTAAAAATACACAAAAGTCCAGTGTCCCCTCAGAGGATCAAATCATTTTATAGCCATTGATGTGTGGCTTGTAAACTTTATAAGTCATGTTTGTAGAGGAGGTTTCATTGACAACAGCTTTTTAAATAACCTAGTAAGTGAATAAGCTCCCAAAATTATAGACCTCATTTTCTTGGCTCCTGTAATGTAACAATTATAATTCCTATCAGCAAAATGTTATGGTAATAAGCTGGTAGAATTAATTTCAAAATGTCAGTGAGAGTTACTTAAGGTTGACAAGTTTTGGGTAATTTTTATCTTATATTCTGGTTTTGGAGTGTTTTCTACCTTTCATAAACTCATTGTAAAGTGAAATAAATACAATTACATTTATTTCTCTGGGTGTGGGGACTCGAACTCAGAACCTTGCACTTGCCAGGCAGAGATTACCTTTATAAGCATAAGAAGTAAATATTTAGAATTGGATTTTATGTGGGGGTCATGAGTAGCTACAAAAGTAAGCAATGGAAATAGTAAGTAAGGAGAGAAAAATCCTGAGAAGAGAAACACTTTTTCATTAATAGTGGTTATACTTACCCAACCTGAGTGAGATACTATTTCATTACTTTTTTAAAATTAATTTTATTGAGGCCGGGGAGATGGCTCAGTGGAATAAACGCTTCCCTGGCAAGTGCAAGGACCTGAGTTCAATCCCCGGTTCCACCAAAAAAAAAAGAAAAAAAAATTAATTTTATTGAGAAACAAATGGCAATGAGACAGTTTCAAAACTGATTAGGTGCAGTTTCAATAATTAACGCATTGCATATTGTTGTCTTCATAGTGGTTATTCATAGTACAAAATGCAGACGTGATATCCCATTAAAACACTACTAGTACAAATCTTTCTTCTCACTGAATTAAGACAAAGTAGCTATGTACCTATCTGAACTGTTTTGTATATACACATACAAAATGGTCTTTCATTTGTGTCCCCTTTTTTGTTTAGTTTTGGCAGAGATGGGTATTCCATTGCCATCTAAATAGTATAGGTGTGTGAATTCAGCAAAATAATCCAATATAATCCAGTAGTCCATAATAGTAGTGGGTTATCCATGGGACTGGCAACGTCAGAAATTTATGACTGGAATCAATACTTTTAACTAACTGGACTAAAAATGGAATATTCTAATTTTCAAATGATAAAATACACTAATGAAACATTACAATGTTTACTTTTTGAATGCAAAAGGAAGTACCTTGACAGGGAAGCCTGAGGATTTGCTGCAGTCTGTGCACTGCTCTGGAATTTTAGCTCTGTTGCCGCCTCGTCTCGCCTCGCCTCTGCCTGAGGTGCCATCTTGCCCCTGGGTTGGGAGCCATCTTGTGCCAAGTACCTGGCACGCAATAGGCTCTTTTTGTATTTGTTTAATGAATGGCCTGGTTTTTGGATTAAGTTGTTCATTTAACATGCTGAAATGTTTTTGTTTTGCAAGGTGTGATTTCTATTCTGGTGTCCATCACCTCTAATAATACCCAGTCTCCAGGCACCATATTCCTACACTAAAAATAGAGTATTCCAAGTCAGGGCTATTGACCAAAATAGTCATTTTTATCTTTGGAAATTTGCTTCGCAAGCAGTAAGGCCAATCTTTTTCAACTCCCACTTTTTCTTGGTTGTTTACTTGTCATTTTTTTAAAATATATTTTTATATTTAGTACAGGGTCTGCAGGATCTCACTATATAGACCAGACTCATAGTGGTCTGCCTGTTTTCAGCCTCCCATATGCTGGGATTACAGGCATGTGCCACCTTGCCTAGTCTCAATCCCAGTCTCAGTGTGTCCTCGGGGCGGGGCTGGCATGGTACAGCTGGGATAACACCCCGGCCACTGTGCTCTGCCTAAGCAGGCGCTTCAGTCCGCTCAGTTATCTGGCCAGCCCTTGTTTGCTTGCCATTAATCTTCACACCAGAGTTTCTTCCTCAGAAAGTGACTATCAGAATCATTTTTGAGACAGCCTGAAGCGCCCCTATGGCAAGGACAGGCAATCTCATTACTCTTCTCCAAGGGACAGTTGTCTTTCTCTGACAGCCCCTGGCTAGGCTACACCTGATGACTTACAAGAAACTCCAGAGTGCTCCTAGATGTCTCTGTTGCTGTCTTTGTGAGGCGGGATAAAAATACAGTGAGTGCTGCTGCCCAGCGCCATCCAATGGAAAGGCGGGCTCGTGAAATACGCCCTAGTCTCTTCTACTTTATTCATTAGATTTGATACCATAACATTTTGATTCTTTCCCAAAGCCAAAATGACCACGAAAGGTAAATGTTTTTAATTG
This sequence comes from Octodon degus, assembly GCF_000260255.1. Taxonomy (NCBI): domain Eukaryota; kingdom Metazoa; phylum Chordata; class Mammalia; order Rodentia; family Octodontidae; genus Octodon; species Octodon degus. The sequence continues at coordinate 7,769,810 of NW_004524619.1, forward strand.
ATTTGGGACACTGAGGTAGGCCCGAAGTGTCGCTAAAGTTACTTCCAAAAGAGGCCTTCCAGAGAGCAGCAAGGACAATGGGCTAAGTGCGTCCAAGTTAGAGGGAGTGTTCTCAGGGGAATTAGTGACACTGCATCTTCTCCTACAATACAAGTAAAAGATTTAGGCTTTTGCTTTAGTTTTCAACCACCACAACAACACACATACACACACACTTCTTTGATCCTATGAAAGAAGCATTTTGATTTCAAAAGGCATTTTCCTGATGTTTAAAAAGCTAACAGAACATTTCCTTTCGTTCAAAGAGTGCCAGCCAAGTTCTAGGTCACTGGGGGCCGAGGGAGACTTCAGGAGTGCTAGGCTTTCTCCTCGTGGGTGTTGCAGATTCCACTGGGATCTAAACTCTGCCCAGAAAACTGTCTGGGCAGCAGACGTGAGGGTGACTCTACCTGAGCCCTTTTCCCTGCCCTTGTACCATGTGAGCAAGACTCCTTTCATCAGGCAGCGCAAGGATGCAACTTTTTCTTTGCCCCCTACTGACTGTGTGCTGACTTCATGGTGGGATGAAGATTCTGATGTGAAGAATCTTACTACATCCTCGATCTGAGAAGCAGATGTACCATATGACTTTGAGTGTGGCACCCAGGATTTGGGTCTAGTTCAAGCACACAGCTCATAAAAGTCCAGACAATAAAAAGTGAAGATGTAAAAGATAAAAGGGTTTCTTTCAGATACCATAAAATATTGTTTAAAAGTCATTCTTAACCATAGTGTGCTAACCTTTGCAGTTCCATTCTTATGCTGGACAAAAAAAAAAAAAAAGAAAGCCTTCTCAGTATATGAACCCAGCCCCAGGAAATGAATATCTTCTGACCATTAAAAGCAGGTTGTACTAGTTCAGTAATGGCATTTGAACCGCTCTTTCTGAAACACAGGTTTGCCGTCCTACTTTGGAATGCGTTCATTTCCTCATCCCAGGACCCTGCTAATGCTTTACTTCTTGTAGGCAAACCCTGTGGCAAAAAGCAATACTGCATTTGAAATCCTTGGCAAAAAGTTATCCAAATTTTTCTAGAACTTAAAGGGAGGCTTGCTGTAACAATCGTGGAGCCCTCTTGAACATAATTATGGTTGGACAGGAACCTCTAAACGTCAGGCTAATACGTTTACCAGGTTGCATTTCCACTAACAGCAAACTACCAGCTTACACAAATTAAGCGCATGCCTACTGCTAAGCCCTGCGCTTGCTGAGCTATCATCTTTGCATGTCCTGCCAATGTGCTCCAGACAGGTGCCACTGGGTAGTCCATCTCACGGGGAAGAGACAGAAGACTTGGAGGTGGACCAAGAACCTGCCGAGGGTCAAACAGCAGAATTTCATTCCGAATCTGTCTGTCCCGAGAGCATACTTTCTTAGTCAGTTTTCACATACTGATTTTGCTAACTTACGGTTTTTATAAAATGCCATCTGGAGTTTCTTCAAACCAGAAACTATATAAATGTAAAGACAGCCCCATTTTGACCCCCAAGTTCCAGGACCCCATTGCCCTCTCTGTGAACATGTCGTGTGGCCCCATGGAGCTTAATATCGTTGGATCTTGTTTTCACATTTGCAGAGAGGAGGGATGGATGGAGCAGCACACCACCCAAGAGCTCTTTTCCTTCATTTATGCCATTTCACTTAATGTTTATTTGAATTTCTACTATGAGGAAACTATTGGGTGCCTTAATAAAGGAGTGGGGAGGTGTGACCCCCGAGGGTAAAAAGCCCCCAAAAGGAAAATTCATGAACAAATGTGTTTAGGTGTGTGTCTGTCTGTCTACACACATAAAAATATACATACATGATACATACATAGAGTATACATGTGCATGCATCTACATGCCCATACATATGTACACATGTAAGCCTGTGAGGACAGAGAGGAGGTGGGAACTTAGGAGCGGGGTGGCCTGGGTGAGGGTGACTCTGAGCTCCATAGAAGGGGCCGGTGTATTTTCACTTCCTGGGCATTCTGGACCCGACGGCCTAGGAAGTATTTGCTGCGTGATTGCAAGCATGAATGCGAGAGAAAATCCTGGTTAAGAATGAATGAGAAGAGCAGCCAGGTGGAGAAGAGGGTAGGACGTGTATTCCAGACAGCAGAAAGAGATAGGTCACAAGTAAGGAACGCAAACAGTCTCACGGTGGATTGGGGAAAGCACTGGGGCTTTGGACCAGGAAGGAGCGTATACATGGGTTAGCAGCAGACTAGGTGGCAAGAGTTAGACCTGGGCCAGGTTCAAATAAGCTGTGGGTTTGACTGATCCATGGCCGCAAGTTCCCTGTTACTAGGGAACTTTGACTCAGGAAAGACTTATAGGGCTACTTGTTCAGGACAGCTGGGAATGCCTTACCAACGTCCAGGGGACCCAAAAGAATTTATGTTGGTTCCTAAAATTAAAAGAACAAAAGAATCCCCACCAGAAAAGGGTATTGTGAGTGAATCTCTAATTTTAAGAAACAAACATATAGTCACACCAAATATTAGCAGCTTAAGTTAGAGGAGATTTATTGACATTAAACAACAAGTAGTCAGCTTGAACTTTATAAAGACCTGTGTACTTGTTTGTTTGGTGTTTTGTGGTACTTGGGATCGAACTCAGGACCTTCGGCTTGCCAGGCAGGTGCTTATGCCACTGAGCTATATCTCCAGCCCAGAACCTGTGTGGATACAGGATGCTGCTTTGCTCTGAAGGCTTTGTGTGCTGTCCAAGAATGGAGAATGAGGGTAAACGGGCTCTGTCTTTGGAAGTGGGAGTTTTCAGTCCTGTCACTGCAAGGTGGGAGGCTTTCTGCACTCCTTGGGTCTGGGCTGGCCTAAGAACTCCAGGGAAGGGAGTGGAACGGGAGTGATTGAATGTTAATTCTTAGCTGAAGCCACAGGAGGCCTCGCCTAACTTCCATCCACTCTTGTCCCAGTTCTGTTACCCTGCCAACAAGGCCTGGCTAGTTTGCTGATAGTCACTTCCACTGAATCCTGGCCTTGCTCCATGTATCACTTAGGGTTGACCAAAGGATCAGATTTAATATAAAATCTCTCTCTCTCTCTCTCTCTCTCTCTCTCTCTCTCTCTCTCTCTTTCACACACACACAGATATGTATACAATTTACAAGATAGGTTTATAAGGGCCACCTGCAGAGTCAGGTGTGGCAAGGTGTACAAGGAGTGTCTGTACCCTAGAGAGCCTGAGCATCCGGTCAAAGTTCAAGGGCCTGAAGCTCACTGCACAGTCCTGTGGGCGTCCATCTTGGAAAGCTGAAGAGTCTGCACCGGAAGGCTGGAGATGGTCATGCAAAGGGGCTAAGAAAGACGGGAGCTCCCCCGAAGAAGCAGAAGTGAGGCATCCTTCCCTTTTTATTCCATCCAGGCTATAAGCCTATTGGTTGGTGCCACACACACCCAGGGTGGGTCTTCTTCAGTGAGCAAATCATCCAGACACATTCAGACGTGTGATATACCAGGCTGCTGGGGGTTTCTTATTCAAGTTGATACCACAATTAACTTTACACTCCGGAAATGTGACTAAGCCATCCTAGACCCATTGGTCCCCAGCTAACCTGCCAGCTGACTGAAGAAATGTAGAAATGATAGCTGGTTTAAGTTTAGAAAGAAGGAAGAGAGGACAAAAAGAGGAAGGGAGGGAGAAGAGCGAGAAATCAAGGAAGAGAGAGGGGAGGGAGGGGGTATATGGAAGGGAGTGAGAACGAGGAGGCAGAGAGAAAGACAGAGAGACAGAGAGAGAGACAGACAGAGCGAAAGAGAGAGAGACAGAGAGAGACAGAGAAATTGTGACTTGCTGAATATCTAGCACATTTCTTCCTGGGCCACTCAATTTATATATTTTATATCAATCAATTAGTTCTTGATTGCATCAAATTGGCCCATAAATGCATCAAACCCTTCCAAGTTTGATTCTGAAGACTTCCTGACTGGTTTGCAAAGTGTGGTCAGAGCACTTTATTCAAAGTTTTTAAAGTGAGACAAATCCTTTAATTCCACCATCTACCCTTTGTATAATCTTAAATAGCAGCCTTATGGCTATTCCTGTATCTGAAAAGTGGGCTTACCAGGCATGTGTGAACTGTGGTGCACGGCGGACAGGCCTGGCTTGCAGCACTGACTGAGGAGGAGTTGTCTTGCTCTGTATAAAGCATGAAATATGGTTACTGTATGTAAGTAACAACATTTCCTGTTCAGTTCTGTTGTTTTATAATGGAAGCATGTTCACCCCACAGACCACAGGTTGGCTGCACCTGGTTATCTGATACCTGCACCCCTTATCATGGTGGGGACTGGGTGGACTTCTTAAGCCAAGCACGCACCTGTTGTAGAGCCTCACACACCCGTGCCAGCAGCCAGGGCTGCTACGTCAGCGCCACCTGTGACCTCAGACCCCCGCCAACTGCGGGGAGGTGTTTAGTTCTGAAGTTTCTCCTTAATTTCTCCCTCTACTTCATTTTCTTTCAGTTAAGTATGAGAGCAAACGTGCCATCATCCGTTCTCAAACTTCAAGCTACTCTCAGTTATAAACAAGGGCCGCACAGGTGCAATTCGGACTGTTGGCGCCTCCGTCCTCCTGTTGGGAGACAGCCAGATGCCGGCATCAGGGCCATGAGATTGAGCTGGAAAGCTGAGCACCACGGCTTCTCTCGGCTCTCCTGACTGCGCTGGCCTTGCAGGGCTGCTCGGAGTCTTCTGTTCTAGGCACATGGTGTGTTCTCTGGCACAAAACAGTAATTGATAAATATTTGCTGACTGGACAGCTGTATTTCTCCACTCCCAGGGAGTGGTCCTGCAAAGCTGCCCTCTACCCCGGCAAATCAGAGAGCCCCCTAGAGTTGGGAGGGAAGAGTGGGGCAGAATGTCCCGGGTGGATGGATAGACACTAGCCTCTCATGAGCAGCTCACCTGTCTCTCTGGCACTCTCCAACCGTGGGAATGAAAGGGGCTTTGTTACCACGGGGACCATTACCAGCTCTAAAGCCAGGGAAGCGGGTGTGAGTGTGTTTTCAGGTTCTTGTCTAAATGATCCCTTAGAGTCTGTTTTCCTTACTGAGAAGTCAACTGGAATGAAGAGATGGGGCAACTGACTCAGAATCAGGTAACTAAATGAATACAAACTATAAGGTGGTGAGAATACTGAGCAAAACATAAAACATGGAGCAGAGACTGGGAAGGCTGGGGGTGTGAGCCAATGCGGAAAGGCCCGGCACAGCAAGCGCAAAGGCTCTGAGGCAGGTGCGTGTTTAGCCTAGCTGAAGTGATCAGTGGGACCTTTGTGTCTGGTGGGGTGCGAACTGGGCAGGAGCCACCGATGGTGACGTTCTGTGGGTCATGGGCTGCCGGGTCAGAGATGGTCTGGGGCACGATGGTGAGGGTGCTGCTTCTCCTCTGTGTGAGCTGGAAGTGTTTTGAGCAGAGGAGTGCTGCAGCCTCTCTGGTCCTGTTTTGAGGAATAAATGAAAGAGTACAGACGAGGGATGGTGGTGACTTACTTGAAAGATGGCAAGAAGTGGTTGGATTCTGGGCTTATTTTGGAAGTAGATCTGATGGCTTTGCTATAGTTCAAATGTGGGGCAAGGAGGGAACCCCATTAGCATGGAACTCCCATCTCTAAGTTAGGCCTGTGGTGCACAGAGAGGGGTGGTCACTTTATCACGAGGGACATAGATAAGATACTACCTGTTTTCATTAGTCCTACCAGCACTAGACTTAATTTTCCTTTTGGAAACCATTTCCAACTTGAGGACAATATGCAGCTTTTATTGAGTGTGAAACACTTCTGTCAGAAAATTACAGATGGTCGGCTAGGGGAGCTTAGAGGCCCAGGGGGCCCGTCCCTCCACCCTAGGATGTGAGGGAGGATCCTCGTGCTTAGGCAAGGGCTGTAGGTGACCCACGGTAAGCAGCGGACGTGATGTTACATTTTGAGAAAGCAGTTTCATTTCCAATCCTGTTGTCACTGTCAGGAAGCAATCTCAGCTTAGTGGTAAATTTCCCCAAACATTTATTTTTAATTTTTTTTTAAATCAGGAGAGGGCAGGTCATGAGCTTGGAGGTATGACAAGCAATGGGATTTCTCTAAAATTTAATAATGCGGTTTTAACTTCACTAAATACACATATAAAGTGTATTTATTTTGTCCAAAAGCTTGTTTATTTGTAGAATCATGCTTATTTTTTTAGACTTACATTAGTGGAGCATACCAAGGGACTATAACATTTTATATAAATTAATTTGCTGAAAGCACTAGGATAATTGCATATATTCTCATGTTTGATTTAAAAAAACATATTAGAGTGTAAACATTCATGTAGGATAGTACAAATAAATATAGAGCTTGATAATTCTATGCAAAGTAAATGTGTATGCCTACTACTCTGATTAAGACATAAAGCATTACAATATCTTCAAAGTTCCTTTTTCTGCAACTAGTGTTTCCACCAAGCCCTGACTCTTCAAGCAAAACCACCATTCTGCTTATTTATTTTTCATTTCTTTCTTTGTTTATTTGGTGCAGGGTCTTGCTATGCAGTTCGGACTCATAGTGATTCTCCTGCCTCAGCCTCTCCAGTGCTGTGGTTATAAGCATGTGCCGCCACACCCAGTTTTAGTGGCTGGCACAGTATGCCTTGAACAGGCTGGCCAGCATGGCATGCGGTCCTGGGGATTGAACCCAGGTCCTTGCACTTGCCAGGCAGGCACTAGACTGCTGAGCTATCTTCCCAGCCCCAAACCACCATTCTCATCTCTATGCCTTCAATAAATGTTGCCAGTTTATAATATTCATAATGAAAGTCATCCCGTGTGGATGCTTTTGTATTTGGCTTTTTTTGTGGATTATGTTATAGGGTTTCCTCTGTGTTGTGTATCTAACGGTAGTTTATTATTTTCTTTTTGCTACATATTATTTCACCACATTAATACTTAACAATTTATCAAATCTATAGTAAGTGGACTCTGTGCCCAGTCAGTGTTTGTTTAGTAATTGGATCTAGCTACAAGCACTATTTTATGTATCATTGATCATATGCATTGCTGTTAGGTGCATAGTTTTTAACCGTCCTTGTAGGCATAGAGTTATGGCTTTTGATTTGACTTACATTTCATATGATTAATGCAATGGAACACTATTTTTCTGTTTATTGGTCATTTGGTTATCCCGTTTTTTGAAATATCTAATCACAGTTTTTACCTCTTTTTAAAAAATTTTATTTATTTTTATTCATTTGATGAGAAAAAAGATAAAATAACAATGAAACAGTTTCAAAACAGGTTAGTAGGGCAGTTACTATAATTAATACATTGCATATTGTTATCTTCATAGTAGTTAGAGGACAACATGAGTATGTTATATTTTGTCTAAACAATATTAGTACAAACCTTTCTTCTCAGTGAACTAATGATGAAAGAGAAAGGAGAAAAGTCAAGAAATATGGGGCAAAACCATACATCTATATAAACAAGTTGGTTAAGGCAATGGTCCTAAGAACTTCCATCAAGTTTTTGAAAATACCAGTTAATGGGTAGAATTCTCACCCTGACTAACTCTATATGCTGATATCTGTGAATATAAGCTACCACACTGGGAACAGCAATGTGTAATACCTGTCTTTTTAATTGAGTCATCAGTCTTAGTTTTACAAAACTGACTTGTAAGTTTTTAACACAGTCTATGATGCCTCTTTTGATTAATTACCTTTATAAATACCTCTTTCACGCTATGGCTTGCTTTCTCGTATTATTGTTATCCAGTTCATCAGCTTTTTGCCTTATATTGGGCCCTAGATATTCCTAGGTTATGTTCTAGGCTATTTTATTTCGTAATTCTACTATCCCAACTTGTACCAGCTCTACATTATTAGTGATGCTGGATATCATCTCATGTACTTTGCAAGCCACTCGTCCATTTTCTTTGCAGACATTTCTGTGCAAGTCCCTTACCCAGTTTTCATTGGGTCTTTCACATTTTTAGAGTTTCGTTGTAAGAGTCCTTCATATATTCTGTAGACTCTTGTCAGTTATATGATTAGCATACATTTTCTACCATCCTATTGGTTGTCTTTTTATTTTCTTGATAATATGTCCTTCGGTGCACAGGAGCACTTTTTAAACTATGAAGTTAAACTTACCTGTTTTTGCTTGTGTTGCTTATACTTCTGGTGTCATATTAGGAAGTTTTGCGTAATACAAAGTCATTAAGAATTACACCCATTTTCATGAAAGAGTTTTAAAGATGGAGGTTTTACATTTCTATCTGGTGAACTCCATCTTGAGCTCAGTTCTCTGTTGGTATTGGTCACAGTCCCAAGTCACCCTTTCCCATGTGGGTCTTCAGTGTGTCAGCACAGTTACTTGATTTCCTGCACTGAGAACTCCTAATACTTTTGTTGAAACTTGTTGGTCATATATGATTGAGTTTACTTCTGGATTCTCAATTCTATTTCTTTGGTCTATCTATGTATCCTTTATAAATACCACACTGTTTTGATTCATATAACTCTGATGTAAGTTTTGAAATTAAAACATACGTTTTCCAATTGTGTTACTCCATTTCAAGATGTCTTTGTCTGTTTGAGTTCTTTGTACTTTTTAAACAAATTCTAAGATCAGCTTGTAATTTCTGCAACAGGGAGTTGGAATTTGAGCAAGAATTATGCTAAATGTGAAGATCCAGTTGGGAAGCGTGGTGGTCTTAACGATATCCAATATTCCAACCCATGGGCACTGCTGCCCTTTCATTTATTTAGATCTTTTTTATTTCTTCCAAAAATATGTTGTAATTTTCAGCATACAGCTTTCATGTAGCTTGGTTACATCTGTCCCTGATCATTTTACTTTTGTGTACTATTGTAAATGGAAATTTTTTCTCAATTGGATTTTTCCATTTCATACTTCCGACCTAAAGAACTATAACATAATAAAATTGTGTTTTTTATTTAGTCACTAAATTTTTAGCATTTTGTTATAATATTAGGAGGAAATTAATAGATGTCCTATGATTTCAGTTCTTTGATATTTGTTTTGATTCATGTCAGGTCAGTTTTAGTAAGTGTTTTGGGTATAGTTTAATGATATATTTTTATAGTTTTTGAATCAATTGTATAGATACCTGCACAGTGCTAAGCCATGAGAATATGTGTAGAGAAATTCGTTATTAGTTAATTTTATTATTGTGCACGCATTGTAGAGTGTACTTTTAAACACTGAGATGGCTATGATGTCACTAAGTGAGGGACATTATCTTTTGGCATTATTGTGGTTTATGTACTGTGTCACTGATTGAAAAGCCATCATGTGATGCACAACTCCATATACAGATACATATATATGCATGTGCATGTGTATATATATATATATATATATATATTCATGTTTGTTGAATATATTCAGATCTTCATTATCTTCATTGAGCTTTTGTCTGATTATTTTATCAGTTACTAGGAATATGTTAAAATCTCCCTCTGAACATGCATATATGTGACTCATGTAAATTTTATTTTGATCAATGTTTGTCTTTTTGAATCTCTATTAGTGGACATATATATTTAAAATTGTTACATTTCCCTGAAGAATTAACTTCTCCCTTGTTAGAAAAGAGCCTTTGTAATTCTAGCAGCACTTCCTGCCTTAAAGTCTGCTTGGTGTGTTGTTAGTTGGCTGTCTTTCTTTCTTTGGATTAGTGTTTGCACTCTTTCTTTCTTCCTTCCTACCTAACTTCCCTCTCTCCCTCCCTCCTTCCCTCCCTTCCATCTTTCCTTCCTTTCTTCCTTTCTTTTCTTCCTTTTTTTGTTTCTTTTGCAGTACTGGGGATTGAACTCAGGACCCTGCGCTTGCCAGGCAAGCACTTATTCTACTGAGCTATCTCCCCAGGCCCAAAGTTGAAATGATTTTTTTTTTGTTTTGGCTGGCTAAGGCTGCTTTAAGGGTGGGTCTGGTAATGCAGGTGGATGTGGGGATGGAGCCATGGCATTCTGCACCTCATCCTTCCTTTCCTTTCCTTTCCTTTCCTTTTTCTTTTTTTTTGGTATTTAGTAGTGTCTACGGAGTCTCACTACACGGCTCAGACTCGTAGTGATCCTCCTGTCTTTAGCCTCCCAAGTGCTGGGATTACAGTCGTGTGCCACCATACCCAGTCTCGGTTGCTGTCTCAGCACGCCCTGGGGGAGGAGCCTACACAGCACACTGGGGATCAAACCCCAGCCCCTGCGCTCTGCCTAAGCATGTGCTTTAGTCTGCTGAGCTATCTGGCTGGCCCTCATTATTTTACTTTCAATTTTTCTGTGTTCTTATGTTTAGGGTATGGGACATAAGTAGCACATCCTTTTAAAATCCAGTTGTACATTTTGTCATTGAAATATTTAGTAGCTAAATCTCTCTTACAATTTTCTTCTATTTCACAAATTTTCTTTTCAACTTTTTCTCATCTTCTTTGAATGAATTATTCCCTTTGTTGCTGTTACCAGCTTATTAGGTAGAATTCTTAGACTGTGATATAAATTTATCCTCATATTATTTCTTTTTCTAAATTTTTTTTTATCAGTCTGGATTGGAATTTATTTTCTTTTTTTTTTCCAAAATTTTATTGATAAACAAATAACAATGAGACAGTTTCAAATCAAATCGGTAGTACAGTTTCAATAACTAATACACTGCATATATTCTTCTAAGCGGATAATTGCTGTATCTTTTTTAAAATTTTTATTTGGTGGAACTGGGGACTGAACTCAGGCCCTTGTGCTTGCCAAGGAAGTGCTTATTCCACTGAACCATCTCCCTGGCCCCTATCCTCATATTATTTCATGGGCAATATAAGGTCTTCAGAATACTTAACTCCATTTATCTTTTGCCCTATTCTTATATCACTATTATACTTATCTTGGTGGCCTGCTTTTTACCTATATTATTCATGGCTCAAGAAGTCATTGGTTTTGTTTTTTGCAGCTAGTGTTTATTTGGTGTCACCCAGTATTTGTCCCCCTCCTGTCTGCATTCTTCTCTTGCGTTTTTCGTGCTTCTGTTTGGCCTCACTTTGCTTCCCTAGAGTATTCTCTTCAGTGTTTCTCTTAGTGCATGTCTGTTGGATAGTAATTCTTTCGGGTTTTATTTGTTTGAAGTTGTTTTTACTTCATGTACCTTTTGGAAGGATGTTTTTACTACTCAGGAGAGCAAGCTAGAGTTTTCAGTTGGCAATGATTTGCATTCGGCGTGTTGAGGATGTCCTTGGCTTCCTTTATTTGTATTGAAAAGTAAGCTTCTATCATTTCTGTTGTTCTTCTTTAATTAATTAATTAATTAATCAACTTATTTATTTTTTGCGCTACTGGGGATTGAATTCAGGACCCCACACTTGCCAAGCAAGTGCTTATTCTACTGAGCTATCTCCTCAGCCCCATCTGTTGTTCTTTTGAAGGTAATGTGCTTCTTTTCTTTGGCTGCTGTTATGATTCTTCCCTTTGCTTTTTAAGTAGTTTGACTATGATATGTGCAGCTATGGCTTGATTCATCCTGTTTGGGGCTGTAAATATTTTTGCATCTTTTGCTTGATGTCTTTGGTCAGTTTGGGGAAGTACATCAGCTAATCTCTATTCAAGTTTTATATTTTGCAATTCTCTCTTTATTCTCCTTCAGGATTCCCGAACATGCGTTAGAATTTTCTCCAAGTTCCAGGTCTTTTTATTCATTTTCAATATTGTTTTTATTCCTTGTCTTCACGTTCAGCATTATGTTCTATATTCCAGTTTGCAAATCCTTTCTGAATTATCTAAGCTGTCATAGGGCCTTTCAATTATCAGTCATGGTCCATTCAATTCTAGCATTTTCATATCATAACTCATGGATATTTTGAAGTTTGTATCTGGCTACTCCAATAACTGGTTTGCATGTGGGTCTAAATTTTTGGTTGATTTTGGTTGTCCATTAGGGCTTTTGGAATACCTGGCAGTGTTTGATCAATGTTTGATAAATTGTACAGCCAGTTTGAAGTTCTGTTTAGTGTTATCTTTTAGAAAAAAGTTACATTTACATTAGCTTCTGTAACGTGATTGGTGTACCGGTAGATCACCTTGTCTTATTTGGGTGTGACTCCTTTGAAAATTGGCCTTTCATCCTTGCGACAATTAAGCTGTTTCTGCTTCACTCCCATTTCTCATGTGCAGTCCTTCCACGGTCCCAGCTGGAAGGTTAAAGTCTTTCCTGGGACCCAGTTGCTTGGTGCACCGATCCTCAGCCGTTACTACCATGAGACTTCCTGCTTGGTCCTCTGAATCCTGCGAAGTTTACAAATCAGTGACGTCTGAAGGAAAACACAGCTATTAGATGCAAGATTTATCTCAGTGCGCTTTACTTCCCTCTTGGCTCTTGCCTCGTCAGGTCTTAGCTGCCATAGTATCTTTCAGATGTATTTGTACAGAGGGCCTTTGTTTTTTATTTTTGTATTTTTACATTGAATCCAGCTTTTGAGTTGTTCTTGGCAAAGGACTTAGTCTGAAGCAAACTAGTCTGCCATGACTAAAAGCAGGCGCCCATTGTACTACTCTTGGCTATTCCCTTCTATTTTAAGAACAGTGATTCTAGCTTGCCTTTTATATTAATGAGATAGTTTCCTTTCTAAGTAAATGTATTTATTATGAGAGATGTACAAGTTCTAATAAATATAACAAATAGTGTAATAAGTGCCCAGTTCCTTCCACCCAGTATGTAGCGTGCTCACATAAAAAAGAGTTAACTTATAGGAAAACAGTCAGTAAATAGCTGTACATGGCACTTGGAGAAAATTACAATGGCAATGGTGGCTTCAGACAACTTGTTGAGATGAACAGAAACTCATAAAAGTTGTGTCTCACCTACAGCTACATGGCAAATGCATGATAGGGCTGAGATGAGGACTCAGGTCTCTTGGTTCTCAGTTCAGTACCCAACTGCTATTATCTGTGACTGCTCCTAGGGCTCTTATCTCTCTTTTTGTCTGGCTGTCAGATTAATTTCCATTTTGGTCTAAATGCTTCCATGTGCATACTAAGCCTGTGCTTTATAATTATCTTTTATTTATTGGGTTGTAAGAAAAAGAAAATGTCTCCACCTAACACAAGTGCATGTGTGTGTGCTTGTCTGTGTACGCATGTGCTTCAAATCCTCGACAATCCTTGCTCACAATTTCGATGTAGTACTTGAGCCCGTGAGATTCAAGGTGATTGATCCTTAGTATACTCAGCTCCTTTTAAAGCTTCATGCAAACCAATGACTAGTTCTGTGGAATTTTTTGTTACTAAAGCTCCTCTCCATTTGCTTAATTGTATTATTTGCCTGAGGGTTGCTGTTGAAATGTGAGGTCAAGCCAGAAAATGAAACATGGTTTGGGCACAAGAAAATAATGATGTGTCTCTCTTCCTAAATAGCAGCCCCCTCCCCCAGCTCCAGAGGCCTGGGACCACACCCTCACTTTTTGGGAAGTAAAGGAGGGTGGTGCCCAGTTTTGTTAAGGGCATATGCAAGCACAGAAGACCTCTGGAAGGTGAGCTAGAACTCAGGTCTGGGGAGAGAAGCAGCTGCAGAAGAGCTGGTGACTGTGCAGGGTCAACTGCTGGCTCTCTGAGATAGAAGCTTAAGCCGTGCCTCCACTCCAGGATTTAGATGTGTGCTTGTCCCCCGTGTCTCACAAAGCAGATGAAAACTGACTCTATAGGTTAGTCATTTAGCTGAGATAATTACCAAGGCTAGAGCGGCATTTGAGGGAATCATACACTCTCTTCTTATCATAAAAGGTCACTGGGGCTCAGCATTGAGAATTTCTAGATTGGTATTTTTTCAACCTGTCATTACATAACCCACCACAAACTGGTACCTTTCTCAGCTCTTTGACCTTCCCTTTGGAAGTCCTCTGAGGTAAAACAAGAGAATGAGGTGCAGCAAAGGCTACTCTGAAAACACTTCCTGAGTGCCTACTGTGTGCCAGGCACTGGGCTGAGCTCTGGGAAGCTTGCCCTGTGCATTTGTCATTTGGGATAGGTTAGGGTAAGATGAGAGGAATGTGTGAAATATACAGATGACAGGACCAGTAAAAGGAATAAAATATAGAGAGAGACAGAAAAGCCACATTAAATAGGGTGATGAGTGAAAGCCTCCCCAAGAAGGTGAGGTGGGTGAGCCTTCTGCACAGGTATGAAGTGCCTTTTGAACTGGCCACCCAGAAGGTCACTTAGATACACAGTTTCCCAAGCCCTGGCCACAGGGATTCTATGTCTTTGTTCTAGTTCAGGGCTTGGCAATCTGATTTCCTAGGAAGTGCCCCACACAATTCTTATGGTGGTCTAAGACTAACTTTTTGAACTATTATTCTTAATGTTATGTCCTTTCAAGGGCTGAAATAGAATTATTCCAAAGACAAGCAGAGAGAAGCATCATCCTGGAGTCTCCTTTTTTGTCTGCAAATGCAATCCCCAGTGTATAAAGGAGTAAACGTACTTATGGAATGTCTGTGGTGTGTGAGTACCCCTGCATTTGCTGCTTTGTCTGCTTGCTCTAATTCTCTTTGGAGCTGATGATCTATACGCATAGAAGCCTCAGAGAGGCCGGGTGACTCCCAGATTAAAAGGAGTGGGCTCCGTGTCCCGTGCTTTATCCACTTCACTGAGTTTCAGCATGGAGATGCGAGCTTATAGGTCTGCTCGGCCTTCTCTGCATGCCATCTTTATCTACCTGACAGCAGTCTTTGCTAAATCTAGTTCCATCCAGAAAGCTGGACATGGAGTGAAAAAATTTGCTTCTAGAAAGGGGACCCTGCGTTTTGAAAACCTACTGCTTTCTGGAGTAAAGGGGACCTCACAGATCATGTAACTGCCCAGGAGTAGGAGACACATGGTCCACTGTCCATTCTTTCCCCTTTCTTGTTGATCCGAGGGAGGCAGCTAGAATGTGGGGCAGCTTGCTTTCCAGGGGATCCCAGAGACAATGTCGGAATTTTCAACCTAGCACTTTTGTTCACAGCTACTCATTTACTGAATGCAGCTCACAACAGAGAAATTGACTTTTCACCCATTATCTGGAGCATCCATTCTTCAGTAGGTCAGCAAACTAAGGATCAGTGGGGGTCATGGTTTATCAAAAGCACACAGCTGGTTCGCAGCACTGGATCTGATTTAGCCTTTTTAACTTGCCCCTTGAGTTGTTTGCAGTCTTACTCTTCCAACTCAGGTATGTCCAAAGGGCATCTAGAAACAGCCACCACTCACACTCCCTTTCTCAATCAAGTTACCTTTGCCTCGCGGCAGCAGCATAGCATCAGCTCCTCCTGGCGGGCTGGGCCACATTCTCAGGGGCAGCGTATGACCTGGACATGAGTTGGCTCACAGTGTCCTTCTTCCTCCACATCCCTCAGTACTCGTGGCTGTCCTCTCCTTCTCTGTCATCACTTCTGCTGGCACACTGGGACCTGCCTGCAACTCATGTCCCTCTCATTATCTCATCATTGCTCCTGGTTCTTAGACCTCACTGTCAAGTTCTCCTCTGTGGCCATGTGCGAGGTCTCCTGACCTCCAGCTGTCTCTTCTTCAGTCCCTGGTTTTGGATTTTTGCTGCACTGTAAGGATGCGAGGTCTTTCTATGTTTTGTCTTTCCAGGGAGAGATATTCTGTGAGTTGGCCTTAAGCTTGCTCTCTCCCTCCAACCAGAGTCACCTTTTCTTTAGGGTCTTCTTATTTTTCTGGATCTCCACTCAGAATTTAGGATGAAGGATCCGTGTCTTTTCAGATTGTACACAGCAGTGGGGATCTGAGCTTTCTTCTCAGCCTGCTGATGTCCAGCCTTGGATGGGGTAGTAAGATTGGTGCGGGTTCCCTTTCTGATGGCGCATCAGAGTTCTCTGAGACATATATCTGAGCTTAGGTTCACTATCCATCCACCAAGGTCTTTAACAGAGTCTCAGGCAGGAAGCTTCGCCAGTGTGGAAACATTTTTTGCTTTCACATTTACTCTTGTATAGGATTGTCTCTGTATATTCCTGTATACTCTTATACAGGAATCCTCTTTTATCCCACTTGGAAGAGAAAGATAGAGATTTTTAGATTTCTAAACCCAGGAAGAGCTTCTTTCTCTATTTATTTGATTTGGAGCAAAGAACTCTGGGGAATTGGATACAAAGCCCAAAGACTAGTGGAAATGGAAGAAAAAGAATCAGAAAAAGATGAAGTTCAACAGCTCCAAGAGGGTAAGGCACAAGGATTGCTAATTTGAGCCCAACCCAGGTAACCCACTTAGATTCTGTCTCAAAGGAAAAAAGGCTGAGGATTTAACTTAGTGTGAAGGTCCAACTTTCAATGCTCAGTACCTCCCCTGACCAAAAACAAACAAAAACCAAACATTATTATGACACCTTATAGAAGTCTAGATTTCAAAATGTGCCTGTTCATTTTAACTTTGGGATTGGGAAGCCATGGCTTATAGGTCACATATGCCCTGCTGCTTGTTTTTGTATGACCTATACACTGAGAATGCTTTTATATTTTAAATGGAAAGCAAATATGTGCCACGCTCCATTTTCTCTTGACTCCCAAAGTGTAAAATACTTACCATTCATTCTTTTCGCAGAATGCTTAGAGACCCTGCTTTAGACTACCAGGGGTTGAGCAGATTCTGTCACCTATCTGAAGCTGCTGGATGAAGTGTGTTACTGATTAGTTTCTGAAATGTCCCCCAAGGTCTTCCATGTATGGAGGTAGGACTTTCTGAGGGTGATTGGATCATCAGGCTACCTTGCTCATCAGTGGGTTGATCAACTAATGAGTTCAGAGCTGAATGTGCCATCAGGCACTGGAGGTCAGATGCTGGAGTGTGATCTAGAAGGGTATATTCACATCTCCTTCCCTCTTCCTCTCCCGCTCTCTGATTGCTTCCTGGCTGTCATGGGCAGAACATCTTTCCTCCACCAGACCCTTCTACAATGCCTTGGAGCCAGTGGACCATACATGGACTGAGCCTTCTGCAACTGTGAGCCACAATAAACTTCTCCTTTAAAAATGCAAGTATTGGGTATTTTGTCCCAGTGGTGGGAAAAAGACAAGTACAAAGGGATTCACACTTTCATTTTTCTTATCCATAGTCCAGATCTTTAGAGTAAAGCACCACTCCTTTCTCTAGCCCTTACCTGCTGGTCTCTGTTCTACCACACTGGAAAGGTGAGAACTTCAGAAAAGTCAATTAGAGGGAAAGCTTCCTACTAAAAGACCTCCTTTGGCATTACTTTTGCCCTTAGTAATCCTTAGTGCAAATGTGGCCTCCTTTGGGAGCTGCTTTCAACTCACAGTGACATGTGAATAATCTACATGGATACACAGCTTCCTGCCCTTAAGCTTGCATTTTGGCATTGTCCCATAAAATACATTGGGAAACAAATGTAATTCTCACAATTCTGTTCTCCCAATAGGAAAATATGTCACTTGAGTCAATGAATAATGTATGTTACTATACATTTTTAATAAAATGAACAAATTGCTTCTGAGTTTTTGGAAAACTTACTTCTTCATTTGTTAGTTCATTTTTTAAACCATTACAATCTTGTGTATCAATCCATACAAAGATGTGAAGTTGACCATCATATTTTTTGCTGTTGCCTGAAAGTTGAACAAGTTAGTGTTTCACCCAAATTAGCTTCTTTCCCTTCACATTTGCACTATCATTAACCTTCCCTATTGGAGCCTGTAATAAACATTACATCATGATCAAATTCAAGGCGAGGTTTTGTGTAAGCCATGCCTGATGCAGATATTTATTATTGGGTTAGACAGGTGGGAGTCAGATTTATTTGGATAACTTGTTCACAATTTATGCTGTGACTATTTTAGACTCTTGAACACACAAACACATGTTCGGATGTCAACCTATTGCCCTAGTGATGGGCACAAGGACCACACCCAGGAAGGCAGGGTTTTTCTGACATCTACAACCTTGGCTTTTACAGAAAATCTCTTTTGGCATGGCCCGTCTTTGCTAGGAACTGAAACATTTCATCTCTTCTTAAGCTGTCTTACCAAGTGAATAAGTTCCAATTACTATACAAGTATGGTGAGGATAATGATGGAAATCATCCTTTATATTTCATCAGGGCTTTAGACAGTGATCCATCTTGCTCTGTGGTCACCCTTGCAGAATAAAAAACATACACATTGTCTCTATTTAAAGCAAGGGACTACCAAGCCCCAGAATGGGACAAGGAACCAGTGAATGCCACACAGCAGGTGACAGGCAAGTTCTCCTGTCTTCTAGCTTTATTGTCTCCATGATTATTTTAAAATAAAATTTTAAAAATTATAACTACTAAAACTTATTATTTATGCACTGAGCATGTCCATCTATTTTATTTCTGCCCTCATTCCCCTTTCCCAGCCTTTTGTGATTTCTACTAAACTTTCTTCCACTTTTGGTCAACTTTATTATTTTATTTTAATTTCCACATATGAGAGAGTACATGCAGTACTTGTCTTGCAATGTCTGGCTTTTTGCTCAATATGATATCCTTTAGTTATATCCAAAAGACAGGATTTCATTCTTTATGCCTAAATAATGCTTCATTATTTGTTGGGATAGGGTAGTTTAATGGATAATATAATGGATATATATATATATATATATATCAGATATGTATATATATATTAATAGATATCTCTCTCTCTTATATTTTCTTATCCATTCATCCATTGGTGATCATCTAGGCTTATTCCACATCTTGACTATTTTGAATAGCACCATAGTAAACATGGGCATGTAGGAATCTCTCCAGTATGTCAGTATTGGTTTCTTTAGCTAGATTATATGGCAGTCTATTTTTAACTTTTTGAAGAACTTCCATGCTGATTCCCATTTCATATTTTCAGTCACAGTGTACACCCTTTTCCCTGCACGCTCACCAGTATTTATTTATATCTTTGATGACCACTTTGATTGGGGTGAATGTAGTTTTGATTTGCATTTCCCTGGTGATTAAAGATGATGAACACTTTTTCAGATAATTATTGGCCACTTGGACTTTACAAAGTGTCTGTTCAGTTCATTTACCCATTTATTGATTGGACTACCTGGCTTTCTGGTGTCCTTTGAGATCCTTGTAATTTCTGGATAACAATACTCACTCCGAATAGTAGGTGTCGAAAGCTTGCCTCAGTATTTAAGACAGTGGTGGTGAACCTACAACAGGTGTTAATTGGTTCATCTTGTGCTGATGTTTTTTTTTTTAACAGAGGGAGACAAGGATTTATTTTCAGCCTTCCGTATATGGCTAACATCTAATTTCTTCAGCACCATTTGTTAAAGAGAATATCTTTTCTTCAATGCACTTTATTGACCCATGAATGTGAATGTTCATTCTATTTTCTAGTGTCTTCTTCAGTGCTTTATAATTTTTCTTGTTGAAGTATTTCACCACCCCCATTAGGCTTACTCCAAGAGATTTATTTTTGAAGAAATTTGAATGGAATTGTTTGTTTTTGTATTTTAGGAAAGGGTCTACAGGGTGTGCACGGTCTCACTACTAGATCAGACTTGAGTGATCCGCCTGTTTACAGCCTCCCAAGAGCTGGGATTACAGGTGTGCACCACCACGCCCAGTCTCAAATGCCATCTCAGTGTGCCCCAGGGGCAGGGATGGCACAGCAGGCCTGGGGATTGAGCCCCTGGGCTTGCAGGCACTTTAATTTTCTGAGCTAATTGGCCAGCCCTTTGGAATTGTTTTCCTGATTTTTTTTTTCTTAACAGATTTGTTACTGTTGTATAGAAACACTGCTGATTTTTATATATTGAATTTTTATGTTCTGCTGCTTAGCTGAATTTGTTCACCAGGTCTAAATGCCTCATAGTGGAGCTTTTAGAGACTAAACATACTATATCTTCAAACAGGGATAACCTGACTGCTTACTATCCTATTCCTCACTATCCATTTCATTTCTTTTTCTATCTAAGGGTTCCAGCTAAAATTTCAAGTGCCATATGAACAGGAGTGATGAGAATGGACACCTTCATCCTGTTACTGATTTTAGAGAAAATTCTTGCAGTTTCTCTCCATTCAGTATGACACTGACTAAGGGTTTGCTGTGTATAGCTGTTATGTATTGAGCTAAAATATTTCTCTACCTTGATTTTTCAGGGATTTTTATCATAAAGTGATGTTGAATGTTTTTTGAGAGCTTTTGTTCAGCATCATTGAGATGATAATGGGATTGATAACCTTGATTCTCTTTGTGGAGTATATTGTGCTTATTGATTTATGTACATTAATCTATCTTTGCATCTCTGGATGAAACCCATTTGATCATGGTATGTGAACTCTACAAATGTTGAATTTAACTTACAAGTATTTTATAAAAGATTTTTGCCTCTATGTGTATAAAGTAAAGTATTGTGGTTTACAGTTTTCTTTTTTATTGTCCCTGATCTGGTTTAGTAACAGGAAGCATTCCTTCCTTTTGTATTCCATTGGTATTAGCTCTTGTTTTCAGGTTTGTGGAATTCTGTAGTTTGCCCATCCAGTCCTAAACTTTTATTGGGTTGTATGACTTTCTTTTAATAACTGCTTCATTTAGGTTTTTTGTATTCTCTTGATTCAATACTGGGAGTCATATTTGTCTAGAAGTTTATTCATTTCTTCTTCAATTTAATACAAGCAAGTTTTCAAAATTCACCCTGAATGCCATGCTAGATTTCAGTGATATTTTTTTTTTGTACATATATGGCATGGTAGATTCTTTTATTTATTTTTTTATGGGCAGAATATATTTATTTATTTAAAATTGTTT
>NW_004524619.1:7791363-7792201 GCF_000260255.1 Octodon degus
AGTTACATAACGTTACAGTACAAGTTCTCATATGTCCTGAGTCTTAATTGACCTTGGAAGGCTAGGGCCAAAATGTTGGCTTTCCTTGCAGCCCTGCTTTTCATCTAATTTTGGTCTGCAAACTTAGGTTGTTAATCATCCAGAAGAGTGATATTTGTTGTAACACTTCCTTTTGGTTTTTCTTTTGGTTGGTTTGGCCAAGTGTAGAACAGTCTGGTCTATCTTTTCAAAGAATCAAGTCTTGATTTCATTAGTCCTTTCTGTTTGTTTAGTCCCTATTCATTAATTTCAGTTTTTAATTATTTCTATTGTTCTACTGGTTTTGGGTCTGGTTTGTTCTTGTATTTGTAAGATTTTAAGGTTCATTATTAGGTTGAGATCACTCTGAATTTTTTATGTAAGCAATCAAAGCTATAAATGTCTCTTAGAACTGCCTTTCCCACATACCTTGCAGGTTCTGGTATGCTATACTACCCTTTCTATTTGGTTATAGGAATGCTAGTATTTCAACCCTTATTCCCTTATACAATGTTCGAAGTGTATTTCTCAGTCTTTATGTGATTATTTAGTTTTGCAGTTTCTGTTGCTACAAAGTTTTAGTTCATTGTGATTTTGGAAGAAGTCCTGTGAGCTGTTGAAAAGAAGATGCATTGTGCAGTTCTTGGTTGAAATATTCTGTAGATGGCCCTTTTGATCTGTAATGTAGCTTGATTCTGATATTCTTTGCTAATTGTGTGTGTGTGTGTGTGTGTGTATCACCTATGTCTTGTTTAATAAAGACTCTTGTTTTACACAACCTATCTGTCCCTTTGTGTGTTTGCTTTAAAAAATTAAATAT
>NW_004524619.1:7792301-7800315 GCF_000260255.1 Octodon degus
TCTTTAGGGGATGTTTTCTTTACCAAATATGTAATATCCCTTGTGTCTTCAATACTGATGTAAAAACTGCTTTCTTGGGTGTGAGTGTAATTACTTCTACTTGCTTTCAGATTCTGCTTACTTGGAATAAAGTTTTGTAACCTTTCACTTTAATTCTATGTGTGTCTTCTCTGGTGAAGCATGTTTTTTTGCAGACAATTGTAATTTGGATCATATTTTTAACCCAATATTCCAGTCTATGTTTTTTAGTTGGAGAATTAAAACTATTTACATTAAGCGTTATTATTGAAAGATCTGTATCAATTCCTGTCATTTTGTGTTTTTTGAAAATATATGATCCTCTATGTATTCCCATTTATTTATCTATTTCTCTTTGCCTATGGTTCCTTTACATATCTTCTTCCACGCTGGCTAAGTGCTCATGAGTTATTTTATGCTTGCCTTGCAAGGTCCTCGCATCTTCGTTGATTCTGAACTAGAGCTTTGCTGGACACAGTAATTTAAGTTGGCGGTTACTTTCTTCCAGGGCTTAACATATGTTATGCTATGTTGGCCTTTAGAGCTTTTACTGAGAATGTATTTGCTTTTAAATGTGACTTGGAGCTTCTGGATTGTAGCGCTGATAACTTTTTGTTGTTGTTGTTCTGTACTTTTAGCAATTTAACTGCCAGATTAATTTTTGGAGAAATTGTTTTTCCAGTCATATTTTTGGGGATTCTGAATGTCTCTGCTTACTTGATTCCCAAGACATTTTTAATATTGGAAGTTTTTCTCCGATTGTTTTACCAAATAGAATTGCTGTTTCTTTTTTTCTGTACTTTGGCATCCTCTTCTGTACTGAAAATCTTAAATTTGATTATTTTAAAATTGTGTTTCAGAGATCATATATGTTTTGTTCATAATTTATTTTTTCCTTATTATTATCTAAATTGATAATTCATCAAATTTGTCTTGAGTCCCGGAAATGCTGTCTGTCTCTTTATCTCATATATTGGTGAGGTTGTGCTTTTGATTTGATTTATGAAGTTTTTCCTTTAAAGGAAATAAGTTATTTATAGTCTTAATAAATAGACCTATAATGCTTTGGGGGATTCAACTCCAGCTCATAAGATTGCAATAAATTAAATATAAGTGGATTAGAAACAGATAGGTTGAATTTCCATAAAGCACACCCAGGCCAGACCCAAGTGGAAAATACTTAGAAATGACATGGTTTCTGTGCACTACGGCAGTCACGTGTGTTGGTCCCAACTGCCTTTCTGGTAGCAGAACAGAGACTGGCTCTGGATTTTCCCTGAATCCTCTTTTCTTTTCTGGCAGAACTCCAGCATCCTTCTTGTGTATAGCCATGTCTGTGTATAAAATGTTGCACGAATAACCTGACTGGCGAGTCATTTGATGAGGCTCAGTGGAGTGAAGGTGTTTGATCATATTCACCCTCCTTAACATTCAAGCCTAGAGACATGACTGTATGTGGCATATCAGAAACAGGCCATGGTAGAAAGTTTTGGTAGCTTGCAGGGGGAGTGGCCAAGAGTGTGTTCTTGAAAGCGAATGAGTAAATCTCAACCCTCCCACTCACCTATGTTAAATAAGCAAGCTGTATAATCTTTCTCAATTTCAATTTCCTCAGCTGTAAAATGGCACAGGGTCTTACTCTGCAGCTCAGAATTGGGGCTGGCATAGTCTGCAGTGTCGGTGACCCAACCCAGTCCTTGTGCTTGCCAGGCAGGCACTTAGACTGCTGAGCTATCTCCATGGCTCCTCCTAGCTGTAAAATACGTGTAATTATGGAGGCTACCCAATTAAAGTGGGGCTTTCTTTATCAGAATATATAATTTTAAAATTATTATTAAATAGGGCATTTTATGCCAATATGTGCATTTAACAAGGTGTACAGCAGATGGTAGGTTCCCATCATTATTTGGTGTCTTCTTTCTGGTAGATACTGGTTGTTTTTACTTCTTTTGAACCCCTGACTCTTTTATTAATAACATTGAATTTTCCTTTGGGGTGCACCTCCTCCTTACCAAATTTAGTCATGGGAGATTTTCAGCTGTTTTAGTTACTTTTCTAGTTACTGAGACTAACTTCCCAAGATCCACAAGTTAATGGAGGAAAAGTCTATTTAGCTAATAGTTTGTAGAGGTTTCAGTCTATAATAGGCTGGCTCCAAGACAGGGCAGCAAATGGTAGAGGGCCATCTTTTCATGGAGAGATGGAGACAGAGACAGAGAGACAGAGAGACAGAGAGACACACACACAGACACAGAGACTGACAGAGACAGAGACAGACAGAGAGAGACAGAGAGATGGAGACAGAGACAGAGACAGAGACAGACAGACAGACCAGACTCTTTCTCTCCCTTATATTGTATGCAGACTTTCTGCCCCAGGAGTGGGGGTAGCACTCACACCCATAATTCCAGCATTTGACTATGAATCAATCACAAACTCTAAATTCAGCTACCTATGAAAAGCCTGCACTCTATGACTGGATGAGACTTGGGGTGACATTTAGACACAAACCATAACATTCTGCTTCTAGCTTCCAAAGACCAATGTACATCCCTTAGAACAAAAGGCAATTAGTCCATCTCTAAGAGTTGCCAAAGTTGTAACAGTTTCAGCACTGCTAAAAAGTCCAAGTTCCAAGTCTGTCTGGGATTTAAGGCAAACTTTAGCTGTTAAAGCCTATAGAAATGAAGAGAAAGTTAAAGACTTCCAGCACTCAGTAGCACAAGATAGACATTACAACCAGGGGTATACAAAGAACTGGGACCAGGGGCCGGGCAGATAGCTCAGGTAGAATAAGCACTTCCCTGACAAGCACAAGGACCTGAGTTCAATCCCCGGTTCTGAAAAAAAAAAAAAAAAAGAAAGAAAGAAAGAAAGAAAGAAAGAAAGAAAGAAAGAAAGAAATGGGACCAAAAAGAAGTCCAAAATTTGTGGGGCAGACATTAAATTTTGCAGTTCCATGTGCAGCATCAGAGTTGATCTGTAGCAGGATGTGAACTCTAAGAGACTTAGGTGGTTCCACCCTATGGCACTTCTGGTAGTTGTAGTTCTATGCCTTCTCTTTTGGGTCCACTATGCTGCCTCCTTGCAGTTGTCCTCAGATGATCCACTTTCCTTGCTTTTCCAAATTTCTGGTGTCTCCACTGTACCTTTAGCTTGGCCCTCACAAATGTACACACTTCTCTCTCAGGGGCATGCTGCCTGGCCTCCCAAGCACTCTGAACTCTGGGTGAAAGCCTTTCTGAATCTAAAACTCTTCCATTTTGTAGACAGCCATGTGGATGATGCCAAGGCTTGCTGCCAGCCAGAGTAGTGCCCAACCTTCCCTCTCTCTAGGATGTAAAGGTCAAGTGCCTGGATTTCTTGCCCTTCTATTCCAATTCTGAGCTACAAGTTCTCTATTCTGCTGCCATTCTGGAGCATGGCATGGCTGCTTCCATTCTGGGAGGTGGTGTTGCATCTTTTTCCTCAAAGCAAAGTCTTTACTTTTGTGAATTTGAGACTTCAGTTGGGAAGAGATCTGCTGCTGCTTGTGATACCCTTGGGCCATCTTTTCTACTCTCCTATTCTTTCTCAGCAGTCAAGATATTCTCTGCTCTATCTTTGCAGAGATTTGCTGGAGCTCCTTTCTGACCAAACTCACAATGTTTGAAATCATTCTGCTGGGATCTTTGCCTTTGATTCCCAACACAGCTCTGGCTAACTGCCTCCAACAGTAGCCATGCTACTGCTTCAACATTCTACTGCCATGAAGTTTCTTCTTCCAGATTAATTAGTCTGTCACTCTTTTTTTTTTTTTTTTTTTTTTTAATACTAGGGATTGAACTTGGGACCTTGTACTTGCCAGGCAGGTGCTTATACCACTGAGCTATCTCTAGCTCAAGTCTGCCACTCTTAATCTTAGTCTCAGGCCAAGTCTCTGGATACAAGCAAAATGTAGACAAACTTTCTGCCAAAGCATAACCCACATTGTCTGAAGCCCAGAAGCCAGTGCAGTCCTCCTTCTCAGCAGAAACCTCTGGAGCCTGGTCTTCACTGACAGGATTTCTATTAGCCTTCTGGTCTTCTGAGCTCTAACTCAAATCTCTCATACAGTGTAGCCTAAGGCACTCCACTTTAGTTTTTCATCTCTGAATAATTTCAAACTGTCCCCACAAGCCATTCCCAAAGGCTCCTAAAGCACAGTTATGTATAGTCACAGCAATGACCAGCTGACATGGCCTTCCCTCATAGTTCTGGGGATGCTAAGATGGTCCAACATGGAGCAATAAATTATTTCCCTATTGTCTGACACTAGAGCCAAGAGATCCAATACTGTAAGAGGCTGGTATCTTATATGATTTCTATGGCCTGGATCCTCAAGCTACCTCAAGTTGTATATATGTATTTATAAAGCAGTGTCATAACTTAATTAATCTATATTAAAATTAATCTATATTAATCTATATTTAAATTAATCTGTATTAATTTTTGTGAATAAATCATTCTAACTGACAAATTTTATCATTTTCATTATTACGCACCTTATACAGGGAGGTTCATTTCTGAATGACAAATATAAAACAGTTTTATGTTTGTAATTGAAATTCGTTAGTACTTATATGTTTCTCATACATATAGCATGCATTCCTTGTGAAGAATTGGTACAGACATATACCACATCTTAATCTCATTTTTACTACCTCCAAGCCTTCCCTTCCTCCCATCTCCTCCATCCTCCTGTCTCTTTCCTCTCTCCATAATGTTGATCTTTCTGTTTCCTTTCATCTATCTTTTCTTTTTCTCTTCAAATTACTTATAGTTTGTGTTTCTGATAAAAGAAAAGCTATGTGATATTTAGCATTATGGATTCAGAGTGTATCCATTTTCTCCCATATGACTAAAAGTTCCCCTTTATGGCTGAGTAGTGCTCTATTAAGTACACAGGTTAAAGAGGGAAAATAAGGGATAGTACCATGAAAGAAACAGAAAGACCCGTCATTCTATTATCAGGAGTGTCTCCTCTTAACAATTTCTATAAATATGCTTCTTACCTTTTCCATCTGTGTGGGGTTATTGTGATTTTGCAAATTTCTGTGGAATGCGTTTTTATGAAAACAACAACAACAAAAACAAACCAGTAGTAAAGGGGTAGTAAAAACAGAAAAGACAACACATTTGAAGGTGTATCAGAGAGAACATTAAGGTAGTTCTGGGGTAATGTGTGGGTGCTTTGGGGTAGGTCTGGCTCCCAAGTGTGGCTCTAATAGTGACCACAAACACACCTCCTATCACTCTACCCTTTAAGCCATGGACCACCTGGTTTTCTGATTATCCATCTCCAGAACTCAAGGTGATCTTTTCCTTTACTTAAGGAACTCTGTTTACCAGATGTACAAATGATTACATAAGGGATGGGCAATTCAGTGGTTAAGTACTAGGTACACTGGCAGGCAAAAGAAACACAACAAACAGCCATCCTGCTATCCTCTTTGTTGAATACTGGACATCTTTTCTAGGCCAAAGATT
Source organism: Octodon degus (assembly GCF_000260255.1). Lineage (NCBI taxonomy): Eukaryota > Metazoa > Chordata > Mammalia > Rodentia > Octodontidae > Octodon > Octodon degus. Next base: position 7,797,828 of record NW_004524619.1, read on the forward strand.
CCCATTTGACCCTGGGGTTAGTTTCTAAAGTAGGCATGTAGGGCAAAAAATTAAAAATAACTGTTCAATCCATGTCTATCACTAAAGTCAAAATGGATCAGAGATTTCTGATTTAAATATTAAAACAGAAACACTGAATCTATTGGAGGAGAAAGTAGGTAGAAATCTAGGAAACATACGGTGAGGCAGAGATTTCATGAACAAAAACCAAACTGCATGAGAAACACTTCAAAGACTCAACAGCTGGAATCTCATTTATTGAACAGTTTCTGCACATTGAAAGAAACTGCCAACAGAGTGAAAAAAATCCACAAATTGAGGGAAAAAAATTAGCTGACTGTTCCTCCAAGGACTTCTATCTATGATACATAAAGAATTAAAAAAAATCAGTTCTCCAAAATTTAAAGACCCAATCTTAAAATGGGCACTTGAGATAAATATACTCATCAGATGAAGAAATACAAATAAGTACATGAAAATAGGTTCAATATCATTGGTTATTTGAAAAATGCAAACTAAAAAACCCCTGAGATTCCATCTCACCCCAGAAAGAAAGCCTAACATCAAGAAGTCAACCAGTGACAAATATTGGAGGGACTATGGGGAAAAAGAAACACTTCTTCACTGTGGGATTGTAGACTGGTATAACCAGTATGGAAATCAGTGCAGAGATTCTTCAAAAAACTAGGATTAAAAAAACAAAACAAAACAACAAAACTAGGATTAGAAATACCATTCAACTCAAGCTATTCCCTTCCTGGGCATTTTTAAAAGAAGAACTGAAAACATCATACCACAGTAAATATATGTTTACCCTGTTTATAGCAGTACAATATGTCATAGCTACATCTTGGAAACAACACAAGTGCCCATCAACTTAGGAATGGATAAAAAAGTGATATTTTTATATAATAGAGTATTATTCAGCTATAAAAAGATAAACTTGAAGCTTTTATTTGTAAATTGATGCAACTAGATAGACCATACACATAAGTGAAATAATGAGCTATATGTGTAAACATCATATTGTCTCCCTAGTATAGGAAACTGAAACAGTAAATAAAATCCAAAAGGTACAATAGATACTGTTAAATGGGAAAACAATTGTTCAAAGGGAAGGAACAACTAGGATGAGAGAAAGGAGGTAAGGAAAGAAAGGAAAGGAAAAATATATACGTACATACATAGGATAGCTTGGCTAATTATACTGCTGATTTCTACTAGTCTATTGAAAGAACCAGTTAATCCTCAAATGTTTTCTTCTTTTTATTTTTTGGACCAATCTTTCATGCTTATGTCTGATAATCTGATTAACTAATTTGACAATGACAATATGCAATATAACAACCATTGTTGAATTTCTATCATTTTAAAGTGAAATTCTGTATCATTTCTAATTGTTTTCTTATATTTTATTCTCTTTAAAAATAGTAGTTGAGATACTCAATACTGGACAGAAGATTATTTTTCTATTTGAACCCCTGTTGAAGTATTTGGCTTGATTCTACAGGCCAGTTCTTATATAGTAGTCCTGTGCTCCCATCAGCCTCACTGTGGTCCACCCCTCCCCTTTCTAAGCTCTTGGGCTAAAATGGGCCAGATGTGCATACAGCACATTCACCCTTTTCATCTTGCACTCACTCCAGGGCAACACTCTGACATGTTGGCAGAAATTGTAAGTACTCACATTGTGGAAAGAGGAAAAAAAGAGAAAACAATGGTGAAAATGAAATTCAAAAACATGTTCTGGCAAACAGTTGTCATTGGTCCCTGAAGTTGAGTGTTTATGTGTGCAATTCCTCTGGGATGTGCTTGGAGATGTGGAATTCTAAAACCAAACTATAGACTCAGAGCTGCTAAACCACCAGGGCTCTAAGCATGACCAGGCAAGAGTGTCTGAGGGTTCCATGCTGGCAGGGAACCTCACTTTTTGCAGAATTGGACTCAGTAATGGCTGTTTTCTTGTCTCTCAGTTAATAGAGTTCTTCAGTTCTACAATTGCAAGGCACATCTTCACAGGGAGCATTAAAACTGGTTTTATCTGATGTCTATTTAGTTGTATTTATAAATGAGACTTCTAACCTTTGTCATCTGTACAGTGAGTCTAATATACTTCCTGTGCAGTGCTTGATCAATATTACATGAACATGGATATTGCAGTGAAATGAACATTTATAGTAGCATCATCATTGTACCTGTTTATGCAGCTCTTTTTTTTCCATAAATTTATTGGGAAAAAATAGCAATGAGACAGTTTCAAACCAAACTGGTAGGACAGTTTCAATAATTACCACATTTTATACATTCTTCCTAGTGGTTAATTGCTGTACACGATGCAGACATGATATCCTACTTACAAACACCATTAGAACAAATCCCTCTATTCATTAAGAGAATGTAACTATATATTGATCCTAGCTATTTGAATACACAGATACAAAATAGACATTCATCTGCATCCCCTTTTTGTTGTTAAGTTCTGTTATTT
>NW_004524619.1:7800655-7805665 GCF_000260255.1 Octodon degus
TGACTCTCCTTAGGCACACTCTACATCATTGATCACTTTCCTCTTTGGCTCTATAATCTCCTTGATCAGAAAATTTGGGACACTACCGAGTTACATGACGTTACAGTACAAGTTCTTATATGTCCTGAGTCTTAATTGACCTTGGAAGGCTAGGGCCAAAATGTTGGCTTTCCTTGTGGCCCTACTTTTTCTCTAATTTGGTATCCAGCTCTTTAATGGAAGTAATTTTTAAATTAGCTTAAATATTATTTTCAAAATGTCTTTACAGATAACTCCTTTAAGCCTTAGAAATTATTGTGCTATCAGTCTTAGCAATGATGAGCTCCATATATGTAAGACATCTAGTAAGGGATGTGGGCCTGGCTTCTAGGGACCTGGGAACAGCAGCTCATATATGGGAGACTGTGATGCTCTGAGATACCACAGCGTGTGTTATCTTAAACATTACCTTGAAGCCGGGTACTAAGGTTCAGATCCCACTATGCCTCATCTTACCCTTCTGACCTGCAGAGGTCATTTTATGTTTCTGAGCCTTGTGTTTTTATTTACATAATTGGGCTAGCAAGAGGGGAACCTCACAAATCTGTGGTGAAAATGAACCAAGATACTGTGTGAAGTACGCACCAGAAGGACTCAGTGGATATCACCTGTTTCTCACAGTTGGTATAGCTATGGTAGTGATTCTTGTTAAAAGTATAAAAGGGTATAGAAGCAATAATCGAATAGGTTGCTTGATCTTTCTGATTTTTTAAATATGTATCATTCTCTAGGGCTTGGAAACTCATTTTTATCAACTTCATTAGTCAACTAAATAGATTCTATATGCAAGGAACTGAGTTAGAGTCTGTCTTAGTTACTTGTTCTCATTATGGAGAGCAAATACTCAGCACCAGAAGTTAAAGGAGGAAAGATTTGTTTAGCTCATAGCTTTTTAAAGAGGTTTCAGTCTTCTTAGGGAGGGTGGCATGGCAGAGGGCATTGCAGAGAAACAGTTCATGGTGGGCAGTAGGTAGCAAGCAAGCAAGTGATAAACTACAAGTAACTGACAGCAAGCATTTTTCTGCCCCTTGTATTGTATCCAGACTGCCCACTCTTAGGGCAGATAACACTCACACCCTTAACCCTAGCATGCGTCATGAGTCAAGAACACATCAGCCATCTCTGAAAAAGCCTCACCTATGGCCACATGAGGCTTTTGTGGGACATCTAGACACCAGCCATAGCAGGTTGTACAAGGGGTTTTGCACTATACATCCCCCCATCTAGCTGAGGGTGAATGATGTGAGTATACTATACATCTTCTGGCAGGTCCTCCTATATGACTTTATTACTCAATGCTTGAAAGCCCAGAAGAAAGAGCTAGAGTAGTCAGTGTAGAATTTCCTATGAGAGGAAGCAGTTTTACTAGATGTGGATGAATAGTGAAGTCATTCCAGAGGAACAAGGTCTACAAGATGGAGATGGCTTGGTAATAGTGGTATGTAAAGGAGAAGTCTACTTCATGGCACATGCGACTGTGTTCAATGAGATTACATGACTTCAGGCATGGATGAACCTACATACTCTAAATATGTAGCCAGGATCAGGTGTCTCTCTTTTCTTCTTATCATCTGCTGCTCTCTGACAAATGTCAACTCTGAGAAAGTATGGCAGAAGGCCTGAAAAAACTTAATTGTCATCCTTTCTAGTTTCAGTGGTGTAAGGAAAGGCCTGCTCATCTCTATAGCAACCATGGTGAACCAGTGTTTATTGAATCTTACTAACCTTGACTGGACCTTGTGCCCATCCATGAGCCAATCGCTCTGTCTGGGGGTGTATGACATCAGCTGGGAAGGTGGGCATCACTGGCACAAATGAGAATACTGCTCCTGACATTAGGAATGTAGGCAGGATTATTACAGAGGGAGGCTATCATTCTTTGTGAGAAATGAGATTTCTTGTGTTGGTTCAAGTTTATTCTTCTGAATTGAGTGTATGGTTTGTAACTACCAGAAAATTGAGAAGTCTATTTCCTACCCTGGGGAAATACTAACTTTGAATCTCTGTTCCTCTGTTCTCTCTACAAAAAATTTTTAAGAGATGTACCATTGTGAATGTTGCCTTGGTCATGATGAGTAATACTGGGTTTACTTCATGGCAAACCATAGCCCCTCAGTTTCCTAATAGTACTTTGTTTTTCTTAGTACAAGGGACAGGATATAGTGGAACAGGCCATAATTGCTGCTTTCAAGTTTGCTCAGGACTGCAGCTAACTGATTTTCTCTGATTCCTTTGGTTCTTTGGGTCATTTTGGGATTGGCTCTTTACGTGTTAGTGGCACTTGGCTTTCTCAAAATTGATGAAGTCAAATGAGACCATTTGGAAGGCAGGCACTGAGAGGGATTGGACTGCATATTTAGAACCATGGTTGTTGTGCCAGTAAGCATTTTCCTCATTTCCTTTTCCTTGGAAAGGCTTTGTCCAGCTTCTTGTGCCGAGAGTTCTGAAGTAACCCTGTGTAAGACAGCTCAGTGGTCCTGTCCTGTTCTATCCAACTCCTTGGCTAATGAAGTGATGATGTCAATGACAAGGGTGCACACAGCTGAGAAAGAAGCTTCCATCTATGTCTTAATCTGTCTGGTCTTCTGTGGTGTAGCATCAGAAGTAAAGTGATGTATAAGCAACAGAAATATATTTCTCACAGCTCTCACAGCTGAGACCTAAGATCAAGGCTCTGGTAGATTTGGTGTCCATTGAGGGCCTTATGTCTAGATATCAAACTTCATGGTGGCAGGGGTGCAGGACTTCCCTGGAATCTTTTTTATAAAAATCCAGATCCATTTGTGAAGATACAACCTCACAGCGTAATCGCCTCTGTATGGTCTGAACCTTGATACCTTGCATTAGGGATTAAGTTTCATCAAATGAATTTTCAGCAGATACAACATCCAGTCTATGATAATCTATTAAGTATTTGTGTTAAAAACCTTTTACGTATATGATTTAACTTAATTCTCACAATAATCCCAATAAGTTCATCTGCCCACCATAGTCTTATGGATGAAGCAGTGAGGCTTGGGAGAAGCCATAGAAGTTTTCCAAGGTGACACAGTTATGGCAGTTATGTCTTCAGATCAATCCCAAACCAACTTTCACATACATCAATCAACCTGAACCCATGCATCTACAGTTCCTGTAAATGATAATTATGACTGTTTTGGTTAGTAGCAATTTCACTTAACAAAATCACAGTAATAATATTTCATCATGGGGTTTTCAGCAAAGGATCCTCATACGCAAAATTAATTTTGGAATCATAAAACACAGTAGCCCAGAGTTGGACACTTACTATTCTATTAATGCTGGTTGAGTTTGTTGTTTCTTCCCTGAACATTCCCACCTGAACTTACCTTTGCTCTGAAGGGTACCACTGCTGGAGGCTCATTCTGCACACCCTGAGTATGATCCTCCCATATCTCGGGATGCTCTTGCTGGCCTGCATCTTGGCAGCAGCTGCAGAGTCGTCCTTGGGAGATCTTGGCTTCAACCCCATCCTGAGCTAAACTAGCTCTCCTCCAGGGGCTCTTAGATCCCTAGCCCCAGTTCAATGATTTCTCTTTTTCAGTGTATGAGATTGCTGCTCTGGTTGGATGGTATTTTGTGTTTTGTGTATTTGAGATGGATAGCTAAAGCTGGTAGCTACTGTGCTAAAGTACAAAACAGAGGTGTACCAAGTCTTGAATGAATGAATCAGTGTGTGTGTGTGTGAATTGTAATTGTAATTACTAAGATATTACCTTACATGTAATAATCTCTCTGGGAGGCTCTAAATACATAAATGGAGGGTGTGGGCCTTGAATTCCTGCCACCTTTGTCCAAATCTCATCTTCACTCCTCAGAGAAAGCATGATTTGGCACTAATATTTTTATTTCTGAGCCCTAGATTTTTTCATTTGTAAATATTTACCTTTTTATGAGTTGGTTGTGTTAATAAACTAAGATAATTTTCAGAGTCCTGAGGAAGTTCTCCATCAGTGATAGCTGTATTAATTTGTCCCTGTGAGCTTCAGGCTACAATTTTATGCACTTAGTTCTGCTGTGACACTTTTTATGGGAATTCAGATTTGCTCCAATGTGACTGATATATTAAGAAACAATTTTTTTTAAAGGAAGGAAAGGTTTATTTAGCTCATGGTTAGTGAAGGTTTCAGTCCATACTTGACTAGCTCCCCTGGCAGAGGGCAGCAGTTCTTGGCAGTGGAAAGCAGCAAAGTGCAAAGGGAGGAGCAGCAGCTGAGGCCCCTAGCAAGCTTCTCTATCCTCCTTACATACTTTCCCCCTCCTTACATTTGTATTCAGATTATCTGCCTCAGGGTATGTGTAGCTCTCACACCCATAACCCCAGTATTGGATCATAAATTAATCACAAACCCCCATGATTGCATGAAGCTTTCAGGGAGACACCTAGATACAATAAGAAACTATTTGTGCAAAGCAAGAATTTAATGTTTGGGAATGCTTACTTTTATCCTGGAGAAGCACTAGGTGAACACAGATAACTGTACTTAGCTAAACAAAGACATGTAAAAATACAAGAAAACACATTTTTATGCCCCTTAAACATCCACCAGCTACTGTAGTTTATTGTATGTGTCACAAGCCACACCAACAAATCTGGGGTTACAGCTTCCTCTCTGATTTCAGATAACCTTCCCCCTTCGCAGTACTGTGCCTTGTGGGTTGCAGCCCTCGTGACAGCCACTGCCACGTGTAATCCTTTGTGCAGCTAAGAGCTTTACTTCCTACAGTACTTATGGATTTCCTAATCATTTGGCATTTGTATGGATATGTTATCATTTTTATGAGGTTCCTCTTATTTTATTGTCTCACTAATGAAGTTTTTCTTCAGTATTGTATTGGAGATTAAATCTAGGCCATTTATACAGAGCTACATCCTGGCCCCATCTATCTATCTATCTATCTATCTATCTATCTATCTATCTATCTATCTATCTATCTATCTATCTATCT
>NW_004524619.1:7805765-7814248 GCF_000260255.1 Octodon degus
ACATCCTGGCCCCATCTATCTATCTATCTATCTATCTATCTATCTATCTATCTATCTATCTATCTATCTATCTATCTATCTTTCCATCCATCCATCCATCCATCCATCCATCCATCCATCCATCCATCCATCCATCCGCCCACCCACCTATCTACCTATATTTTTTGACGGAGTTGCCTAAAGTTATTAAGTTATCCGGTCTACACTTAAACTTGCTATCCTCCTGCCTCAGCATCCCAGAGTGCTATGATTGCAGGTGTACACCACCATGGCCAGCACTAGTGAAGATTTGGAGAGTACACCATAAATCTTGCAGGTTTTTATTTTTGCATAGTTTTGCATAGTGCTCTGATAGTTTTAGGGGCACAGATGCTGTGTTCTACCAGAAATGATGGTCTTATTATTTGTCAGTGAAACACTATACCTGCTCCTGAAGTGTCTCACAGTGAAGTTGGTGTCACTGAAGTTTGGTTTGAATCTCTGATGTCCAAATCCAAAATGTTAAAGGGTTTAACTGAGAATGACCATGCTCTGCAGTGAATGGCCAAGTCTCCTGCCTGGTCCATCTTTTCTAGGTTTCTCAGGGGAACCAAATGGAAACAGGTTTTTGTACAGTCTCATAGGTGCTGACCCTGCTCACAGATGGTTGCCAGAGGGAAATCCTTCCAGGATGCTCATTTTGCTCTTTTCTTCTCTCAAGTGCTTGCATCCCCAAAGATGGCACCTGACTTGATCTTTCTTCTTCAACTGGAAGTTGCTTCTGCCAGTAGTAAGGGTGCCTCAGATTGGCAGAGTACTTCCAGGGTTTTTTTTCCAGTGTGTATTCCCACTGAGTATAATCTACTTTATGATAGAAAACATTTGAGAGGGTGACAAAAGATTGTCTTCTTTAATAGCACGTTAGGTGGGAGGAGAGTATGTAAACACGCACGGCTATTTTCCATTCATATTGTGGTAAATATTCCAAGTCACCCTAAATTCCTTTGCTTGCTGGACCCTTGAATTCTTTCTGAGACAGTGTCCCATGCAGCTCTTGCCAGTGGGTCAGCGCTAAGAAATTAGGCTTATTTGACTTCTAAGGTATAAACTTTTGAGCTCTGTAGGTCAGAATATAGCCCTAGGCTCCATCCCAGGGCAGATGAGGATGCAACAGATGTTTAATGCAGGTCCCTTAAAAAAATCTTTTTTCCTTTAGTTTTTATTTTACTTTTGTATTCATTTTAATGAGCAAATAAAATAGTTTCAACAAACAGTTTCAAAACAGACTAGTTAGATAGTTACAATAATTAATACACTGAGTGTTGTTGTCTTCATAGTGGATATTCAGAGGATAACATGCAGACATGTTATCTTGTCTGAACAATATTAGTGCAAGCATTTCTTCTTGTTGAATGAAGAGAAAGTCTCTGGATATCTATCTTAACTGTTTTGTATATACATATACATATACATATATACCATCCAGCAGAAAAGTATAACCACAAGGTATAAAAAGTAATGCCCATATTAATATGCTGAGCTGTAAAAGGCTCAAGTCAACAACTTCTGACTATTGCCAGGTGTGCTGATAACTCACTACTATTATGGACTACTGGACTACACTGGGTTATTTTGCTGAAGTCAAGTACCTACAATATTTGAACTGGCATCAAGTATGAAAAGGTCCTTTAAAGACTTCTCCAAATACAGCTTCCCTAACAGCAGTAGAACACCCATCTCTGACAAAACTAAACAATAAAGGAGATATAAATAAACGATCATTTTGTAATTAAAAAAAAACTTCAAAAAAAAGATGTTTAATGCAGGGAACCAAATGAGGAAGCAGGCAGGGCATATGAGGTGATGTTCTCACTCAGGGTGAGGGTGTCTGTGCCCCTCAGGTACCGAATTGACATTCAGCTGAAGACCCCTTTAGCTCTTCAGTTCCCCTCTCTGTCCATAGGCTCTGGGGAGGGCTTGGAATGCTGGGAAAGTTTTCCCAGGTGATGAGTGATTGCCCATTGGCACAATGAGTACTCACAACACATACTGCCTGGTGACTTTAATCAATGCCTGTGGCTTGGTTAAATACAGTAGAAACAACCTTTGTCTGCAAGTTAAACTTGTAACCTGTTCATTTGTGGATAGACTCAAAAGAGTGGCCTGAAAAGAGCCTATGCCCAGTCGCTGTGCACGGGATTTGGTTTGTCTAATGCTGAAGACACAGTCACGCGAACTCACACTGAACTGGTGACCCTCTGCTCCTAGTCAACATCTTCTGCAAGCTGTGGTCAGGGCACCTGAGAAGTTGCAAAGGTGGGATTTCATCAGCTTTATGGCGCATCTTGTGTGAGCTGCTTTGTGTATCCTTGCTAATTAGTGCTGGCTTAGGAAAGGTCTCCCAGGAGGACGGATTTGGGCTGAAATATCTCTTCAGTAGGAAAGCTGTGGGTGGGGTAGTCTTCATCTACTTTTAACCAGTGATCCTTGCTTATCAAAAGTCACTACTACTTAGGCATGAGGGGTTTGGGTCAGTAAAATGCCAGGGTCACCACTAGCATGTCAGTGCCTTCCCTCCAAAACTATGATTTTCCCACATGCTCACAATGTGTGGTCAGAAAGGTGGTGCAGTACACACTGTTTCACTTTAGCGGATGCCATTTGTAGCACAAATACTCTATGTTTTTGATATGTATTTCCCAGCAGGTATCAAGGAGTGTTGGTATTTCAAAAATGTGGTCACTAATGTCAACTTTCCAGCAAGTGGAAATAAAGAGTTCTGAGTGTGTGTGTGTGTGTGGGGGGAGATGCCTTCTAATTTTTGCTAGTAAAGGTCTAGTGGTTTGCGTTCAGGTTCCTAGAGCATTTCATTTTTGCCTTTCTCTGAGGTAAAGTAGGAGGGGGCTCGTGTCTGCAGGAAGCATTTGGTATGTGATGGGAACTTTGTAATTCATTGAGTGAAAGGAGAATCGAAAGAGGTAGATATTTAGTGTTCCTTAACACTAAGAAGAGACCACTTTATAAACAAAGAACTTCTTACAGCAATATAAGGTTCTTGATAGCTGGATTATGCAGCTGTGCAGTTTGGAAAATAAATGATAAAAAAGAAGGAAAAAATGTGAAATGCCTTTAAATGCTTGACCCCAAAAAAGTGTTCCACCAGAGCAGGTAGTTTTGGGTAATCTGCTTCCCTACTACCTATAGAGGTGACCTGCTGTGTTTTGGAATTAATGAAGGCATGTTCACAGAGAACCCTAGAGTGAAAGAAAAGCCCCAAAGTTCTCACTTATGCTTCAGTTCTGTGAATGGCTAATTGAGCTTTCAGTTGGGGAAAGGGAGCATTTGCCTTTCATTTCAGTTGGGGAAATGATTAATTGAGCATTTCAGTTGGGGAAAGTTTGAAAGTTTGCACCCTTTCTTTGCAATTTCTGAACCAGAATGATTGCAATTTCTGAGCTAGAATGATTGTCCACCTGGGGAAGACCAAGACCAGTAAGCGATTTTTATGCCATGACCCATTGTGCATGCACGGTGGCCTCCACCTTAGCTTTGGCCTCACGAATTCACCACCCTCTACTAGCAGGGTATAGGAACTGAGGCAATGAAAGGGACATTTAACAGGAACCATTTGGTCACTCTAAGAAATGGAATGGAGGCCTTGAAGGATGAGTCGTGTCCCAAGCATTTGTCACCCACACTGCCTCTTCCTGCAGTCACTTTGTAGTTGGAGCCTGAGTCACATAGAATCTCTTAACAAGACATCTCAGCAGGGTATACAGTGGGCTCTCCTATTGCAAGGACCTCTCTGCTGGCTTCCAGCCTGGTGTCATCATCAACAGCCAATAGCAGTGCATACACCTAGGGAAGGCTTTTGTGCACGAATTTCTTGGGCTTAGCACTGCATTTTGCTTGGAAGATGAAAGAAAGGTGATGTCATTGAACTTTGTGCTTGAGATTTATCTGCAGGGCCACCCTACTGTACAGGGCCTTCCAGGAAGCAACGTGGGACAGGCCTTGCTATAATGGTGGTTGGGAAGTCTCTAAAACTGAGATTGCCTAGGGTCACCCAAAGAAAATCTCTTATATCCCTGTGCCACCTGCTTCTTCTCACTGGGTGCTCAAGGGGTCACCTTCCCATGTAACATATGATCCCACTTTTCAGTATGGTGAGATGGTACCCCAGGGCAGCAGGCCGCCTATCTTACTTACACCTTGGGGGACTTGACAAAGTCTCACAGGTCTCAGGTAACAGGTAAGAGCACCTGAAGACAATTCTACTAGTTCTCATTGGTTTCTATAGAGGTATACAGTGGACCTAGCAGGGGAAGTATGAAAAGATTTGTACATAAGTGGGTATTGAGGACAATAACCTTTCTTTTTTGTTTAAGCAATGATGTCATCAGGCCTCTAGTGGTTGTTTTCAACACATTTGAAAGAAGAAATAAATTAAAGCTGGCAATGTTTGTTCCTCATGAACGCAGTGTGGTTTTCATTGGTCACTGCCTTCTCTTTTAAGAGAATATGAACCGCCTGGACAATAGCATGTTTTAGAGCCAGCTTGCAATTCCTAGTGTTTCACCAGTTCCCTTTGGGAAAGTGGTCAGGAATTACTGGTCTTCTTTCTTCTGAAACATATGCTGTACTCAGATTTATGACGAGGGTAGCTACATGAGCAAATCATTGCCGAACTCCAGGATCCACTTAGCCTAATCCTGAAAGTCTAATAAGTACGGGGGCAGATTTCGAGAATTGACTTGTTTGATACAAGTTCCTGAATGATCGCGATGAAATTGTAGACGCTGGCTTATCTGAGGCGGCCCTGACTCCTCCCTCTCAGTCATTTTTTGTGCCAGCTTTTTTGCATCCTGTCCTGGATCTCTGCCCCACGATGTGTCCTGGGTTCTCCATACTGTTTCTGTGCACGGTGCGCTCATCTAGCGTGGTCTATAAAAACTGTTTCCATGCCAGTGACTTCCGGATTCACATCTTAGCTGTGACCTCTCTCACAGGCTTCTATCCTTTCATTCATTCACTCGCTGAACATGATCCCTTGGCTATATCAGCACCTCAGACTTAACTTCTCCCCAACCCTCCGCACCTCAGTACACATCACCACTGGCCACGCAGTGCTCAGCCTGAGAGTTACCCTGGGTGACTCCACACCCTCTTCCTCACACTGTGGACTGTCTGGAGCTTAGCCGGCTCTGCTGCTTCAGGGTTTCTCACTACTTCTGTCTTCTCCATTAGCTCCAGGCCATGTCAGTCCTGGCCGAGCACCCCAGTACCCCAACCCCATCCCACACTGGTCTTCCCACATCTGACCTCTCTCCAGTTTATTTTCTGCTCAGCAACTGGAGAGATATTTCAACCAGAGAAGTAACAAGAGGACATACCTGGTATTCTCCTGCTTCATTTACTTCCACCTTCCCAGGTCTGTGTGGTCTCACACCATTACCTGTACCTCTGAGCTCACCATCTGCCATTTTTCTTCTTGATTAACTGCCCTCTGGCCAGTTGAAACTTCTGTGTGTCTATGCACACCGGACTCCTTTTCTTTTCTTTTTTCTTTTCTTTTCTTTTCTTTTTTTTTACTCTGAATTCCTTCAGGGCAGGTTTGGCTGGCTTGAGCTGTGGGGATCGAACCTGAGCCTGACTGCTTTGTTGAAGCAGCCACTTAAAGAACTGAACTAAATGGCAGACCCCCAAAAAGTACCACTTTGTTTTTTTTTATTTTTAATTTTTTTTTGGCAGAACAGGGGATTGAACTCAGGCCCCTGTGCTTGCCAGGCAAGTGCTTATTCTACTGAGCCATCTCCCCAGCCCCAGACTCCTTTTCATGCTAGTACTCATTTACTGTCCCCACACAATGGCTCCTGGAAGTTCTAATAGAAGACTCCTGGAAGTCTTCCCTTTATTCATATTTATTTATTATTTTTTAAACTTATTCTTTCTATAGGGTCTCGCTATACAGTTTGGACTTGTAGTGATCCTTCTGTCTCAGCCTTCCCAGAGCTGGGATTATGAGTGTGCGCCACCATGCTGGGTTTCAGTGGCAGTCACGGTGCCCCCGGGGTTCTGGGGCTGGCACAGCATGCAGTACCAGGGATTGAACTTGGGTCCTTGCCCTTGCTATCTCCCTAGCCCCTTCTCTTGTAGCTGGCTTTTTCTTTCCATCCTTGCCTCTCCCCAAGGATCACAGAGTTTGCCTTGTCTTATCACTATGTTCACTAGATTTTTATACTGCTTGATTTTCTCCTTAACACCTAGCACAACGTATTTATTTAACTAGCATCCACCAAGTTGAAACACAAGCCCCAGGAAGGATCATCTTGCCTGTCTTGTTCACCATCACATCCCCAATCCTGGTACATGGTTTATATTCAATAGTCTATCAAATAGATAATTGCTTTTCTTTTACCACCTTGATTGTTTTGTAGGAGAGAAATGATGGCTTTGTCTTTTCTAGTTTGAAACAGGAAGAAAATAAAACAGAAGGAGACTGGGTAAATTTTCTTATTCCTAGAGAATATTGGATTATCTGTCTGGAACCTGGAGCTTTGGACAAGCACAAAAGCATCCTTCTTTTGTGTCACAGACCCACATTACTGGGGGTGTAAGTTTCTGTCACATTTCTCTTGGTTCCCGGGCTTCCTCTTGCCTCTGATGAGGGTAATCTTGATAACCTGATCTTACACAAGAATTCAGATGTTTATAACGCAAACAACTTAAGACATTATATAATTAAATCTCCAGTCTTTTTAGATATAATATTGAATTTTCATATGAAGTACTCAAAACTATGCCTTGAAAAACAGTTACTACTACCATTATTCTCTTAACAGCCGAATTGTTTCCAACTTTAGTAAAATTATCACTATTTGACTGGTATAATCATATGGCATAATATGGTTATGGGAGATACAAACATTAAAGCAAAAGCTGTAGAAAATATATTAATATTTTAATAATTGCTTTATTAGTGGCAAGAGACTGTCATATTATCACAGTAATGTAGAGCATATTAGAGGCCAAGGTGATGTTGATACATTATCATGAGAATTTCAAGTACTATTATTTAAAAAAATTAACCTTTATAGCTAAAGGCCTCCACACCCTCTCTTTGTCTTTTCTTTCTTCACCTACAATAAATATCTTTGTGAGTTTTTTTTTTGTTTTTTTTTTGTATTTTAGGAAAGGGTCTACAGGGTATTCAGGGTCTCACTACTAGATTGTACTAGTAGTGATCCGCCTGTTTATAGCCTCTCAAGAGCTGGGATTACAGGCACGCGACTGCACTCCCAGTCTCAGCAGGCGCCGGGGGTGGGCCTGGCATGGCAGGTCCAGGGATTGAACCCGCCGCCCCTGTGCCTGCTTATAGGAGCTTTAATCCACTGAGCTATTTGACTGGCCCTGTAATAAACATCCTTAAGATGACTCTGGAATATATTTTGTTTCAAATATACTTTATGTGTAATATGTAATATATATAAAATTTAAATATTATCATGCTATACATATTTCTCTATGATTTGTAAGTTTTAAAAGTTCAATGATTTCTTGACATGTTCCTGCATTTGACATTTGGCTTCCCTACATTCACTTTAATATTTCAGGTCCCCACTGAGGGATGATTTAGATTTCTCTCTCTCTCTCTCTCTCTCTCTCTCTCTCTCTCTCTCTCTCTCTCTCTCTCTCCCCGCCCCCATCGCTCCCCCATCGCTCCCCCATCTACCCCCCATCTCTCCCCATGTCTCCCCCATGTCTCCCCCATGTCTCCCCCATGTCTCCCCCATGTCTCCCCCATCTCTCATGTGTTTTCCTGTATGGTTGGGAGATAAAGGAACAAGGATAAGCAGAAAATATTTTTTAAACCATGTTTTAGACTTTCTCAAGGACATGTTGTTAAATCTTCATCTTTAAATTTTGTGGCTGTTGCCAAATTTCTTTCCAAAATATTTGTCCCACAAAATATATGAATGGTCTTATTTCTGTATATTTTTCTCTAAATTTGGTGTTCTCAGATTTTGAAGCATTTGAAAAAGGAGAACTAGTATGGTACAGTTTTAATAAGCCCTTAATGTTCATCTATGAGGGCTAAAACAAATTTTCAGGCTTATCTGTTCATTTAGATACTTTCTACTAATTTTCCTTATTCTACTCCAACTTGCTACTCTTTGTTATTTAAATAAACTCTTTATTTCTGGTGATTCATTGTTTGGTGAATTGTATGAATTGCAAATAACTCTTGCCAGATTGCAGTTTTAAACTTTTTTTTAGAATGTCTTGATCATAAACATTTTAATATATTTCATATTCATTATGGTTTCTTTTGTGATTTAGGCTTTTTGTTTTATATTTATAACCCCCCTCCCTATTCTAATAAGTTTTTTTTTCTGTGAATAGTTTTACCAGAAGCGCTTGATGAGCAGTCATCCTTTTCCACAGTCTTTGAAATTCTACTGAAATGATTTCAAGTTAATATATGTATAATACAATAATATAGT
>NW_004524619.1:7814408-7824408 GCF_000260255.1 Octodon degus
AATTATATATTCTATAGCTCACAATTTTATATCATATTTTATCGTTAGTTTCTATTCTGTTTTAGTAATGGTGGCTATTTAAATAGCTATAGCTTTTTTAGTAAGTCTTTAATAAATTTTTTTTTAAAGTCTTATTTATTTGGTACAGGGTCTTGCCACAGAGCTTGGAGTCATAGTGATCCTCCTGTCTCAGCCTCACCAGGGCTAGGATTACGAGCATGCACCACCATACTTGGTTTCGGCGACCAGCATGTCATGGGGTACTGGGCTCGAACCTGACTCCTTCTGCTTGTCAGGCAGGCGCTTAGACCACCATGCTATCTCTCCAGCCCTTACTGGTAAGTCTTAATGTGAATAAGAATATGATCACCCTTCATATTTCAACATTGCTCTGTTTTTTTTCTGACACATAAATTTTAAGATAAGTTTGTCAAGTTTTAGATAAAACACTATTGTGATTTTGATTAGAATTGTGAGATATTTATGATGTTGAATATTTCTTTCTACAAATGACGGCAGCATTTCCATTTATTTTAATTTTCTTCACATAAAGTGTTTGCATATGTTTTGCTAAGTTTCTTTCTTGGTTTCTTTTGTAATTCTAACCTTCTCTTCAAAAATAACATTTTATAGTTGCTTGGTTGGGCATGTTTTTGAAATTCTTTTGTTTTTATTTTTGGTTGGGCATGTTAACATTATTGAACTTTGTATATTTGCCTTGAACTCAGTGCTGATGGTTTGACTTCTGTTGTATTTTATTTGTTCCCGAAGTTCATACAAATGGAAATTTAGGATTTGTACTCTTTGTGAATTGTTTTTTTCTTTTTCAAACAATAGTACTTTTGAAATGTCTCTACTCTGTTGCATGAATCAAAATTAGATTGTCTCTCTTGAAGAGTATTAATTCATTGACTGCATATGCCAGAATTTGTCTCCTCTGCTGTTGATTGATAGTACAGATACTCTTAATTTTCAATTCTTAGTGATGAAATCTCTATGTGAAGTTGTGTGCAAGATGTGTTGTAGATCCACATTTTCACCTCTTTGAAATTACTATCCAGGAGCAGCATTTCTGAGTCGTATGATGAGCAGACGCTTGTCTTTGTAAGACATTACAAACGTCTTTCCAGAGTTGGTGCTTCACATTGTTACCAATAATGTGAAAGTTTAAAATGTAGCTGTTCTAGAGTAGGTAGAGCTATCCATGGCTGAATTTGAAATTATTTAGTGCCAGGGGAAGTTGATTTATGTTCTAATTCACCTTTCATGTATCTCCTTCCTTAAGTTATCATTTACATTTTTAACTGGTTTTATTAGATTGCTAATCTTACTATTATTGAATTTTAGGTGCTTTTTTATATATTCTAGATACAAATGCTTTGAAGAACCTGTACATCTATTTCTGTATAAGAATCCACACTAACTGATTGCATTACTGGCGCATGCTATTTTTTTTTTTTTTTTGTAGTTTTAGGGAAGGGTCTACAGGATGTTTAGGGTCTCACTACTAGATCAGACTCATACTGATCAGCCTGTTTACAGCCTCCCAACTGCTGGGATTACAGGGGTGCACCACCATGCCCAGTCTCCATCACAGTTGCAGCAGGCCCCAGGGGCAGGGCCAGTACAGCAGGCCTGGTGATCAAACCCCTGGGCTTGCAGATGCTTTAGTCCTCTGAGCTATTTCCAGCCCTGGAGCATGCTATTTCTATATATACTATTTCTCCTAATATGAAACTTAATCTCTAATTTTCTTATTGATAACTTTTTATGAGCAGATTATATTTATTGAGAGAAAGAAAGCTCCTGTCTGAGGTAGGGAGAGGAGGCGGGCCCAAGTGGGTTGTCCCCTATTCTTTTGAAGAGCTAATATTCTTAACTGTTATGCATTCCATTTTTTTGTAGTTTTTCCGTAATTCCTACTTTTCCCCTGTCAAGAAATTAAGAGACAGAGGTTTGTACCTATGTTGTTTATTTATTATTTCTTGCCTATATCTTGTAATATGAGAAACTACTTTGGCAGTAACAATACACAATGTACTAACCATTGTTGCTCTCCTAAAAAAATAAAAAAATAAAAGAAAAAAAAAACAACTAGCATGCAGGAAAAAATAATTCAATACTTGCAAGACGATGCAAAGATGAACAATGTAAGACTAATAGACATCAATGAGAAGGAAGGAGTCAACACAAATGATATAAAAAGAATATGGGCAGAAGTAATAACAGAAAACTTCCCAAATATGGGGCAACAATCTGATATTCAGTAACCAAAGCATATAGAACTCCAAATAACATCAGCCCAATTAAAACCACACCCAGACATATAATAATCAAGATCCCAGAAATTCAGCACAGGAACAGTATACTGAAAGCCGCTAAAGAAAAGAAACAGATCACATTTAAAGGAAGACCCATCAGAACAATGGCAGATCTCTCTTCCCAAACCATCAAGTCAAGAAGAGCATGGAGCAAAGTACTTCTACTCTTGCAAGAAAACAAATTCCAACCCAGACTGATATACCCTGCAAAGCTTTCTTTCAAGTATAATGGAGAAGTGAAATACTTCCATGACAAAGAACAACTAAAGAATTTCATGATGACAAAACCAAGCCTACACAGAGTACTAACTGTTATTCTAGAGAGGGAGCAAATTGATCACAGCCCCATGAATGAGAATGGAAAGAACCCACCAAATAGGGCAAACAATTAAACACAGGAGAATAAGAGGTATACAGTAGTAGTCTTTCAGTTATTCTTTTGTGTACAGCAGCAAAATATTTCCATCAGCACACTCTACAAATGGACTTCTCTTCCACCCTATGGGTCATGATTCCACCTCGGTCTACAGGGTGGATTTCAAAGAAATAGCTGTGGCTCAGTCCCACAAGTGACACCTGGTCACCAGTAAACTGTCATGGTCATTATGCATGTCCACAATACACTAAAACTTTGTGCGATATCCTATCCCCAAACTGTTAGAAGTGCTGGTCATTAATTTGCCATTCCAGTATTTATGTTATGTTTTATTCTTAGTACTTCTTTACTATCATGAAAATTTTTTCTTAGTCCAATTGTTTTGAAACATTTAATTTTTAATTGATGAGTATTTAATTTTCTGAATTTTGCTTAATCTTAATTTTCATTCTAAATTTATACTATATCTTTGACTTTCAATTTATTTAAAAGACATCATATGATATCATTTCCTAGTATTAGAAACCTTAAAAAGTATATTTCTACTTTCTGTTGACTTTATATTACTTCCCTGTCTTTTATATACACATACACACACATATATGAAAAAAATACATATATAACCCAACATAAGATTAGTACTGTCATAGAAATCTGCAATGACCTTTAAATAAGGGTTCATCTAATACATTTGTTATATAGTCCTGCCTAACTATCATATTGAGAGCTCTTAGGGACTGGGGAGATGGCTCAGTGGAATAAGTGCTTCCCTGGCAAGCACAAGGGCCTGAGTTCAAACCCTGGTTCTGAAAAAAAAAAAAAGACTGTTGAGAGCCCTTTATTGTTCATCCAGAAGCATACTGCAACTTCTCTTGCCTTTTGAATTATGCTCTTTGTTATTTCCTATATGCTACTTCTGGAGGTATTAAAATATTTCAAGTTTGTATAACTAGAAAATCTTACTTTTAGTTTTCAAAGGTATGTTTGCTAAGTGTACAATTCAAAGAGAACAGAAAAAAAAAAATTAAGAGATATTTATTTACCTCAAACTTGTAAAAATTCTGTCCTGTATTAAAATATATAATTGTAGCTCTTACAGTTAAGGTCTGTGCGACACTTTTTAGTTTGTTTATGGTGTCATGTAGAACTCGATGCTGTTTTTATTGAGGTAAGAATGTGCAGTTGTTCCATACAATGTTGAAAAACCATCTTTACTCCCTCATTCACCTTGCCCCTTTGCTGTCAGTTGATTGACGGTGTATGTGTGTTTTAGCTTTTCTTTCCACGAGCCGGTGCCTACGCCGTTGTCACAGTGCCTTGACTACCCTGATTTTTTTGGGACTCAAAATGGAGCAGAATGAGACCCTGACTTTGCTCTAACTTATCAGTTGTTCCAGGCATTATCTTAAAGTTTGTAATCATCCGTTGCTTTCTATACAAGAGCCTGTTGGGATTAGGTTGGGATTAGGTTGGGATTTAGGTTGGGATTTCAACAACTCATTGATGAATTGGGAGGAAAAATGACAACTTAACAAGATAGTACTGAGACTTTATACCCATAAACACAGTGTATCTGTCAATTTAGGTCTTTTAAAAAATCAGATGTATGTTCTACTTTTCAGTATGCCAGTTTTGTTCACCTTTTGCTGAATTTATTCATAAGTGTTTTGCATTTTGTAAATAGATGTTATTTTTAAAAAGCTTTTCATTTTATAATAGTTTCGGGTGTACAGAAAAGTTGAGAGGATGCTTCAGAGATGCCCTAAATATCCTTGGTATGGTTTTCTCTTCATGAACATCTGAAGCTGTTGTGATGCATTTGTCACTCTGAAGAAGCCAGCATCCATGCATGACCATCACTAACCCCCGTGCTCCCTTTTGAAGTCGCCAGTTGCCCCACCGCATACCCCCTCAGATCCAGGTCCTACCCACGGTGACACACTGGCCTTCACCTCCTCTGTCTGTGGTCATTTCTCAGGACTTCCTTGTTCTTGAGACACCAAACCTGTTGAAGAATACTGGTTAGGTAAATTTTATAAATTTCATTTCATCTTCAATTTCTTTGATGTTTGTCCCATGGTTGGATTTGTACTTAGGGAAGAAAAAACTACCAAGGCCAAGGGACATTCTCTTCCCATGCCTTTCTGGTGTTGTCGGATTTTAACCTGGGAGGAGACTGGGATGTAGTTTTGAATGGTTTTGTTTTGCATTTGAATTCACCTCTAATAGAACATTGAAGCCTACTTTCCTATGTAATCTGAAGGGCTGCTTTTTGAGTAAAATCTGCAAGTGTAGAAGGGTTGGGGTGGGTGATCTGCCTTTGCATTCCGGTACAGGCGTGTGCTAGTCCACGTCTCCACCTCAGGCGCGGCTGGTTCCCTCTGATCTGCAGAGAGCTCCTTCTCTGCGGACCCTGTCACTCTGTCCTGCCATAGCCAAGCAGAAGCTGCAGTCCTCTGCTTACTTATGAATGTCTCTCTGTTCTCTGTAATTCAAGTATTAGGGCCTCTTCACTGCTCTTTATCTGTCCCTCAAAAGAGTATTGTTTTACCCACCAAAGCTTTATTACATATTTTAATATCAAGGAGTTTGGTGAATCTCTACTATTATATCATTCTTACTTTTACCAATATTTTCCTTTCAATCCCTTGATATTTTTCATGTTAATATTAGAAAAAAATGTAGTCACAAAGTAATGAGTTAATCTTTATTTTTTAAACTAGTTTGAAGCAAGTGTACTAATAGTAAGGCTTAAATTTCTTCTAATTGTTTTGTTTTCAAGGCAAGTGAGATGGTATCATATCTTTCTATCCATCCATCTCTCCATCTGTCTCTCCGTCCACCCATCCATCCATCCATCCTAAGTATAAAATTAAGTATTTCTGGGTGTTTTCTTTGCCTTGTGTATTCTCTGATTTTTTTCCTTTTCTCCTTTTTGTTGAATTATTTTTCTTATAATTTTTCTTTTATCTTTCTACTGGTTTAAAGTTTCAAATGTATGTATACACCTCTAGGTATATTTGTATTACAAGTGGTTTAAAATAATAATATAGTAATATTTTAATATAGAAAATAATAAAGTGAAACTAATGTTATTTCATAAAAGAATGCAATAGGATAATTTTATTTATTAAAAGAATAAAATTAATATAAATTTGTATATTAAAATAATTTAGTAGAATGTATATAATACATAACTACTTAATAATATTTTATATGGCTATTTAACATGAAATCAAAATACATGCTTTCACCATTGTATTTAGCCAGTATGGTAGCACATGTCTGTAATCCCAGCACTTGAGAGGCTGAGGCAGGAGAGTCACTGTGAGATTGAGACGAGCCTTGGGCTACAAAATGAGCTGAAGGCCAGCCTGAATTGCATAGTGAGACTTTGTCTCAAAAAGACAGGAAAGAAAAAAAATATTGTTATAGTCTAATGTCTCATCTCACTGTTTTTGTCCTATGAAGTTAATGGTAATACTTGTTATATTTATAGCCTTCTTGTTTGCTTTAGATTTTCTCATTTTCTCACTACCTCACTTTCCCTGGAGGAACAGAATGCCTCTGTGTCTGTCTGTCTATCTCCCCTATTCTCTGCAATGGTTCTTTACCAAAGGCTTTAAGTGGTAAATTCCTGCAGACTTTGTGTGAAATGACTGTGTCTTTATTTTACAATTTGTTCTCAATCATGAATGGTAATTTAGCTCAAAAGAAAATTGTAGGCTTAGTATTTATTTTTACTCACTATTTTTAGGATATTATTCGGCTTTCTTCTGACTTAATCCTGTTGGTTTTCAGAAGTTTGCCACCATTTGAAATGCCGTCTACAGTATTGGGACATAATATGGCTCTGCCTTCTAGTTCCTCAGCTTTTCTGGTCTTCAGGATCTACAGCTTATTTTACAGGATCTGGAGATGGATTAATTTGAAAGTTTTTTATGTTTGCATAATATTTCAAGTGTACTATAGCAGCATCTTTTTTCCATCATTTTGTGTGTTCGGTACAGGGTCTCACTATACAGCTCAGACTTGTGGTGATCCTCCTGTTTTCAGCCTAGCATCTGTTATTGAATGAACTCATGTTGATCGATGTTAAGGTAAATGCTATTGTTTTATTAACTAAAAAATGGCTCCTGGAACATTGGGTACACTATCTGTATAACTAGAATAACTGACATATTGTTTTACTCACCAAACTTTATTATACATTTTAATATCAAGGAGTTTGGTGAATGTCTACTATTACATTATGCTTATTTTTACCAATATTTTCCTTGCAATCCTTTGATATTTTTTCATACTAATATTAGAAAAAATTGTAGTCCCAAAGTAATGAGGTAATCTTTATTTTTTAAACTAGTTTTGAAGCAAATTATTCAGTGTCTTCCTAGCCATACATTTTTATAATGACTCTCCTAATTTATTTAACTTTATCTTGTGCTGAAATATAATTATGTAGTTTTTATTTCTAGATATTTTGTGTCTTTCAAATCTGGTATTTTCATCTTGTTTTTAAAATTTAGGTATTTGGTATAGGGTCTCACTACACAACCAGACTCATAGTGATCCTCCTGTTGCAGCTTCCTCAGTGCTGGGATTACAGACATGCACCACCTCGCCTGGTTTCAGTGGCTGGCACAGATGGACCCAGGGTGGGGCCAGCATGGCATGTGGTACTGGGGATTGGGGATCAAACCCAGGTCCTTGCGCTTGCCAGACAGGCGGTTAGACCGCTGAGCTATCTCTCTGGCCCCCTCATCATGTGTTTTTAATAGTATCTTGCATGAAACTTTTTTATTTGACTACTTCTCACTTCACTAAGTTTGTTTGTATACTTTAGATATACATTATGGTCATATTCACTGTAGAAAATTTGCACCTGTACATGATATATCTTGATTCTTCTTTTCCCCCCATTATCCTCCCCTCCCCCTTTACCCCTCTTCTCTTAGTTATTTATGAAGCTTTGTTTCTACTTTATTTATTTATTTTTTCCTGGTACTGGGGATTGAACTCAGGACTTTGCACTTGCCAGGTAAGTGCCTATTCTACTTGAGGTATCTCCCTGGCCCTCCTTTCTTTTTCTTTTCCCTTCCTTTCTCTGCCTATCTGAAGTCTTTCCTTTTGAACAGTTTCTTTCTGTGTCATGTTATTAAATATTTTGGTTCTTATTTATATTTTTTGTTTCTCGCACTAGAGAGATAATGCAATATATACATGTATTTTCAGTTTATTTCACTTGAGAGTATGGTTTGAAGGCGAGTCAATGTACCTAGAAATGTTTCAAGCTTATACTTCTTTATGGAAAAAAAAAAATATATATATATATATATATATATATATATATATTCCACATCTTCTGTATCCATTCATTGGTTTCGGGCATTTGGGTTGTTCCCAAGATTTAGCTTTTCCAAAATTTGGTGCTATAAAGATGCACATGCATATATCCTTGTGGTATGAGGTTTATAATTCTTTTCGGAAGATATCAAGAAGGTGTATAGCTGGGTCAAATGGTACCTCTAGTCTTAATTTCTTGTAGGAATCTGCACACTGATTTCCACACTTGTTGGGCCAGTCTACACTCCCATCAACAGCGGATGTTCAACATCACTGGTCATTTGAAAAATGCGAATTCCAGCACACTTGGAGTTCCATCTCACCCCAGGAAGAATGGCTATTATTGAATAATCAACCAATAACAAATGCTAGCAGGACTGCAGGGAAAAAGGAACCTTTCTCCACTGCTGGTGTCAGAGCAATTATTACCATTTCAAAGTTATATTTCAATGTGATTTTAACTCACATTTCAAAATAAATTGATCAGTTTTGAAGTTTTTAAAATGCTGATAATCTGTATAGTCTATGTATTGTTTCTCTGTTAAATTGCGGTTTACAAATTTTTCTACTGAATTATGGCTTCCTTTTATGGATTTTTTAGGAATTTTTTATCTTTTCTAGATACTAATCTGAGGGTGATTTGCTGTTACTAATATCTCCTCTTAGTTTATCATTTTCTTTCTTTTTCTTCCTGCTCTTTTTGAGGCAGGATCACACTGTGCAGTGCAGGCTAGCCTTGAACTCACTTTGTAACCCAGGCTGGCCTCAAATTCACAGCAATTCTCCCATCTCAGCATCCTGAGTGTGGGAATTACAGGGATGTGCCACCACACCCAGCTTAGTTTGTTATTTCCTATACAAACATTCTCAAATTTTAAGGTCCCAAAACTTTTGATCTTTTACTTTATGTTTCAGGGTCTTTATAGGTGTTCAGGGTCTCACTACTCATAGTGATCCTCCTGTTTACAGCCTCCCAAGAGCTGGGATTACAGGTGTGCGCCACCACGCCCAGTCTCAACTGCCGTCTCAGTGCGCCCTGGGGTGGGGCCGGCACAGCAGGCTGAGGGTTCAAACCCCCAGCCCTTGCGCCTGCTTGCAGGTACTTTAATCCACTGAGCTATTTGGCTGGCCCTGGGGATTGATTTTTAAGGGATGTCTTGTACATTTATTTATGAAGATAATCATGTAGGACTTTTTAAATGTGCTCATACAATGAATTACATTAATTTATCACCTATATTAAATCAGTGATACTTGGGACAAACTCAAATTGGTAATGGTGTCTCACTGCCCTTGTTTCTGAATTTGGTTTGCCAATATTTTCTTTACTTTTTTTCATTTACACTGATGAAATCAGTGGTCCTGTTCCACTGTCCCTGCCTTATTTGGAATCAAGAGTAGGTTGGCCTAATTAAAAAAAAAAATTTCTCTGGAAGAGTTTTTGTCATTTGGAATTATCTGTTCCTATCTGTTTGGGTGAACACGACTATAAAACCCTCTGGACCCAGTGTTTTCTCTTTTTAAATCCAGTTCTTTTTTAAAAAAATTATTTATTTATTTATGTGTGTGTGTGTGTGTGTGGCCAGCTCAGCCCACCAGGGGGCGGGGCTGGCATGTGGTGCTGGGGGATCGAACCGCGGTCCCTGTGCTTTGCTAATCTTGTTCTAAGTAGGTGCCTTAGACCACTGAGCCATCTCACCAGCCCCCCCCCGTGTTTTCTTAACATGTTAATGTATTAGCATGATTTTATAAATAACAATAAGATTATTTCTATTTTTTCTTCTTGAGTCAAGTTTCATGGGTTATATGTATCTAGGAATTTGTGCATTTCATAAATATTTTTTGTTTAATGACAAAGTTATCCATAATAATCTATTAATTTAATATATGTGGCATCTGTTGCAATCTTTTCTAATACTGTTTATCTGTATGGTGTTTTCATTGATTAATACTGACAAAA
>NW_004524619.1:7827734-7832174 GCF_000260255.1 Octodon degus
ATTGTTTTTCATTAAAAAATGGTCCTTCATCTATTGAACCTTTTGGATCTTCTTTATACTTTCAGTTTCTTAAACCTGGGAAACAATACAGTATTTACAAGGGTGAGTTGGATTTATTTCATTTTTGAGTGTGGTCTCTAGTTTTATCCATTTATCTATAAAAGCCTCGAGTTCATCTTTTTTACAGCTGAGTAGTTCTCTATTGTATAGAAATACTGCATCTTTTTTATATCTATTTCTCAGTTGATGGTTATTTGGCTGTTTCCAATATTTAGCTATTACAAACTGCACTGCTATAAACATGGGTACACATATATTGCTGTGGTATGATGTTTTCAGTTCTTCTGGGAAAATATCCAGGAGGGGAATGGCTGGATTGAATAAGACCTCTAATCCTACTTGTGTGAGGAATCTCTACGCTGATTTCCAGTGTTCGTGCCAGTCTACACTCCTGCCAATGGTGGAGAAGTGTTCCTGTTTTTACACAGCCCCGTCAACTTTTGTTATTGGTTAATTTTTGATGATAGCCATTCTTTCTGGGATGAGATGGAATCTCAGTGATTGATTGATAGATTGATTGATAATGTATTTAGTACAGGATCTACAGGGTCTTACTACACAGGTCAGACTTGTAGTGAGCCTGCTATTCCCAGCCTCCCAAGCACTGGGATCACAGGTGTGTGCCACCATACCCAGTCTCAGTTGTCCTATCAGCGGGCCCCCAGGATGCAGCTGGCATAGCACAGTGGGGATCGAACCCAGTCCCTGCATCTGCCTAAGCAGGCACTTTAGTCCCCTGAGCTATCTGGACAGTCCTTCAGTGTTTTTTTTTTTTAATTTGCATTTTCAAATGACCAATGATTTTGGACATTTTTTCATATATAAACTATATTCATCTGAAAAGTGCATATTCATCTCAGATGCTCATTTATTGATTGAGTCTTTGAATTTTGGGGGCCTGATTTTTAAAAACGTTCCTTATATGTTTCAGATAAAAGTCCTTTGTTTGAGAGGCAGTTGGCTAAATTTTCCCCCAATTTGTGGATTTTCTTTTTATTCTGTTGGCGATTTCTTTTGACATGCAAAAACGTTTCAATAAGATGAGATTACAGTTGTTGATTTTTTGAAGTATTTCCTATGTAGTTCGGTTTTTGTTCACGAAATCTCTGCCTACCCCTATGTCTTCAAGATTTCTACCTACTTTCCCTTTCAGTAGATATAGTGTTTCTGTTTTAATATTTAAATCTTCATTCCATTTCAACATTAATTTAGAGCACAATGATTGACAAAGTTCTAGTTTTAGTCTTCTGCATGTGGAAAGCCAGTTTTTTGAGCACCATTTGTTGAAGAAGCTGTCTTTCTTCCAATGAACATATTTGGCCCTTTTGTCAAAGATAAGGTGACTGAGTGGGTTTGTAGTTTTATCTGCATTTTGTAATTTGTTCCATTGATATGTAGGTTTTTTTTTTTTTTTTTTTTTTTTGCCAGTAACTGCTGGTTTTATCACTGTAGCATTGTGGTATAATTTTCAGTCAGGGATTGTGATACCTTTTGACTTTCCTTTGTTGCCCAGGATTGCCTTTTCTATTCTAGGTCTCTTCTGGTTCCAAATGAATTTCAAGAATGCTTTCTTTAGATCAATGAGGTCTGCTGATAGTATTTTGATTAGGAGTACATTGAATGTGTGTAACAATTTTGGGAGTGTAACCATTTTCACAGTGTTGGTTCTTCCCTATTCTTGAGCAAAGAATATCTTTCCATTTTCTGAAATCTTCTTCAATTTCTTCTTTCCACAGTATTGTAATTTTATTTATTTTTTTGGTAATTTTCAATGTATAGTTTTTTTCCTTCCTTTTTTAGATTGATTTCTACATATTTCATTTTTTGGATGCTATTGTGTTAATATGTTCTTATAACTCCCTGCCATTGAGCCAGCCTTGGATGCCACTATGAAGGGCATGTTTCCCTCATTTCCCTCTCACTGAATTTGTTGTTTGTGTATAGGAATGCTACTGATTTTTGAGTGTTGACTTCATCTAGCTATGCCTCTATATTAGGTTACTAAATCTAGAAGTTTTTTGGTGGAATTTTTGGGGTCTTCTATGTAGAGTATCATGTCATCTGTGAATAGTGATAATTGCATTCCTTACTTCTCTCTCTCTCTCTCTCTCTCTCTCTCTCTCTCTCTCTCTCTCTCTCTCCAATTGCTCTGCTAATATTTCCAGAAACATATTGAAAATGAGTGGTGATAGTGGACATCCTTATCTTGTTCCTGATTTTAAATTGAAAACTTTCAGGTGCCTATTTAGTATAATGTTGGCAGTTGGTTTGTCATAGATGGCTTTAATCAGGTTGAGGTAAAGAACAATTATCTTGATTTTTTGTAGGGTTTTTTGTCACGAATAAGTGTTGAACTTTGTTGAAAGGGTTTTCTACATTTATTGAGATGATCATGTGATTTTTATCTTTGGCTCTTTTAATCTCATTAACTCACATGCAGTTATTGAGAATTTTTGTATCTTCTTGATTCAGCTTAATAATTCCATATATCTTATATCTAGCAATCTGTTCACTTCTATTCTCCATCCTATGAGAGTAAAGATCTTTGAATTAGGCATTGATGATCTGAATTTTCACAGGATTTGTAGTGATTTCACATTTATCATTCTTCAATGCTTAAATTTGAGTCTTTTTTTTTTGGACGAGGATGTCTAAGGGTTTATGAATTTTATTTACCCTTTCAAAGAGCCAACACTTCAATTCTTTAATTTGTTTTATTTTTTCTCAGTCTCTGTTATGTTAATTTCTGCTCTTACCTCTATAATTTGTTCCCTTCTATGGGTATTGGATTTGTCTTGCTCTTCTTTTTCTAGAAGCTTCAGGTGTAAGCTTCTAGAAAAGTAATTATGTTATTTATCTGTGCTCATTTTCATTCCTGATGTGAGTATTCACCACTATGAATTTACCTCTTAGGAGTGGTTTCTTTACATGCCATAAATTCTGGAATGTTGTATATACATTCTCATCTAATTGTAGATATTGTTTAATTTCTTTCTTTATTTCATCTGTGACCCTTTGGTTATTTAGGGGGGTATTATTTAATTTCCATGTGTTTATGGAGACTTTACAGTTTCTTTTGCCTTTAACTTCTAATTTTATTGCATTATGGTCATATAATATAACTTTAATTTCTTTGCATTAATTAAGCATGCTTTATGGGTTAGTATATAGTGTATTTTAGAGAATGTTCCATGTTCAGCTGAGAAGAATACGTATTCTGATGAGGTTGGGTGGAACAGTATGAAAACATCTACCATGTCCTTTTGTTCACATGTTTGGTTCAGTGTTGATATTTCTTTGCTGATTTTTTTTGTCCAGTTGATCTATCTTTTTGTGATAGTGAGATATTGAAGTCTTCTGCTACAATTGTTATTGTTTATTTGCTATTTAATGTCTATTAATATTTGTCTTATGTAGCTTAGTGCTTCCTTATTTAAAGCACATACATTTATGATTGTTATCTCTTCTTGCAGTTTTCCCCTAACAAGTATGTAGTAACCTTCATATCACTTTTGATCATTCTTGGTTTGAAGTTTGCATTATCTGCAAAACGTATAGCTATCCTTGCTTTTTTCTAGGTTCCTATTGCATGGAGTATTGTTTTGTGTCCTTTCATTTTCAGTATATAAGTTTCTTTCTTTTTTTTTTTTTTTTTTTTTTTGGTATTGAAAATCGAACTCAGGATCTTGCATTTGTCAAGCAGGTGCTAGTACCAGAGTTATACCCTGGTGCCTAAGTTTCTTTTTGAGTTAAATGTATTTATTATATACAGCATATTGTTGGAGTTTGTATCTTGATCTGCTTTGCTATTCTGTTTTTTAGGTTCTTTCTTTCTTTCTTTCTTTCTTTCTTTCTTTCTTTCTTTCTTTCTGTACTGGGGAATCAAACTCAGGCCTTGCACTTACTAGGCAGGAACTTAAGCCACTAAACTGTCTCACAAGCCCAGGTCTATTTCTTTTGATGGTTGAACTCAGACCATTTACATTGATGGTTACAACTGATATTTATTGTCTGATATTTGTTGTGTTATTTTCCTGCTATTGGTTCCCTATCTTTCCCCTGTTTAATTGCTAGCCCTGCTTCGTGCTTTCTTTTTCTTGTTTTTCTT
Source organism: Octodon degus (assembly GCF_000260255.1). Lineage (NCBI taxonomy): Eukaryota > Metazoa > Chordata > Mammalia > Rodentia > Octodontidae > Octodon > Octodon degus. The sequence continues at coordinate 7,831,903 of NW_004524619.1, forward strand.
GGAATTATGGTCATTTTTATCTTTGTTGAGAATATCTCCCAGTACTCTTTATAGGGTTGGCTTGGTGCTTGTGAATATCATTTTTTTGGCCATAATTTTATTGATAAACAAATAGCAATGAGACAATTTCAAATCAAATCGGTAGGACAGTTTCAATATTTAACACACTGCACACATTCTTCTTAGTGGTTAATTGCTGTACAAGATGCGGACTTGATATCCTATTTAAAAACACCATTAGAACAAATCATTCTATTCATTAAGAGAATGTA
>NW_004524619.1:7850272-7882265 GCF_000260255.1 Octodon degus
TGAAGTTCAGGTGCAGCTGTACAAAGTTTGTACTTATCCAGCTGCGTCTGGCTTGGGTCTGGCCGCTGTGCTCGGCTCCTTCCCACTGCTGCCCTTGATGGTGAATATTTTGTGTCCCTGTGGCAAGATGTTCTGCTCCTGGACTAGCTGGGTGGATCTATCCTCTACACTCTCTGCAGGGATTGAAGCTGCAGGGTTACACCTCAGGCATGTGTGCCAGGCCTGAGCTGTGCCTGGAGGGGGCAAGGTGAAGTAGTGGGAAGAGGAAGCTCTCCCACATACTCACTGGACCTGGGCTAAAACTGGGTCCAGGGGTTCCCAGAACACCACAAAATTCCTACTCGGCAGGCGGGGAGGGGAGGTTCTGTGGAGTGGTGGTGGGCAGCCCAAGGGGGTGGGAGAGGGTCCAGCCCAGCTGCGCCTGGGCTGGGACTGGTTCCGCCTGCGCAGGATAACAGGAAGCTCTCCACACACTCACTGGACCTGGGCTAGGACTGGGTCTGGGGGTTCCCGGAACTCGGCAGAAATTCCTACTCCGCAGGCGGGGTGGGGAATGTACTGCAGAGGTTGGGGGGCGGCCCAAGGGGGTGGGAGAGGGTCTGGCCCACGCTGCCCCTGGGCTCGGACTCTTCCCACCTGCGCAGGGTAGCAGGAAGCGCTCCACACACTCACTGGACCTGGGCTAAGACTGCAGCTGTCATTTTCTATTTAAAAAATAATTACTTTTTTTTCTGTATGATTCTTGTGAGTTTTGCTGGTAGCTACCTGTATCACCAGTATCAGGGCCTCTCTAGGAAAAGTATGTTCTTCGGTGATGTCTTCTGTTTGTAGGAGGTTCTTGGTTTGCATCTGTTCCAAGGTCCAACTTCCCAATTAATTGGGAGTGCCATGTTGGTGAGTGTTTGGCCCTACCCCCAACCCCCAGCCTTTGGTGTAGGGCTGTGGGTAGCTTATTACCCCATAGCTTCCCAATTTTGCCACAAAAGTGAGAACAATTGATTACAACAATATGCTGGGGAGGAACTACCCACTCGGGCCCCCCTCCTGTCCCTCTCTTGGACAGGAGCTTTCTTTCAATAAATATATTCTGCTCATAAAAAAAAACAAAAACAAAAGCAATATGCTATCCTAGCTATAGTGGTATAATTAGCAATAATAAAAGCATTAAACACAATTTAGAAACTGACCACCTGTGGTAACTATTAGTTTTGCACTTTATACCATAGAAGCAATGTTAATAGTTATCTAACACAGCCAATTATAAATTAAGAGTGTGTATGAAAAGTGTTTCCCTTAGTTAGAGTAGATTTACCCTGTGCTGTGAAAATTTAGGGAGGATGCTGTCTAAGCGAGAAAGAACTAGAAAAGAAGTAGACCCAAGACTGGGGACAAAGGATGGTCCTTCAAGATTTGTATAGGTAGAGCATACTTAGAAAAAAGAGAATGAAGGCATATTTAAGGGATTATCTGAACTTTGTCTCTGGGTTTGGTGGATGGGATTAGAACAATAAAAAGAAAGAAAAAGAAAAAAATTGAAAAAGAAAAGGAAAAGAAAGTAAGATAAAAACAAAGACAAAACAAGATAAAATAAAATAATATTAAAAAGAGGGGCAAGTCCCACCTACCTGTTTCTATTCCATGTGTGTTTATTTCTAAGCACAACTTTGGCTCCCCTAACTTAGCATCAGTTGTCTCATACTTCAGACTTTTCCTTCCTGTGAGCCTTACCTGTCCTCCATGTGCATCCTATTTTGGGTCCTTTGGTGTGGCTGTTGTCACCCAGTGGCATGGTCTGGAGGTAGAGGTGGATGGGTCAGGCATCTGGGTTCCTCAGGACAAGAGAGTGGTCAACAACTCTTCATTTCTTACATCAGGTTATCATCAGAAATATTTTTTCTTCTGTCCAATGTATATTTTTTAGGATTTAACTTTTAAAGGAACTTTTCAGGTTCCCATTTTGTAGGTGTCTATTTCTGTTTGCTCCTTTATTTTACCATCACCTTTTAAAGATTCTTTCCTTGGTAATGGATCTCAAATTTTATAGCAACTTGTCTGAGTCTTTCATGCCACTCGGCACCTGGCTTGTGAGACCCAAGTTGTTATCCAGGCAATGTACGCTTATTGTCACCAGGTACTAGAGTGACCAGCAGCACTTTCTAGCTCTGGCTTTCCTGTACAAAGAACTGGTCAGAACAGTTAGTGAATGTAAAAGTTTAGCATTTGTTTGAGGACAAAAAGAAGAAGAAAAATGTTCTCAATGAAAAAAGGTTGCTGTGACAGAAAAAGGTTGACCCTGCATATGGGACAGGCCAGTGCAAGAACAAGAGTACAGAGGCTATGAAGTTAATGGTTGCCATCTTTTATATCTTCTTGCTGAAATTAGACCCAGACTGTCTGGCTTGATCTTGTGCTAGAATACAGGTATCAGGCTCCAGGCTTGAGGGCTGTTGCTCTGTGCCCATGATTAATGAATCTCTGCAGTGGATAGGTCATGCCCAGCCTCGTCCTATGTCCTCACCTCCTGCCCCATTATTACTGCCTGCTTTTCGGCTTGCTTCATTTTCTCTGGGTTTCTGCAGTTTCTCCTGATGCATGTGTGTTATATCCTAAGTCTGAAAGTTGATAGCCTTATCTCATTAATAGTACTTCTCCTCACTTTCTTTTTTATCACCTTCCAGAACTTGGATTCATTTTGTGTTAAACTTTCTTACTCCATCTTCTATGCCTCTTAACCTCTTATGCACATCATCTGTCTCTCTTTATCTTTCATTTTATGTTCAAAATGCTTTCTTTCTTCTATCTTATGAATGGCCTCTTCAGCACTAAGGCTCTGATTCACACGTAAGCAGATGTCACCTTTAATCTTTGACTAATGGGTCTCCATTGTGAGAAAGTATAGGCTTCACCATGTACTACTCTGTCATTTCTAGAGAAAGACTACGTCTTTCAGTGCAGACATAAGAGAAGTGATTTTGCTCAGATTTGTACACACATGATTTGGTCACACAATTACAGCCCTCATAAACGATATGCTGTATCTCTCACGCCTTACCCTGCTTTTATGGTAGACACCTGGGTATTTCTAGCTAACTCTGGTCAGGAATGCCAAAAGCCTGAGCAATGTGTGTGCCTGGAATGGGCCACATCAATGGATGAAATCAACAATTACAGGTTTCATACTTTCAGCAAAGAAATTATATATATATATATAATTTCTGTTATCAATGTCATAATATTGATAACAGTTCCACACTGTGCCCAACTTTCCCGTATAGGGAAGAGATACATCTGTCTAGCTTGGTACACATGTGCCCCTCTATTCCTTTATCTTGTCCATTTTTGTCAGGCACTGGAGGGCTCCTTCACACTGCTGTCCTTAGCACCCTACCCTTTGGTGTAGAGGGGTATTCTTTTTTTTTTTTTTCCAGTACCAGGAATTGAACTCAGGACCTTGCACTTGTCAGGTAGCCACTTATTCTACTGAGCTATCTCTCCAGCCTGTAGAGGGGTTTTTTTCAAAGCCAATTCAAATGACTGCTTTATGCTGCTTGAAACGTATGAGCCCAGCAAGTCTTCCTAAGTAACGATGTGGTTGTAACTAGCAAGAAAGATGTGAAGCGGCAGAGAAACTCTGCTGTCCCTATGCTCACCCTTCTGCTGCTGCTGCAACATTTGGTGGCACATTTGTCTCTAACTGAGGCAGGTGCTGAAGGCATCTGAAGAGAAATGCATTCCACAGTAGGGGAGACTAAGGGGTCCCAGAGGAAATGTGGCCTCTTCACAATCACCCTGTAAGCCAGGCACAGCCTCATCCCTCCAGGAAGAACTCCTATTGTGGACGTGGTTCTTCAGATTCAATCTTCTACTGAGTGGGAAGGAGAGATGTTATTCTGATGTGGTTGCTGTAGTTTTGGCTTCTGCAGTTCACCTTCCTGTTCTCCCTTTGGCAGCACTAGACAGGCCCTAGGAAGGTGGAGCATCTTGTGGGCTCACAAAGGAGCAAGTATGATGCATTTAGAAACACTCCAGCTTTAATTTTAGCTGTTAGGCCAGGGGCATGCCCTTTTTTCCTTTAGAGTAAGACATGCAATGATATAGACAGAGAAAACAATGCCGGGCAACCCTCAGGGAGCACCTGGATCCAACTTTGCCTGCAATCATCCCTCTTCTGACCTTTTTAGTTTTGCAGCTCATGACTTAGAGAGTCCTTGGTATCTTTTGGTGGAGCCATCCCTAAATGCTAATCAAGTGACACATGTGACTCAACTTCTTAGGAGTTACGTTTTCAGGGACTGACTGCTTAACTTGAACAATAGCATTAGTCTACAAATTTGTTGGAGCTACTCAAGCATTCTTCTGGCTGTGAGATGATGGTTGGCTTCGTTAGAATGTGCTACCTGGTAAAGTATCTGGAGAAAAATGGTTTAGACAAATTAAACTGAACACTGAATTTTGAAATGTGAGAGATAATTTCCTTCCCTAAGTGCTCTTACCCTGAGAAGTACTAAAACAGTCTCCGGGCAGGAGGTCAGAAATGTGTGGGCTGAATATAACCCCAAGCCTGTGGATAATCTCACCCCAGCTAGCGTGCGACTTTTACCTTAAATAAGAGGGAGAGAGGGTGGAGTAGAAGGCTCAGTAGAATAAGTGCTTTCTTAACAAGCACAAGGGTCTGAGTTCAATCCCCAGTTCTGCCAAAAAATAAATAAATAAATAAATAAATAAATGAAGAGGGAGAGAGTTAGGAATTGCTTACATGATCATTCTTGACAAATAGTATGGAACGTTAAAGATGGACCTCCAAATTGGTAGAGGATTAAGAGGCTCTAGGAATGAAATATACATGAATTCAAACTAACCATCAAATGCACGACGCTAACCTGAGCCCTGTTAGGACTTCCTGCGGGAGCCATCAGGGAGGTAGCTTGCACGTACGTAGGGTCTCCCTCCTCAGGGGCTCTCAGCCTCAGCTCTAGGAACCCTCAAAGCAAAATAATTCTCTAGTCTGTACACATTAGGATGCTTGAAACTCTCCCAAGGTCCTACTCACTGAACTCCAGTAGTTCTAGCAATCAAAAATGTCTCTAAACCTTGAAAAATATCTCCCAGAGGGCAAAATCACCCCACATGGATACCGTTGTTCCGGCTCCTCTTCTCTTGCCTTTACTTTCCACCCAAAGGCTGACTGCAAGCCGTGCTGGGACTGGCAGCTACTTGTAGATCCTGGAGGTAGTCAGGCGTGATCCCTAGTTATATACAGACTGTCATGAATCAAAAGGAATGTGAGTTCAAAGAAGGGCAGAGCAGAGTTCCAATCCTAGACATTTCCAGCTGGGTTATGCATTTGCTTTCACTCACTGAGCTACAGTTTGCTGATGTATAAAATGGGCATGATAATTGCATAACCACGTGGTGGGTTGGGTTATCATAAGAGTATAGTGTTTTGCTCAGACAGGGTATATAGCAACTACTCAATAAATAGTGGCATGTTCATTTGTGTCATGCTGTTCAGTTTTTGGCTGCAGGTAAGGTGAAGGGAAGGGGAATTTGGTCTGGTGGAAAGGGTAGGAAAGGGCAGAATTGCAAAGCAGTAATGAACATACCTTTCTCATTTTAGCATTTGTGATTTCATTAGGGAGGTGAAGTTAGCACATAAGAACGTTGTATATTATAACACAAGGAAATCTTTGGTGATATCTGAAGGGCAGATATAGAAAACAAAACAGAACAAAAACAAATGAACAAACAAATAAAAAGCTTGACACAAATCCTGAAACCTGCCAGGGCCAGGAAGAGGGTGTGGCCAGGTGGTGATTCTGTACTCTGCTTAGGAGTTCTGCCAGCCGTTCTTCTCTACTTGGTGTGTGATGCTGTTAGAGTCTTTTCAAACATAACATTTCCATTTAAACAGATACTGGCCTCTAACTGAATAAATGTAACAGCACGGTAAAGTCTGACAGTCTTCAGTATGACGGTCAGGGACTCTTGGCATGGGTGGTGGTAATGAGATGAATCTGGAGAAAGCGCCAGCCCTGAGGAAGCTGGGGCATTGTGGAAGAGTGGGTGTGTTTGTCACTTTCCATTCTGGGACAAAGTGGGTCATGAATTTCTTCCATGGTCTGCTGGCTCTGAGACAAAGCAGCATGAGTGAAGGTCTTGGAAGAGGACAGCTGCTCATCCCATGGATTCCAGGATGCAGAGGGAGAAAGAAGGAGCTGGGGACAAGCTGCACAACTAGAACTCTTCTCCTCATATAGCCAATAACCACTTCTGACCAGGCCCCACCTCCTAGCCACACAGTCAGCTGCTGAACTTACCAATAGATTGCTCCATGCAGGATAGCATTCCCAACATCCAATCATCTTTCAAACACATCAGATTTGGGGGTGACATCTTAGGTATAAGCCCAAATGGTTAGAATTCCTAGGGTGGATGGAAGTGTCAGTGAGGCTAAACTGTGTAGCAAGGGGGCTGCGATGCATGTTTCCCTCATTTTTAGTCTTGTTTCTAGAAATGAAAATGCATTTCCATACTGAGAGGAACACTTCAAAGAAGTTTGATGCCCAGTAGGGCAGCCTACTGGACTCTGGTTATCTCTCACATTCCTTAGCTCCCAGTGCACAGGCACAGAGCTTCTTCTGGTGCTGGTAGAAACTCTTAAGAACTTAGGTAGACTCTGAGTAGCCCGTGGGACACAGTTGTGATCTGTGGGTCCAGTGCATGCAGGTGCTGAGCTTTCCTGAACCATTTAAGAACTTTGGTGGACTCTGGGCAGCATGTGGTACTCTGTGTGGGTGATTACTGGGAGCTTCAAAAATGCCAAAATGAAGGAGCAAAAGGCAGTGTCAATCCTCTAGCCCACCCAGAACAAATCCAGGAGACAATGACATCCAAGAACTTGGAAATCACACACCTGAAATCTCTGAAATGATAACAACTGAAGTAAAGAAGCAAGTCCATCAGGCTACAGAGGAAATAAGGGCAGAAATAATCTCTCAATTCCAAAAAGAAAGGACAATCATGAAAGAATTGACCAACATAGCTAAAGAAGACATAGATAGAAAAGTAGAGAATAGAAAAATGATGGAGACACTTAAAGAGCAATAGAGGAAAGAACTGGAATGCATGAAACAGATTCAAACAGCTATCCAGGAAATTAAGAACTCCACTGAAAGCTGGTAAAATTGCTTGAATGAAACTAAAGATAGACTTTCAGACCTCGAAGACAGTGTTGCAGCTAATGAAGATGAAATAAAATATCTCTTAAAACTAACAAGGAACCAGGAAATAACAATTCAGCAGCTACAAAACGATGCAAAGAAAAATACTATAACAGGTGTCAGTGAAGCAGCAGGAGACAGCACAAACGACATAGACTATTTGCAGAAATACTAGCAGAAAATTTTCTGATCATGAGATAAAGGAATGTTTTACATTGTTAGGTTGAAAAAAATTTAAAGGGTTTTTATTTTTCTAACTTACCTGGCATCAGATCAGGAACATAGGTAATGAACCAGAAATTAACCTTGAGTTTATTTGAAATAGGTGAGGTCTATGAAAGGTCTCAAGGCCCACAATAATCAACTCAGTAACAATGTCTTGCCAAAGGCAATCTCTTTATGTTTTTTCCTATGCTAAGATTCATCATAGACAGCTGCTCATTAAAGACAGAGGGGTACATCACTAAAAGGCTCACCAAGCACAGGGCTGTTCTGCTTGCACTCCTCTCCCCTCACACCCAAGTCATGACAGACATTATCAGCTGATCACAGCTTGACTGATGAATCCAAGTGGAGCTTCACCAGTCTTCATGCAGCTCTGCCCTTGTCAGTGCAGTCCTTCCCCAGGAAATGAAAGCAGATGCCCTCTGGTCTCATGTGCTTCCTGGTTTTCAATCTTGTTTCAGAATAGGTTCAGTGACTTCAGGGAAGCATGTCTACCTCCAAATGGGGAGGTTCCTAAACATGTATTGGTTCTCTCTCCATTCACATTTTCCTCTGTCTGCTAAAATGGACAGAGACACTTCTGTGTCTATAACTGAGCAAATCCATGCTCTTAGGAATGTAAAGTCTGTTATGGAGCAGAAATTCAGGGTAAAAGTGTGTGCTGTTTTCTGTCAGTGTTAGAGTCATGGGAAGGGTGGCAGGAGAATGTGAGAATAATGTTTCCTTACTATGAAAAAGAGTGTTCAGCTAGTCAAATTTTGGTTTGATCAAAAAAGCAACCAGTCATTCAGTCAAAAGTACTTTGTGTAAAGAAAGGCTCCAAAGAGATTGGAAGGAGGAAAGAACACAGCTGAATCAGAATGGAGCTGAGGGGAGATCTCCGAAGTCTTCATCTCAGCGAGTAGGAGTTGGAAAGTACAGGTGCGCCCCACTCAGAGGTGTGCAGGAGGCTGCAAAGCAAGTGGCCCAGAGGGCTGGGATGGAGAGAAGTTTAGGACATGTGCGTCTATGTATTATGGTAAGTCAAGTTATGCAGGATGGGGCCAAGAAAGGGGAATTAGAAGACCAAAAACCATTGGCAGTGTTCACCTGTTTTGGTGTTTTGTGGTTCAGGTAAAAAAAAATAACAACTTTGTCAGGGATCCCATTGACAAGTTCATCCATCCATTCACTCATTTGACAAATATTTATGCAACAGCCACCATGGAGAAGCTAGTATGGATGATGCAGGCCAAAAGTAAGACAGGACTTGGTGTTCAGGTTAGGCTACGAACAGCAGGGTGGGCAGACTGAAGCTCACACCTGTAAGAAACAGCACAAGGGTCCGTGCTCTGCTCAAGGCGGTGCGGACCCATTTCTTTCTGCTCTGACCTGAAAAATAGCACTACCATCCCTGGGGATAACTGAAAGGGCAGCCCCAGGAGCACACTGAAACCTGCGATGAGGAATGTGCAGTGTAGGGACCCTAAGACTGGTGGAACCACAAAGCAGCACCGTGTCTTATGTGCTTTTCTGACCAGAGGTAAGATGGAAATTAAAGCTCTGTGTTTTCCAACTTTACAACAGAAAGTGGCCCCAGAAAACTTGTTCCTCCACCTGATGCTGAGAGACTCCTGCCAGTAATACAAGGTGAGCCCAAAATCACTAGCATGGAGGGGTACTTGAGTAGGAAGACTACATAGGCCTGCGATTCTCTTTTCCCATTAAGAGGTAGCAGATAAACCTGGGGCACTGGCATGATGGATGTCCCCTACAAATGACCCAGCCCAGGAAGCCTCCATGTGGGCAAAGTCTGAAATTACCCTGCAAACCTAGGGATGCCAGGGGACGAGGTAGTGCCAGCACCTGGGTGACTCATCTGCGTAGCGCTCTTCATTCCTGTGTGACTCTGTACCTCGATGTACTGTATCAGTGGCCCAGCCTGGGAAGGCTCCTTCTGTCCTCTCTGGCTACACCCAGAGGGACCTGAGAAAGCCCCAGAGGCCACAGATAAATTGTACAATTCAATGTAGCACCTTCAGGGTTCTGAACATTAAATTGGAATTGGAACTGCAGCTTTATAAAGAAGAACAGGGCCTCCTTGCCAAACACAAACAGGCTGCTAAAATAAATGATGTAAATAGGCCTTGAGCCTCTTAACATAACAGCCAAATGTCCGGGATGCAATCTAAAAATGCTTGTTGCACAAAGAACCTGGAAAATTATGACCTGAGTGAAAGAAGATAAGTGAATATTGGAGTTACCTGTAAGAATTTCAAGGAGCCATTGTAAAAGGGCATCAAGGAATAATTGAAACCTCTCTTGAAACACAAAAGGAAAATATCTAGACATAGAAATGGAAGCTATGAAAGGAGAGATTTAAATTATAAAGCCAGAGAATCAAAGATTAGAAAAATTGAAGCTTGCTTTCTGTATGCAATAATGAAGTTGATAGAGGACAGATAATGAGTGGGAGGATCAATCAACAGAGCTGACTCTGTCTCAGTAGAACGTAGAATTTTTTAAAAAAAAAAATACAATCTATAGATCCTCAGGAAACTATGACAGTAACAAAGTCTGTAGCATGTACATTATAGGAGTACCCAAAGGGGAGGAGAAAGAGTGGACTGAAAAAGTATTTGAAAATATCACAAATTTGACAGAAAAGACCTAGGCCTGCTGATCAAATTTCTGAGGGAATCTCAGGTAGAATAAACCCTAAGAAATACACGCCAAGTCACATCACAATGAAAAAACTGGAGGTGGAAAAGAAACTTTCAAAGGGGTCGTAAGAGTGAGACGTGCCAGTGGGGCATGCAGTCCCGGAGATTGAACCCTGGTCCCTGCACTTGCCTAAGCAGGCGTTAGTGCACTGAGCTATCTCGCCAGCCCTAAGAGTGAGACATTACCAACAAGGGAATGCTACGCCGCCCTGCAAATAGTGATTTTCTCACCCAAACCTATGGGCACCAGAAGAAGTGGTGAGGTAGTTTTAATCATTAAAAGAAAAATATCAACTATAGTAGCAAAACTCTCCTTAAAGATAAAGGGAAATTGGGCTGGAGAGGTAGCTTGGCAGTCGAAGTGCCTGCCTGGCAAGCAGAAGGACTGGGTTTGATCCCCAGTACCACATGCTGAGCTGGCCACGGAAACCTGGCAAGGTGGTACATGCCTGTAATCCCAGCACTGGGGAGACTGAGGCAGGAAGATCACTAGGAGTCTGAGCTGCATAGTGAGACCCTGTACCAAATATGTAAATAGAAGATAAAGAAAAATAAGGAAAATTAAAGCTTTCCAAGATGAAGGTAGATTAAGAATTTGTTGGTGGAAAAACTCCCCTTGAGAAAAGGACAAAGAAGTTTTTTTCAGATAGAGGGAGAAATGATTTTTAAAAAGGAACATGATAGCATCAAGTGGAAAGGAAGAAAATAGGGCTATAAGAGAGATGCTACGCCCAGGAGATTTTTAAACTTGATGCTTGAGTATTGAGACTAAACATATGATCTGATCTGATCCTCAAGGAATGATATTTCAAAGCAGGTAAAAGGTGCTAAGCGGAGGTAAGGTCTCTACGCCGCTGCCAGTGGTAACATGTTGACCCTAGGGGTAGAGTGGTAAGTCATCCGTCTCTGTGGTCGTAGCCAGATCAACTGACAAGAAAAGTCTACAAGGAAATTCCCTTAGAAGGCCAGCTAGATAGCTCAGGGGACTAAAGCACCTGCTTAGGTAGAGCACAGCCGCCTGGGTTCGATCCACCGTGCGTGGCGCCAGCTCTTCCCCAGGGTGTGCTGAGAGGTGATTGGACTGGGCGTGGGGGCGCCGTCTGTGATCCCAGTGCTTGGGAGGCTGAACACAGTGGGTCACTATGAGTCCAGTCTACATAGTGAGATCCTGTAGACCCTGGAGACCCTGGAGACCCTGTCCTAAATACATAAATAGAAGAAATTCCCTTAGAAACCACATATATTAAGATAGAATTCCAGAACATATTCTAATAAGCCCAAGAAGACAAAAATAAAAGAAACACAAGAAAAAGCAATAAAGTAGAAGACATGCTCTAACATACCAACAATTACCTTAAATATAATGCTCTAAACATGCCGATTTGGCAAAGATGATAGACAGGATTTAAAAATATAACCCACCTATGTGCCGTCTTTAATAAGTTCATTAAAAATTCAGCAGCATAAATGAGGTGAAAGTAAAAGGAAGGAGGGAGATATGCCATGCTACAAAGAAAAATCAGGAGTGGCTAATTATAATCAATAAAATAAGCAGAGGGCAAAGTAAATGACTAGACAGAGAGGAGCATCACGTGACAGAAGTTTCAGTCTAAGTGAAGGAACTAAAATTCCAAAATGTTTACATACTAAATCAGAAGCCTCAGAGTATGTGAAGGGAAAATCTAGGTCTGATAGACTGGAAGGACAGCGGATGGATTCACAATCTTATCAGTGAGATCCAACATTGTGACTCTTAAAAATTAATAAAGCCGTGAAACAGAAAATCCAGCAAAGAACATAGAGATGTGGTTGACAAAATTAACTGATGGAATTTACAGAGTCGGCCAAAATATGTAGACACTTCAGGAAAAGAAAAATTGTATAAATATTTGAATACCAAATTTTTCAAACATCATGAGGGGAAAACAATTTAGCCTTCACTTCTACAAGGACGGGAGAAGCTCAACATGGTGGCCATCGGCTTCCAGACATTGGTTAGTATGGCGAACTGCTGCTTGGGTAATCTTGGCCGTTGAGATTGTGGCACATGCATGTTGAATTTCTTCTCTAATGGCTGGCAGTGTACTTGGGTTTTCTGTGGTATATGGCGTCCTCTAGGGTCCCCTATGAGGGTAATACCATCTTCTGCAAAACATCATATGACTTTTTTTTAAATTTTATTGCGATGATTTTTCTTTTTATGAAGCGTATATACACTTTTTGGTGGACTCTGCATTTAATGTATGTAGAAAATTATACGCCCAAATAGCCCAATGCATTTTTTTTCAAGCACCCATGGAATATCCACTGATTCTGGGAAGTTATGGACCATTAAAAACAAGCCCTTCCATACATTTTAAAAACTTTAAATCATATGGCGTTTAGTCTCTCACCATAAGACAATCAAATAACAAATAATAATTAAAAAGGAAAATCTCTATTTTTTACCCTTTGGTGCTGGAATCAATCCAAGTCCTCGTGCATACAAAGAAAGAGCTCTACCACTCAGCCACATCCCCAGCTTTTTCTTCCTGCCCCTCCTCTCCCCTGCCTTCCCCTCCCTCTTCTTTCTCCATTCTTCCTCTTCTCCCCTTCCCTTCCCCTCCCCCGTTTGGGGTAACATACATTATACTGCTTTTAAAAAATAGGTTTAAATTTGTTGAGACAGAGTCTTTTAACATTTCCATAATAAAGCTAAACCTTATTTCCATGTTTGTTCCATGTTTGTCTTTGATGTTGAGTACCTATTAAGACTGTTTTAGTGTACAGTGTGGGAGATTTAATGTTCTCTACTGAATGGGCCAAAAAAGAATGCAAAACTACAAAATGCTACTTAACTGTGGGTTCTAAATTATGGTAAACAGAGCAGTAAAAATACCTTGCCATTTTTCTCTTTCTAATTAACTGAGATGAATTTCATTATAAAATTTTTTCAAGACAGTTTATTCAAGAAACGAAATAAGGGATAGTCATAAAAACCATGTAAGTATAAGGTACAAATAAATTAAGAATTTTAACACAGAACTCCTACTTTGGACTTAAAATTAAGTTTTGAGAGGGATTAGTTTGTGTCAGCTATAGAACTAATGAATTAAACCCACCTACTTTTGACAGGAAGAGCCAAACTGACTTAGAGGTGACAAAACCAGTTCTATTGGGTATTCACCTTTAACCATTCAGTGCTTAGAACAGGGATAGCCAAATACTAAGTGTACATTCACAAATTCAGAATTGATCAAGATCAATTGGCCCAGAGCTAACAGAATTAATCTTTCTACCACCTGATCTTTAGTTATGTACAAATGTGTAGCTTTTATCATTCATTGAAAGTTTCAAGACAAAATTCCCCTAGAGATGCTGAGCTGCTAAGATGCACAGAACACTAGGAATAGCGCTGGTGGTATAATGCCAGTGTTTAAACATGGACAAGCTTCTGCCACAGCAACCACTGAAGAACAGTAGCCATGGACCTCCGCTATCCTATGGCTGTGGGCCTCAACAAGGGCCATGAGGTGACTAAGAATGTGAGTGAAGCAAGCACAGCCACGGTCTCTGATGTTTAAACACACCAAGTTCGTGCGGGACATGATCCGGGAGGTATGTGGCTCCACCCCCTACCGGCGGCACACCATGGAGCTGCTCAAGGTCTCCAAGGACAAGTACGACCTCAGGTTCATCAAGAAAAGGGTGGGGTAGCACATCCGCGCCAAAAGTAAGGGTGAGAATCTGAGCAACGTGCTGGCCGCCATGAGGCAGGCAGCTGCCAAGAAGGACTGATCCCCCTGGAATAAAGCTTTGCAAAAAGTTCAAGAATAAATAAATAACTAAAAAATAAAAAAAATAAATATGGACAAAATTACAGAGCTTACCAAAGTTGGTACTGGTGATACAATTTCTTTATAAGACGTCTGGCATGTTTTGCAAAGAATGGGCTGTCTTTTTACTGCTAGTTTTTATTTGTATAGATTTTTAAAAGCTTAAACTTTATTTTCTGTCCTGGACAAACCTATGTTCTTTCTAATGCCACTTAGACAGTGATTAACTCACTTATCTTTATATTTATTTATTTATTTTTTGTAGTTAGGATGGGGTCTACAGGGTTTCAGGGTCTCACTGCCTAGATCAGACTCATAGTGATCCTCCTGTTTACAGCCTCCCAAGTGCTGGGATTACAGGCGTGCACCACCATGCCCAATTTCAATCACTGTTTCAGTGAACCCCATTATTTTGCTGAATTCACGCACCTACTATATTTAAATGGAAAGGGAATACACATCTCTGACAAAACTAAACCAAAAAAGGAGGGGGGGGTACAAATGAAGGACTTTTTTTTTTTTTTTTTTTTTTGGCAGAACCAGAGATTGAACTCAGGACCTTGCACTTGCCAGGGAAGCACTTATTCTACTGAGTTATCTCCCCAGACTAGAAGGACCATTTTGTATCTGTATATACAAAATAGTTAGGATAGGTACACAGCTACTTTCTCTTAATTCAATGAGAAGAAAGATTTGTACTAATAGTGTTTGAACAGGATATTCAATCTGCATCTTATACTATGAATAACCACTATGAAGACAACAATATGCAATGTATTAATTATTGAAACTGTCCTACTAATCAGTTTTGAAATTGTCTCATTGCTATTTGTTTCTCAGTAAAATTAAAAAAAAAAAAAAAAAAAAGGCCTGGGGTTCGAACTCCTGGCCCCTGCATCTGCCTAAGCAGGACCTCATTTATCTTTAGATCATCCCAGTGATAAAACATTTTTATGTAATAGTTTAAGTGAGATGATTTATTGCTTTCCAATTTTTCAAATTGCATAGTTGGTGTCATATTAAACTTTTTTTTCAGAAAGCATCAAAAAGTGTATTTATTTAACCATACTCTGCTGATGATACAGCGAGTGGGTGAGTAATTTGTGCTATAGTGTGCTGAATGAACTGAAAACAAAAAGTTGGAAGGAAGCGGAGGAACTTTGTCTTGTAAGAATCAGAACCGAGGGACTCCACAATCATCTGGCATCCATTCAATGTTGCATCTGTGATTAGAAATGGACATGATAGGAACTCCAGCGATCTTCTGGATCCTCCATCTAAGGTCCTGGCCAACTGTGGCCACAAAGTAACACTTGGGCTGAGTTAGTCTCTGCACTAAGCAGTCGTCTGCGTAGGTCCCTTTATGTGTGCAAGGTAATCATTCAAACCGTGGATCCTTGGCAATTCTTAGGGCCACTCCATACTTTTGTCCCAATTTCTCAATTTCAGCCATTACACAATCGGTTATACAAGGGATACACTTGGCCTACAGACAGTCCATCATTGATTGTACCAAGTCCAATTTCGCTTTGATGGAAAAGTTGAAAAAGTGGGTATCAACCAGGACATGATAAGGTGGGCTTAGCTGTGTATTATACTGGAAGAATAAGCAGGAAGGATGTTGGGGACTTCTCTTTCCTTTAGAGCACTGGGATCTGTCTTTTCTTTTTAGGTTTGAATCTATCCTTTTCTTTGAGTCTCTCATCTCTGAGACTAGGCTTTCACTTCATGGTTGCATACTTTCTTGTTTTCTTTTGTTTCCCCATGTTCACAATGCTGTCCTTTTTCTTCCAGAATCACCCATATTAAGCTTTTCTAAACCAGTTGCCTAGTATTAGCCTCTTAAGAAAGGACAAAACCATAATACCACATCCCATACTTAGCTTTTTTCCTTCTTGCTACGTAACTTTGAACTCGCCATGTATCCTAGGCTGGCCTTGACCTTGTGGTGATCCTCCTGCCTCAGCCTGCCAAGTGATGAGATTACAGGGGAATACCACCACAGCTGGAATCATCTCTCAGTGGTTGGAAATTGAACAGCATACTTGCAAAAACTCACATTTCAAGGACATCTCAAAAGATACATATCCAAATATGTGAAATGAAATTAAGTCATTGATGAAAGAAAATTCTGTGGTACCAAGTTCTTATATCACAAAAGAGAAAAGATTTAAAGTCAGTAGTCTGAGTTATTATGCCAAGAAATAGGGGAAAAAGAGCAAGGCCCAACGCAAGCAAAACAAGGAAATAATGCAGAGAAGAGCAGAGGTCAGTTATATTCTAAATAGGAAAACAGTAGAGAAAATCAATGAAACAAAATATTTGTTGTTTTGAGAAAAGAATAAGAAAATTGATAAACCTTTGGCAAGATTGACAAAAATAGAGCATAAACAGCAGTTTAAACTTTTAGGGAATATTACTATACGTACTATAGCACTTGAAAGGACAGGTAGGAAATAATATGAATGGATTTGCTCTTACAAATGTGACAGCTTAGAAGAATGTGTCAATTCCTTGGAAGCCATAAACTTCCAAACCTCAGCCAAGATGAAGTAGACATTCTGAATAGCTTCACACTTATTAAGATGCTCAATTTGTAGTTTAAAAGCTCCCCAGGTGATTTAACATGAGGATTCTGCCAAACTCTGAAAGAATTAGCATCAACTTTACGGTCTTTTCTAGAAAATATGAGTGGAAGAAACACTTTCCAATTCATTGTAAGAAGCTGATATTGTCATGGCCCCAAAACTTTGAAAAAAAAAAAAAGAACAGAAAGAAGGAAGATGAAAGAAGCTGCAGTGTAACATCTCTTGTGAACTTAGAAACAGAAACCCTCAACAAAGTACTAGAAAGTCAAACCTGATTATGCCAGAAAATAAGTACACATCATGACCCAGTAGGATTAGCATTTGAAAATTGTTCGATACAACTATTGTAGAAATGGCTCAAGTAGAAAATCATAATCATATCAGTTAACGAAGAGAAATCATTTGAAAGAATCCATAATCTATTCATGATATCTATTCTCGCCAAATTAGAGGGTTAGATCCACCTGATTTAGTACATCAGTAGACACTTGGAGTTGACTTAAGTTCAGTGCTTTCTGTTATGATCAGGAGCAAAATGCATGGCTATTCCCACTATTCTGACCCAACACATTTCTGAAAATTCTAACCACTACATTAATGCAAGGGAAAGAAACAAAAGGCGTATATAGATTGGACAGGAAGAAATAATTTCCTGTGCACAGGCTGTAACTGTCTGCTTAGAAAATTTCAGGGGATCTACATAAAATTTCCTAGAACAAGCAAATAAATTCAACAGAGGCAAGATTCCCCCCCAAGAATCACAGTTTTACTGATTGTGAGTGTGTGAGAAACACAAGTAAGACACAATGCCATTCGCTATCCTGTTAAAGAAAATGAATCCTTCAGTGCAGACTTCACAGAATATCCAAGATCTAAATACTGAACTGACAAGATAAATGCATGCTTGTGGATTTGAAGGCTCAATCAAGTAAAGATGTCCTTTCTTCCTAAATGGACCCACAGTGTGAAAGTGGTTTCTGACAAAATTCCACTAAGGTTTTCTGTAGATATAGGTGGGTGGGTTTAGTCTGTAATTTGCTTGAAAGACTGAGATCCCAGAAAAGCTGAAACAGTCTTGAAACAGAAGAATAAAAATGGGCAGAATCCCTCTGCCCAATGTCAAGGATTACTACATAGTTACATTACCCAAGACAGGGTGGCATTGGTGCAGAAGTAGTCCCATGCGTCTGAAGAACAGGGCAACAACCCTAGAAATAGCCATACGCAAGTAGGCCCACAGAAAGTTTGATAAAATTTCAAGAGCAATTCAGTGGGTGAGGGTGACTGTTTCAATAGTGCTGGAAAAAAAGGGTGTACAAAGGCAAGAAAAGACCTTGACCTGCAAAGATTAATTCCACATGACACAGAGACTCAAAAGATAAAACTGTAGTCATTTTAGAGAAAAAATAAGGAGAAATATTCTTGTCTGAAGAGACACCAGAGAATTCGCTTTCTTTCTCCTCCTCCTCACTTTCACCAAGGAAAGTCCCTTCCAGAGGGCAGTGCTCTGCACGTTCAAGTCCTCACCAGACACTACGCTGGCATCTGTGCTTGGACCTTGGATTTCTCCTGGACTCCGGACTCCTCCCAGCCTCCCAGAACATGAGAAGTAGATGCCCATTTTTAAAGAGACCATTCTGGTATTTTGTTTCGAAGCTAAGACCATCCATAAAGAATTGATAAATTGAACAACATTAAAGTAAAAAACGTTAGCTCAGCCTTGTGGTACATGCTTGCAATCCTAGCACTTCAGGAGGTTGAAGCAGGAAGCCTACAAGTTTGAGCTCCATCTAGGGACTTAGCGAGGCCCTATCTAAAAAATTTCAAAAAGTATTTGCTCTATGAAAGGCTGCTCACAGAACACAAAGCTACATATTAAGAGAAAATACTTTCAAAGTTCATGTCAAACAATACTATTGCATAGAACATGAAGCACATAATAACAACAAAAGACACCTAATTAGAAAATAGGCAACAGGGAGAAATTTCATAGAAGGGAATAGAACACAGCGATGGTAGATAAGCATATGTAAAATTTTCCGTTGTTACTAGGCATTAATTAAGGTGTATACATCGATGCAAATAGCTAATTGTGTGTGTGTGTGTGTCTCTGGGGGTGGGGCTGACACAGATTGTGGTGCTGGGGACCAAACTGCAGTCCCTGCATTTGTCTAAGCTTGCCTAAGCAGGTACTTTGGTCCATTGGCTATCTTGCCGGTCCCTGAATAGCTAAAATTTAAGAAAAAATAGTGACAACAGCAAATACTAGAGCAATATAGATAAAATGGGTCACCTGTGCGTTGCTGGCAAGGCTGCAAAATGGTGCCACTACATGGGAAAAGTTCGACAGTTTTATAAAACGAGGCAGGCTTACAACTACCACGTGATACAGCAGCAACACTCTTTCGGGGGCCTTGCAGATAGGAGGTAAGGGCTCTGCCACTGAACTACACCCCAAGCCCACCTGCTGCCCTCTCATTTGTTCCAGAGACATAAAAGCTCACATTTATCAGTTGTGTCCCAAATTTTCTGATCAAGGAGATTATGGGGCCACAGAGGAAAATGATCGAAGATGTAGAGTGTGCCTAAGGAGAGTCACATGGAGAGAAAACATTCTCTCAGGCTTTCACAGAGAGCACATTGGCCAAGCAATGGCCGTGACTCATCCACATGGCTGACACTGACAAACAATCCAAGGTACAGGATCTCAGGATAAATCCTGAGGGGATTTCACTGACCTTATCAGATCCAAAAGCCACAACTCTTGTTGCATAGGTCTTGCTTTATCTTGCTCTTAACCATCCAGCAGAAAAGTATGAAAACAAAGTGTAAAAAGTAAAGCCATATTAATATGCTGAGCTGTAAAAGGCTCAAGAGAACAACTTTGGACATTGCCAGTCTTACGGAAAACCCACTACTATCATGGAGTACTGGACTATATTGAGATATTTTGCTGAATTTATGCACCGGCAGTATTTAAAGGACAATAGAATGTCCTTCTCTGACAAAATTAACCAAAAAAGTGTGATAGAAGTGCATGACCATTTTGTATCTGTATACTCAAAATAGTTAGGATAGATATACAACTCTGTTCTCTTAATTCAATGAATACAGAGGTTTGTTCTAATAGTATTTGAGACAGGATATCATGTCTACATCTTGTACAATGAATAACCACTAAGACAACAATATGCAATGTATTAATTATTGAAACTTTCCTACTAATCAGTTTTGAAACTGTCTCATTGCTATTTGTTTCTCAATAAAAATTTTTTTAAATACCTTCATTACTGCTTAAAAGCTATAATGCAGCTTTAATATCTCCTTGTCACTGGGTCTGTAGTCAGTGTCACTTCCCTTCTCATTTGTGACTGTGTCCTGACAAACTAGACAACCCATGGGTACCATTATCTGTAAAATAAAACTCCACCATTCTGCATGATTTTTAAAAAAAAAAAAAAAAAGCTTATGTTTGGGCCAGAGAGATATCTTAGTGGTTTCAGCGCCTGCCTGGCAATTGTAACATCCTGAGTTCAATCCCTAGTACTAAAAGAAAAATAAAAAAATAAAAAGCTTGTGTTCACACAAAAATGCGTCCTCTTCATAGCAGCTTCATTCCTAGTAGCCCAAATCTACAAACAAGCCAGACATCCTTTTGTGCGTGCGTGGACAAATGCGTCACGGCACCTTCACACCATGGAATAAAATTAGTGCACATCACAGCTTAGACGAAACTCAAGGAAGTTGTGTGGCGTGAAAGAAAGGCAACTGCAAAAGCACCGATGGCGGAGGGTTCTATTCATGTAACACTCTTGAAGTGGCAGAATTATAGGAATGGCCGGAGTTGGGGGCGGTTGGGATGGGGAAAGAAATAAGTGGGTACGGAAGGGCCATGATGCTGGGAGCCTTGCTCTCTACCGCAACTGTCGGGGTGGATACGTGAAGGCGTACATGTGCAGTCACTGCCTGAATAAGCACAGCTCAGACACCCACGTGGACAGAGAAATGAGGGCAACGCTGAGTAAGCTGGGTGGGTTGTGTCTGTGCCCGTGCCCTGTGTGCTCCTGTACTGTACTTCTGCAACGTTACCCTCAGAGTGAGCAGTGCCCTGAATTGCTCCTTATCATTTCTTAAAACTGCACATGAGTCTGCAGTTGTCTTCAGAGAAAAGGCTTGATTTTAAGGAAGGAACACAAAAGCTCAGATGCTCAGCCACCCAACCATCCATTAATGGAACCTGAAACTTCTGCTGGGTGCTTGGTTAGAACGAATGCCCTGCAGAATGGCAAGCACTCCACGGCAACTCCAGGGAGTTCTGAGCAGCAGGGAGAGGACACGGCCTCTGTTGCATACAGGGCACTGGTTAAAAATGACCATAAGGGGCTGGCCAAATAGCTCAGCAGATTAAAGCGCCTGCAAGCAGGCAGAGGGGCCAGGGGTTCAATCCCCAGGCCTGCAGTGCCGGCCCCACCCCTGGGGCTCGCTGAGGTGGCAATGAAGACTACGTGTCTTGGGAGGCTGTAAACAGGCGGATCATTATGAGTCTGATCTCATAGTGAGACCCTGAACACCCTTTAGCCCCTTCCCTTAAAAAAAAAAAATTAAAAAATAATGACCACAGCTAACTTTCATACAGCACCTAAGCCACGGGCTCTTCTAAATATTAAAATGCCGCAGTCATTTAAACAAGTAAATTGCATGATCTCATCCCCATTTTACAGAAGAGGAAACTGGGACTCAGAGAGGAAAAGTGAATTTCTAAGGCCACTTTCTATTAAAGGCGGGAGGAAGGAGTCAAGTCTGCCTTTCAGGTGATGGCTACTTGATCTGTCCGTATTTGGAGAATGAGGTGTGTAAACGACGCGTTAGATCACCTGCTTCCGTCTGACACAGCAGAAAGCGGAGAATGGAATTTCTTGGCATGGGGTGGCTCTGTGCACGGTCAGGCCTGTGCTGGACCTTCTCCCCGAATTTGGGGGGTACCTCCACTAAGCCAGTACAGCCCAGCTTTCTCAGCCACTTTCAGGTGTCAGCACCTCAAGAAAAGTCCCCTGTGGCCTCGGTTGGGTGATGGTCTTCTATGGAAGTTTTCCTACACTGCTTGTGAGTGACATAATTTGTCTTTTCGGGTACTGGGGACTGAATCCAGGGGCACTTTATTACTGGGGTACATTTTCAGCCCTCTTTATTTTATTTTCTAATTTTGAGATTAGGTCTCGCTGTGTTTCCCCGAATGACCTTGAACTTGGGATCCTCCTCCTCAGCCTCCCAAGTGGGTGAGATTACAGGAATGCACTGCCTTGCCTGTGTGGTGTATATCGTCTAATATTTTTCATCAGCTTTCTCTTCAGTATAAAGCACTGTGTGTTGTAGACAGTAGATATTCACTAAATGTTGAATTAACGTGGACGTATGGAGCTGACCACGTAACACTATTTCTGACTCTACACGTATTGTCTTTGTTTCTCCCCTCTCCCCTAGCTATCAAACTCCTCCCGTGTAGATACTTTTCCATGTGTGTGTCATATCCTACAGTGCCAAGTCTGCTCCTACATGATTTATGTGTTGATTAGACACATGATCTCATTGGACTTGGTTAAAAATTGAGGGATCTTTAGTGCTGAAATGATGATGACCAGGTCATGATTCGGGGAGCAGGAGAAACATTCTCACTGAAGACTGTTTTCCGAGCCTGATTTCTCCCAGGCTTTGGGCAGGTGCCAGCACGTATGGTTAGACTCTGCATAAACAGACAGGTTAACTGCCCAGTTGTAGCCAGCATGGACTGTGCAAATCTCCTCACCCCAGAGCAGTCAGGATAACAATAGAGTAATAAAGCGGGTGATTCAGTCTCCATTGTCCAGTGGAGCTGGTTTAGAGCAAAGTTTTCACAGATGGAGCGAGCCCTTAGGCTCTGGGAGGGGCTGCAGGTTTTGCCGAGGGGAGCATGTGGTTGTATCAGTAACAACTGTAATGCTAGCAGCTCACGTGTTAGTGCTTATCCATGCCAGCAGTGGTGCAAAGCACTCCATAAGCTTGAATATTGCTCTCCTGTTTCACAGATATGGAAGGGCCAGAGAGGTAGTGAGCTTGCTAGAGGTCACACAGGTAAGGAAGGAAGCTCATTTACAGCTGTGCCTCTCTGCAACCGAAGTCTAACCTCTGCACAGCTTGGGAGACCTGTCCCCTTCCAGCTCCCCTGGTTGGATATCAAGGAGGATTGCGCCTTCATTAGGTGCCCCGTGGGAAGGGCTCCAAGCTGCCTGTGCTAAGACTCAGCCTGCGGCCCAGCTTGCCTGTGAGACAGAGAAGGACTTGGCCTCCAGCTGCACAAGGCGCCTTGAACCCAAGGAGGTTGCGTGCGGCTGCCTCGGACTTGCCTCACTGCAGTAACTGCTGGCTGGCCCCTCCTGCCCATATCCTTGGGATTTGTTTTATGTTTTCCTCAAAGGATCCAGGTTGAGCATGACGCTGGTACATAAATCTCAGTCAAGGAGGAGGGCCTGAGGGAGGACAGGTCAGGAATGAGCAAGCCCAAACACACATGGGAAGGGCTTACGCACAAGCATCCCAGGGATCTGGGCTCCAGGAGCGTCCGCCCTTCTCTAGCCCTGGGACGAAGCATCTCCAGCGGCTGTTAGAAAAAATAAAATAAATTAAATAAATGAAAGATCCCTGTCAGGTGTTGCTACTGGCTCCCTCATTTGTCAGAATCTTTTCAGACTGACTCAGGTTTCTGGACAGTTGCGGAATCGATGCCCCAGCAGGGTGGTGTTCAGCACACTGTGAGGTCCACACTCCTCCCAGCCACAGGACTCCTTAGTGTCTGGCTGTCGGAGTCTATCCAGTGCTTAACCTTCCCTCCTGAAACACCTGCAGGGCAAAAAACGAAAAGAAAGAAACTAACTCAGTTGAACTGGTCTGTGTGCAGCGCAGCCCTGAACTACTAGCAAATACTGGCTCATGGAAACAGCATATAGTTCAGAGTTTGAGAAGCTGGTAAACAGTTGTAATGAATCGGTCACGTTCACATGCGTGGCCTGACTTTGTCCATGGGTCACTTTTGGTTTCAGGTTAAAGCGCAATGTCACATTGCCAGGCAGATTCACTGTGACACCCAGCATAAAATGGTAAACTGTACCCTCGATGGCTCTCCTGCTTCTTGTAGCACCTGTCACCTTCTAACACTCTACGTAATTTTATTGTCATTGTGCTTATTGTTGATTGCCTATCTCTTGTCCCAGTGAGATGAAGTCTTTGTCTGCTCGCTTTATCAGTGTCTCCTAAGCAGCTAGACCTGTCTCTGACTCGTGGAAGCCCCTGAAAAGTATTTATTGAAGACAAAGGAATGGGTGGTAGAAAAGTAAATGGGCAAACGGTATTTGCTAAAGGGGGTAGTTCAGAATGTGAAGTTCAAATCTACTCCATATCCTGCCCCAGGCATTAGTTACTGAAGAACCCTGGATAGTCTGAGCTGGCAGATTTGGATGTGATGTTTCTGGGAGGTGGGGAGCTTCTGAGCATGGGGGACACTCACGTGGCAAGGAGAGGAAACCCAGCAAGCCTATAGGCCCTTTGAGGCCACATCTTCCTTTGGGGATCTTGGCATCTTCTCTGTGATACCAGCTTTGGCTCTTTAGATGGTACTTTCCTCAGCACCTAGGAAGAGATGGTAGCTTGGCTATGTCCTCAGCCAGGCCAGGTCAAAATTAGCAGAGTGATGGGTCTTTCCCTGGGATCCATAATGTTGAAGATTCAGATGAGTGTACTAGAATAGGCAGTGCTTCAATAAGCAAACCAAAGATATTTTTACTTGTAGCTATTAATGCCCAAAATCTCTAACCTTAGATATGACTGGAACCAGGGGCTTAAGTGATTTTTTTTTCACTAGACATGTCTTTCTTTATTGCTTAAGATATTTACAGAGAGGGCCGGGGAGACTGCTCAGCAGCATAAGCACCTGCCTGGCAAGTGCAAGTTCCTCAGCTCAGTCTGGGTACCAAAACAAACAAACAAACAAACAAACAAACAAACAAACAACATATTTACAATAGTACAGCCCAGAACAAAAGTAACATACTCCACTCCAAGGTAAAAAATGGACTTAGAGTCTGCAGGGCAAAATAGGTGCTACTATCCCTTATTTGATCTGTTTGATGGCTGTATCAAGAACAGATTTCTGTCAGTTTAACTCAGAGGTCACAGATTGCATGCTACAGTTTTCCATGATCCTCTCATTCTGTATTTTCTCACACTGAGTATTTCACAGGTATATACAGCGTACTGGTCTTCTGAAGATATTAGTGAGAACTAACCTTTAAGATAAGTTTTTCAATTTGGGACTTTACAAACATATGAAGAAAATTTGCCAAGAATGTCTGAGCTTACACTGTGAATTGACTCACTAAGAATGAACCTAACTATGAATGTATTGATAAAGGATGATAAATAATACACCTTGTGCAGGCTGACAAGATAGCTCAGAAGACTCACAGGAACTGGGATTCCATCCCCAGTACCACAAACCACGCCAGCCCCACCTCCAGGCCTGTGGAGCTGGCCACCGAGTCCGCGCACACCTGTAATCTCAGTGCTGGGGAGGCTGAAATGGGATTACTACAAGTCTGAGCTGCATAGTGAGACCCCATACCAAATACATTAAAAATAAAATAAAATAAAATATTATACCTTGTGGCTTAGCTGTTAACTTTAAATTTCTCTCCATTAAGAGAAAAATCAAAGAAAGAGAAAATCAAGATTGCGATTATGGAAATGTTTGTCCCTTTGCCCCTTTGAACTTCAGTTCTCACAGTGTCAGAGTTGGTGTTTTCTTTTATCTAAAGTATGTTAGTCAGCTCTGTAACAAATACCTCAGATGACCAACTTATAAAGAGAAAAGGTTTATTCTGCGTCAATTTTTGGAGGTTTTAGTTGATAGTCAGTTGGCTCCATTAATTTTGGGCCTATGTGAGCCAGTACAACATGGCAGGGAGCACATGGTACATTAAAGCTGTCCCTGTCATATCTGAGATGACAGGAGAAAAGGAAGAGTCCAGGGTCCCACAGTCCCCTTTGAAGGCATGCCCTCTGTGTCCTCACTTCCTCCTAGTAGGTCCCACTTCCTAAAGTTTCCAACCTTTCTCAAAAGGGTCATGGTCAAGAGATAAAGTCTTTAAATACATGGACCTCTGAGGAAAGTTGCAGAAAGTTAATATTTAAACTACAGTACAGGGCTGGTGAGATGGCTCAGTGGTCTAAAGCACCTACTTAGAACAAGCTTAGCAAAGCACAGGGACTGCGGTTCAATCCCCCAGCACCACATGCCAGCCAGCCCCGCCCCCTGGTGGGCTGAGCTGGCCACACACACACACACACACACACACACACACACACACACAAATAAATAAATAAAATTAAAAAAAAAATAAACTACAGTGCAGAGTGGTCAGGTGGGCTACAGCCAGCAAAGATGGAGAGGTGTGACTACCTTAGACATTATGATTAGGCTGTGTTTAAGAAAGGCCACTGTGATGGCAGAGAAGAAAATAGATTGTGGTGGAGACAAAGTCAAAAGCCAGAGAACCCGCTGTATCTGTTTGCCTTTGCTATAAGGGAAGCTACTCCCAAAACGTATTAGCTTACAGTATACAGATACATACACATATACACACACACCCATTTCATAATTTTGTATTTTGGCAAAAAATTACTATCAAGAACAAATGAGGAAATGGGGGCCAGATAGCTCAGTGTATCAAAGCACCTGCCGAGGCAGAGAGCAGCGGCCCGGGTTCTATCCCCAGCCCGTCAAGCTTGTCCCACCCCCCAGTTGTGCTGAGCCGTCAATGAGACCGGGCCTGGTGGCGCTTGCCTGCAATCCCAGCACCTGGGAGGCTGAAAACAGAACCACCACGAGTCTGATCTATGTAGTGAGACCCTGCAGACCCTGTAGAACCTGTATCAAATACACAGGGGCTTAAATGATATCAGCAGGGACAGGTTCTTCCCATCTTCTTGCTCTGCTGCCACCATGCTGCTTTCCTGCCCTGTCCCTTCTGTGCCTGTCTGGCTACTCTAACGTGTCATGACCACGTGTAAGAAGTCGAGACTGAGAGTGAGCTTCCCTACCAGCTCGACAATGTCCAATAACGCTGGCTGTCATTATACCTCCCTGAGCCAGTCTTAGGGTCATAGAAAGAGAGTAAGCCAGCTGGCCATGTGCCCCACCCCCAGGGCCAGATTTAACCTTCAGCTAAAAAATAATATGTTATAAAAAGGAAGAATGCATGCTGGAAAGGAAGAACAAGTAACTATTACAGTAGAATAAAGGATGCCCTGACAGAGCAGAGGGGACAGAATGGTTCTGTCCCAGACCAACCCTAGTGGACTGCTAGTGGCTCTTGGGAATGCCACATTGAGGAGAGGACTGAGACTGTGCTAAGGAAAAATAGAGTGTCATCATAGATTCAAAGTGTCTACCATGTATGAGGAAGTGGTTGAGTGTACCAGGTGTTTATTTTCCTTTCCTTCGGCATTCCACAGTGGAGCGATGACAGCTGAAACCTACAAAAGGACAACTGTTCTAGGCTATAGTCAATTTTGAGATGTACAGTGAGTTTAGAAATTAAAAGCCTTGTTGCTTTATTATTTACATGCCCAGTTGGGGTGAACAGTAGGGCTCTAGCTAACAAGGGCAAATGCTGCTATCATCCTCAAACTGGGGTTCTGAAACAAGGTGAGGTCTACCTGGCACCACTGGCAAGATGTTCCAAAATGTAGCCCTGCTGCCTTGTAGCACCCTGTAATTCTTTCTTTATTCCTGGCTTGCCATTTTCAAAGGAAGCAGGTTCAGGTACTTGCCATTGCAGCCCATTGAAGAACTTAGCAGATCCTTGGTTAGAGGACATTGGAACCAGATAGGTAAGGCAAATCTGTTCTCTTCAGTGACTGCAAGGGCATCTGTTCCCATGAAGATACTCCTCAGCCACCGATTGCAAGTAGAATAGGAATGCTGGCAGGTAGCAGACTTCAATCAACACTGAGCAATCCCTGCAGACAAGTACTATCACTAACAGTGTCAGTATTTGCTAACAGGGAAGCCAAGACTCAAGGAAATTCAGTGACCCAAGGGGACAAGTGGTGGATCTGGTATTCAAATTGATGTTTGCTTATTCTAGGGACTAGACTTCCAGGACAGCCATGCATTGAACTCTCGGGAGTAGAGAGGCCTGATTACACATCCGAGCCCAGTATGCTTTCATAGAAGGAGGAAAGACTAACGTGTGCAGTTATGGATAACTTCCTATACTAGCTCTTCTACATTCCCTGTGGTTAAAGTTGTCTCATAGGCTCTTGGGCAATAATATTGAGCACAATGAGGCTCCTCAGTGGCAAGACATTAGCTATGCAAATAACTCCATAGAAGGTCAAGGGATTTGTTACTGAAAGGAATTGATTAAATGTTAATCCATTATTAGGAGTTAAATATCTAATGGCATTTGTATTCTTTTCAATAAATAGCACTCAAACCTTGGCTGCATTGTTATGCCTTTCATCTTTTGTCACACTGGCTACAAAACCCAAAGCTAACAACCACTTCTGTACCTGTAGGCCTTCTGGGATGGTCCCAATTTTGTGAAATATTTTTTTTTTAATTTTTAGTAAAAGTAACTTTGCATTACAGCAATTAAATGAGATTTAAGTTTTGTACCTTTGTAAGCATTTGTATAAAAATTCTGAGACCAGAAAAATTTAGGTTGCTGCTTTCTTTGCTTGTGAGATGTTTATGTGTGTGTGTGTGTATGTGTGTGTGTGTGTGTGTGTGTGTGTGTTTGTATTGAAGTACATTCTTATATTGTTATATTTATGGGCAGAGCTGGGTTTCCAAAGGTTTAGCAGACTATTGGAAAGCTTTTCTTCTCTGATTCCTCATGTAGATATTCCTCTGCCAAGTAGATCGTGGTGGGTCTATGGTATTAGGGGTGCGGTTACTTCCCAACTAAGTTTTATAATATCTTCCCAGAGCTTTGCTTTCAAGTTCAGTATCCATATGTGTAGTTGAGAGGTCAGGTTTGGCTGGGGGTGGCTCAGCTTTCGCCTGTGGGCCGGCTCTAGACATGAAAAACCAGCCCAGTGGGTCAGCATCACAGGGACTTTAGGAATTTGGGTATAGAATTAAAATTCTGTGTTATATTTCAGAATTAGAAGAATGTAGGAGCCTCGTAGCAAAGAGAGCCTCTGGTTCCCTCCCTAACCAGGAATGTCTGGCAAAGGAGATTCTGAAGGTGCTGCACTAAAATATTCCTTCATAGCTGAGTTGGGGATCATTATTCTGCGACGTAATGGGGCAATGTGAACAGAGGATAGTCCCTTCCTGGTGGGTGAGGCCCATCTTTTTCATGCCTCTGAGGTCTGGTGTCATGAGGACAGGGGTCACAGTAAGGTTTCTTACTCAGGCACGAATGAGAAATGAAGAGGTAAAGAAATCGTTTATAGCTTGGTATGGGAGGGCTGCTGAACAGGAGCAAGAACCCTTGGTGGAGGAATCAGGGAGACAAAGAATTTATAGGGTTGGGTTGGGGTGCAGTTTGCATGGGTGGTACCGTGTCCTAACAGGTCCTGACTGGGGAAGGCCTGGTGTGCATGAAAAATTATAGAGGAAGTTGAGGTTAACCAGGGGGAAGAAGACGCAAGTTGTCTCAGGATCCCCATGTAATGATGGCTCACTGCCATGATGACTAGACAGACTTCTGTATGGGCGCAGACCCATCAGTCATCTCGTGGTAAAATTTCTTAGGAAGAGGGTAAATCTGCACAGGATTGATGAAGTCCCACTTGGCTTTATAGGAAAGGAGTTGTAGCTGGAAAGCATCTAGGAAGACCCCTCCACTGGGATCCTCTTCCTAGGACCAATCCTTCCACCATAGAATGGAATAAGAAGAATGAGTCTACCTTGAGAAAACCCAAGTCAAATTGGAGTTGTATAACTACAAATTATAAAAGCAACTGAAGAGTTCGAGAGTAGTATAGCTCAGGTGAAACTGGATCATGTTCATAGTGATACAGAGAGAAAAACTGATCCTGAGTGGGTGACCTCCAAACCATACAGGGAACTTCCATATAGGGAAAAATGATCTCTGTGTTCTCTAAAACCGAAGAATGAATTTTAGGAACAAACAGAGGTTATGAGCAGAATATATTTATTGAGGGAAAGAAAGCTCCTGTCCAAGAGAGGGACAGGAGGGGTCCCGAACAGGTAGTTCCCCAGGAAGCTGTCTCTTCTAGGGACTTTTATAGTGTAAAACCATGTGGGGCTAAGGTGGAGAGAATGGGAACTCACTTAGGTGGACAGAAGGTGAGACAAAACTATGGTCAACCAATGGGATTACAAGCACCATTGCTCAGGTAAAACTGATTAAATCCAGTATCAAATGGGAAAGTGAGTCACATAGCAAGTGGGAATGAATATGGGACAGGGTCTCTCCCTGTTGGAAGTTAGAATGCAGGACAGGGTCTCTTTCTGTTGGGGTTTGGGCTAGTGACTCACTTGGGTCTTTCCAGGTGATCGTTGCCTATTTAGAATATCAATCCCAGGTGCTAATCTTTCAGCATTTGTTTGGCCTTTAGGTCTTTAGGTCTGGTTCACAACAGAAGCATCCGTCCCTCCCACAGTTGTAAGGCATCTCATCTTCTGTGCTGTCTCCTTCGAGGGCCTGGCCCTGTCCAATTGCCTATAACATTTTTATCTAACTCATCTGCCTGCAATAATAGGAGCCATTATGAATCTGTATCTTGGACTGGTGAGATAGCTCAGTGGACTAACCCCCTGCTTAGGCAAGCACAGTGACCACGGTTCAATCCCTGGCACCACATGCCACCAGCCCTGCCCCCAGATGTGCTGAGCTGGCCACCAAGACCAGTCATGGTGGCATATGTCTATAATCCCAGCACTGGGGAGGCTGAAAACAGGAGGATCACTGCAAGTCTGAGCTGCATAGTGAGAATGTCTTGGTTACTCTTCTCTCCTTGACACCCAAAATGAAGGAAGGTTAGCTCACAGTTAGTGGAGGTTTCAGTTCATATTCAGCTGGGTCCAAGGCATAGTGGCACGTGGCAGAGAGCAGCCATTCGTGGCCATGGTGGCAAAAAGCAGAGTGTGAAAGGAGTAGAAGCAGCTCAGATAGCTAGGTAGCCTCTCTGCTCTCCTTACATTGTAATGCACAGTATCTGCCCCGAGAATCAATCACGAACTCCAGAAACTGCCCCATGATTGTGTGAGGCTTTGCAGGGGAGACAACCAGGTGCACACCATAACAGAGACTCTGTACCAAAAATATATATATATATTTTCTTTAACTCTTGGCTCTACTTTTTTCCTGTTGTCTTTCTCCGGTAAGCTCTTTACAGGAAGTCAGATAACCATCAAAAGCTCAAAACCACACTCTAGCAATTCAGCAACCCCAAAGTAAAAATTAGTCTTCTGTCCCAATAGTCACAGCAAAAATTTCAAGATGACTCATTCTCATTAGTTTGATTTGGGTCTTTTCACTCATGGAAATGAGCTGTGGAGTCAGCTTTACTTAATCCATATGGCTGGGCTACAGGTCATGGGCGAAGGACATTTCAGAGGGGTTGGACTTTGCAAGAGTAATCTGGAAGCTGGGGAACAAGAATACTGTGTGTTTGGGCAGCTGAAAGAAATTGATTATATCCTGAGACTGAAGCCTTTTATTTCTTTGGAATAGGACATGGTGTTGGTGGTGGATGAAAAAATAGAAGTACTGAAGACATTGGTTTAACTGTTCAGTCCATTGGCTGACAACAGGAAGAACAATGTAACAATACTCTTCGCCGAGACCTCGCTTTGGTATTGCAGAAGCACATAATGAGGTCCCAAACTAAAGGAGGTACCCTACAGTTAGACATCTGTAGACACATCATGAGACTGAGGAAAAAAATATGACTCTTCTGTGTTTTATTGTGTGATAAGAGAACTTATTCCTGATAAGAGAACTATTGATATCATACAGCGTATGCAACACAATCACAGCTCTGTTAAAATAGTACAGCAGAGGCAAAATATAAATTGAAAAAAAAGAAAGAAAATGCATCATTGCTGAGATTACGGGCGTATGCCACCATGCCCAGTCTCAATTGCCATCTCTGCGTGCTCTGGGGGCGGAGCTGGCACGGCAGGCCCGGAATTGAAACCCCAGCCCCTGAACCTGCTTGCAGGCGCTTTAATCCGCTAAGCTATTTGGCCGGTCTGAGAACTTTTCTTTCTTTCCTTTCTTGCTTGCTTGCTTGCTTGCCTGCCTGCCTGCCTGCCTGCCTGCCTGCCTGCCTGCCTGCCTGCCTGCCTGCCTGCCCTTCCTTCCTTCCTTCCTTCCTTCCTTCCTTCCTTCCTTCCTTCCTTCCTTCCTCCCTCCCTCCCTCCCTCCCTC
>NW_004524619.1:7882365-7917545 GCF_000260255.1 Octodon degus
CTTGCCAGGGAAGCGCTTATTCCACTGAGCCATCTCCCCAGCCCCTGAGAACTTAATTTTCGAAGTAAGGATTTTCATCAAAATAAATATCTATTCTGTAACCTGTTTTGATATCTTCAAATTCTGTCACTTCAACTCTGGCCAAATAATACAAAGCTTCCTCGTTTTCTTCTCCAACCAGAGCAGACACCTGTGGATGGTTAATGAATGTTGTTACCCAAAACTTTGGGATTTTGGCAATCAATTTTGACCTCTTCTGAAAAAATAGTTGCCGGAGTTTGTTATATTTCTGTTCTACTTTCAATATTTCCTCACTGGCTTGTTCATTAAGTCTGTCTATTTCGTTTTTTACTTCATCATTGTGTTCAATTGGTTCTTTCTTTATTGTATCTCTTTTTAAAATTAATTTTATTGAGAAAAAATAACAATGAGACAGTTTCAAAACCAATTAGTGGGACACTTTCAACAATTAATACATTGTATATTATTATCTTCGTAGTGGTTATTCATAGTACAAGATGCAGATGTGATACCCTACCCAAACACTATTAGTACAAATCTTTCTTCTCATTGAATTAAGAGAAAGTAGCTGTATATCTATCCTATTTTGTATATACAGATACAGTATGATCCTTCATTTGTATCCCCTTTTTTTTGTTTAGTTTTATCAGAGATGGGTATTCCATTGCCATTTAAATAGTATAGGTGTGTGAATTCAGCAAAATAATCCAATATAGTCCAGTGGTCCATAATAGTGGTGGATTATCCATAGGACTGGCAATGTCAACTGCTTCTTATTGCTCTTTTTCTGAGGGCTCGTCAGCCCTGTCGTGGTTGGAGTTGAGCTCCTTTTTATTGACTCTGGCTTCTGGCGCCAACATGGTATTTCTCTGTGGTCAGGGAAGCAGGGAGGGGGAGAGAAAGGAAGGCAAAAGGGGCAGGTGGACAGGCCACTTCCCTCACACTGCAGGTGCAGGCACCCACTGGGTCCGGCCACCTCCTCCTGGTGAGGCTCGCTTGCCTTCCCCTTCACTCTCTCCTACTTCCATTTATAATATGAATTTGCTATGGATAAGCAGGGGGAAATCATAGTTATTCAGTCATGAGGCAGGAGTCTTGAAGAAACGAAGTGCAGAGTTGCGCAGCCTCCAAGCACAGGTCAGCTTGTTCACTGGAAAGCGTGTGTAATTCATCACTTCACTAGGAGAAGAAGAGTGTTAGGCTTGGTAGGACACTGGGTAGCTTGGTCTGGAGAGATTTGTCTTTTGAATCAGTCTTAGAAGTGGAGGGGCTGTACCCATGAGACTAGGGAAGGACAAGAAAAGAGAGTTGACCAGAAGGACTGGTGTGGGATGGTTCTTAAACCATATAGGACTGTACCTTGGTAGAGGTGATAAGATTGGGGAAAAGGGGACCCCTTTGAAAAAAGTGTTCAAATTGTGACTCTTCTAGCTTGGAGGCTCCACATGATTGTTATGAAAATACAATGGCCAACTTTCAAACAGACTCAGAAATTAAATGTAGTACCTAGACAAAAATGCTGCAAAAGAGTTCTAGCCATGTCTACAGTCATTCTTAAAGAATGAAAATGGCAATCTTCTGAAGCTTTGACAAGAGCTATCAAGATGAAAGGAAAATTTTAAGCCACAAGATCTAAAAATTAATTATTAGTTTATCTGAGGGTAAATACTTGCATTGTGAAATAATTATTTATCTTCATCTAAATATGTCCCTGGTAGAATATGAAATGTCTGTGATAATTCAGGTGACTTCAGTGCTAGAACTGAAGAGGTTACAGAGGTACAGCTGAAGAATTAGGGGAGATTTATGAGAAAAGTTTAGGATAAAAGAAATGTGCTTTAGTTAGTAAATGAGGAGGCAGAGTTTTGCTTACAGCTACATGCATTTAATAAAATCCTCTCTTGGCTTTATAATTTTTATAATTATAGTACAAAAGCTAAGTGTTTCTTTCAATCTTTTTATTTGATACGGGGTCTCACTATGTAGCTTGGCATGGCATGTGATACCAGGGATCAAGTCCAGGCTCTTGTGCTTGCCAGGCAGGTGCTTAGACCACCAAGCTATCTCCCCAGCCCTAAGTGTTTCTTTAGTTGTAGGAGGAAAAGTGGGTTTTTCAGCAGTAGTCTGCTCAGCTGGTTAGGAAGAGGAGAGAGAGTCGCTAATGGTACCAATCAGCAGGGTTATCCTTCAGACCTGGAAAGTTACAGGGGCTGGTTGAGTGGTTCCATTGATTGGTGATCTATCTGTGGTAGCATCATAAAGGGGACAGGTTATCATTCCCTTCACCACTTGTGCCCTTGGAGAGTATCATGGCAGAAGAACGCATGTGTAATCAGAACCAGGGGAACACTGGGGACATGACATCAGTTTACTGTCTTGGAATAGTCACCAGACCTCTACACGTGTGAGACTGGAGATTTTTTTTTCCTTCTTCTTCAAGCTGAAAGAATCAATTTCTGGATTCCGGCTGGCTCTTGCCTCTCAGTGCTGGAGGTCACTAGCCAACGCGATATGAGAGTGTGATTGATTACCGTGCTATCATATATTATAATAATAAAGGACGTGTTACTGATGCCATAAGAGCTATTTTTATCTTGTTCTTCCCTTATTTTTCATCTGTATCAGTGTGGTTTATGTAAACCTGACACATTTGTGTATGTGAAACAGATGCAGGGTAAGGCATAGTTGTGTCTGTTCAAACCATATTTTTTTAATCATAGACATGACTTATGAAAATGTTCTAGGCGTACGTTTTTTTCTTTTTCTCTCAAAAGACACAGTAATTATAAACCCAACATTCCCCTCCCCCAAGTGCTTAAGAGCTAGAACAAGTTTTTTAAGTAGCTTTGCCTAATCTGTTTTCATTAGGTCTTAAAAGAAAATCAGCATGCGACTTTGCCACAGATTCAAAGTAGATGCCTAGAAATGTCCTTGCTGTTGTAAAGGTGTGGGAAACTATCTTTTCAACTGCACAGGGACACACCTCAGGAAAGATTCTCTCCTTGCCCAGTTCCTGGGTGCTGTTTCACTTCCCAGCAGTCTCAGGGTGAATGACAGAAAGAAAATGAACTTTCCGACCCTCACACCCCACGCAATAACCCGCAAAGTGACTTTTTCTACAAGATCCTTGAGCCTAAGAGTTCCTTATCACTGCAAATGGCTCCACCACTTATCCTCCGCTTTTCTTTTTCTTATTACCCTATAGTAATTGTACTAATTAATTAATGTACTAATTAATTCACGAGGTGCAGTATGGCATTACTATTCCAAGCATGCAGCATGTACCATTCCCGCCCAACTGCTCTGTTCTACTTCTTGTTTGACTGTAGTCTTCCCAAACCCTTGTTACCATGACTGTACATTCAGGTCAACTTCTTAAGCCTTCCACATATGAAAGGAAACATATAGTACTTGTTTTTCTCTCTGGTTTATTTCATCTAACATAGTGTTCTTCAGTTCCACGTATTAACAAATGATAGGATTTCTTTATGTCTGAATACTTCATTATGTACATGAGCCACATTCTTTTTATTCACTGATTTGTTTCTAGGCTGATTCCATATTTTAGCCATTGTAAATAGTAACGCAATAAAAATGGACATGCACATGTTTCTCCCTCCTTTTTTAATGTATTTGTTGTTGTTGTTTGTTTGTACAGGGTCTGACTAAGCAGCTTGGACTCGTAGTGATCCTCCTGTTTTTACCCTCCCCAGTGCTGGGATTACCAGTGTGTGCCACCACGCCCGGAATCACCATCGGCTCACTGCCCCCAGGGGTGGGGCTGGCTCAGCATGTGGTGCCGGAAATCAAACCCAGGTCCCTGTGCTTGCCTAAACAGGTGCTTAGTCCGCTGAGCTATCTTGCCAGCCCACACGTATCTCTTTGATTTCATGTGCTTTGGATGCATATCCAGAAGTAGAGTGACTAGTTCATATGTTTGTTCCATTTTTAGTTTCCTGAGAAACCCCCATGCTGTTTTCCATAGCCATGCTACTAATTTGCGTCCCTTCTTAGTGTGTGAGTGCCCCTTTTCTCTACATTCTCACCAGCATTTGTTTCTTTTCCATAATGGCCGTTGTAACTGGCATGAAACGGTATCTCATTGTAGTTTGATTTGCATTTCCATGATGATTAATGATGCTGAGAATTTTTTCACATTTTTGTTGGTCATTTGTGTGTTTTCTTTTGACTGGTGTCTGATCAAATCATTTACCCAATTTTTAAAAATTTGGATGACGCGGTCTTTTGTTGTCATGTTACTGGGGTTCCTTATGTGTTCTGATTCTTAACCCTTTATCAGATGAATTGTTAGAAAATATTTTCCATCATTCTATGGGTTATGTTTTCATGCTCTTGACTGATTCCTTTGTTGCAGAGAAGATTTTTTATTCAATGTAATCTCATTTGTCAATTTTTGCTTTTGTCTTTTGTCTCTTGTTTTCCAATCCAGAAATTAATTCTCTGTATAAATGTTTGAAGCACTTCTATATTTCTTTTTATATTATAAAGAGAGAAAAAACAATAGAAATGAAACAGAATTTCAAAACAAGATGATAGGACATTAACAATGGTTATTCTATGGTACATTGTTATCTTCAAAGTAGTTGCTCAGATTACCAGATACAAGCTTGCAAAACTGGTCAAACAATACAAGCAATAGCTGTTCTTTCAATGAAGAAATGGAAATTAGTAGTACAATTGTCTCAGCTATCTTGTGTGTAGAATTATATCTTTTCCCACCTTTCTTCTTTTCTCTTTTCCCCCATCCCAGTTGTCCTATATTTTCTTTTAGAGCCTTCAGAATTTTATATCTTACATTTAGGCCTTTGGTTCACTTTTACATATGTTAATTTTTGTTCAGAGGGAGACATAGGAACCAAGGTAGTCTTCTGCATGTGGATACCAGTTTCCCCAATACCATTTCTTAAATTATCCTCCTGTATCAGCCTCCCCAGTGCTGGGATTACAGGCATGAGCACCACACCTGGTTTTGGGGGCTGGCATGGTGTGCTGGGGTTCTGGGGCCAGCACAGCATGCAGTACCAGAGATTGAACTCGGGTTCTTGTGCTTGCTAGGCAGGCGCTTAGACCACCGAGCTATCACCCCAGCCCTGGTAGTATGTCTTGAAATGAGGTACTGTGATACTTCCCTCCTTGTACACTTTGCTCAAGATTGCTTTGACTATTCAAAGTCTTTATGCTTCCACATAAATATTAGGACATATTTTTCTAGTTCTGTGAAGAATGGCATGGTGGGTTTTTTGTTTTTTTTGGTCTTTTAAAGACAGATTCTGACTATGCCAATTAGGCCTGCCTTGAGCTCACTTTGTAGCCCAGGCTAGTCTCAAACTCTTAATGTGCACCACCACCCCTGGCTTGTTATTGGCATTTTGATGGGGCTTGCCTTGACCCTATGGAATATCTTGATCAGGATGACCATTTTAACAGCATTAGTTCTTCTAA
This sequence comes from Octodon degus, assembly GCF_000260255.1. Lineage (NCBI taxonomy): Eukaryota > Metazoa > Chordata > Mammalia > Rodentia > Octodontidae > Octodon > Octodon degus. The sequence goes on from NW_004524619.1 coordinate 7,887,850, forward strand.
TCCCTAAATGTTGGAAGTCTTTGTACTTTCTAGGGTTTCTTCAATTTCTTTCATTAGTGTTTTGTAATTTTCATTGTAGAGGTCTTTCTCTTCCTTATTTAAGTTTATTCCTGGGCATTTTATTTGTGTAGTTCTTCTAAATAGAATTATATCCATGATTTTTCACTCAGGAAATTTGTTATTGTTTAGACTAAATTTTGTGTGTTGATTTTGTATTCTAATTAATTCTATACTGAATTAATTTATCAGTTCTAATCTTTTAGGTTTTTGTTTTCCTTGTATAAAATCATACCATTGCAAGCAGGGGTAGTTTCACTTCCTTCTTTTCTATTAATATTTTCTTTTTCTTGCCTCATCTCTCTGGTTCAAACTTATATTGAATAAGCGTGGTAAGAATGGACACACTTGTTCTTGTTCCTGATTTAGCTAAGAAATACTACAGTCTTTTTCCCATTCAGTAAGCTATTGGCTGTGGGTTGGTTATATATTGCTTTTATTGTATTACAGTATGATACTTCCATGCCTAATTTCTTTAAAGCTTTTGCTTCTACTGAGATGATACTATAATTTTTATCCCATATTCTGCCTATGTATTACATTTATTGGTCTGATTATGTTGAACTATCCTTGTATTCCTGAAATGAAACCCATGTGATTATGGTAAATGATATTTTTTAAAAATTTTTATTGAGAAACAGGTAGCAGTGAGACAGTTTCAAAACTGATTAATAGGACAGTTTCAATAATTAATACATTGTACATTGTTATCTTCTTAGTGGATATCCGTAGTACAAGAAGCAGATAGGATTAGTACAAATCTTTCTTCTCATTGAATTAAGTGAAAGTAGCTGTATATCTATCCTAACTATTCTGTATATACAAATACAAAATGGTCCTTCCTTTGTATCCCCTTTTTTGTTTAGTCTTGTCAGAGATGGGTATTCCATTGGCATCTAAATACTGTAAATGATATTTTGATGTGATGTTGTATTTAATTTTCTAGTGTTTCACTGAGGGTTTAATATTTGTATTTATTAGGGACATGGGTCTAAAATATTTTGAATGAGTCATTGTCATTGGAAGAATTCCTGCTTTTCCAGAGCTATGGGATAGTTTGAGAAGATTCAATATGCATTCTTCTTTAAAAATTTGATAAAATCCAACAGGGAAGATATCTAATCCTGGGGCCTGCTCTTTGAAGACATTTTATTTTATTTTTTATTTTTTGGTGGAAATGGGGATCAAACTCAGGCCCTTGCACTTGCCAGGGAAGCACTTATTCCACTGAGCCATCTCCCAGGCCCCAGAAGACTTTTTAATACTGACTCATCGTATTTCTTATACCTAAAACTTAGGATTCTTCTTCACTCACATGTCCATTTTTTGATGAATGGTTTGGTAAATTTTATCTCCTTAGTGTTTCCAGCATTGATATACTTTCCCCCACCTATGTTACTGCAAATACCTAGACCATCATCTCGGTCTCAAAGAACCATCCTCAACTGATGTTCCTATGTCTGTTCTCCCCACCACCCTTGAGCCACTACTATCCTACGGTCAATTTAATATGAACAAGCAAGTAGAGTGAGTAGTTACTGGTCTAAGCTGTGACTGTAAGGAAAGGCTAGCACTCAGTCGCCCTTTAGGGGAATGAAATGCTTGAGGGGAATGCATAGTGAATTAATACCACAACTTCTCTCTCTCCTTTTGTTCCCATATTCTCTCCAACTTCCATTAACTGCTCTCAACTCCCATGAAGAAAGCCAGCAAGCCCATCAGATGGACTTCATAGAGATGAGCCTCTTAGGATACAAAGAAGGGTGGAGAAGGGTCAAGAGTGGTCTGGGGGCACAGGGGAACTATTTCACAAGCAGTTTCTCTGCCTTACGTCCTTGTCACACCACACTGTTGTGCTTACACCTGATGACCATTATGCTGCCTGGAAAGGAGCACAGTCACAGTGTGAGAACTAAGGAAGCAAAAAACCATTCTCTGAGAAGTTCTCCTAGCAGATGGCTCATGAGCTCCTGCAAGGCTTGCTTCTACAAGAACATTGTCTGAGATTAGCAGATTGTTCCAGTGGCCACCATTCCATGAATGCTACTTATCGAGCTTGTAGGTGGTCTCTGCGGTCCTGTGTATGTGACTGCTTTCTCTTAACTTTCTCACATCTCCTTCCTCATGGCTGGTGCAAAGCGTCAACATTGCACCAATCCTATCTAAAGGCCCATGACTCTGAGTTGGTTTCCAGGCGCAGAGTGGAGCCGGTCACCGGGCTCTGAAGGTCGAGATGAGTCAGTTTTGTTCTTCCAAACATGTTAATTGGGGTTTGTGCTACCTGATCACATTAGCCCTTTCAGTGAGGAGCATGGAAATCTTCTGTTTGCCAGAGTTCTGTTGCACTTACCATGCAGACCTTGACACTTTCAAAGACAACAATAGTCTCTGCTTCTGTCATCTTTAGGGCTTTATTCTAAATAAATGTGAGGTCTTCCTTTCTTATACTCCTCTCCAGCCCTGTCTTTGCCCTGCTTTTCTTCTTCTTCTTTTATATACTGTTTACTCCTTTTCTCCATTTTCCAGGATTTTTAAAAATCTTTTACTAAGAATAGTTCTTTATTCATCTTTAAAAATTAATTTAAAAATTTAATTAAAAATTAAGTTGCCTAGAGTTTTATACCTCAGAATGAACTACTATTAGAGTAGCAATCTGGTTCTAGTCTTTTCTCCATAGGACTTTGTAAGAGAACTCTTCCTGTCTCATTTAACAAGTAGGCCAATACTATTTTAAGCCTGATATCATGGGACCACTCCTACAGTGGGCATTTCAATACATTTAGTGCTTGGAAAAAGTTTACTGGATCATCCAGTCAAGACATACAAAGTAGATAAGTGAAGAAAGGTTTGGGAACCTTTAATCCCTTACTGGAAACTGTAAAAGAGTTAAGATGAAAGACTTTGGGAGGTAGCAACAGGGAGAAAATCCTTTGGAGAGAGTTAGGAATTTACTGGGATCCTCACTTCTCCCTAAGCCTACTTCATGGTCTTTGGGGTGCTTCCTGTTAAATCTAAAGCAAATATATGGAACTTGCCATTCTAAGGGCTTGACACAGTTTGCCAAGAGACTTTGGAGGGTAGAGGTGAGGTGCAGATAAAGGTCTGGGAAACAGGGAGCTGTGGTGCATAGCTGTTCTATAGACAGCGTGAGGTCTTCCTTTCTTATACTCCTCTCCTGCCCTAGACACTTAGGAGCTGGCTGCTCTAGGCACAGGCTGCACTCCCCAAATTTGTTTCTTTTGAAACCCATGCATGCCATAGAGGGAGTGTCCTCCCCAAAAGTGTGTTTGAACTCTAAAAGAGTGATCTTGGGTGAACGCTTTTGGGGACTAAGGGAAGGATGTTGATCTGTAGGAAGGAACTGAAGTGGAGACATGCTAGAGATGGAGGAATTGCCACCACCCTCAATAGTGTTAGATATCTGTTGTGGCCAACTCATACCAATGTCTACTTATAGTAGTGTGATTCTGGAGGCCTTTTCCTGTCCTTTATCTCCCCTCACCATCAGTGGGGCCTGCGGGAGTCAGAGGCAGGGAGGGCTGTGTAAGACAAAGAAGTAAAGAAGGACCCATGGGGTTATTCCTGCATTACACAGGTTCCAAGCTGATGCATCTGGGCTGAAAAGGACTGAGGTTTTAACTTTGCAATTTTGACTATAATTAAGAGTTGTAAATTATTTACCAAAATGACTTAATTTCTGAAATAGTAAATGAAAATTGTTGTGGTCTCAGATAGAACAGAAAAATCTATGGGACTACCTCTAGAACTTTTCCCCCCAAGGACTTACAATGGAATGCTCATCAGAAAGTAATTCAGAAAGACAAATGGAAGGAAAGAATAGGGTTGTGTATTAGTCTGTCATTGAGTTGTAGCTCTTTATGAACCTTCATTTATTTCTTACTCATGATTATATGCCTTTTAAAATGATGAAAATTGAATATGCACTTAGCACACAAAAATGAAATTAAAGCATTGCACTGAAAGCTGAAGTCACCTTGGATTTCCCTCCACTATCTTAATCCAAACCTGTGCTTGGATTATCCCTATGTTTATAGAGGGTATTCAGCGGTGCAAGTTCAGTGTAAGTTTATATTGGGTACTTAACAATGTCAGTTTTTTTTTCTTTTCTCCCCCTGTGTCTTACCATTTGATCTTTATACCCTTTGCTCATAGATCTGGGACAGAGGAGCGAGACCTCATTTTATGGGTGGGAAAGCCGAGGACTGTGAATGTTACCCATGTCCATCTGCTTCACGCTGCCAGATCCTCTTACCTCTCGGGTTGCATTACAAGCACGAAGATGGATTTGTTAAATAACCCATCCCACAAGGACCTCAAGATTTTTCTTTCCCTTCCCCTGTAACTGGCTCACTTAGAGAGGAGTCTTTGTTTGTGTCTTTGGTATGCTGAGCCTCGAGGCCACCCCAGCATGCCTTCCCTGTTAATGGAAGGGCTGGCACCCCTGCACCTTACTCATGTTCAGTTCATTCCAGAGGACCAGGTCAGCCAAGCCAACATTTACTCAGGCCCAAAGCCACTGGGCAGAGTCTAGGACAACATTCACAGCAATACCCAATGAGGAGGCTAATTTACTTCAAGCTCGTTGTCTTTTGGGATTGGTGCCCAAGGCCTCTGGGATGAGTCCGCCACATTCCTTGTGAGGTACAGTGACCTCCTTGGAGAAAGTTAAGAGTCCCACAGATTCAAGTGCAACCTGCTGGTGTCATTTCATCTGACTCTTAAGACTGGAAGCCTCCCCAGGCTTCTCTCAGGATTTGGAAACTTTGCCTTTTAGCCCAGAGTGGGAAATTTCTCATTAAACAGCTGACTCCACATGAGTCTTTAGAAGAAAGAGGCTGTAAAATACATGCTGTGAAGATTCAGAGAAATTGGCTTAGGTGTTATCTTTCTTTCTTGCTTTCAAAATTTTACTTTAACATTCCAACAACTTGAGGAAATGTAGGTAAGTCTGTAGCTAACAGTCATCCTAAACATGTCATCTAAGCACATATATCTTACAGTGCCATCTGGGGTGGCCTCCACTTCAGTGTGCTCCTGGGATTCCCTGCAGTTGGTTTCTTTTTTTATTTTTTATTAATTTTATTGAGAAACAAATAGCAATGAGACAGTCTCACAATAGGTTAGTAGGGCAGTTACAATAATTAATACATTGCATATTGTTGTCTTCATAGTAGTTATTCATAGTACAAGATGCAGACATGATATCCTGTCCAAACACTATTAGTACAAATTTTCTTCTCATTGAATCAAGAGAAACTAGCTGTGTATCTGTCTTAACTATTTTGTATATACAGATGCAAAATGGTCCTTCATTTATGTTATATAGGTCTTGCTTTATCTTGTTTTAACCATCCAGCAGAAAAGTATAAAAATGAGGTATAAAAAGTAAAGCCATATTGATATGCTGAGCTATAAAAGGCTCAAGTCAACAACTTCTGACATTGCCAGTCCTACGGATGACCCACTACTATTATGGACTATTGGATTATTTTGCTGAATTAATGCAGCTATAATATTTAAATGGCAATGGAATACCCATCTCTGCAGTTGGTTTCATTTGCCCCTTCCATACATCTACTGATTTCTTTTGCGGTGTTAAGGGTAGAACATCAGGTCTTTTTTGCATGATGAGTTTAAGCTATACCCTAGGCCTTTTCTCAGATTTTATCTTTCTTTTCTTTTCTTTCTTTTTCTTTTTTTTTTTTTTTTTTTTTGTATCAGGGATCAAACTGAGGACCACACATTTTCCAGGCAGTGGCTTATGTCACTGAGCTCTCTCCCCAGCCCAGATTTTATCTATTTTTGAGTCAAGTTCTCTTTAAATTATCCAGGCTGGCATGAAACATGTGGTCTTCCTGCCTCACCTGCCCAGCCTTAGTAACTGGGACTAGGTGTTTGTATCTCTCCTTGCAACTCAATGAATTTTTTTCAAAAGCTTGACTTTTCCCTCCCCTGAATAGGTCAGCTCTTTAATCAGTATGTTTGTAGTGGTGGTATCTAATAGTGAGGGGAAGTGGTTCTGGAAATACGTTGACTGGTTGAAACTCCAGTTCCCCCACTCACTAGCTGAGTGATTTGTGCCGATTATTTTTTGAACCCAAATATTTTTCCATCTTTTAAAGGGGGATACAAATATCATAATTTCAGTGAAGTATCTGGATTCTAAACCAACACACTAAATTTGCTTATATTTCTATACATTAACAATGAATAATCTGAAAAGTAAGTTAAACAAACAATTCCATGTCTAATAGCATTAAAAATGTACTTAGGAATAAGCTTGTCAGAGGAGGCAAAAGCTTCACTGAAAACTACAATGCATTGCTTAAAAATTTAAAAGTATACAAATGATTGCAAAGGCATCCCATGTTCATGGACTGGGTGACTTAATGATGTTAAGCTGTCCATACCACCCAAAGTTAATTACAGACTCAGTGCAGTCTATTAAAATCTCAAGAGCATTTCTGACAGAAACAAAAATATATCTCAAAATTTTTGTGGAATCTCAAGTGACTTCAAATGACTAAAATAATCCTGGAAAAGAACAAAGCTGGCTGTCTAATGCTTCCTGGTTTTAAAACTTACTACAAAGCAATAGTAATCAAAACTATATGGTACTTACACTAGAACAAAGAGACCACAAGTAAACCCTTATATATGTGGTCAAGTGAGTTTTGACCATATATGGCTGAAAAAGAAATGTTTACCCATGGAGAATATATAGTTAAAAAACATGCAAAAGCATAAATTTGGACATTTATCTTATACTATATAAAAAATAACTTTAAAAATGCACAAAACACCTAAATGTAAGAGCTACATCTATACAACTTTTTAAAGAAAACAGAAGACAAATTTCATGACACTGGTTTTAGCAATGATTTTTTAGACATGCTACTAAAACCATAGAGAACAAAAAAAAAATAGACAAATTGGAGTCATAAAAATTAAAACTTTTGTACAACAAAGCATATCAAGAAAGCACTGGCCAAATAGCTCAGTGGATTAAAGTACATGCTTAGGCAGACTCAGGACCCGGTTTGATCCCTGGCATGCATGCCATGCCGGCACCAATCCCGGGGATGTGCTGAGACAGGGACTGAGATTGGGCATGGTGGTGTGCGCCTGTGATCCCAACGCTTGGGAGACTGAAGACAGGAGAATCACTACAAGTCCAATGTGTGTAGTGAGACCCTGTAGACCCTGTACTAAGTACATAAAAAAAAGAGAAGAATATCAAGAAACTAAAAAAATAACCCATGAGATTGGAGAAAATATTTCTAAATCAGAAATCTTATAAAAGATGGATATTCAAAATATACAAAGAATGCCTAAACCCAATGGCAACAAAGAACCTCTCACCTGATTGTAACAATGGATTAGTGAGTTGGATAGTTTTTTTCTTTAAGGAAGTTTGCTCATTGCCAATAAACACTTGAACAGATGTTCAGCATCACGAATCATTAAGGACACAGAAGCCAAAACTCCAACCAGGTATCACTTCATGCACATTAAGATGACTATTATTTAAAAGTAAACAAAAAGATAAAAGCTGAGTCTTGGCCAGCATGTGGGGAAATTACCACCTCTTTGCCTTGCTGGTGAGAACATAAAATAATGTAGCCATTGTGGAAAGCAGTGTTAGTGATGCTGATTAGTGAATCAATTTGTAAAAACAAAGCCCATGAAAACAGAACTACCACATGAGCCAGCTATGCCAGCTCCCTGGTGTAGGACTGAAGAACTGAAGGCACCGTGTTCTAGGGTTTTATATCTGCACACCCATGTTTACATCACAGCAAAATTCATAATACCCAAGATGCAGAAACAGCTTAGAGAACCATCAACAGGGTCTAAATGGAAAAAGAAAATGTATAGTATATACAGACTGAGTATTATTCATCCATACAGAATGAACTTATTCAAAAGGAAAGAGTTACTGAGAAGGACAGGAAAGGGAGTGGGGGAAAGAGGTTTATCTGTGTATGTAAGCAGGGTGGTTTGGATAACTGCACTTTGGATTTTTGCTGTTCTATGGAAAGGAGCTGTTAATGCTTAATTTGTTTTGTTTCCTTTTTCAATTGTTTGTATTTTCTTCTTCATTTCTTATACATTTCTTTCTTTTTTCTTTCTTCCAATTTTGCATGCACATATCTGGTAATATGAATAACTGGTTGGAAGACAACACTATGTATTACAACAAACACTGTCAAATGCATATTACTTTGTGAAGTGAAATTCTGTATTACTTGTAATTTTTTCTGTCAATTCTAATTTGTGCTCTCTTTAAAAATAAATAGAATTTTTAAAAAGATAAAAAACATATCATTTGTAGGAAAATAGGTGGAACTGGAGATCATCATGTTAATTGTGATAAGGCAGATCCAGAAAGACAAATAATTCATGTTTTTACTAATATGTGGCATCTAACAAAGATGACATGAAAGTAGAGGAAGATTGTTCTTAGACAAGGGGAAGGGAAAAAGGAATCAAAGAGGGACAAGGAAATGTCATGGGGGAATGAGATGATCAAAATATACAGTGTCTGCCCCAAAATGCATATGCCAGAGAAAAAAATGTTTATTAATATTTTAAAACTAAATTTATTGCAGCATCATGAGGTTAATGCAAGTGACTTGGGCCTCCAGTTACAAGAGTTCCTCAAAGTGGTGGCCATGAGCTTCCAGACTTTTATTACTACAGTCAATTTTTGAAGTGTGTATATATATTTTTGGTGGACTGTATGTATGTATGTATGTGTATATGTATGTGTGTGAAAATGTTGGTTGTTAACTACATGCCAGAATGATATTATGTTGAATGTTATAGTGTTAAACAAGATGTTGTTTTAAAAATATGTAGACAAGAATGGTTGGATATGATCACTGTATACTGTATACATGTATGGAAGCATGTTGGATCCCACTAACATGTACAGTTAATATATATTAAGATAAATATACAAGGGGCTGGGGAGATGGCTCAGTAGAATAAGCACTTGCCTGGCAAGCTCAAGGGCCTGAGTTCAATCCCTGGTTCTGCCCTCCCCCCAAAATGATAAATATACAAAAGAAAAATTAAACATGCACTTACCATCTAATTTGACAAGTCCATTTCTGGGACAGACACTTAAAGTCATTAAAGGCAGAGCTGGCCATGGTGACATGCACTTATAATCTCAACTACTTGGGAGGCAGGAGGATCACAAGGTTGAGGCTAGCCTTGGCAACTCAGTGAGACTTTGCCTCAAACTAAAAAAACAAACAAACAAACAAACAAACAAACCCCACAAAATCAGGTACCAAATAGAATAGGTCAGAAGTCAGAACTTACATGTGGTACCTGGATGAGTCACATTTGTAGGCATGGAAAATAGCATGCCAGGGGTACTGTGGCAATTTCTATTTATTATTATTATTATTTTTATTTTTGAGATAGGCTCTCCCTGTGTAGTTCAGGTTGGCCTTGAACTCACTGTGTAGCTTCAGTTGGCCTCAAACTCATGGTGATCTTCCTGCCTCAGCTTCCTGAGTGCTGTGATTACAAGCGTGTGCCACCACACGCCGCTCGGGGAAGCAGTTTGGAGATGATGAAAGTGTTCTAGAAAGACATGCTGGTGATAGCTGCTCTTCGCTTTGAATGTGCTTAATCTGAAAAATTGTCAAAGTGGCAACTTTTGTACTACTTTAACCATATTTTAAAAATAGCACTCACTTCTCGTGTGGTTGGAACGATTAGAACTGTGCGTCGAGCTAAAGCAAGTAAATGTAAAGCACAGGTTAGCAAACTTTTCTTGCAAATGAGAAGGGAATACTTTGGATTTTGATGGGCCATGTAGTCTCTGTCATAAGTATTCAATTTTGCTACTTTGGCAGAAAACCCGCAGAGACAATATGTAGGTAAGTGTGCTTGGCTGGGTTCCACGGACATTTATGGACCAAAACAGGTGGTGGATGGGATTTGGTCATGGGCAATAGTTTGTTGATTCTTTATCTAAAGCATTTAGAACAGTTCCTGGCTCAGAATCGGTGATATTTAAATATGAATTGTTATTGTTACTACTACACAAGATTGCAATGAGTAATTAAATAAAACAATGCATAAAAGTGCCTGGCATACAGTATGCATTATCTAATTTATGACTGTTAAATCATGACATCATGGGGCTATTTCATGCCAGGTTTGAAACCTGAAGTACAAATTAGCATACAGGTTTGGCCAGACAGAAGTGAGGCAGGGCACCATGGCACTGGATCAAGCATGATGCTCTTCTGGGTTGGGCAGGAGCCCACTGAGTTGATGGCTTCTGTCTGTGAACCTGAGATGTTGTCTCTGTGGACTGATGGTCTACCTTGTGTGCTGGTGATCACTGGACCTGTTACTGGCCGCAGGTGGGCCCCGGATTATTGCCCAGAGAGTGGCATTCAGGGGCTCTCTTGACCAGCTGCTTCACCATCATCAGATAACTTGTTGACCTGCACACTTGCAGTCCTGTCCTTCCTAGCCCTACTGAGAACTCTAGGGGTGGCGTACGTGATCTGTGTTAGAGCACCTCCCTGCACGCCTTGGTGATGCTGATGCTGCCCTAGTGTGAAGCCCACTGACGTATATAAAGGGATGGTATATTCCCTTGCCTTATGGAGTCAGAGTTTATGACTGGGCAGGGGGACAGGTGGTGCCCTGACCCCTCTCCTCCCTATGTAAGGTGTTTGAAAGTGCATCAGAGGACTAGCACAAGAAAGCTAAGGATGGTTTGCCTTTATCTTTTTTTGTTGCTACAGTGGCATCTATGCAAGTGGCTGGAAAATAGTCTTTCTTGTGCCCTCAGAGCTCCCATGGTAGAAAGTGGCCATCAAATTGAGGTTCAATGGGCAATGCAAGGTACCTTATGACCTGATCTTCTTGAGGGACAGAGACAGGCACTGATCATCCAGCAGCCCATGTTATAATCTTAAATTAGACCTGGCTGCTGCAGGAATTGCAATGGCCCCTTGGGTTCTGCTCATCTTGCTAACATCTGGGAGGAACATCTTGCTTGTTTTGTTCTCTTTCTCTCTGAGCTCGGCTTGGTGGTGGAGTTGGCAGGGTCTTCTCATTAGGAGAATGTTTGTGTGGAGCATTCTCCAGTTGGCCATACTCCTCCATCTGTGTTAAGCACACCAAGAGATATCTCCCTCCTCTGTCACCCAGGGCCACTTCAGTCTGTGCACACATAGTTTCTGCATGACCACAAGCTCCCTCCCAGCAGGATGACCCCTCACAGTCATCCCGCGGCTGGGTCTTTTGGTTCCTTTTGCAGGGATGCAGCCCTGGGAGGCGGAGCAGTTTGGAAATGTGGGCTGAAACTGATGGCTTCTCTGCCTTGAAAGAGCTAGAGTAGGACTTTCCTGGCAGCCACGGAATCCACGTCTACCAGGTAAACTGGGAGAACAGAGAGGTATGAACACATCGGATGATGCTGACAGAATGGAATGTGAGCCGTGCCCGGCATGTACTTGTCAGGATGGTTTGTGACTGGAGGCAGCTTCCTGCAGTAAACACTAGCTCTCTGCTCTACTTCTAGGATCAAAAACAAGTCATGAGGAGTGGTGCTTTTCCACTGAAGTCCTCTCCTGCCTCATCCAAAACACTTCACAGTTGGAACAAGAAAACATACTCTCTCAGGAGACCTTCCTCTGATCCCCTCACAATATCAGAAAAAGGGAGCAAGCAAAGAGGTCAGACTGTTTGGACATGGACGTCTCAGTATATTTCTCTTTGTCAGAGTGAAAACTGGGAGACAACCCATTCAGGCCCGCTCCTGTCCCTCTTTCGGACAGGAGCTTTCTTTCTATCAATAAATATAATCTGCTCATAAAAAAAAGCAAAATTACTTAGAGACAGCAGCTATGAATTCACATGTACACACATGCAATGATGAGTCAGAGATTCTTGCTTAGTTCTTGTATTGTGCTTTTTGAACTTTGGTCTCCAATGGACCTCCTGATGCTTTCTTACTTTGGAATTCATTTGGATTTGTTTCTTCTCCTCCTTCTCCTTCTCCTTCTCCTTCTCCTTCTCCTTCTCCTTCTCCTCCTTCTCCTCCTCCTCCATCATCATCATCATCATCATCATCATCGGATTTTTCCTTGGAGGGAGAATTGATAAGAATGGTCATTTTTACAAGAAGATGTGCAAAGCAGATACCGATTCACATATGTGTCAGCCCAGGTTGTCTCCATTTCACTGCAGATTTTGGAAGCCAGGAGCAGAAGGTATAGAGAGGTCTGTTGATTTAAAAATAGAACTGTATTAGCACCATGCTGCTTGCAGGTAAGTAAGAAGAGAATTGCTGCCACTAATAATGCTACTCAGTGCTAGCTATTTGTTCTATAGCAGGAACCAAGTTGTGGGCAGTGGCAGTGGCAGTGGCAGTGGCAGCAGTGGTGGCAGTGGCAGTGGTAAAGCATACTCAAAGGTGCATGAACAAGACTATGGCCCCTGTGTTGCGTTCATGGTTCTCTTGACTTCTGCAGAGCCCTTTCTCTTGCTGGCTGGTGCTCCCAATGAATTGATCAGGCCATGAGGTTGTTCATTGTCCACTGTAAAGAAAGAAATAGGACAGTGTTTTAGCTAGAAATGGAATAGTGTGTCTGAAGTACAGATTAATGCATATTTGGCTGATACAGCATCTTCCTCTCAGTGACCTTGACTATTGAGCGACACACCAAGTCCCTGAAGACAAAGAAAAATATACCAAAGTGCTCAGAAATCTATTTTCATAAGTTAGGCCTTCCTAATTTAGCATTTGTCTCTGAGACTAGTACGAAATGCTCACCTATGTGGTGAGGGCTGTGAGGAATTTTTACTTCAATGCTCTGTGGTTCCCCTTCTGTGAGTATCTTGGGAAGAAGGCCTGAGCCTCTTGGGCAATGAAGTCTCAGCTCTGAGGACTTTGAGGAGCAGATAACAGAAGCCTAGGAGGCAGGGTAGAAACTGAACCACAGGAAGAAGGAATAGACCTTCAGGCATAGGAAGCAGTTCATGCAAAGGCCAGGAGGTATGGAGCTGGCTGAAGGCGCTTTCCAAAAGGAGGAGAAGCAGGCCAGGGTGGTCGGCATTTGAGCGGCATGGGGTGGGACTCAAGTGCCAAGGTGGGCAGTTGGCACTTTATTGTGTTTGAGTGGCAAAACCTCTGAGCAGTCCAAGCAAGAGAGTGTAGATAGACAGTATCTGTGTTTGGGGAATGAAGAGCGGTGCCAAGTGTGGAAGGGGAAGGAGGGGGAAGGGCTGGCAGCAGCCCAGCTATTTGTGCATCTGTCTTATTTTAGGCAAAAACATATTGACAATATTGAAGGCAAGACTGGGTGGTGCAGTTGACGTGGAGGTCATTGGGAGGCCAGGGTGTCTTGGTGCTGATGGGAAACCAGTGCTGATGGCTTTGCCTCCATGAGAGCTTCTAGGTGTTCATCTTGCCCCATGATTTGTGAGGAATGATGCCCAAGGACCACCCATCCCCTCCCTTCCCCCGAAGGATGTGTGTGGCTGAGCTCCCTGAAGAATGCAGGATTGCACAAGTGGATTTTCCACCTGCGCCCAGCCAAAATCTGGTACCTTCTGTGGGAGGGTGGTATCGAAACTTTTGAACATCAACCTTCCAGTTCCTTAAGGAGGAGATTAGTGAGTCTATTTAGTTTGTATTAAAGTCCTGGAGCCCTCCCAAAGAGTCCCACATCTAGAGAGGGAGGTGAGTTTTGATTAGTAATTAGAGTAAGTTCTCTTTAACTGCGTTACTGAACACTTCCACCATGACTTGAAGTTTCCCATAGTAATTTCACATAGTCCACGCTCTTCCCCTTCCTAATGAGAAGATGGAGGCTCAGAGAATTTCTAAAACTTCTTTTCCTAGCTTTGTTAAAAATAATTGCTTTTGTCTTACTATCCTGTCTGCCTCCATGTAGCATGAGCTATTTTCCCACAAAGCTTTTAGAACTTTCTCTTTATCTTATTGTGACTGTTAAAAAATTACTCATGTTGCATTCAGTGGCTGCTTTCACTCTAGCAACTCTGTCACTCGCTTCTTTGGACATCTTGTTTGCCAGAGTCAGAAGGCTGCTCTCACACTCCTGCAGGTTGTTGTTATTGCTGTTTTTAAATGTATTTAGTAGAGGATCTACAGGGTCTCACTACACAGATCAGACTTAAACCTAGTGATTCTCTTATTTTCAGCCTCCCCAGGCCTGGGATTACAGGCGCCCACCACTACACCCAGTCTCGATCACTATCTCAGCGTGCCCTGTGGGTGGGGCCAGCACAGCATACTGGGGCTTGAACCCCAGCTGTGCCTCTGCCTAAGCAGGTACTTTAATCCACTGAGCTATCTGGCTGGACCTTTATGCTGCAGGTTTATCCCTCCTTTGATCGCAGGCTCCCACTGTGGTTGATTGGGAAAGGGATCATGGGAATCAATGTGTGTGTACTCAGGCCCTTTTGTCTTAATAGCAATCCCTATGGCTATTTGCAGTATTTTTCTAATACTGAGTCCAAAATGATTGTTATGCAAGCTAATGCCAAATAGAACTGATTAGAAATATAGTACCAGGAAAGTTAGAAAAACATGCAAAGCTGAAGACAATGCCCAAAATCTAGTCATTGTTCAAATAATACTTGGAAAATACACATTATACAAATAAATGTGATGATGCCCTTTGAGTGTTTTAATGGTGTGTGTGTGTGTGTGTGTGTGTGTGTGTGTGTATTTGAGGCACAGTATGTGTGTTTTCATATTTGTGTGTTCTTAGGTCACTGGGTGGGGGGAGGAAGGATGATGAATGAACTTATACTATAAGGGATCCTGAGTTCTAATCTTAGCTCTACCACAAATCAAGCCAACTGTTTTGTTGTTGCTATCAGGAATCAAATTTAGGACCTTGCACTTGCCTGGCAGGCACTGTGCTGCTGAGCTATATCCTCCAGCCCATGCCAATCCTATAGTCTTTCTGATGCTTGCTTTTCTCCTCTGTAGAGTAGGGATGTTAGTCTCTATCTATAGAATTGTTGAGATTAGGCACAATGGTAGCAGTCTTTATTATTACCTAATACCTACTAATTCTAAAATTGTGCTGTGCATGTCACACGCCTTTTCTTAATTCTGCACAATGCCTCTCTGAGGCGGCCACTAATACCTACCTCATTTTACAGGTGAAAAAAAAAAGTCGCAGAGAGGTCACTGGTCAAGGTCACCCACCATAGAGTGGGAGAAGCAGATAGAATTCACACCCATGCCTGGCTCCATCAAAATCCATTATTTTAAACCTTTGACCCCAGCGGGGTCTGTGTGTTATTAAATATTTAACAACCATCTTTGCCCAGAGTTGCTCTGAGTCAGGGTAGTGGCTTGTTTCTGTGGTGTAGATATTCCTTCCATGACTTCCTTACTTGTTTCATGCTACCAGTGTGGCACTGGTGTACCTCACAGAGCTGGGCAGAGGCACATGGCGGCACAGCACTGTGGTGTCTTCAGTGTATAGGTACCAAAGGTGTCAGCAACAGTAAGAGCATTGATGTTAGTTAAATATTGCAAAATCATCTAGAAGAAATGGCTCTTGACTATTTATTATCTTTGTATTTAAACTATGTATGTATAACTATATATAATTTATCTTTTAGTAATGACTATTTTAAAAATAAAAGTTCATGGAGTTCTAGAAAGGTGAACAACCAGCTTTTGTGAGTTCTTCCTGCCCGACTTACTGTTGGTCAGTCTCTTGGATGTGCTTTTCCTTAACCGAGGCAGGAAATTTGTTTATCCATCTCCATCTCCATCTCCCCAGGGTGGGCCAGCGGGGCTTTGCAAATACGTGATGAGTGAGTGAGTGAGGAATAAATGGCTACCGGGCACAGGGTGGCTGCGGAGGCTGCGGAAGCGAGTCCTAGGTTCCCCGCTCCGTGTTTTCGTAGCTCATGATGCTTCTTGGTCCTGGCAGCCATCAGGTGCTGACCATCTGTTGGATGGCTGTTTGCATAGCTGGGCTATTCCTTCATAAGGACGGGGCCTAGAGCTGGCAGCTTGCGGCTCCAACCCCAGTGTTTGGCACACAGCAAGCGTTCAAGTTCGTACTTGTTGATTCTGGCTGACTCTACAAAGTTTATAATGCTTTTTTAAACTACACACACAAAAATACACAAATGCATTCTGTTGGAAGAAATATCCCAACATTACAGATAAGACTAAGTATTCTCTTATGTGCCCCAAACTCCAAATATTCCTCTTATGGCACTGTCAACCCAGGAAATGGCATGGTGCATAGTCTTTTACTTTTTTGTATATTTCCTACATGAAATATCTATTTAATATGTGGTATTGTTTCGAGACTTTTACATCTTGGATTGACTACATATGCAAAAGAAGTAACAAAAACAATACAATAAGGTTCCTGTATTTTTCTTCCAGTTGTTCTTGGAGGTCAAAACCACAAGAGGACATTGGTGATATGCATGTATGTATGTAGTTCTCTCTTTCATCAGTTGTATAATCAGTGCCACAGTGAAGATACAGAATTATTCCATCAACAGTTTTTTTTTCTATTAATCCACTACCTAGGACTCTATAATCACATCTCATTCCCAGTCCCACTGTTGCCCCTTTTCTCCAAGCTCAGCTGACCACTAATCTGTTCTCCAGCTCTCTAAGGTTACCATTCACACAATGGCATATACATGGGATCATACAGTGTTCAAACATATGTGATTGCTTTTGCTTTCATTCAGCAAAATGCCCTTGTACTTGAGGCTATCTAAACAACAAACATGGTATTATGTTACACGTGTTTTCCAATGGAACCACATGACCCAGAGATTTTGCCTTTTGGGAATCTTCAGCTACACTAATTCTTTTTACCTTTCATGTAACATGCCATGGAATGCCTCATCACATTTTTGGGATTCCCTGTTGGTTGTTATCTGCTGTTATTTCTCATTTGCTCTAGGGCTGCTTTTAGGACAGTTGTCCTTGCCCCTGAATGGTTCCTGGCAATGCCTGTGGTGTGCGAGAAAAAGCTAAAGGGAGTGGATACCCCAAAGAGTGCACAGAAAACATCTCAAATCTTGAAGAAAGGCCCAACAACAAGATCTTAGGGTTCTTTCTGTTCTTCTGTTTCACTCTTTTGCTGGGGAAAGGTGGCTTGGCAGTGAAGGAAACCTCAGAAGGAGGAGGAAAATGAGCACGTTCTTTCCAGTTGCCCACTCATATCAGAGGATTTCCAAGGCAGTGATGTCTGCCACAGTTTTCCAGAAAGATATTACACACACACACACACACACACACACACACACACACACAATGGGATGGAGGCATTAGAAAATGTCTTTTTGTTTTTGACTTCTGCACAGGTATAGAGACCTTACCTCATAGGATGAGTGGATTCAAAGCTGTCCCACAAGTATGTGTGGGGTGTGCTCTCCCTGGGCTCACTCATGTCTCATAGCTGGGTAGGTGTTGACCCTGGGAGCCTTCCTTCAAGCCCCATGGAGTCAACAAGAGGTACAAGTTCTCAGCTCCATCCTGTGGGAACCCTCTCAGGTTTTCAGGCCAGAAAGCTTTGGCTATCCCCAAGGAAGCGTGATTTGTAGAGACTCCAATTCTGGGTCTCTCACAAATTCCTTCTGTGCCTCCCCACCCTTCTCTGGTCATGCTCTGTGCCTTTTGTACAAAATCGGGGCCATGTTACCCATGTCTGCAAGGCTCAGAACTTTATTTAGAGTTTTCTTGTTCTTTGGGAGAATAAAACTGGGCTCATTTTAATAGTCTTAACCAAGAATCCAAACTGAAAGCAGAGGCCATGTAAACAAAACCCTTTCATGTGGTGACTCCAAATGAGTTTACTGTAACAAAAACAGGACAAGTAAATAAGTGAGGTTTACAAATATAAACTGCAAAGTTGCTGAAGTGTGAGATAAATTGTCGAAGGCCCTTCTGTTTAAATTCTATGGCCTGGCATTTCTCCTTTTGCGTTTCTATCAGAAGGAATCTGCGGAGGAGAGAATGTTCTGTACAAGGGAAAAGAATTTTTCATAATGTGTCCAACCAGTGGTCTGATCAGGAGACCTCCTGCTAGGGCCCAGGAAGGCTGGCTGCGCCCACTTCTGAAGCCACAGAGAGATATCTGACTAGTGATGTCACCTGCATGCCCTGACCTGTGGAAGGGACTCTTAGAAATGGCTTTTTCCAGAGAGCAACCCAGTGGTGGAGTGGACAGACAGTAGACCTTTTGAGGGACATTGAGAAAAAGCCCACCAGATGTCCTTGTTGCTGGAGGGGAAATTCCCTTCTCCTCCTCCAAGAGGCAGAGGGTGTGCCTAGCAGGTGGAATTCATTATGGAGCCTAACACCCTTGCCAGCAGGATTGGCGACCTGGCATTCAACCACTCTCCCAGGGAAACAATCTAAACATGGCATGAGATTTCATCTGGGTGGTTCTGAGACAGTCAGTTGGACTTGGAGTGTGGAGCAGGGGTTAGAGTCATCCAAGGACTGTGAGTGGAAGGCAGAGAACAGCGAAGGGTGGCAAACAATCTGTGTGTTAGTGGCTGTTTAACAGTGGGCTCTGGGGGCCAGGGCAAAGCCTTGATCCGTGGCATTTGTGAACTTCTGTGGTACAAATATATCCAACATGGGCAACTCCAAATCACCATGTGAGGTCACATGGCTTGCAAAAAGATTGAAAAGTCTAACGATTGGATTTCCATGGCAAGGGAAATCCCTCCCTTCCAACGCCTGTGTGGTTCAGGAGAAGGAGCTTAGAAGGGCGGAAGTGAAAGGTACTGGGATTTGGGGAAATGGGGGGTGAGTGATGTCTGAACCACTTTGCCAGTGATTTAGAACCCCCTTGTTTCATGCTTCTTAGAAAACTTGTTCAATATTTTCCTGTCCTCCTAGACTCTCTTGAAAGACTGTGCTGATTTGGTCACTGGTACATCCCAATACCCACCAAAATGACCAGGACTGTAGGGACTCCACACATGTTTTGATTGGCCCAACCATTTTTTGATTACTATAATGGATATGAATATCTACTGTGCACTTTGATGGGACTAATCCTTGACAGAAAGAATACAGTTCTATCTCTATAAGCAGATTTTTTTCAAAATATGATAGGTGAGGCTTATGAAGATTTGCTTACAAGTAACAATTTTCTAGCCCCTACCCCAGAACTTGCCAAGTTTGAAAAAAAAATCTTTTAAAACAAGTTTCCCAGAGAGGGCATTTTATGCAAACTCAATTTTTAAAACAATTCCTGGTGGAGTAGATCTCATAACGACAGTTTTAAAGCTGAGGAAAGTATTGCTGGTGAGTTTCAGTGACTTCAAGATTACCCACCAGGTAACTTCTGGGTCTAGAACACCAAGGTGGGTCTGACAAATGCCCAGATTAGCCACGATGCGAGGTAGGCCTGTGAAATAAAACTGATTTATTGAATGAGTGAGTGAGTGAATGAATGAATGAATGAATGACACATTTTCACTGGGAATTCATGGTGGAATGTGAGAGATTGAGAGATTAGAAGACAAGCAAGTTGGAGCCAAGTTGATTAGATTTTATGGAGGTAATAGGAACAGAGTTAGAGAGGAAAGCATGGACACAGAAAGTAGGACGTGGTAGTAATTAAATTATTCTGTGCTATGCTGGGTCAGATAATTTTGTGGTGCCTTGTTGTGTGTGAGCTGAACATTAAAACCTCGTCTCATCAGCACGACATCTCAGCTGGAGAGCTGCTGTCATCCATGTTTCTCAGTGTGTGACTCAGAACGAACTCACTGAGTCTCCCATTAAGAAGCAGAAGCCCTGAGGTGGGAAAGCTCCGTTGTCTCTGGGTCCATCTCTTTGACAGAGGTGGATCCATGTTCAAGCCCCTGCACAGCAGCTAAGGGTGAAGTGGGGGCCACCATGAAGGACAGCAGAGGAAACGAGCAGGTGGTAGGATTCCACTGGTCCTGGAGAGGGGAGTTTTAGCAGCAATGGAAGAATCACAGTGGAGGGCCATCGGTTGTCATTAGGATGGATGACACAGGCTGTGTCTTTCTGATTCCTGGAAAATGTCACTGTTGCAAGGGTGTCCCAAGCACTGATGTGGACAGATGCTATCTGCTGGTGGAATGATTTCCTTATGGCTCTTCAGTAGCTTCAGCATTTCTGTTTTATCCCATGACCATGTGCAGGTCAAATGAGGCTGGGAGCATCTGTTCTCGGAACTGAGGCAGTTTCCTTGGAGATAAAAGTCATCTGTGGTGATTAAAACTTCAGAATGAAAGGAGGCGATTTCTGAAGAATGTTCTTTTTTTCATCTTCTTCTTCATCTTCTCCACTTAGTTGTGCACAGCACAATGACAAAGTTATAAAAATAAAGGCCTTGATGACTGCATGAAGCGCACATTTGCATGTTGGGAAGGGTGGAGTTAGAGAATCTTCCTTTTGCCAGTAGGCCAGACCCCTTGCGAATCGTCCTTCTTGAATCCACAGGTCTGGAACCAATATGACATTGTGCAATTAGCAGTGGTTCATTGTTTGTGAAGGGGCTTTCTCCAAGAACATTGCCTGGGTTGGCATAAGATAAGACATGGAGCTCGGAGGTGCAGGCACCAGCCACAGGACTCCATCAAGACATCCTTCTTATTGATTTGCTCTTGAGCTGTTCTTTCCTAAAGCATAGGGCCAAAGGGGAGATGTACAGTCTTCCTACATTGCTGCCAGGATTAGAAACTGATGTTTCTTTGAGGGCAGGGTAATGAATTGTTACAACATTGAATGGGTGCCTACACATAGCTATTGTAAACCACTGGGCTTTTGATGTTTTTATTTTTTCTTACTGTAAGATACTTCAAACTCATACTGACTAAAAAGCAGGTACTGCTCTGTGTGTGTGTGTGTGTGTGTGTGTGTGTGTGTGTGTGTGTGTAGTGGGAAATGGCTTCAACAGCTATGGAAGCCAAGAAGTCTCACAATCTACCTCTGCAAGCTGAGGAGCAAAGAAAGGCAACAGTTTAATTCAATCCACAGCCTGGTGTCCAAGTCTAAAGCCCTGAGATCCAGAGCCACTGATGTCTGAGGGCAGGAGAAGATGGATGTCCCAGCTCAACTAGAGAAAGTTGGTATTCCTTTCTCTGCTTCTTGGTTCTATTGTGGATCTTAGTGAATTGGATGGTGTCCAGTTCCCTTGGTCAGGGTGATCTTTATTCAGACCACTGACTCAAATGCTAATCTTATTGGGAAATAATCTATAGACAAATGAGACCTAAAATTTTACCAGCTACCTGAGTGTCCTTTAGCTCTGCTGACCCAGAAAAGTAATCAGCACACTTACCACAACACAGTTTCAAA
Organism: Octodon degus; assembly: GCF_000260255.1. Classification (NCBI taxonomy): domain Eukaryota; kingdom Metazoa; phylum Chordata; class Mammalia; order Rodentia; family Octodontidae; genus Octodon; species Octodon degus. Next base: position 7,909,283 of record NW_004524619.1, read on the forward strand.
TCTGAAAGTCAAAATACCCATGGTGCTTAGGGCAAAACAACTAGTTGGTTGGCTCTGGGACCTGCTTTGAGGATTGGTGGAGTACACTTATAAATGTGTCTGGGTGGAACTTGAAGGATTGTCAGCATTAGGGTCTATATCTGGTCCTGTGCCCATTCTTCTCTGGTGCTGTTCTTCTCTGCTTCTTGATATTGACAGACTAAGCAGCTTTGCTCCACCAACACCCATCCAACATGATGTTCCTGCCTTGGGCCCAGCTGACCATGGGCTGAAACCTCTTTAAATATGATTCAAATTAAACCTCTCCTCCCTTAAGTTATGAGGATTGGGTGTTGCACTCCACAGTGGGAAAACCGACTAGTACAACAGTGGAGCATGCATACCATAAACCTAGTTTGGTGAAGCCGTACATGTAGACTGTGAGGGGCCTTACTCACTGAAGATCTGCCCTGCACACTTTCTTTCACAGAAGACTCTTCTCTGTGTGGCTCCCAGGCCCTTGATGCTTAGCTGATCAGGCCTGGGACTATGACTTTGGTTTCTCAGCAGCTATAATTTGGACAACAATATAAACACTCAGGAACCAAACCTATATAACCTGTGTCTTTACTCCTGTCTCATGCCATGTATACTATGTGGACCATAAAGATCGGACCACGGGCTGAAATTTGGGGAAAGACTCTTATGTTTCTGGGTTTGAGCAACAACTCCCCTGACTCCTGGGGTCACTACTTGTCAGCCTGCCATTCCTGGCAGTGTGTGTTTGCTCAGGATTGGTGAAAAGTCACATGGCATATTTACCACAACACACATATGCATTTTACCTTACAGTGTACACTGACACCACCACCACTACCACCACTTTGAAAATGAAGGCATAACGCAGTCCTGGGCAGCCCCTCTCCTTCCTGCTGGTGTTGACTGCCTGTGTGACCGGTGTGTGATTGTACAGTGACTTTGTGGGCTCTTTTGGCATTATGTAGGCAAAATATATCCTATCAGTATCTTTTTGTGCAGCTGGGTATTTATGGGTCTCCTCAACCTTAAGACTTGAAGATTTTTAACATTACAATAGTAGTAATTGTAGTGGCATCAAAATTAGTTAAAACTATCATTTATTGAGGGTGACTATGTTGGGTTCTACGCTAATCATTCTATATACTTTATCACATAACCTTCACTATCTGTGTCTCCCTCTGTTCATTTTATTTTATTTTATTTATGTATTTGGTACAAAGTCTCATTACACAGCTCAGACCCATAATGATCCTCCTGTTTTCAGCCTCCCCAGAACTGAGATCACAGGAGTACACCTCCGTACCTGGTCTTGATGTCCAGCTCAGTGTGCTTGGGGGTGGGGCTAGTGTGGTATGTGGTGCTGGGAATGGAACCCTGGTCTCTGGGCTTGCCTAAGCATGCACCTAGTCCTCTGAGCTATGTCACCAACCCTGCATATCCGTTTGAAGGGGTATAATGATAATTTCCACTTTAGAAGTGGAGGGGTTGAATATTAAGATATGAGGTAAGTTTCCCAGGGCCGCAGAGTTAAGAAAGGGTAAGGCTGAAATTACAGTGAAGATATTTTAGGCTCCAGGTTTTGAAGTAGAACTTTTTGTTCTTGATCAAGGGCTTGCTAGTGGAAAAGCACATGCTTCAAGGTGACTCAATCTCGTCATGACCTGACAGTAATGCTGAGAACAGGAGGATCACTATGGGTCTGAGCGGTGTAATGAGACTTTGTACCAAATACACAAATAAAATAAAATAAAATGAACAGAGGGACACAGAGATGGTGATGGTTGTGTGATAAAGTATATAGAATGAGTCAGAATAGAGAATGACAGAGAAGGGATCAAGAAATCTAACATAAGATCATAAGCCTCAGAGTTTCTCTCTCCTGATATTTCCCCAAATAAGATTTTTATTTCTTTATTTTTTTGCGGAACCAGGGATTGAACTCAGTCCCTTGCACTTGCTAGGGAAGCGCTTATTCTACTGAGCCATCTCCCCGGCCCCCCAAATAAGATTAATTGGAGCTCAGAGGAAGTCTGCCTTGGGGTTCATGAGTTCTGGGTCCAATCGATCAAGAATTTAAACACATCTTAAGCCTAGATATTTCACATTATTACTTACATTGCCTTCTACACAGAATTTCCAAGGACCCATGATTACCCTTCAACATCAATCTGTTCTATTGCCATAATGCTATCAAAAATAAAATTGGATATGGCTGGAAAGATAGCTCAAAGGTCTAAGCACTTGCCTGGCAAACACAAGGACCCAAATTGAATCTCTGGTATCTCATGCCATGCCAGACCCGGGACCCTGGACTCACTGAGCTGGTCACCTAAACCAGGCATGGTGGCGCACACCTGTAATGCCAGTGCTGGGGAAGCGGAGGCAGGAGAATCATTATGAGTCTGAGCTGCATTGTGAGACCCTGTAAAAAATAAATAAATACAAGATTTAAAAAAATGATAAATAAAATAAGAGAAAATTCCAGTAACATAACAGTCCTTCAGTCAATTGGTTAGTTTCTCTTTAGAGCATGTGTCTTTCAAGAGCCATTATAGAAAAAGTACTAGAGGCCGTGATTTTATTTGGTATCCTTTGTATTTTTTCTTTGACTGATACACACAATATCTCTCCTTCCCTGTGATCTTACAACCTGTGGTAACTACCGTTTTACTTTTGAGTTCTTAGAGACCAGCTTTTGTGTATTTCACATCAGTGAGTGTAAAATACTAATGGAGTGCCATGTAATACTCTGAAGTACTGACGTCTCCACGATATACTTGTTATGGCTTGTGTCTAGGTGTTCCCCCCAAGTCTCATGTCATGTTAGGTTTTTGGAGGTGGCAGAATCTAGAATTGGTGATTGATTCCTGGTCCAGTGCTGGGATTAAGGCTTTGAGTGCTATGCCTGCTGTAGGGCAAGTAGCCTGAGTGCAATACAAGGAACAGGAAGGGTCTTTCTCTCCTGTCTGGTTGCTTTCGCACCTTCTGCCACCATGAGCTGCTGCCCTTGGCCATCTCCTCCTCTGCCTTGTTGTCAACAGATTATGGACTGAAACCTCTACAAATTGTGAGCTAAATATACTTTTCCTCCTTTAACTGTGAATGTCAGGTATTTTGTGTCAGTTACAAGAAAAAAGTAACCAAGATAATACTCATTTCACTTCTCTGGATGCAAATGCAGTAGTGGGATTACTAGATTATATTACAGTTCTGTTTTGCTATACTTTTTTTTTTTTTTTTTTTTTTTTTGGCAGAACCGGGGATTGAACTCAGGCCCTTGTGCTTGCCAGGGAAGAGCTTATTCCACTGAGCCATCTCCCCAGCCCTATACTTGTAATTTTTTTGAGGGAATCCTCACTGTTCTCCATGACAGCTATTCTAACTTACATTGTCACCAACAATGCTCAGAGGTTTACTTTTCTCCTACCTTCACCCATCTATTTTTTTTTTTCCTGTCATTTTTGGTGATAGCCGTTTTAGGGTTTTTGTTAACATTTTCCTCCTGATTAACAATGTTTAACATTTTAAAATATATTTAAAACATGTTTATGTCATTGCATATCTTTGTTTTAAAAAACAGACATTGCCTATTTTTAAAATTGATTTGTTTTGATATTTTTTGTCATTTCTTCCATATTGAACCAACCTCTTGCTGGGGGTTTAATATTTATAAATATTTTCTCCTATCATACAAGTTGTCAGTGTAACCAAACAATTGTTCATTTGCTGTGTGAAAGATTGCTAGTGGTTTTTTTTTAAATTTTATTTTATTGAGAAAGAAATATCAATGAGACAGTTTCAAAGCTGATTAATAGGACATTTTCAATAATTAATACATTGTACAGTGTTATCTTCTTAGTGGTTATCCATAGTACAAGAAGCAGACAGGATATCCTGTCCAAACACTATTAATACAAATCTTTCTTTTCATTGAATTAAGCAAAAGTAGCTGTATTTCTATCCTAACTATTCTGTATATACAAATACAAAATGGTCCTTCCTTTGTATCCTCTTTTTTGTTTAGTCCTGTCAGAGATGGAAATTCTATTGGCATCTAAATACTATAGGTGCTTGAATTCAGCCAAACAATCCAATACGTCCAGCAGTCCACAATAGTAGTGGGTTATCCGCAGAAGTTGTTGACCTGAGCCTTTCACAGCTCAGCATATTAATATAGCTTTACTTTATATACCTTGTTTTTATACTTTTCTGCTGGATGGTTAATACCAAGACAAAGCAAGACCTATATAACAAGAAATGTAACTTTTTGTATCTGATAAGGTCAGTCAACTCCCTTCAGGATTTATCCTGTAACCTTGTACTGCACTTTGTAGAATCTTTAAGATTTCTAGTGTTAATACCATTTGTCTGTTTTTCCTTTTGCTTGCTTTTGAGGTCTTGTGTGAAAATATTCTTGCCTATCCCTTGAAGCATTTCCTTTCTGGTTTCTTCAGGGGATTTCACAGTTTTGTGTTTTATATTTATGTCTTTAGTATATTTTGAGTTGAATGTAGAGTATAAGTTAAAAGTCTTATATTTAAGTTTTAGTATATTTTGAGTTGAATGTAGAGTATAAGTTAAAAGTCTTATATTTAAGTTTTAGTATATTTTGAGTTGATTTATGTCATTGGTGAGAAATAGCAATCTAGTTTTAGTCTTGTGCCTGTGGACCTCTAGTTTTCCCAGCACCACTGATTGGAAAGTCTGTTCTCTCTCCATTGTGGAGACTACAATCCTGGAGAGCCCACCTTCCCTCTTGCTTGGTGAGGTCCTGTGCCCTGCCACCCATGCAGCTCCTCTGGAGTGCCATCTGTCTCCAGCTCTAGCTCCAGGGAAGTTAGAAACACTGATTCCTTTTCTTAGGGCTTTAAGGGAGCTGACAAACCCTTTGCATCTGACCTAGCCGGTGTCTATGATTGCTGCCGCCTCATCGAAGCCCTCTCCAGCTCCATCAGCCTGCCGTGTTCTAGCCTCTGAGCGACTGGCTGCATGTCCTCCTCCACTGGAAACACTTCCTTCCAGCATCAAAACTGCACCCTCTGCTTACTCAGAAACCCAACCCAATGGATCCTTTAATTCTAGCATGCATCTTGCCCTCGGTGGGAAGCTTTCATCAGTCCTTGTATCAAGCTGCCTGGAATAAAGGTACCCCGACCCTGGTCCATGTTCACAGTTCTCTGTACTTTTTATTAAAACCACAATAAGGCTCATTGGACTGTTTGTCTGACTGCTCCTTTTCTGATAATCTCTTACCTTCTCATGCTTGTAATTATATCTAGGCAAAGTTGTTTGTGAAAGGAATCCTTACCAGAGAGAAATGTTTTCCTCTAGGACCGCGGGATAGAGATCAAGGTATGGTGGGCATATTGGTGTGTGAACTAAAAGGAGAATTTTTGTTTTGTTTTAAAAATTTATTTGGTGCGGATCAGTATTGCATTGGAAGGCATAGCTTGAGATCGTGGGTGGTAACTCGCTCGCTTTAGTTTTTTCGTCCTCTGAATTATACTCAGGCCCTCAGCCACCTCCACACACCTGGAAGTAGGTCTTATCTCTGATGCTCTCCTCCCTTGTTGTCATGGCAACGACTCACAACCTGATCATCCCCAGTGTGCTCCTCTCCACGCCAAGTTGCCTCCCTGCTCCTGCTGAGGGAAGCTTCTGCTTTCCCGCTGAGTGTCCGGTCTCTCTACTCCCACATTACTTCGCCCAGAGTGCACGGCCCTGCTGCCTCCCCCGGGCTGCTTGCTTCCTTTTGTGAGATGCCTTACTTTTGGCAAGGAGTGATATTCCCTCTGGCCAGCCTGACCTTTTGATCAGTCTCAAGTGCAGTCACCCTGCATGAGCCACATGTGACAACATCACCCTCACCCTGCCCGCATCTCATCAGTGGCAGGTCCAGGCCACTGATGAAATGGTGGCCCTTCCTGGGGTCTTCTTGGATGGTTGTGGATGGGGAGTGTGAGACAAGAAGGGCATTATATCAATCTCTTTCTGAGCAGCCTCTCCCACTACATTTCTGCTGTTGCCATCAGGACAAATTGAAAAACATCTCACCAATTCCAGTACTCCTTGGAGGCAGGCATGCAAAGCCAAGGATGTGCCAGAGGCGTGGGACCACGCAGCCAGTTGCATGAGGATGATTTACTCGGACTGGTTGCTATGGTTGCCACAGGTGTTGCTGTCCTTGGGAACATCCCCACATCTGTGTGTTTCCTGGAGTGAGGGCCACTTCTGAAAGGTCAGCATGGTGAGCGCCTATCCTTTTTTTTTTTTTTTTTCCTGTTTCTTTCTCTTTCTTTTCACTCACTCACACACATGGACACACACACACACACACACACACACACACACACACACACACCAGTTTTAAGGGTAATATTAGCCTCTTGGGGAGGTCTTAAGCCTCATGTACTGAGGAGGCTGCATCTGAGTGGGCCGTTAGGTACTCTGTATTATACTGAAGAAGGCACTGCATGTAAGAGGACAGACAGTTGAGCCTGGCTGTGGGCGAAGGCCTGCTGGGACAGCCATGGCCTTCTCTCCGGTTGCTGTGTGACAGCTGATGTGTCTGGGACCTGGAAACTCTGGAAACTCTGCTCACTCCGTAAAGCCTTTGTTCCACCAAATGCCCGTGCCAGTGGTCGGCCCCCACAGAGGGACCCTGCACTCACCCCTTCTGTCAATCAGTGTTCTGTTTCCTGCATGAGCCTGCTTTGTGTGTTTCTGGCCTGCACAGCCTGAGTATAGCTCATCTGGGACTCAGCAGGGCAGGGCATTCGTGTGTACTGCGAGCGTGTGCATGTGTGTGTCAGTGTGTAGCAGAAATGCTTTAGTTGGCTCAGCTCTGCCTTGTGGCATGTTTTACCCAGCTGGATGTAAACATGTGCTGTTGGCCAAGCCTCCAAGACATCTCTTTCAAACTAGGCTGTTCCCTTCCAATGGACAAGACCAGTGAAAGAATCCCAATCTGCAAAGGCAGAGGTAAGGGCCCATGGGGACTTCTTGTTCCTTCTTCAGAAAGGAGGCTGGCCTGGCATCTTTCATCCTCCAGTCTCTTGTGGAGAGGACTTCAAAGAGTTGCAGCTTGGAGGCCTGATTCCTGGTTCCACAGTGGGCCTGTGTGCAGCCTAACAGCCTTTGGCCTGTGGGGGCTGGGTAGTGGCTGCTCTTCCTTCCACACAACCCACTCCTGTACCCCGAGCCTGCAGAAAGATGGGAAGGGGAAGACCAAAGGCCCCCTCTGTAGGAAGATGAAAGCTCACCTCCTCCTCACCCCATACCTCCTGCCTACAGACTAGGGCTGCCTGGTTGAGATTCCATTCTTTGATGAAGCCACTGGCACAAAGAACATTGTACAGAGCTCGCAGGGGCAGATTCAGAGCTGAGACCCCTCTAACCTGGGGTCCTGGGAATGTGAAAAGGCCAAAGCCTGGAAGGCCCTTCTTGTCTTTCTCAGGATGAGTCCACAGGGCCAAGGAAATCATTCGGGCCCTTTCTCCTGAGGCAGGAAGCTGCCCGCACACGAGTGGGGGATGCCATCCACGCTGTGACCTCCCCAGCTCTCAACAAGTGACTGGAAATTGGGTAAAGGTTGGTTAGACTGTGGAGCTAACACCTTTGGCCCTCTCTTCCTTTCTTTCTTCTTGCTCCCTGAGGCTGAACTCTGCGGAGCTGGGGAACTGCATTTCTCTAGTTCTGCATTCATTGGAGAGTTTTCTTTCCAATCTTCTTTCTGACTTCACTGTGTTCAACCGGTTCCCTGGGGAAGTCAGGGAGACACAGGCGTTGTTTACCCCAGGGACATCCGGATAAACAAGCATCAGCATTGCTGTCTAAGTGCTGTCCTTGCTGCACTCACGGAAGGTCTTGTCTCTCATTTCTTTTGGATCTGCTTCTCTCTCTCTCCTTTCCCTCTCTCTCTCTCTCTCTCTCTCTCTCTCTCTCTCTCTCTCCCCTTCCATCTCTTTCTCCCTCTCTCCCTCCTGTCTTCTTTCCTCTCCTCTCTCTTTTTCTCTGTCTCCTCTTTTTCCTCTTTCTCTCTCCTCTCTTCTCTCTCTGCTCTTTTCTCTCTCTCTCCTCCTCTCTCCTCCCCTTCCCTCCTCTTCTTCTTCTTCTTTTCTTCTTCTTCCTCCTCCTCCTCCTCCTCCTCCTCCTCCTCCTCTTCTTCTTCTTCTTCTTCTTCTTCTTCTTCTTCTTCTTCTTCTTCTTCTTCTTCTTCTTCTTCTTCTTCTTCTTCTTCTTCTTC